>NC_082343.1:7200625-7857500 GCF_027477595.1 Haemorhous mexicanus | reverse complement strand
GGGTCTGAATATTATGTTATAATATTATATTATATATTGTTATAATATTAACTGTCCTTCAAATTCAAAAATGCTGTAAAACCCCAGCTTTGAAGCAAAGTTCGAGGATGCAGTGAGGATCTCCTGATTTCTGTTTAGCCTTGCCTGCTGCAGCCTGCAAAAGCAGCCCTGGCTTTTTTTGGCCATCAGGAGCTGCTCTGTAATTCTGCCTGGATTGTATCTTTTTCTCCCTCCCTCAGGTGAAAGCTCAAAGCAGTGCCAAAGTGGCAGGTGAAGATGGGGTGGCTGCTGCATCTCTGCAGAGCCTGAACTCAGCCAGTCCAGGAAGTGGCTTTGCAGCCACCACAGCTTCACCCGAGGCTGGTGCAATGCCAGCAGAGGTTGTAACTGGGGGAAATGTGCTCTGAGAAATGTCATTGTATATACCAGAGAGGAAGGGAACAGAGAAGTAACCAAGCTTTTCAATTGCAGTGTGGTTTTCAGCCCTGCTTGCCCAATCTCTTTGCACCACGAAGCCCTCCTGCCATGTGCCTTCACCAGGGCTGTCTGTGTGAGACAAGGAACACCAGTGCTTCACAGCAATAACCTCTGAGCCACACGACAGTGGGCTTCTCTTCATGAAACAAGTGAGGAAAAGGGTAAAGAACTCCAGTGCAGCTCAATGTTATGCACAGTTAAGATCCATGGGTGTTCCAGCAGGTGGACTTGGGCACGACCAGGGGCCTGGCTGCTGTAGCAGAAGGGATCCATCCACACCAGGTCAGCCAGAGCCATTTTGAAAGGAAAACACAATTTAAAAGTGAAGCGAGTGAGTCATGTTGCCTGCTGGCATAAATGCAAAGTACTTAGGAGCAGGAAGTGTCTTTGTTTTTGCACAGGGGAGTGTGCTCAGGCCAGGTTATCACTGGGGTGCATTTCTGGCTGGCAAAATAAGGGCTTGCTCCAGCAGCATGACCATCCTACCTGGCAGGGGGAAACAGTTCCATGCAGTTCAGTATCAGGTACCCAAGATTTTGCTTTTTGTTTTTAACACTGTATTTAACCACACTGAATCTTAAACCAGCATCCTGCCACCTACTGCTCATGGAAATGCCAGATGTGGTGTGTGCACAGCAGTCTCATTTTGGACTCAAAAACCTCATCAAACTCTCTGGGACTGGTGGTCTGGTCAGCTCTGCACAGGTTGGGAAAAATATCCTGTGAGCCATCTGAATTGCCCTGCTGGGACTCTCAGTCAGTGTAATGATGTCTGCAGCACAGCCAGCTTTCTTGGAGAACAAAGTGCAGTTTCCTTTTGTGTGCTGAACAAACAAACATTGTGTGGGAATTGGTCCTAACATAATTTTTTTTTTTTTTTTTTAAATATCCAAGTCACTTTTTTTTTTCCAGAACGCTGACCCTTGGGAATGACTGTGACTGGTTTGTGAAACTCAAAAACCACAGAGGTATCCATGGTGGGAACAGACAACTATTGCAATAACATCAGAGATGGTTCTGCAGTTAAAATTAAGCATAGAAATGTCTGAAAACTTGGCAGCCTGCCTAGTGCCAGAATTCATTATGAATTTGGTGTTTAGTACAGTTTAGGTAAGGAATCATCCTAACTCTCCTTCCTCCTTTAATTAAATGAGAGGTTTGTCATTAGGCTCTGCTGGCCATAACTCATGTTTTGGGCTGAACTTGTCCTGCCTGGTAAATGGGAACACTGGAGAGAAACTAGGGAGAGAGAAAACTAGAAGACTGAAGTATGTGTCTTTGCTGCTTATCTGTCTCTGGGTACTGGCTCATGGAAAGTTTTCACACTGACAGTGTCTTTCAGCAATTCTGTTCCAGCTGTTGGATGCTCAGTGCTTCACCAAAAATCTGGACACAGATTTGTCATTGTGCTATAAATGGTCCACATATAAAGCCACAGCCAGAGCATACAGACTGTGAAATGTAGGGAAGGAAGGTAAGAGAGATGTGTGGAGAGAGGGAGGTGTAGGCTTGTGCATGCAAATCCTGCCCTGAAGCAACTTGATTAATTTACTGAAATTGCTTCTAACAGAACTAAATCTATGTGAACATTTTTTGAAACAAAAATTTAAAATGTTAAACAATGAACAAGGATCACACATATATTGAAGCCCTTCTCTAACACTTATTACTAATATTTTTAATAATGCTGAACTTGATGCATGTATGCTAGTTTGGTTTTTAGAAATCTCTTCTAAAAGTAAACAACACATCTGAATCAGTTTAAACCCTGCACCTTCATAAACCACAGTGGATCCATTAATTTGATATATAAGATACATACATGAATATATATCTTAACATGTTAGAAATATAGATGTTTAAGTTCAAGGAGTTAATTAATATTTAAATTACTGTGCTTTAAAAAATTGTAAACAGGACTAGTTCAGCAGGTTTAATCAGAGAAGAAGTAAATTTTATTGAGAGTAGATATGCAGTGATACCAGCTCCTAAAGCCAAAATATGTGAGCTCATCATTTGCTAGATGCATTGAGCTGATTACTTCATTTATCAGTTCTGGTTTAGGCTTGCATGTTTGGATTAATTAGATTTTTTTTTTTTTTTCTAGAATAAGATGAGAGGTGGGAGGATAGCAGTAGCATCAAATACAAGAGACAGAATATGAATGCCATATTAAATAAAATCATATCTTTGGTGTCTGTACCCTGGTAAGAATTATCATCTATTCCACATATCCCAGTGCTATAAGTATTTGTTATAAATATGTCCAAATTTACCCTAGTTACTTTTCTTAAATATTCCCCCATAGTGCAGTGAATTTTTAACCCAATTTAGAAAACTGGAGTTTGCTGCAATACTGTGCCTTGATGCAGGGCCTTTGCCACTGGCCCAGTCATCAGCCTCACTGCAGGTCCCTGCCTGGCTGTGTCCCCTGGCTGCTCCAATGCCTGTTCCCTCTGGACCAGCAGCCTCTTCAGCCTGTTTTACAAATAAATAAATAAATGTGAAATGTTAGCTTTGTCTTACTGCAGGGACTTGTGTACAGTGCCAGCCATGGGCATAAAAATCATGCATTGGTTGCAAAAATAAAGCTGGAAAGTGAATGTTGTTTTCATTCTTGCTCTATATACATGTATATTTATGTGTATTATATGCACATACACATGCACATATATACATGTGTACTTGTTTGTGCTGACACTTACAGCCTTTGGGCTCTGTCTGTTTTGCATTTGCCACGAGTTACATTTGTTTCTTTTTCCTCAGGTATCAGAGTGCCTTCATGTTTAGGGATGTAACATTGTTAATGTGCCAGAAGTGGGGATTGAGGTCAAGTTTCTCCCTTCACGCAGGGCAGGTTGTCACACAGGAACCAGGAAAAGGTAGGCTCTGTCCCTCCCATCCTGTGGAGATCCCTGCAGAAGTCACTCTGCTCTGTAACCTTTTTCTGAAGACTAAGAACACAGGTTTAAAAGCCAGAAGACTTCTGGGAAACTGCTTGTGAGTCAGGAGTACCCAGGGGATGAGTGTGGCTTTTCTGTGTATTCTGAATAAGCCATTTAAACTTTGAAGTTTTCTCTCTTTCTCTAGAATAAAAGCCATTTTCTGTTTAAACATTTACAACTCTTCCTGTAGTCTGTGTTTTCCATAAACTCTCAGAAACTCGACTGTCCCCAGGGCTTTCTGCTGGAGTAATTTAACAGCCGTGCTGCAGAAATGGCAAGGTAAGTAGCCCAGCTGAAGATACAGTAGCCAAAACTCTTATCTCAAGACCCGTTTCTTGGAGAATTGCATCAACTTCCCTCAGTCAATTATGAGTCTTATTTATAAATTCACATACAATACAGAAAGGAAATTTGTTGTATTTTATGGAGATCAAAGTTTCAATATGCTTTTTTTTCCTCCTTCTCCTGTTTAGAAAACTGGAGTCAGTTTGCATGTGTCTGTGTCCCTCTTCTTATTGCGGAGCCCAGCATGGTTGATAGGCTTGAGTATTTTTTTAAAGCTGTTTCCAAAGATAAACATTTTGCAAAACTTCCCAGAATGCAAGTGCTCAACCTAATTTGCCCAGAGCAGCAGTGTTTGTTAGCAGGCTTCTCCTTTATAGGCGGGCTGAAGTTCCAATTTGCTACATCATAAATGAATATATAATGAGAAACTTTTTCTGTGGTCAAGGGTGGAATCCCTGCCTTATTGAGGTCTGTGCAAACAAAACCTATATTGATTTAGTTAGGTAACATTCAGAGGTTAATCCCAAATCTCCTGCTCCTTAAATAAGCAGCATTCTACCCCTGAAAAAAATAGGAAGTAAATTACATATAGTAATAGAAATCCCCAAAATGCCTGAGCACACTCAAACACCTTTAACAAGTGGATCATCAGCTTTTCAACATTTGAGAAGCAGAGAGGAGATGGGTTTTGTCTACCTGCAGAATTCAGTCTGCCTTTCCTTCCAGTTCTGTTTTGTGATGTGACACAGTGCATGTGTTCTTCATCACCAGCTTGGCTGCAGCAGGTCAGTGCTTGGCTTCCTGTCAGGAGCACAGCTGCCAGCCAAGAATTTTCCCCCACTCTTGTAAAAAAGTAGATACATTTTCAACAGACAGGCTGGGATGCTTTGATCAAATATGACAGAAGGAGAAAGAGAAACCATATGTATACATATATATATATATATATATATATATATATATATATATATATATATACACTCACAAATTTGTGTACATGTACACATAGAATGTACACACACACATATATATAGGTAGATAAATATATATGAATACATGGGTTGTTTAACAGGCTATAAAACTCCCCACACTACTGAGTCTTATGGGTGTTTTCTTAGCAAAGGCCTAATCAGGAGAGGAAACAGAAGCTTATTACCCCACCCTCCCCAGCAGCCTCTGCTAAAGCCATTTATCAGAATGTTTCTCAACCTCCTCGTGTTGGCAGCTTTAGGTTTTTGCAACTTTTTAGGGGTTATGGGTGATTATGGTGGTGTTGTGGTGGTGGCTGGACTAAGGGACATTGAGGATCTCTTCCAACCTTGATGATTCTGGGATTGTCATTAAAATGGAATTATTTTCTTAGTTTCACAGTGTGGGATTGGGATGCTTTATTAGATCTTGGCAAATTTCAGACCTAACTTGCAGCAGATAATTTTGGTGGTGGTGATGCTGATTGGATTTCACATTTGTCCCATAAATATTTTTGAAATATTTGTTGTCCTATAAATATTCTATTGTTGGGCCATAAATATTTTTGAAATAATCTCTCAAATGTATCTCAATTATCACTGGCAGAATCAAAATAAACATTTCTTAGTGGCCCAAGAGCTTTCTAATCCAAGTTGAGTAAACAATCCCAAACTCAAACCATTTCTCTGAAGGCAAATTTATTCTCTAAACAAGATTTCAACTGAAACCATTATTTAAACATATTAATTGTAGGCCTCTGCTGCCAACAAAATGAAGCAGGCTCATTCCAAGCAATACCTGCTGTAATTTAGACTGAACTGCTGAAAACAGTTCTTAACATTACAGTTGTAAACTTTGCAATAGTAAATAAAGCAGAAATCTTAGCTGGAACCAAAATATTAATTATCTGAAGCCAGAAATCAAGCTTCACTTGCACTCTTTTATGTAGTAAATTATCAAATGTCTCTCAGATAAAACCGACTGCCTTAACACAATTAAAACCCACATTTATTCTGACTGCATTTATTAAAATCTATGCTTACATGTGGCTCTGGTTTGACTGAGTAACTTTTAACCTCCTTTAGATATCTTTCACTGTATCACGTAGTGAAAAATACAATGAATGCTTGACAAACTAAACTGGACCCCTGTGGTACAAAAATGGGGGACATACAAATGCAATTTAAAAAGAATTGCTTGTGAAGATTAAAAAATCAAGGATAAGATAAGCAGAATAAATAGTAAAATATAACCATTTTTTATAATTCACTCAGGACATCCCATTTCCTGCAATCACTTAGAAGAAAAAAGCTTGCCATACTCTTAATTCAACAATTATAGCTAGAAACTTAAACCCCAATAGAAACAAACAAACAAACAAAACAGCAACAGCAAAAAACAACCCCCCAAATACAACAATTATGTCTCAGATAAGTTAAGCTCATGACTACCACGGGTCCTGTTTATGTCAGTTCATTTTGGCTGTGGTTTTTTGGTCTGGGTTTTTTCCCCCATTTTTTATTTTATGATGTTGCTGTTGTTTCAGGGTTCTTTTTTATCTGAGATTTTTGCTGTGTCTGCACAGCACTGGGCAGTTTTCTGTACGGGACAATGGTGGGCTTGTCTTAAGGGAATTCCCCTTCATTTAGGAAGCTTTATTAGGACAGAGCATCACTTGTTAGCCAGATTTAGAAAATTTGGGAGGTCCATAAAAATGGTGTGGACACAAACATGCTGTATTTCACTCTTAACACTTCTTAACACCACTTTTAAGACGCCAGCACTGGAAACAACTCATTTGAACGCTAAACCTCAATGTTAAGGACTATTTGTTAACTTTTTCACAACACATTTTGTTTCTGCCTGCTCAAGTATTGCTCAGACTTCCTGATTTCAAAATCTGGCCAGGAACTCAAATGGCCTTTCTGGAAAAGTTGCCCAAAAAGCGCAGGGGTAACCACACTGCACGCTGCTGTTTTGTAGCCCCTTTTTTAGTTTCCTTTTGGAGACAGTGGGTGTGCTTTTACTGCAATTTTATTACCGTATTTTTACCATATTTTGGCTTTGTCGAGGGCGTGAGGGAGCTCAGCCTCTTGTTCTGTCAGGACAGGTGCACTTGTTCGTCTCACGGCTTCAAAAGCCTCCTCTGCTTTTATTTTTATTTTTATTTTAGAGAGAAACGGGTGTTTCAGTGTGTTTTCACCCCATTTTCCCCACATTTTGGCTTTGTTTATTGCTGGAGGGAGCACAGCCTCTTGCTCGGTCAGTGTAGCAGCACTCGCTGCCTCGCCGCCTCCGCTTTTTATCCCTTTTAAATTTTTCTTTTTGAGCGAGAAGGGATGTCGTTTTCTGCATTTTTACCACATTTTGTCATTGTTGAGTGCTGGAGGGGCAGGGCTGGAAGGAACACAGGCTGTTGTTCGGACCGCGTAGGAGTACTGGCGGTCTCGCCGCCTCCGGCGCCGTGAGTGCTCCGTAAACAAAACCCTCCGTTTTGTTTACCCGGGCGGCGGGGTCTGGGTGGCGCAGGCGGTCTGAGCCTGCCCCCATCATCACGACAGCGACCTTTCCGCCCCGCTCTCCCTCCCCTCCCGCCATCACCCGCCGTGAGGGGCACCGTGGGGAGGGGGGGCCGAGCGCGGCCCTTACTCCCCCCCGCCCCCCACCTCACGCCGGGGCGGGGCGGGGCCGGGCGCGCGCCGCGGGGCGGGGAGGGCGCACCGCGCCATCGCCCGCGCAGCCAATGGTGCGCGGCCACCCCGCGATTCAAACGGCGCGTCCCGGCCAATGGGTGCGCTTGGCGGGGCGGGAGAGGGGGCGGGGCCGTGCGCGCGGCCGTAACCGTCGCTCGGCGGGGCGGTTGTTCCCCTCAGCGGAGAGCGGCGCGCGCTCGGGCCCCGCTCCCGCCGCTCCGCGGAACCGCCTCCGGCCCGGCCCGGCGCGGGCGGGCTCCAGGTAACGGGAACGGCTGCGCGTGCGGGCCCGGATGCTCCCACCTCCCACTCCCTCCCCTCCCCCCCAGCTTTTCCTTGGCGGCTTTCTCGTCGGGAAGCGCTCGGGCCGATCGCCTCGGCCGCGCTCGGGCCTCGCTCCTGGCGGGCGGGCGGGCGGCGCGGGCCCCTCGCTCGGGGCAGCGGAGGTGGCGGGGCCGAGCGGCCCCGCTTTGTTCGGCTCCGCCGCGCCGGGTTCCGAGCGGGAGTAGGCCGCCGAGGGGCGGTGCGGCCCCTCCCTTCCCCCGCGGCGGAGGCCCCGCGCCAGGCCCGGGCCGCGGGCGGGGCGGGGCCCAGGGGCCGGGCCTCCGCCGGCACGTGGGGCCTTCCTGTCAACAGCGCCCCGCCGCTCTCGGGCCCTCCGTGCCGAGCTCCGCTTCCTGCCGCGTCCCCTCCGCCTGCGGGGTTTCCGGTAGAAAGCCTCTTTGAAGGGAAGATCCTCAGTTCCCGGCCCGAGGGTTGATGGGTTGTTTTAGCCTCGAGGCTTGTTGGTACTTGTGGTGAAGTTAAGTTGGCCTGGACAAGGATAGGTGCCTTCACTGTTCTGAATGTGAAGAGCTAGAAATGTGGAGAGAGTAATGGTGTTGCTGAAAAGGTCCTGTACAGCTCTCTTTGGTGAATTCAGTAGTAACTTTCCGTGTGTTGTTAGCCTTGACTGTCAGTGTTTTCTTTATTTTCCTTTATTTCTTCTTGCATTCAGCTAGCTCCCTCCTCTGACATCCAGAACATTACTTAACAGTGGAGAGATGTCAGAATTAGTAAATGGAATCCCTGTGTGTATGTGTTGTGTGTGAGCTTTGCTCTCCAGAGAGGGAAAACTTGTTTAGTGTTTATTTATTCTTAAAACTGTGTGCCCAGCTTCTGCTGATGGGGTGTGATCTCCTTGTGGCTACAAGGTAACAGTCATCACTTTCTCCACACTGAAATATCTTCCCACATCTCTAGTGAGAGAGTCATTAAGAAGACCAGAAATGCATGCATGGGGCAGTAATGTTTCTCAGCCAAGTTTCTTTTTAATTATTTCATTCTTGTTTGAGTCAGCAGAAACTTTTGTTCTTCACCCACTTTCAAGCTCCAGGGAGATTTGCATTAATTGGCTTGGCTTGGTATAGGATACAAAGTCCTTTCTCTTAGACTCTGGATTCCTAAAGGAAAATTGTAATGGTTGAGAAAACATAAATTTCATCTCCTGAGTAAGTGGCTACACTTGCAGTAAGGTGTCTGTGCAGTGCAGGGTTCATTGTATGAGATTATTTTCTTTGGATTTATGTTTTGAAGTTTGTGCAGAACTACTGGGACTATTAGGCTGATGCCAGCTGATACCGTGAAAATCATCAAGGGTGTGTAGAGCTTGAAAGAGCAGTAAATTAAAAATGTAATCTCTAAACAGAATTTTTTGTAAAGACTTCCTGTCTTTTCTCCTCTGGATGCCAGTAATTATGTTTGTGCATCTGAGTAGATGAAGGCTGCCTTCAAAAGGTGCAGCTTTTTGAAGTGGGGTGTAAGGAATGAGGAATAGGGTAAGAAGTTACATTTGCTTATTTTAATGTTTAATGTTTGAGCTTATTATTAAGCTGTAATATTTAAAGAAAAGAATTGAAAAATACATTCATTTTCCCATTAATAAAGTTGTTCATTACTTTTGAGTCAGAAGATATTTCCACTTGCTGATTTATTGTTTTGGAATCTCATATTGGCAGTATCTACTTCAGGCTGAATTACATGACATGGATTTAGCTTCAGGTCTTTCACCCACATTTTTCAATTTTTAAAACTACCTTCAGCTCCTTTTGAGAACAAGGTTGGAGGAAGGGAAGGTCTTTCTGCCTTTCACAATAATTAAATCATCAAGTTACTTTTTCTTTGGACTTTGTGTTTGCATACAGAAGTGCTGGGTTTTGAAATCTGACAGAGAACTGCATTTTATTATCCTTATGAATTCAAATTCAGAAATTGTATCTAAACTGTGAAGTGGTTGCTGTAAATTGGAAAAACCAGCCTACATGTCCTCAGTAACAACTTCATGAAAAAATGTTACCCTTTTTGAAAAGGAAGATCCTGTTTTGTACAACTCTGCGTGAGGATCAGCCACTTTGTCCTGCTCAGGCTCCAGGTTTGCAGCTGTGCCTGAGGTGCTGCAGGCCAGGAGGAGAAGCAGTTGGCTGGGGTGTAGGAAGTGCAGCAAGCAGAGGGGAAATGAAGTCATGGTGACATCTGGGGACAGCTCTGAGTGCACTCGGGGAGCTCCTGTGTTCAGACTATTTATGGAAGAGCAGGAAGAAACTGTGGCTGCAAGAGGCTGGCAAAGAGCAGTGGTAGACCTGGATCTCCTAAAGAATTGCCTTTGGGTGAGAAAACTGGACAGGGAGACAGAAATGGGGAGTGAGATCAGATTCAGGCACAGGTGGCAAAGAGGAACCAGAACTGGTTTGGTGAGCAAGGGCAGAAAAGGCAGAAAATCCACAACAACTCCAAGATGGGGGCTAAGGGGAGAATGGAGAATTTGAAATGAAAATATGGAAGTCATAAGAAACAGGGCTATGAATTTGAAGGGGTTAAGCTGACTGGGATAAAAGAAAATTGGAGGAATGAGAATTCAGAAAGAATAAGACAGAAGCAAGAAACTGGGACAACAAACACTTGTTAGAAGGCAGAAGACTGGAATAGCACATGCCTAACAAGCACAGACTAGAACTCATCGTGTTTCTCACTGGCAAGTGTCAGTAAAACCAAATTGTAAAACTTTTTTTTTTCTCCTTCAAATATACAGCAGAGGAGATGGCCAGATGTTTCTGGTCTGAAGCTGTTTGGAGTATCAGTAATAAAATCCATATGAAGGAATTCTGCTGAATTTCTTTGTTTTTTTGACTTGGAGAGCTACATAGGTGTAAAATTTAACAGCGGCAGCAATGTCAGAAAATGCCAGAATGAATGTTGATTGTAAAACCTCACTGAGCCCCATCCCCCAACGAGTGATGAAGGTCTGTGATTGAATATTAACAGTATTTTTTCCCCAAGAATCTCAACTTTTCACTGCAGGTTAGTTAGTAGGATATGTAATGATTAACTAGTTAAAGACGTGTATTTACCTTAGTTTGTGTGGTTTCACTTTCTTATCAAATTGATAAAGCAAACAAGTTAAAATGAAATGCTTTGACACCAACATTTGTGGTTTGTGTCTTTTCCCTGTCCCTACCGTCCCCTCTTGAGTTCCTGTGTTGGTTGTACACAGGGTGCCAGTACAAAGTTAGTGTATGTTTCACCTTAGTTATTTAGTGTATGTTTCACCGTAGACTTTTAAGGTAGTCTCACTTGATACATTGAGATTAAAAGTATATTCTGCTTGGGATATCTGTTTTCAGAAGGCAGTGACATAACACAAAGCACTCTCCAAACAGTTCTACAGGGCTTTACACTTAAAAACAACTTCCTCTCAGTTGTAGCTCTGGTTTTTTCCCAGCACCTGGTGGGGTGACCAAAGGGTAGAAGTCACACCACATTTTGTTAATATCAGATAAAAACCTGATGATGCAGATGGGGGATAGAATTTAGTTTTTCGGGTTGCTGTGGGATTGCTCTGATGCTGTGCTTTGTTTTCCCACGGAGCCCTAGAAGAGGCATTGTGCCCTTTTGTTAAAGAGGTGGAAAAGAAAAATATTCAACCCAGACAGCAGCTTAAATTCTGAAGTTCCTTAGCTTTTGAGTGTTTGGCATAATAAGTTGAAGAAAGACTGTAATGTGGCTGTGTAAGTGTTGAAGAGATTGGGGATGTTTAATGTTTAGAAATCATCACTTGTGTAATTTCTGTAGAACCACAGGAAACAAGGGTTAGAGGACACTTCAATACCATGTAATGGTATTGAAGCTCATCTGATAAGATGAGCTTCATTATGTAATTTTGGTCAAAGATGTGCTTTGCCTGATGATGGAGATTGTATATCGTAGCTCAGTACTAGTCTAATACATCTGAATGTTTTTCCAGAATGTGCACCTTCAATCTTCTCTCTATTTTAAGACTATTTCTTCTGTCTGCTGTTGATTTGGAAAAGAGATCACTGCTGTTTTCTTTTCCCTATTTAAAGTAGAGACTTGTTGAAAGTGTCTCCTTCTCAGTTACATGATATAGAAGGAGAGGAGGGGAACATGAAGCCTGATGTTTGGCTGCCATGTTCATTGAGTGATTTATTTTCCAGGGATTGTGTTTGGAAAATGCCCAGCCGGAAGTTTGCTGATGGCGAGGTGGTGATGGGCCGCTGGCCGGGCAGCGTCCTGTACTACGAAGTACAAGTGACCAGCTACGATGATGTTGCTCATCTTTATACTGTCAAGTACAAAGATGGAACTGAACTTGCACTGAAGGAAAGTGATATCAGGGTGAGTGTGAAAAATGTGTATTTTATGATTGGCTTTTTGCAAATATTAAAATGAATATTATATGTGTTATGTTAGAAAGTTATGCTGTATTAATTCTTTTAAGTAGTGTGTTAAATATAGTTTGAGGTTATAACATAATGTTAAAATAGAAACTATGCTATGTAAGATGCTTTTTTTTGAAAGAAAGGAATGAGGTACTCCCACTGAGATAGCAGCCCCAGGACACCTAAATCTTTCAGAGAAAGAGAATTTAATGCTCCATTATGAGAAGAAACGAACTTCTTCCTGCCTCGCTCAGCCCTGAGGGTGTAGAAGAAGTTGACACTGAGCAGACAGAATCCTGTGTTTGAATGGAATTGATGCATCATGGATGAGGTGGATGAATATGCAACAGGCTGTTGCTTTTAAGGGTTAATCCTCTGTTAATGTGGGTCCTTTTTTGGGCTTATTTTGCCCAGAAAGAGGTACCCGGACTGTCTGTAACTCTTTGTTTCTATTGTCTCATATTGTCCTAATCCTAATTGTCCAAATTTTTCTTACTCTAATGATATTACTATTTTTATAACCATTTTATTACTATTAAACTTTTAAAAATTTAAAAACAAGTGATTGGTATTTTTCACAGTAAGTACACATGTATTTAATTATCTGTACTTCAGCTCAGGACTGGGTAGTTATTTTGCAAGTTTTTGTTAACTGTGTCTTCAAGGAATTGGAGCTAAGTAAAAGTTTCTTCCTATGTGACCCCTCAAGTAGAAGTTCAGACGGATCCCATCTTTAAAGTATCTTAGTTGTTTTATTTATGTCAAAAAAGTATAATACTTTTGAGGAAAACAAAGTCTGATGCACAGGATTGAGAGGGTGGTGTGCTAAACAGCTTGGTGCTCACTTTGGTAGCTTACATCCATAGCCTGATTGCTGTTGCTTCAACAGTTGGACTTGGAACAGGCTTCTTTGGGAATTGCCAGCAAAATGAGTATTCTGCAGTTGCTCTTTCTTAACAGCCTTTGTAGAGCATCAGTAGAGGAAATACAAGATGGAGCTACAGAACTGTATGCCAGAGTCCTCATCACAAAACCCCCCACGTTTCTAAAATTGTTCTTTGAGACATAGCTAAGATTTTGCTTTCTTTCCATCTTTCTTTTAGTCACAGTCATCATTCAAGCACAGGAAGAGCCAGTCTTCTTCAAGTTCTCCCTCCAGAAGAAGTAGCAGCAGGTCTCGCTCTCGCTCTCGGTCTCCTGGCCGGCCAGCCAAGGGCAGGCGTCGTTCTGCTTCCCAAAGCAGGGAGCACAAAGAGGACAAAAAGAAAACCATTCAGGAGACCAGCTTAGCTCTACCGGTATTGGTTTTGTTTGTTGGCTTTTTGTGTGTGGGTTTGCTGGATTTTTTTATTTAAAGAAACTTTTGCTATTTGTGAAAGATTGGTTTTATGCAGACTGGGTTTATCATTGTAAAATTCAGCTGTAGTTCATGTTCCCTGGGCAGTATAATTACCTGCAAAAGTATATCTCAGAATTGCCTTTTTTTTTTTTTTAGAAATTGGGTTTCTAGCTTGCAAAGTTTAAGGAAATTCTTGAGAGGTAAACCAAGGTTATAAAGTTCCACTTGAATTTGGTGATACTGACAACTTTTTGGAATCCAAACAAAGAAATTTTTTTTAATATTTAATATTGAAGTAATTGTTTGTCATGTGCTTCTACTTGTGAAGCGGGGCAAAGGAAGTTAGCTTACTCTTAGGTGTGTTAATTGGTACATAGCAGGTAGAAATTAGGATTTGAAATAAAATGAGTTCTGTACCATGTTCAGTTTGTTGCAACAGTAGTGGAAAACAGACAGTGTGGAATATTTAAATATGGCCATGCTGATGGATAATATTGAAAAACTGGTTTCATTATAAAAACTAACCTGTAAGGATTTCTTAAGTTTACTAGTATCTGGTGTCTAGCTGAAATTTATTAGGTTTGTTCTTAGCATTTTTGTGAAGATTGAGTGCTAAAAATGGTTCTGGTGATCTTTAAGTGAAGAGGACTGGAGGTGGTGTTTCTCTGTGAAGAGAAAAACAGCATTTCTTCTGCCTCTTGTGTCCTTGAGATGGCTTCTCACTTGTCTGAGACACAGTCCCTGGAACGGGAAATGCACTCTGCTGATCTATTGAAAATGAACAGGTTTTAGTTTGGTTTCAGCTAGTCTAAGACAGATTAATATAACTATACATAGGTTTAGTAAATTGCTGCTCTCAGGCACTGAAACAGTTGTGGGGTTTGTTTTGTAGTGAGCTCCTTTGAGCTGTGTGATCCAGTGCCTGTGGATCACAATCTGGTTTTAAGTAGTTTTTTAGCCAGGAGCTACTGTTTACTTTTAGTACTTTAAACCTTTTATCCCAAAAAGGATCAAAAAGTCTTTGGTGGTTTTGTCCTGGCTTCTATCTGAGGAATAGGATTGATCTGTTGGCTCTTGTAAGACTGGAAAGACCAGATTCTTTTCAACAGAACTTTAGTTGAAATAAAACATGAGTCATGTCTTCCCAGAGCTGTGTAAGCTAGACTCACTAGAGAGAAATTTTTATGAGAGAATTTCTTTCTTCAAGGGTATTTTATGGAAAACTTTCAGTTCTGCAGAACAGTGCCATATATAGGACACTGAAAGCTTAAACTGTGTTTCTTGTTTTGACCAGAAACCGAGTGAGAATAACACCAAAAGGTACAATGGTGAACCTGAAAGTACAGAAAAAAATGCCACATCCTGCATCATCTTGGAGGTAGGAGCACAGAATTTGCTCTTAGCTTTTTGTCACATTCCCAGCTTGGCTCTCTCAGAAATTCCTAGAAAAGGGCAATACAATAATCAAGTAGAAATAGATGGCGACATAAAACTTAGATGTTAAGTAAGTTTGCTACAGAGAAAGTGATTTTTTTTTTTATTGTCCTGATTGTTATCTAGTGCCCAGGCACATGGCAGAAGGGAAAGGGGGAGGCTGGCAATGGATGATGTGTGCTGGAACTGCTGCTGATCTGTGATCTGGCCTAATAGGTTACAGTGCCTGGTTTTAGCAGTCTCTTTGTGTGAATGGATAATTGCATATTGGTGATTTACAGTGAGTAATGTCCTCTGAAATATCAAATACTGGACTGAAATAAAGTAAAATCACTGGGAAACCTTTTAGTAAATGATTTTTATTCATTTACAGCAAAAGTTAAAACCAGACCTGGAAATCAAGCGTGTGCTTGAGCAGTACAGCTTGCGTTCGAGGAAAGATGACAAGAAAAAAGAAGAGATCTATTCAGAGAAAAAGACTTTTGTGGCTGTAAAACCAATTGAGAAAGTAACAACAAAAACAAAGGAGCTGGAGTTTGGGGGAAGAATTGGTATGTGTGCAAATTGTCTTAGTTGAAAATCAGTACTATTTTGTAGGTTTTTACTTATTGCCCACACTGTCGTGTCAGGAACTGCTTTTTGGACTTTGGCTGCAGAACTCAGAGTAAAATTGTTGTGCTTCACTTCATTTGGTGGCAAAGAATCTTTATTGCACTTGGTTCATACGTGAAGCAAAGATCTTGTACCACCCCTTGCCACAGTGAGATTTAAATATTTCTAGATTAAATTTAAGAATAACCAGCAAAGCTTTTACATTTTCAAAACTTAGGTGCTTGAAACTTGACAGTAAAATATTTTTTAGACAGTTTTTGGATTGTTTTTGAAGGGATGCAATGAGTGTGATCCATTGGTAGATGACCTTGTGTGGGAGTGAGAAGAATGTCTCTGTCCTGTTATATGGCTATGGGATTGCTGCTGTATTGTTCAGAAGAAAATAATGACAGCCTCTTCTTTGTTACTTAATATTGAGGTTTTTTCATGGGATTTAAACTATTTTTAAAATTTTCTGTACTTAACTTCTAACATGCGGTGATGTCTGTTTACAGGGACTTTCATGCTGATACTTCTCCTGCCTGCTACTGTATTCTACTTGTTGTTGATGTGCAAACAAGAGGATCCAAGTCTTCTGAACTTCCCTACTCTGCCAGCACTTGAGAGTCTTTGGGATGGGAGGGTGTTTGGTGTCATTCTTCTGTGGTTTTTCCTTCAAGCTGCGTTTTACTTGCTGCCAATTGGAAAGGTAGGCTCTAGGGAGCATGTGGGTCTTTATGGGCAACTAAACTGTGTGTGTTAGGCTGGAAGGTGGGGTGTCTTCCAAATGCAGTGAATTTGAAAGCAATTTAATGAGTTTTATCAGAATAAACTGGAATCTAGCTGCTGCAGATTTCTGTAAGCTTAAAACAGCACAGCTGGTTCAGAAATTTTGCATTTCAGAGCCTTCCAGTAGAGAAGGCAGGAGGCATTGTACAGGCATTCAGATCAAAGTGTGGATGAACTTTGCTTGAGAGAATTCTAGAAGAATTTTAGGTGTCTGACTTCTAATTTCACAAACTGTTTTGATGCTCAGTTTCTTATGGATCTCCAGCATTTTGGAATACAATCTTCATTTACAGGAATCTCTAAGCCATTCTAGCCATATGTATGTGTATCAGGCAAAGGCTCTCCTTCCCTCTCTTGTGACTTGAGGGTCAGTGGCAGATTCTGAAAGGATACTGAAGTAGATCAATCATGTTTTATTGCTCTACATGTTCACAATGACTGGAGAAGTTCTGCTTTCTTGAAGCTGGTTAGAAAGAGGTTTATTTTTAAAAATGTTTTTATTTGAAACTGCTGATCTCTTTCATTTGCTATCCAGAGTATGTTTCTCAGAACAATGCACGAGCTTCAGGTTTGAGTGTGTCCAGCTGGTTGCTGTGACTGAATGTCTTTCTAACAGAGTTGAGCTTGGTTTTCCTCCCTTGAAGGGCCCACAGAAAATACTTTGTTGAGCATTAATATTTTATTCTTCTTAGGTTGTAGAAGGCCTGCCTCTTTCCAGTGGAAGGAAACTGCAGTACCGGATAAATGGTAAGCATGGTGCAGTTAGTTATTCCAGAACTGATTCATTGTGTGATTTGCAGTGCTCAGCACCATAAAATGCAAATATTGAAAGATACAGTTTGATCAGAGAGCGTATCTGTTGTAAATCTTGGATAAAACAGGATGAGCCTTTTCTTGGAAAAAAAGTGGTTAGTAATCATCAGGAACTAAGTGCCCCAAGAGCGAGACATTTCACTGTACAGGAGTGGTAATGGAATTCAAGTACTACAGTAAAAAGCTGAGTTTTGTCATAGTCTGATAAGATGCACCATTTTAAAGTTGGAATAGGGCTGTAAGTAACAAACAAGGGGAATTACATCCTGCAAAAGTGAGTCTCCTTGAGGCTGTCTCATACCTGTCTTGGTTTTGGACTTTTGTCTATGGTCGTGCCATAGTGCTGCAATTCTTTCTGCATTCTGATAAAGGGAGGAAATAAGCTACATAATTTGGATTATTAAACAAAAAGCCATTGTCTTGGTGCTTCAAAGACTAATTTTAAAAACGATTTTAGAAGCCTTCTTGAGGAAAGGTAAGGACAGGAGGCACTGGGCACAAAATGAAGTACAGGGGGTTCCATCTGAACTGGACCAGATGAACTCTGGAGGTTCCTTCTAACCTCCCCCCGCCGTGACCCTGTCTGTGAAGGGATCCATAGAAAGTCCTCATCTGAGGCAGCAGAGAACTGCCTGCTCCTATTTGGGCATCAGTCCATTCTCTGTGAAATTATACTCTCAGTGTATGCAAAAGTTTTTGTGTTCAAGTTTTGCCTTGATATGTCATTTTAATACTTAAATAACTTCTGTGTCAAGGTATAGATGAAGATAATTCAAAGATGAGAATAAGGTTGTCTCAGCTGTCCCACAGATAAGACTTTGTGACCTGCTCTCATGATCCACTAGTAGTGTCAGTGTCCATTTTTTCCACTAAAATCTGAAATTAGATCCTATGGCATAAAAAAATGGAGAAGTATTCAGAGTGTTCCTGCTTCTCTTGTCCTTTTGGTGAGCACAGTTTCAGGGCTTAGAGTCTCTTAGTTATATTGCTGTGCCCCAGCAATATATGGGGTGTCCAAAATGTTAGTGGAGTATGGACAAATACTGGAAGAAGTAAAAGTGCAGAAAGGTTGGATTAGGTAGGCCCTACTAAAATGATAAATTGGGGTTTTTTTATTTTGACTAACATGTCTTTCTTCTACATCCTTTAGGGTTTTATGCTTTTATTTTGACTGCTGCAGCTGTTGGAGTTCTGTTATACTTCCAGTTTGAGCTTCACTATTTGTACGATCACCTCATGCAGTTTGCAGTGTCAGCTGCAGTGTTTTCTTTGGCACTGAGCATTTACCTGTATGCCCGATCCCTGAAAGCACCTGAGGAAGAGCTAGCACCAGGTGGAAATTCTGGTGAGTTAGAACATTCTGGGTAATTTCTTTCCAGTTGTTTGCTATGGTTTCATTTCTACAAATTGAAGGCTGGATTTGGGGCTGGTTGTTATAATACTGTGACTTTAATTTTGCACTGTGAAGTGGTGTTTGTTTTTTGGTTTTTTTTTTTTCCCCCACAAACTTGGTCCCAGATATGAAGTCAGGGCATGGTATTTTCCTTCTTGTCCACCTTTTTTGTCGGATGGGTAATTGTCACAGCTAAAGGGAATTCTTTTTCCCAGACAAAAACAATTAAATAGGAGAAAATGTCAAAATAATTAATGCCATATGATCATGTTCATAAACACTGTGATGTAAGCTTCAGGATAAGGCTGAAAATAAAGAAGGAACAAGTGTCAGGGAGAACTTCTAAAGTGCTCCTAATTAATAAAAAATTAGGGCATCTTAAAATACAAACTATGTAGATTTTGTTTTGTATTTTGCACATACTCTTAATTTTTTTTTTTGCCTATGTACAGGCTTTTAAAAATTTATAATGAGAGAACATTAGTGGAAAATGGGATTTTATTTATGGGGAGGAGTGTAGTGGCAGGTAAAAGCAAGAGTACTACTAACAGAGGTTGTGTCTTACCTGCAGGGTATTTTATTTATGACTTTTTTACTGGGCATGAATTAAACCCTCGTATTGGCAGCTTTGACCTCAAATACTTCTGTGAGTTGCGTCCAGGATTAATTGGCTGGGTGAGTCAGCAATCTGAGCTACTTTATTTACTTAAATAGTACACTGAGGGATTTTTGTTTTGTACACACACACATATATAATTGATATTAAGGATATATTTATATATATTTATTTATAAATACTTACAAGTGAGTACTGAAAAACAGTTCCATGTTGCTATTTTTATTCACTTGAAGGAAATCTCTAGCTTCTTTGTTTTGTGGCAAATGAAAACCTTTTTTAGGTATTCATGTGTTGAGGTTATACAGTTTCAAAAATGTGGTTGCAGACTGACTTGTAAAATAATTTGGTTTTTTTTAAACTAAACAATGGTTAAAAATACTTGTCTTGAGATGTCCTGTAGTGTGTTAGAAAAGACTATTTTCTTTTACAAGTGAACTTCTAAGTAAAATCTTTTCTAACTTAGGTTGTTATAAACTTGGCAATGCTCTTGGCTGAGATGAAGATCCACAATCTCAGTGTGCCATCCCTGTCCATGATTCTTGTGAACAGCTTCCAGCTTCTCTATGTGGTGGATGCTCTTTGGAATGAGGTAAATGCCAATCCCCTTCAACTGTGTCCATTTCTAATTACAAGGTTAAGAGAAGGAGGCTTTGGAAGTGCTGAAATTCCTTCCTCCTTGTTTCTAGGAAGCTGTTTTGACTACAATGGATATTACCCATGATGGATTTGGATTCATGCTGGCATTTGGAGATCTGGTGTGGGTTCCATTTGTCTACAGCCTGCAGGCCTTCTACTTAGTGGGTCATCCCACCACAATTACTTGGCCTGTTGCTGCTGCAATTACTGTTCTGAACTGTAAGTTACAGTAAATGTCATTGTTGCTGTTGGTTACAACGTAGTTCTGATTCTGTTGCTTCAGAGATGGGAGGAGGAGCTTTAGCTCAGATGCAGCATTGTCTGGCTACTGTGAAATACAGAGAATATAATAAACTCTCATCACAGCAAATGAAGGATAGCTGAGACTCTGAACATCTAATTGTTCTGTACAGAAGCAGCTCTAGGTGGGTGCTGTCTGGAGTTGAAGAAGTGACTTAACATATTTGGAATTTAATAGATGCTTTTTTAAGTCAATCTAAGCAACTAATTAAAAAAAAAAAAAGTCAGTACGTGTTGGCTATGCTCTATTGAACCTAGAGAAAAAAAGTAACTATTGCATCTCCTTCCCTGATGACCTTAGTGACAAACACATGTCAGCAGAAAACATCTGTTTTCATCAAAGCTGAGTGCTTTGAGAAAAGATCTCACATCTTTAGGCAACCTTACATTTGCACCAACATGTGCTTGTTGTGCCTCTTATCTGAATAGGAAACAATAAAAACTCACTCATGTTTTGTAGACAAGACAAAGGATTGGAAAACATGAGAAGATGTGCAGCTTAATATGTGGAACACTGAAAAACAGAAAATAGTTTTTTCCTCTTCACCCTATGTTTTTTCTCGGGTTTCTATTTTTTTTAAAATACAATCTTTATTCAAAGTATGTTGTAAGCATCTTCTATCAATGCAGCTTTGGAAAAAGCCAAGTTTAAGCAGCTGTGTGAAAATTGGGGGGGGGATATGAATTTCAAACCCAGATAATTCATTGCCTGCTTCTTTTATTATCATGATCCTGTAAATGAGTTGTCAGTTTATGGAGTGGGTGCTGTAACAAAGTGCTAGGCTGCAAAATAGAGCTGTAATCATACAATGTGAAATTCACATCACCTTCTGTGAATTTCAAACTCAGCGTTCCATTAAAAAACTCAGATATAGATGTGAAAATAAAGGTTCTTCAGAGTCTCTTCAAAGTTAGTCAGTAGCAAGAAGGATCTTACGGAATGCAGGTTTCCAGTGGCATTTCTGTCTTGTTGGAGCTCTGAGAACCAGAAAATACCAGTTGAATCTCTGGGGAAAAAGCCTTTGATGGAATAAGTGTGGCAAAGGGCATGGGAGTGCTTTTGTTGAAGCTGAGAAAAGCAGAAAATGCTGAAAATGCAGAATCCATCATGTTTATTTTCAGGTATTGGGTATTACATCTTCCGGAGTGCAAATTCTCAGAAAAACAATTTCCGACGGAATCCGGCAGATCCCAAACTGGCCGGTGAGTGCATTTCTTATTCCATTGGCTGGGATTTTACTCATTGGCTCTTTGTAGTGTATACATACCTACTTCAGTCACTGCATTGACCACAATACTCTGTTCACAGATCTGAAATTTATACCCACTGCAACTGGGAAGGGGCTTCTCGTCACGGGTTGGTGGGGTTTTGTTCGTCACCCCAATTACCTCGGTGACATCATCATGGCTCTGGCATGGTCCCTACCCTGTGGTGAGTTTCTGAGACTAAAGTGGATTTGAGCAAGAATGCTTTTGTTTTGCATCTCTCTGGGTTTGAAATGCCACGTGGTAATTACTTGAGATAGTAAACCCTACTGAATGGCAGATTGCTGTGTCATAAGTCTAATGCAACACGTTTTTACTTCCATTTTACCCTTTCTAACTTGCTGCAGATTTGACATATACTGAAGATTTTACTCATCTTTCTGACACTTTATTATTCAATAACCATGGGACTTACTTGCTAATTGGCTGTTCTTTAAATTTTTTAGGCTAGTGAGTGTGTTTTCAGCTGAAGTTCCCCGAAAGTGTGAGTTTGCTTGGGCACAAGGGCCACCATATACAGGGATAACTTGAAGAGAAAGATATTTAAAAGAAAGGTCATCAAACACAGTGAAATTATCTTTCAAAGTGTTTGTTAATAATACACAGAGGTGGCCACTGCACTTAGGTGGGGTCTCAGGAGAGCAGAGTAGAGGGTTCAAACCAGAACCTTCTGCCATGCTCCTCCTGACACTCCCAGAATACACTTGGCTTTTTGGGCTGCAGTCTCACATTTCTGGGTCCTTTCCAGTTCTTCTCATCCACAGGTCAAGTGGTGTGCTCTGAGCAAAGCTGGACTTGTGTCTGCAGGCAAAACAGAGCAAACCTTGTGTGGGGCAGTTTGGTGGTGCAGAGATTTGACTGGAAATCTGGTTTTGATAACTAAAGAAATTTAAATGACAATAATACTTCAATATATGCCAGCTTTGCTGGCATTGAGAGTGAAATTGGTAGATTTTGTGACTCTAAATGTCACCATGATATTTTCTGAAAAAGCCCTTTGCCAGGATTTCTTCTCCTGGAAAGCTGAGAAGCCTCAGAAAAGAACGAAAACAATAATTATCTCATTTGCTTGGGAATGTGGTCTGGAGATCATTTACCAACAGGTGCATCTTTGATTGGTTCCATGTGAATTGTTTTAACTTAATGGCCAATCTCAGCCAGCTGTCTCAGACTCTGAGTCACCAGCTTTCATTTTCATTCTTTTCCAGCCTTCTGCTGTATCCCTTCTCTATGGTTTAGTATAGTTTTAGTATAGCATTTCTTATAATATAGTATAGTATAATGCAGTGTTATGTAATATAGATAGAGTATAATTATAATATTAAATAAATCAGCCTTCTGAGAACATGGAGTCATCTCTCACCTCGTCCTGGGAACCCTCACAAACACCAATCTAAATTTTAAGAATTACTTTCTGTGGGTTTGTGGGTCTTTTTCAGTCTGCATGTGTTGCACTGGCCTGTGGAATATTCGATGCTTTGGTATAAAATGCTTCTGCCTTGAACCAAGAGCGTGTCACCAGCTTTGAACATGTTGATAGCTACCACCTCCAGATTTTTGTCCTGGATCTAAGTTCACTCTCTCCCTTTGCAGGTTTCAATCACATTTTACCCTATTTCTACGTGATCTATTTCATCTGCTTGCTCGTGCACCGCGAGGCTCGTGACGAGCACCACTGCAAGCAGAAGTACGGCCTGGCCTGGGAGAGGTACTGCCAGCGCGTCCCGTACCGCATCTTCCCCTACATCTACTAGAGCACTCCAGGGCAAACCACTGCTACACCTAGATTCCTTGCAGAGAGGGATACCTCCTACCTTTGCACTTGGTCAGTTGGTATTTAGGCTTTTAAAGAAAACAAAACAAACAAAACCCGACCAAACGTTGGAGTGCGTCGAAGGTGTAACTTACAAGTAGACTTCAGGATGTGAGTTATGTGAACTGACTGTCTGTGACTTCAATTTTTAAAAAAATTGTGAATTTTCAAAACTCTTCGAGCCCTAATTTTTCAAGCTAAAATTTATCTAGAATTCTGAGTTTACATTTTTTATTGCATTTAATTAAGCACTGTGATGTAAAGTATATTATTTTCTTAATACAATAAATGCTGAAATTCCATCCAGTTCATTTTTTGGTGTTACTCGTACCATCTAACTGCAGATGTCCAATTTAGTTGCCTGAATTGGAGGAGCAGCAGGGTCTTTTTGGTCAGTGGAGCTGGAAGCAGAGGATGTGACCCACGTGAGGGGCCTGCAGCCCCACGACCAGAGCTGGCCCAGCTCAGCTTACATGGTTGTTCCTCTCCTGGCTTTTCATTGATGGCATTTTTTTGGTCAGAGAGGCTCAGCTGGCCCCTCCTGCCCTGCACCTGCAGGAGGATAAAGAGATGGAGTTGGGAGAAGGGGCACAGCTCCTTCTCCCACCCCACATTGCTGAGGCAGTTCCAGGAGTGCCCAGGGGCAGCTCTGAGCCGCTGCCTGGCAGAGCCCCTGGCCCTGGAGGTGGAGCCTGCTTGTGGCTCACACTCCTGGAGGGAGATGAAACTCTAGAAACCCTTTCTGTGGCTGTGGAAGGGAGCAGTGAACCCTCAGCTTGCCTCTAGCGTTGAACATGGGGTAAAAAGTGTGCAGTGTCTGCCTGTTAGGCACAAAAGGATAAAATGACCACAGTGGCTCCTTCTGATCTTTGTAAATTAAATCTTAATGTATCATAGTGTTTACCAAGTGTGTATAATAAAGCCTCCACGTTTTTGCTGTACAGTGTTTGGGTTTGAAAAATGCAACAGCTTTTTTAGAAACAGGAGAAATCAGTAACTAAACCAATTTCCAGTAATTTTTAAAAAGTTAATTGAATAAAGGGTTTTGTAAATTAATGTAGTTAATTCTTGAAATGATTGAAGTGTTCATTTAAATATTTGTATTGTCAGATATGCTATGAAAATATAGGAAATGCTCCTCGATCCAAAGTTGTTTTTTTGGTTTCTTTTTGTTTTTAATTTGGCATTGCTACCTCATATGTAGGTGTTGCCTTTTGTACTGTTGCAGATAGAGAAATAGCTATTTTTTTGCTATTGCTATTTAAAACAACATTTTTTACATGAGCCTGTGGTTAAACTCAACCACTTTCTAATATATTTTTGTATATATTTGACTTTTTAACTAATGTATGTGTTCTGGTCACTAGCTGTGTTCTTTGTCTAACTGGCTGTAAATGATACGCCCTTGTGGTATTTACTACATAAGTAGAATAATTTTACTGAAATACTCTTGCTTAATTAATTAGCTTTTATTCTGTTGTTACAAGTAAGAGCTTTTCACACACTTTGTACATGAGATTTATAGCACAAATTGCCCTAAAAAGCTTACTAGAATATTAAATAAAGTGCAGATACTTCTGCACTTGCTTGCAGGAGTGTTCCTAATAAATTGGAATGTTATTTATCAATTTTTTCAGTTATTTTAAAATGTTGATGTAATTGAAATCTAGCATGTGATTTTTTTAAAAAAATAAAATAACCTATTTTGTACACGGGCATTTTTTAAAGGTAATTGTACAATTGAAGTGTATATAATGTAGCTTGATTGTTGGTGTTGTAAGGAAATTGTTTTAAGACAAGTACTTTGATTGCTGGCAGAAAATAGCAGTGCCTCTAACAAGACTCGAGAGAATTCACTCCTGTGCAGCAGCAGATTAAACTGGGATATTGCTGTTTTCAGTCCTTGCTGAGGGAATTTATGGGAAATGGAGAAATCATTAAAGAGCCCTGGAGTGCAGCTGGTGTTTTAAAATCTGCTGAAGGAAGGGAGCACTTTGATTCCTCAGCCTGTAGAGCAGGAGCTGCTCCTGCTGCTGTTCCCAGTTTTATCTGCTGCCACCCAAGGTTGTTCAAATGTCACTCAGAGCCCTTGTCTTTCAGAATCTGATCCTGACCAATGACAACTTCATTTACATGCTGAATTTTATGTGAATTTGATTTTGAAGTAACTGTTTTTAATACAAACAAGCCCATGAGCTAAAATAAAGGTTTTGCTTAAAACTAAGTAGTGCATTTTTTTTTTTTTTCCAATTCATGGGGATACCTGATAAAAATGCCATTGCTTTTCCTTATTTAGTACAGGTGTGGGTTCCTGTTGTGCCTGTGTTTGTGGGCTCAGTGTTACAACCTCGAGTGTGGTGCTTCTCTTAGTCTGCCTGGGCATTTTTAATTCTTCCCTTCTGCTACTGCAAAAATGAACTTAATTTCAGCTGTAAAAATACAGACTTAACACTGATTTTGCCTATAGGATATTGAATTTTCCCCCACAGCCTCTATTAGGAGTCAAAAGCAAACCCAGTTGGGCTGTATGCACATCAAGTGTTACTGCTCAGGAAACAAATGTAAGTTTGACCTACCAGGCTGGAGTGGAAATATGATACAGGAACAGGAATGATTGCTTATAGAAGGATGTTTACCCATAGGTAATAAAAATGTTTCCTTAAATTACATTTAGCAGAGCTCATGAAAAGCTTACCAGAAGAACAGTTCTTGCCTTGTGGGGAGTGAGAGCTGTCTGGGGGAGTGGGTGGAAAACCTTTCCTGTGTGTGGATGGAGAACATATTGCAGTGTCTGTACAGAACTGCTTTGTGCTGGGGAAGTTCCCTTCAATTAGAGAGAAATGCTTTGATAGAGCTTTCACTCTTTTAATATTTAAAAAAGAAATCCTAACCAGTGACGTTTTTAACAAGAATTTTTCAATCTTCTCTACCTTTTCGTATCTATGAATGTCTGCAACAGCACTGCTGAATGTCACCAGAAACATTCTGTGTCCCACCAACACTTTGTGGGAGTGGGGAAACCTTTGAAGGAAGAACTGGAAGTTGGCCAAGCTGGACTGGTGCTTTTTTTGGTTGTTTTTTTGGTGAGAGAGAGAGAGTGAGTGTGGTTGTCATATTGCCATCATGTCAAAATCCCATCCATCTTCCTCCTCAGAACACGATCCGGTGCTGCAGCCAAATGTTTCCAGTAACTTTCCTTCTGGACCTCGAGGCAGTTTGTTCCTCTGAGTAGGGATAGGGAATTCCAGGGCCTGGGATTACAGCAAATCCCTTTGCTGCCTCCCCCGGTGCTGCATCTCACGCTGCAGACGCTGGGTGGAGCAGGTTATTTACGTGCTGCTGCACGCTGGCAGCGCTGTGATCCCAGGAACAGCACCCGCCTTGCTGGGGCAGGAACACATTTTTCCACTGCAACCATCAGTTTCCCTGCCCTCTGTCTAAAGGATTGAGAGAGGGCAGCAGCTCCCTGCGTCCTTGTGCTCTTCAATTCCCTCCTAACCCTTGGCTGAGGGAGGGAAAGATGCTCATGTAGTCACATTTCTCCTCACAGAGAAAAGCAAGGCACAATTCTTCCCGAGAATATTTCTGGGTTTCACATTCTCTGAACCTCAGAGAAAGGAAAAACAATTCTTATTTGCTGTGCCTGTGTTGTGCCAAAGTAGAATGCAATATGGAGATGGCTTACCCAAAGTGATGGTGTTTTGTTTCCTTGGCCTATCAGGGCCAAGTGTGTGTGTGTCAGGACTGTGGGCTGACAGTCACGAGTTCTGTGCAGCTGGGTGCAGTTGAGTGCTTGGCAGATTCAGTTTAGATGTAATGTAACACTATAGAATAATATAGTAAAATAAAGTCATTAATTAGCTTTCTAATGAGACGGAGTCAGATGCATCATTCTCTCCCCCATCAGGGGTGACAATATCCACTGTGTCCTCATGCATAAACTGGGGGACAGTGCCCTCCTGGGGGACCTGTGAAATGCCAGTGGAAGTGCCTTGGACTGTGCACTCCACCCAAGCTTTTCTGCCCTTCCTCTTGGAGCTTCTGAGCTTCCTTATGTTGCCTTTATTCCCTGCTGGAGCTGGGTATCCCTAGGTTTAGTCAGCCTGACTTGGGCCCTTCCTGCTCCTGTGATTCAAACTGCAGAAACTTTAATGTTAATGAACTGACCAGACAGAGGATCCACCTAAAGCTTAAAATGAGATGAATTCCTGAGAAAAGAGCTCTAATAAATAGTGGATCCTGAGGGATATAAGCAGAAATTAACACCCAGAGGAGGGGAAAAATGTTGAACTCAAAGCCACATTCAAACCAAATTCAAACCATTTGCTTTTGGCTACACAGCTTCAAAAAACCCCTCATATTGTAACCATTAATGGAAGAGCCTTTCTACTGGCAAGGCAGATGATGTAAAAAACCAAAGCAGAACTATTTCATGCTCTTTTCTATGTGTAATTTTATAATCCTGTCAAGACTCTGAAAGCAAACTGATCCTGCAGACAGAAGGTGAGCACTGGAACCATACAGCAACTTCTGCATGTGTTTATATCTGCCTATCACAGCCTGCAGGGAATGGAACCTTGCCAGCCTGGGAATTCTCAATTCCCACCAACATAAACATTGGAGAAGTTTCCTGTGAGCAGCTGAGAGCTCATGGAAGTGTACAGTACAAAATGCAAAGCTTGTTAGGCAGCACTTGTGAAAGTCTGTGGTACAAATTTAGGGGCTCCTTAGCAACACCTTTTGAGCCTCAAAAGTGAGCTGTTACTGCAGTTGAGTGACCACACAGTAAAGAATCAGAGCTTCTGACCCATGGCCTGGTGGTTTTGTTCAGCCTAAAGAGGATTTATAACAAATAATCACAGCCCAACTGGTTGGTTGTGACACATCCCCCACCCCCTTCCTAAATTAAACAAAATCAAAATGAAACAAGGAAAAAATTTTTGTGCAGTTCCTACAGGGCATTCCTGAAACTTGCAATTTTCAGGGTTTGCTTGCCTCAAGGTAAGGAGGTAAAAAGAACAATTTTAATGTCTCCTAAGCTTTGGACAAAAATGCTGATCTTCCACCTCTGAACCTCAGGTAAAAACATTGTTATAATGAGGTAAATACATTGTTATAATCAGACAAAAAGATTGTTATAAAGGTATGTTCCCACACTGACCTGAAGAAATACAGATATTTTTCTCAATCATCAAGACAAAAATTATAATTCTCATTTTTATTTTAATAGCAAACCCACATATCTCCATCTCAGTCCTTACCTCCCTGCTTAACCTTGTTTTTTTATGTGCTCAGTTCCTTTGATGAAATTGGTATTTTACAGAGCACTAGAAAACAAAAATTGCTCAGCATCCTCTTAATTTCTGTCAGCAGTTAAAGCTGTAGTTTATTGCAAACCTCATTAACTCTGGAAGAAAGGGCCTGGTTTTATCATTTGAGCCACATTAGCTGTACCTTATGCAGACCTGCACTTTTGGCTGCACTTCTCCAATTGATATTTCATGGTCCAGACCATTTACAGCAATTTTTGCCTGTAATGAGCCATAATCAGAGCTGTAAAAATCTGCTAACCAAGCATCCTCAGTCTGAAATTGCCACCTATATACAACTGTAATGCAAAGATTCCCTGTTTATCTACATGGCTCCAATAGCTTATCTTTGTGTAAAGTACATATTCTGTTGCATTCATGAATGTTTCTGATAACATATGTCTGTATTCAGAGATGTAATTAGGGGAAAAAAAAAGAAGGAATACAAAAATCCAATCTATTCCAGTATAATAATTGTATTAAATGTACCTGGTGTTGCATTATGCCATTTAACAAATGGAACCTGATGAAATGAAATTATTTCCTTGTGACATGATGAAAACTCCTGGTTAATACTGAAATGATAATTATGCTATAGATAACATGACTTACTGAATTACAGCAGTGTGGCATTTTCTACACTGTGGTTAAGACTGCATCAGGTCTCTCCATGATACACTTCTGTTTTGAGAAAGCACAGAATATTTGATGAGGGATTGATTCCATGAATATGCTTGCCTGAAATTTCTTCCCTCAAATTAGTTGTGTGTTGTGCCTGTGTGTACTGTTACAGAAATAAACAATTTTCACAGTTTCTTCTGAGTGAAATAAGTGAGAAAATAAGAAAACACCACTTAAAAAATCCCACCAACAAAACCAGTTTCTAAGTAGTAATGGATTAAAACAGCAACAGGCAGAGAACCTGTGAAATAGATGCTGAAATCTCCAATCTGCCTGGTTCTCCCAGCCTGCCTCTTCTCATAAAGGTCTTTGTGCTTCCCACCTGATTAGTGCAATTGGCTTATTCTCAGCTGCTGTGTCAGGGAGTGTCCTGCAGCCTTCCTCCTTCCTCAGGGAAGTACCAGCACAGGTCAGGGACGTGATGTATGGTCGTAAAAAATCAGCTGAAGTTGGTCTGTTCAGTCTGACAGGATACATGTTTGTCCCTGGGTTTGGGTATCTGTAGTAGTGGCAGGCCTCATCATGCTGGACAATTCACATTTAAAAGCAACATCAAAGTCTACAAGATTTTGTAACCCAAAATAAAAAAAAAAAGGATGACCAAAACGTTCATATTTTACAGAAAATGGACATGAGGATGAGAACAATTGCTGTCAGTACCTGGATGATGAAGATGTGTTATTCATATAGACATAAACATCCAAATATCTCTGCTGTGGAAAAAGAGCAGCAATGGCTCCTGCTGAAAGATTTTTACTTCCTAAGCAGAATTATTAGGCGTCCATGGAGTTGAGGAAATTAAATTAAGCTGGAGTTGTCCAGGAAAAACCAACAGCAAATTAATTCCTGACTAAGATAAAATTCAGAAACCACCACAGGGAGAAACTGAGGATGCATCCTGAGAATAATCCCATCCCAGATGAGCAGAGCAGCACTGGGAGAATGGATTTTTGTTGCTGCTTTGAAAGAGGCAGCATCAAGGAAGGACACTGGCAAGTGAAGTGAGGATGAAGGGCTTCCCCAAGGTGGCCAGGAGGAGTGAATGTGAATTTCCTGAGAAGAGATCCTAAACCAGTTTGCCTTGGCTGTGGATGCCCCCAGGGGATCTCCTGTGGTCGGGTCAGAAATTTCTCTTTCCATCTTTGGGCAGGTTCTGAGCAATGTGACTGGAGAGGAACCTTAGCACAGCTGGTGAATAATTGCCCCAGTTTAAAGCAGCCCAAAGAGATCTCAAGAAGTGAAAGGACCTTCCTGAGCATCCCAAAAACCCCCGTGTGGTCATTGAGCTGCACTCCTAAAACACTTCTGGGCTGCTTTCCAGGTGTCCTGTGGCATTTTAAATCACAAAAGGGAGCCAGAGTGGTTTGACACTGAGCACGAGGCAGCACCCTGGCAGGACCAAAGCACTGGGTGAAACCAGTCCTGAGTACTGCCAGTTCAGGTTTGGCTTCTTAAAGCTCAGCAGGAGCACATTGCAAATTAACAAATAAGTGGAGTTTGGAATGGCTTCTTTGCAGTTTCCATCTGCAGTCATACTCCACTCAAAAAAAGTATCAGTGCCATTTCTGCCTGTGCTCTTCTGAATGAGCCTTCACTGGAGCACAGGGCTCCTTTTAATGATCTCATAACGTGTTTGCACAAGCCACTTAGAGCAGGGAGAAATTCTCCTTAATGGAATATGTAAATCTTAGCACTTCCCAGCATCTGACACTAAAAGATAAGGAATGCCTTTAAAGGATTTTGCCCTGTTGCTATAAAAAGATAAAGCAAGGCTGGTGCTCAGGAAATGACAGCAAGCTCCTGCAGTGGATTCACAAGGGTTTGGGAGAAATCACAGGCAAATTAATTTTGGGACTCACTTGGAATACAGACACATGCAAGGTGCTTGGAAGAGTCCTGAGTTATTTTCCAGAAGCCTGGAAAAAAAAAAAACAACCCAGTGTAAAGAAAATCAATTATCATGGGTTTGATTTTTTCCTTCTCCAGGAAATATAATTGCTCTCAAAAATATTGCTGAAGACTGGTCAGGAGGTCCAAAGTTAAAGTCAACTAGTGATGTCAAGCAACAATTTCACTTGTCAAAACACCCATTTAGGCAGCTTCATGCTGACTTCTGTGCCACATTTAAAACAGAGCTGATAAACCACCTCTCTTACTTTCTTTATTATTTTTTTTATCTATAACATTGCACCACCATCACTGACCTAACTGGCAAAAAATTCTAGATGTCAAAATTTGTTTTCTCAACTCTGTAATGATTCTTTTATGGTTTCCCAAATGACAAGGACTTTTATCACTGCTTTTAACAGAAAACATTTTCAATGTATTCCTTACCAAAATTCCAGCTAAGTAGGAAAAATGAGATTTTAAATAACCCCTTGCAGGACCATTTGCATTGTCACCTGCATTAATTTACCTTAGCAGACCATAATAAAGATTTCTGGCTGATACACCATTCTGTGATAAAACATAAGATACTGTAGAATCAGAATCACTGGCTGCAGAGTGAAACTTTAGTGATTCCCAGTCTCACTTTAAACCCTTGTGGTTTTCTGTATGCAGGTAAGAATTGGTCCATGTCAACCTGTCATGTTTATTTATGCTCTTATTTATTTAAGCTCTGCTGAAAATGAGTTTTCTCAGAGAAACAGAGCTCAAAAGCAAACCCCAAAAAGCCACTGTTTCTGCTGTTTTTCCTCTAGTGTTGGACAGAGGCAGAAGGTCTGGCAGAGTCTTTGGAATTCAAGGTCAGAACTCTGTGGGTCTGTCTGTCTGTCTGTCAGAGAAAGAGCCTTGGTGCCTTTGCTGTGTTTCATGTCTCAGAGAGAGGCAGGAGAAGGACCTGAGTGGAGCTCCCAGCTGAGCCTGGATTTCTCCAACACACAGGGGTCCAGAAGGCTCTGAGGGCTCACAGGAAGGAACATGAAAAGTTGCTTATGATGAGGAAGAAGCAGAACACAGATGATTTCTGCTTTATCCTTTCAGCTAACTTTGACCATGGTGCCATTGCAGTGACCCCTTGACAGATGATTTTTGCATTTAAGACCCAAAGAAGTGAAGTCATTTATAACCCCAAGTTTAGATGCAAATGTGAAAGCAGAAGCTGTAATTCTCATTGGAAATCTGATTTAGAATCCAAGTGTTTTTTCACAGCTCCTAGCATTTTTTTATTTGGACACATTGGACCACATGAGTTGTTAAGCACAACTTGGAGAAAAGTTATTAGAATTTAATAATCTACTGCTTGGTGAAGGATGTTCATCAAGCATAAAAAAAAATCTATCAAAGTAGAAACCATGGCTGATGTAACCCAATTCTCAATCATGCTATTAATTGGAATATCACTGTGTCTAATCCTTGTAATGACAGATGTGGTTTGTGGAAGATGATCTGACACTGGATTTGAAAAGAGAGAGAGAATTACTGATTGGATTTTCTTCTGAAATGTACAAAACCATATGCAGATAGAAGGCTTTAAGAAGCAATCGTGCATATTAATTGAAGGCTTTGGTCTTGGAAAAATTGAATATCTTAGCAGAAACACAATAATTCTGATGAGTGACATGTAGCAGGTTTCATATACAAAAATATGAAGGGATGGTTTTTCAAATGTGTCATGCACAAGATTATTAAAGCAAAACTATTGGGGTTTTTTTTGGCCAGATTTTCTTACAGAGTGTTTATGCAAAGCAGAAAAACACTTTCATACTCATCCTCTGATCCCACAACACCTGCAGTTGCCAAAGTAAATGCAAATAAATAGGAAGCTTTCCTGAGGACTGCAACTCCTCAGGACACTTTTCCAGATTTTTTTTTTCCCCACTGAATTAATAAAACAGGAAAAAGGAAGCCAAAAATCTTCAAGTATTTCACTGCAATAAACTGACAAACATTACAACTTTTCAATACATTTCACACATGGTTTTATAAAAATATACAGTAACTGGCTGGTATTTTTGGAATATTAGAAGCCAAATTTGGAATATTAGAAGCCAAATTTAATGAAGTATTAAATCACCGTAAGAGAAAGGGGGTAAATAATTCTGCAGTTGTGCTACTGAAATTCAAAATGCCTGGAACCCATGGGTCATGGCACTAATCAGCTTTCAGGTCAAACAGGATCAGTTTCCTGGATGCAGAATCCAATTTTGAAACTTCTGTAAAGTTGGCATCCATTGGAAAATATAAGCAGAGATCCAGGAGCTCCAGAGATGTTTTTGAGCCTCCATGTGTGGCTTAGGGTCTCAAAGAAAATCCTTCAGCTCCATCTGGGCCCCCCCTTGGTTATCTACCAGCACAATTTGCAATCTTTAAATTGCAAGGATACCCAGAAGGAGAATCTTGAATGAAAATGAGATTGACTCAACTGAAATTACCAGATGCCATTTAAATGTTTACTGCTTGCTTAGTCTGCCCAACACCACCCTCAGAGACTTCACAATCTCCTTCTGAGACACTGAAATGTCTGCAATTTTTTTTTTTTTTGTGGTTATATAAAAAAGTTCTTTCCAAACTTCTTTGAAGCAAACTGTTAAGTCTGTGTCATAATTCTGTGGAGCTTTTAACATTAAAGGGCTCCCATCTTCACTGTTGGTGAAAAAAACTGAATATTTTTTATTGTCTCTTTGAATATATTTCCAATCTATGTAAAAATGGCTAAGCTTTTAAGTAAATGTTTGTTGTTAAAATTTCCCAAAAGACCACAAACACAAGCAAACAGACACCAGTCACTCAAAGCCACTGCATTAATATTTACTCTGTAGTTTCAATCAGTAAATGGAGGAAAAAAACTGGAACAAGACTAAATTTAATCATGTTACCCCTTTGCTACAACATTTAATTGTCCCTCAGGGCATATTGATTGTTTTTGATAGTTTGTATATTATAAAAAATAAAACTGCTGCACGTAAAGAAAGTAAAGAGAAAGCAGGACAAGAGCTGCAACACTGAAATATGTCCTTGTTATCCAGTGCTATTTCTGGGATGACAGTTTTGGTTTTTTCTTCATGGATTTGGCAATAGTTTTGCTTAACCCAGCAATGCAATCACAGAAATCTGCAAGTGTAAAATTGTGGTGGATGAAGAGATTATTAAATTAAAAAAAAAAAAAAAACACCTTGCATGTATTTGTCAGAGCAAAATGGGAAAGTATAAAAACCTGAAAATCCCATTAAGTCAGAAATGTGCTTGGTAGTAACATTTTGGTGACTCTCACAGCTTCAGTCCTTTCTCTGCCCTTTACCTTTAAAATAATAACCTATTGTTAAAAATGCACACAGCAATATCACAAATATATGTGACAGATACACAGAGCTCACAAGCAGCAGCATCTGTCTATAACTCAGCACTTGATTGGTATTGCATGTTATTTTTTTAATTAAATTTTAGATTAAATTATTTTAAAATTAAAAATCATTCTTTTTAACAAAAAATGACTGTTCTTCCAGTCACCTATTTGATGGCTTGAAAAATGTACAGAAAACCACAGAGAATGCCTTTAGTGTCCTTCTTTTACAGAAAACCACGTTTTTTTCTAATGCTGCTTTTAATTGAATGCCATGACCTAAGAGAGATGAGACACATCACAAAAGGAAGATGTCATATTTGCCTCTGTCAAAAGACAATTTTAACAGTTTCAGGATTTTAATTTAAAAATGCACTTGTCAGAAAAAGCTTTTTAAAAGCAAATGAAATCCTTCTGCTGGGTCTCCTGCTTGACAAGAGAATTCAAGCTTTAAATTTAGCACGTGTGACATTTCAGTCACAAACAGACTTTTCCAGCTTTGCTTCATTATTGACTATAAAAGTTTGCTGTTGGAGCCAGACAAAGTCCATGAACATATTTGCTGAAATAATACTTGTTTCCTTCTAACTTTGTTAGTTTTACTAGAAGTAAGTTTTATAACACAATTCATAATAAATGTTCTCAATTTTGGACACAGTATCTGAATAAAGCAGAAAAAAGAAAAATGGGGCTCTTGAACTACTAAATCAAGTCTGTCCCAAGACTTTGAAATGAGTAATTTTAATACCATAATCACTGACAGGAAGGACATAATTATTCTCAAAAACTGTAGTAGGTGCAAGGGGCCTTAGAAGATTGTATGATCTGTTCTTCAGGTAGAAGAACATTGACCTATAACTTTAAAAAGATCTTATTTTCTCAGAAGTATTCTCTCTAAGTAGGGATGCAGTGTATCATGAAGAACTCCAGCTATTGGAAATAACTTTCTCTACTCAAAGCATCATTCCTCATAATATTATTTCTCATATTTCATATGTTCATTCTATATGTAGGTGATAACAAATGCCATAAAGGAAAAAATAAATTAGAGGGAGGTCTTGGAGCTCTGTACAAACCCAAACCTTGACACCCTTTTGCCCAACACAGCATTGACCCTGGCTGACATCTCGAGTCCAGATGGTTTTCCTGGGTATAATTAGGAAGGAATGAACCCCCAAGACAGAAGAGACTGTAATCAGCATTTATCACAGCCTGAAAGGGAGGCTGAGCAGAAGCTGGGGGAGCTGTCTCTGGAGCTCAATGATATAACCTTAAAATGTCATGACATTAAATTCAGATCTGGCAAAAAGCTTTTGATAAAATGTGAGTCTGAGCTTAAGAAATCAAAAGGAATAAACCCAGTGTGTTTGGTTGCCTGAGTTGTTCTCATGTGACTGTGACCTTTCCCTCACTGCAATTATTAATCACAGTGAGGGGAAAGCACAGGAAACAGGAAGATATCAGTAATTTTTACCTAGATCCAATATCTGCCATCCAGGTACTGGGCACAGAGCTCAGTGGGTAACCTGTCAAATTTGGGGCACAGTTTATGAGCCAGTCAGCTTTATCCTTCCCAGAAGTGCTGAAATCACCCTCTTCTGGAGGAAGGATGCTATTTCCAAAGGCAGAGCACACCAGCAGGCAGCCTCCTGCCAGATGGTTGTGAGCACAAAGGGAGGAACCAAGGCATGGATGCCTTGGCATCAGGAGCTCTGGTGTCCTTTCTGCTGCCCCACATTGCACAGAGTTGAGAAAACTCCTTTTTCTGCAATTCTCACACACCACTGAGCCAACTGCAGGCCCAAAGGACCCCATAACCTGAAGACAGAAGGGTTTTGTTCTGTCCCACTTAGCCAGGTTGTTACTGAGCACCCTATGTACAATTCAGAATATGCAAATGTTGTTTAGAAGAACCAGTTGCAAAGTCTAATTATTCTGAATGCCTAATTTCAGCACTCTTTCCAGAAGAATTTCCCATCATCTTGTGGGCTACAGCTGTCAAATGGCAAAAACCCCCAACTGCTGGAGGTAGAAAAGGTTATATCATATAATTAGGGCTGCTAATTCTGGTCTGTGAACAGAATCTATAGGAAAAAAAACCCAAACAAACCAAAGCCTAACAAAGTCAGTGCTATTAATCTTTGCATTTCAGTTGCTAATTATAGTTAGACAATGTTTCCTCTTCACATGCATCTGGAGTGAGCTGCAGCAAATTTCTGTCAAGTCATCATACATGCATAACTGCATGGCCAAAGAATCATTCTGCAAATGGGCAGGATTCAAATAAAGGTTTCTCTGCATTCCTTAGTAATAGCTGGAATAGCCTTTCCTCCATATGCATCACTTCAACAATTTGATTTTCAAAAAACAAGCCCAAGAATTGGTAATTCTGAACCACATTTCCCACATCCATGTTTGAGTTCCCGTGATCAGCATCACAACAAAAAGATCATCACCAGGAATGAGAATAGGAAGCTCCTCTTGTATTTTCACTTGAAAACTTCAGCACCAGGCAGTGCTTTCCAGCTGTGTTCAAGGAAACCTCTAGAAAGGGTGCAGGATTCTGAGCTAGTAGCTTACATAGTAGAAAGAAAGCCTTGAAATGTGTGGCCATGAGAAATGTGCACATCTCATTCCAGTCCTCTGCAGCAGCCTGGATGGCTGAAGCAAGAAAAGGATTCAAGTTCCTGACTTCATCCCAGGCTGGGAATTTCCCCTGTGGTTGAAATGGTACAGTCAGAAAGCTTTCCTTTGAATTTTGTTTCTGCAAGTTTTGGCAAAGGTGATCTGCTGGGCCAGAACAGGATTGTCTGGATCATGACTATAGATCCTGGAATTCTGGGGTCCCAAAAGAAACAGCCAGCTTTGGGGAGGCCAATAATTAAATTATTAGGGAACATAATGAAAATAAGATCTCAGGGTTACTGCCCAAGTAACCCTGAGATCCATAAAGAAAACAAAATAAAATCTTACAGGCAGTCTTAGCACTCCTCATAGAAAGTAGAAATATTTCTACATCCATTTGGTGTAAGAAAGAAACTGTCAAGGTGCTTGCACTGCCTACATCTATGCTTAAAAATGTACAACATGACAAATACCTGCAGCTTTCTGAAGATGAAATATTGATCTCACTCTAATAAATAACAGAAATGCAATAGATCTTTGGTGGCACAATAGGCTAATTCATTAGATTAACTTTTAATTTGGAAGAGCAACCTCCAAAATCGTCTCATGTGGTAGTTGAAAATAGATTTGAATTGATCAATCTGTGAAATTTCTGCAGCTAATCTGGTTAACAAGTCAACATTAAGTTATGCAGGACTCAAGCACTGAACAGCTCACTTGGGAAATTGGGCCCATTTATTCCATTATTCTGTTATTTCATTATTCCATTATTCCATCATTCCAGGAATGTCTCAAGCAGAATCTCTACATTGGAACAAAGTGGGATTTTTACATTTATATATGTACACACACACACACAAACGCCCCTGCTTACTCAGTTTTGGCAAGTGCTTGCAGATTTTCCACAAGGTCACTTCCAGGATGTCCTCAGGATGTCACACACTGCTCATTCTCCTTCCATTCACTCCATTCCCTTTCCTAATTCCAGCCACCACAGGGTATGGGATTGATGCTTATCTATATTGCAATGCATGCATGGGCAACCTAGACAAAAAGAAATATTGATATGTTATTTCTAGCACTGTTTTTTTAATGTAAAATTCAAATAAATACATGTTACTTTAAAAACACTTTAAAAACTCTGTTTCATAATTCTCCATAAACCTGGAATTTGGTTTTGTTTCTGCAAAGTCACCCTATTAAAACTATAAGCAGCAAATATCTCAAAACTTTATGTGCAAAGCAAGCTCAGCATCTGAATTTTTACAAAAAAATCTGTAAAAGTGCCAAAGTTTTTTCTTAAAATCATTCAATTTGCAGTCTTCCCTCCACCTGTAAGGCCAAAGCAATATCATACCAACAGAAGTCTGAAAACAGATTGCCAGTACTAATTAAAGTGGTATTGAAAGAACATCCAGCACAAGATTTTCCTTTTATTTTTTTGAAATCAGAGTCTTGAAACAATTCTGAAATTAACCAGGTAAGAGTATCTACAAATCCCTTCCAGTTCTGTTTTGGAAAAAACCCAAACTCCAACCAACAGGAAAAAAAAAAATTAAAAAAAAAAAAAAAAAATCAAATGCTTTGCATCTTACTAACTTTAATCATGGATATGACAACCTCATATCTGCAGCCAAAAACCAGGCAGATTTAGCAAAAAATATTGTTAATTATAATCAGAAATGGCTTAGGTTTAAAATGCAATATATCAAGCAAAACAATTATTTTAACCCACAGGTCTCAAATAAAATATAAATACCTTAAGCTTTCAGACCTACATAGTCTCAAGTCTTCTCTATAATTACATTTTACAGGAAAAAATACCCTGATACACATTTTTCTGCAAAAAACCCCCAGCAATCCCAACCCCCCAAAAAAACACTTAAACTTTTCTCCTCTTTTAAGCAAAAAGGTTGAAAAAAATGCATCACAGAAAAAATATTAGTTTTTAATCATTGTTTTTCTGAGCTCATGCCTTTAATAAGGGGAATTCCTTTGTTAAAAAGTGTTAATATACCTTAATGGCAGAAATTTAACTACAAAAATATTGATGCTGGCAGTAAGCTGTGTCTATGTAAACTAATAAAACAAAGATAAGCCAAATTATGATGTAAACATGCATTGGATTCTAGTGAGAAGATACTAAAATCTGAAATTGGGAATTGTTATGTGCTAACCCCAGCGTGTGCTTTCAAAGAAGCACAGCTAAGAATTTAATGACTTATTGATTTCATATGGAGACAGGCTCCAAAATTGGATTGCAAAACTCCATTAACTTCTCTACCTGGGCTGGCCAACTACAAACAACCAGAAATTGCTCTCCTTGCAGTCCTGCATGTACCAATTTCCAAGATTAAAGAAAATGTACACAGTTAATTATACAGTGGTGTTTCAAAACCCACCTCCAACTGCAAAGCAACATGTTATGTTTTACTCAGATTTCATTAAAAAGTCTTATAGAGAAGCAAAAATTTCAAAGTGTAGGTCACCTTTGAGAAGGTGTACTGAAGATATTCTTGAAGAACACATTCCTCCTACAATGTAGTAAGCAATTACATTAGAAAGTTACAATATGCCCTTGAATAAGTTATTTTGGGGTAAATTTGAAGTTTGCAATGAGGAGAAGAATAACATCTAATTTCACAGAATAGGCTGAGTTGGAAGGGACCCCCAAGAATCATCCAGTTCCAACTCCTGGCCCTGCACAGGACACCCCAAAAATCACACCATGTGCCTGAGAGCATTGTCCATGCAACTCTCATTCCTCAGAGTATCACCCAGAGCAGAAAGGAAGTTCCTACAGTATTTTTATGTATATTTGCTATGAAATGAGCAAAAAAATGCAATGTAAAACCCAAACATGGAGGGACTGCTGAAAATAAGCAAGCAAGCAGAAATCCCAGGCAATGGCAGGGAAAGCGAGGCATTCTGAAAGATAAATTTATGGAACACTATGGGAATTTGTGATGATAATGAAAGGGAGAAATGGAATACAGTGGTTTTATCACTTGCAGTTCCTGACTCTCCCTGGGATTTCTCTTTGCAGTATCATAAAACAGGGATCCACAGGCCATCTTCTCTTGTGGAATGCACAGGGTTACAAATAGGGCACATGCAGGGTCATTTTAGTCTTAACACATGCAGAACCACAAATATATCAGTGGCTCTGTGTGTGTTAAGACTAAAATGACACTAAACTAAGACTAAAATTCTGAGATTACATGAGGTGGAGAAGAGCAGGAAATGTAGATGTGACCAGCTTCACAAAATAAATTTACTGGCCTTAATTGCCATGAGTGATGTGGTTTTGCATGGTGGATGATTCCAAAAGGAAGCCTTTAGACAGTTGTGCTAGGCAGCTGGTTCTGGAATCCTTCACAGAAATAATGGTGGGACCACTGTGGAGTTCTGTATCAGTGCCAGAAATGATGCAGAATTTAAAGATTTTTAGTCACGTGCTGAAAAACCTAGACATGAAATGATAGGTCAGGACTCTGTAACTGAAAGGGTCTGGAATGACTCTGTCTTATTTCTCATGTACTAAAGAGAAAAGAAAGTGAAGCAGCAGTGTGCCCATCACAGACAATCCCCATAAAAAGTCTTGACAGATTAGACACTTTGCATGTTCACTTTCTGAATTCATCATACAAACCTCTTTGAGACAGAACTTTTCACAGCACACAGTTCAGAGTGCCAAGCACACATTAAAAATGTCTAATGACAGAGTGCCAAGCACACATTAAAAATGTCTAATGCCACTGCTGTCAAGAAGCAGCATTTGATTTCAAAGTATCACTGAATTTTAAATATGAAATGCAATCACATAACATATTCTCATTTATCTCCATCAGTGTTTATATCTTACCAGATATAAATCCACTCAGCTGAAAGAGATGTGAAATAATTTCATCAACTTTATTATTCACAGACAAATGGAAGACTGTCAAGACACAGAAGGCAGCCTTCTGATAGTTAAAGCTTTTGACTTTGATCTTGTGGATGTGCTCTTCAGTAGCCATTCCTACAACTTACAGCACAGCATTTAAATACTTACCTGGAACGTTCTTGAAATCTTCTGAAGTCACTTCCTTTTGTAGTGCTGATTTTGATGCTTGCAATTGTTCACCACGCTGAGATGATAATATTGACTCCCTGCTGGAGGATTCTGCTTGTGCCATTCAACTCGAAGAGACAGAGGAGTTGCCATCTGCAGATTTAACATTGCAAGTAGAAAAAGCTGTAAGTTTTATTCTGTACATTAAAAATGTCTAAATCAACTGCAACCAATCATCTACTAAGAATTTTTAGGATCTCTCCTGTGTAAGGACCACATTAATGTATTCTACAGTGTTCCTGAAGTGTGTAAGATGAGATAGAATAAGCACAATTTCCAGTAATTGTTTTAACACCCTCTAAACTACTTCAGCTCTGAGAAGCAGAGTTGTCAGAGAGGCAAAATCCTACAAGGAGCACACAAATGAGTTTTCTTACATTTTTTCCCACTTGTTATTCTGTGCAATCATTTTAAACTATTTCAAAGCCTGCCTGAAAATGCTTGGTTTATGATATCAACATTTTCAGTATTGCTTCCCTCTTGGGGTCTCCCTTGATGTTTTGTTGTTATAATGTTAACTTCTCAGGACTGATATTGCTTCACTTTCTGCAGCTGCACACAGACTTCTGGGACTGAAATGTAAAATTTCTGAAATTAGCTTCTGCAGTTCATCATCACTTGAGAAGCATTTCTTAATCTTGTGACACATGCAATGTTTTGGTAGAATAAGTCTGCTCCTACAGTACCTCCCAATCTGGTCATGGGTTCAGACACTGTTTTCACCCTTTTTAATTTCAGCCTCCATAGTAAAGAACCATGACATGGGTTCCTATAGAGGTCCTCAAACCAGATGGAGAAGGTTCACACAGCAAAAACTACAGCCTGGCCTCTTGGGGAATTTTGTCAAGGAATTGCAGTTACTCTGCAGTAAGTATCTTTTCCCTTACATAATCTCCTATTCTCTTTTTGTGCATCTTCTCCATATAAAAAGAACATTTTGGTCTGGAGCAACCTTCAGGATACTGGCTGTGCTGTGAATGTTGCTGAACCTCCAGCAAATCATGTGAAAATCAGGTTTTCTTCCTTCCCTCATCAGTTCCTTCACCATGAAATAAAGGTGGATGACATGGGCTGCACATAGGTCTGTTGCTGAAGCTGTATCAGAAGACCCTGTGTTTACACAATGGATTCAAAAGAATTTAAATATTTCACTGTGGTGGAATGAGTTTTTAAAAAAAAAAAAACCAGTCTGGAAGGTCATAGTAAGCAGGGGTAGCACGCACCTAATTCATACACCTTAAAAAACCACCCCTAGGAGCAAATCACAACTTCAAAATTCAAAATAACTGAGCCTGTTACACTGGAGACAGAGGATGTTCTAAACAGGAACAAAGAATGACAATGGAAGTGGAGGAGGCAGAGCAGCTGAGTGACTGCTTCCAAAATGTCATACCCAAAAAAAGAAGTGACACAGGAAAATCCATGCCATTCATCAGCCTCAATGACCAAACTAACTGCACTGCAGTTGTTACAAGAATGTTGATATAATGGAGCATTATACATTTTATAAAGTAAAATTATAAGTTTTCCTGATCTGATTCTTTTTAGAGGGGCCAAAGAATAGCAGTAAGGCTAGTAAGGCTGCAGATGGTGTTATTTTTATTTTAGACTAAGTAGAAATATTCAGAGGTCTGAAACTATTGAAAACTACACAACATTCCTATGAATTTCAAAATGGAGGAACTTTGGCTATTTTGTGTTTGCCAGCTTTTCAGAAAAATGGTGTCAGAAAGATCTGAACAACAGAAATGACAGAAGATCCTAGTTTTCACATGCAGGGCTTCCTCCAGTACTATTTCTGACACCACTTACCTTTCTCTGGTATAATATATCTTAATTTTGCTTTCAATACTATTTAAATATTTTGGAAAATTTTAAAGAGAAAACTTAAGAGGACCCCAACTGATAAAATCATATCTTGTTTGGATTTGACTTTTCTATTTGTACTGATTACTTTCTTATTAGCACGTGTTTTTTTCCCTTAAAGCACTCCTTTGACTCTTAAAGTTTTTATTTTTACTTGTAGGATTTTGTTCCATTTGTCAAGCTCTTTCTGAAATCTGGAAGCAGCTCTCTTCTAGTTCTGAAAAAGGGGCTTTTTCAGTAATGTGAGTTTTTCTGGTTAAGTTCCCATTAACAAACATCCTGGTCACCAGGTCAGAAGAGAGAATAATATCCACTGGTTAAAGATTTTTTTCATCAGATGTTCTGATAGCAGCTTTGCAAGTAGGCAGACTGCTATGAAACCCTGCTTAACAGTAACACAGTTTTCTTGTGTTTATTCATCTGAATTATGTTCCTTCTGGATCAATCCCTCATGGCAGGAAAAAACACGGTCAGCAGAACAGAGCTTAGCACAGATTCCAGAAAGGAGAACAAATGCTGATGCTCCCAAGTAAGTCCTGAGACGGAGCAGAATGTGGCTGATTGTGGCACCACAGGGGCACAGTGACCAATTCTGGGCTGGATATGGCCAATTATGAGCTGGAGCAGTCTCTATAAATAACAGCACTCTGGTCATCAGCAGTGGAATTATCAAGGCTGAAACCATTCTGCCCACATTTTCCAAGAAGAGCAGTCAGAGGCAAGAGAGCTCTGAGGTACCAAGGGATGTCCTGGTGGCTTTCATCATCAGCTGCCAAGGGGCCCTTGGTGAGCTGCCCTTCACATCAGTCAGGCCAGACAAGATTTACACACCTTGAATAGAAAAGGCAGCAAGGGAGAGGCTGGAACACCAGTGCTGCTTTGCTTTTGACATCCCTGATTTACTTTGTTGTCTAAAGGTTTTATTTTTTTTTTTTTTAAGTGAAGGACTGTTTCTTAACGCTTATGAAAATTAATACAGAACTTTTTCCAAGAGGCACAGTCTTATGTTCTACCCTAGCAAGTCCAGTTAGCTGCTAAGTGCTTGGTCTTTCCTGCAACATTTGTTTTCTTTTTAATTTACATTTACATTAAACTCTCTCTGCTCTTTGAAAATAATTTATGTAAATCTCAGACAATTTTGTCTGTATTAATATAACCACTCGTTCAACGGCATAAATAACTGCAGCCATGAGTAATCCAAAAGCTGAGAATTTAGGACAACTGAAACAATACCAGAAATTCCTGTGTTTTACAGATAATTCCTTTAAAATAACACCATTAAAAGATGTCACTTTAAGTAGCAGGAGGGACTAGGATGACAGGGAGCAGCACTGGGTTTATGCCTTTGGCAGTAGCATGGGGCTATCCAGAGGGAAGTTTTCTCCTTGGGAGATGCTCTGGTCACAAAATCTTCAGCTCAGGGTCTCTGGAGGAATACACACCATAAAAATCTAAGTGGACAAAGAGTACAGCCTCTTGTTTTTTGTAACAAAGCCTTTACGTGACCTCCAAATCAAAACACTCTTTTTTGGCTTGTGATTTGGGACTGTGCACCTTGGTGAAGGAGAGAGAAGACAGGGAACAACAAAATCCAACTCAAATGCATTTGCCTTTCATTACCTGTGTTTGAAGTATTCTTGTTAATGACTTTAAAATGAGGATTGGCACAGCCAAATGTTATTTATGGCATGAATTAACTTCAAAGAGCTTGCCTCAGCATGACATTTAAGAAATATAAAGAATTTGAACAAGTCCAACAAAAAAAACTTTAAAATTTATTTCCTTAAAGCATAGAGATAGTTTATAGAAGGTTTAACATCTAAGGGCATATGATTCCAGGACATTAAAACATTTCAAAAGACAAGTCTGATTTTGATTGAACATACTAAAAATATTCTGCAGTCAGATCATTTAAAGTGCCCCAACTAAATTTTGATGAACTTGCCACCTACAAAAAATCTGTTATTAGGGAAAACACTCTGTACCTGCTAAGCATTAATGCATGAATTAATAAAATTGGCTCTGACTAATGCCAAGCAAAGAGAAGAAAATATATTTTTCAGAAGCTGACGCATCATCTATTGCATTTAATGATACATTCCAGAGTGTCAGATTAAAGACTTGCAATTAAAACCTCTGTTTACTCAAATACTTTTCCTATTTCAGTAATTTTGATATGAGGCAGGCAGAGCCTGGCAGTTTATGCTTTTCCTCTTGTTAGCTGAAGTGAAAGAAGAAGCCCAGCACCCTTTCCCTGGGTTTTATCCCTAGATGCAAGTGAAGGATCTAACCCACATGCTTTCAGCACAACCCAAACCCACAGAGAGGAATCTCTTCCTAACACAAGGACTAATTAAAAACCTATCAGAATGATCTCAACTACAGGATACATTTCCACTAAAGGGGAAAGCAATCTCTTGTGAAAAGATAACAGTGTATTTTTTACCTTTATTATACAATACAAATGTTACTTACATGCTGATAAAGGATGGTCCTAAGGAGAATGAATAGCTGAAGTGTGATGGGATTTTGTCAACTCATCTCAACATAAAGATTTCATTCCATCTTCTCATTCAGCCCACATTCATCCCGGATTTAGTGCAACCACTCTCATTTTACAATGGAACACTGTATTAATTAATATTTTCATCTTATTTACAGCAAAACTCCTTAGTCATAAAGCAGAATCTACGTGTTTGTCAGTAGACAAACATCAAAATAAAGCTCAGGTTTCCCCAAATTAAAATTCAGGGCTCCTACACAGCAAGATGACAGAACCTTAAAAATTTATCAGAGTAAGTCTTCCATGCTGTTATCAACAGGTACTATGGCATTTGTATGATGGTCTTTGTTGATTTATAAAGGGAAATAAGACAAAAATTGGTGAAGTGAACAGCAGAAGACCAAGCAATCTTTAATTCTTTTCCCAGGAAAAAGCTACATTCAAACTGTCTTGGTCTTGTCCATCTAGCTTCCTCTAACTTTGGTTTTCCAGACCAGAAATTATTTTTTTCATCCCAGCAGTAGCAGAAACAATTCTTTAGGCATGTGGATGTTGCAGGTTGTCCCAGCTGCTGTCACAACAGCAACACTTGGGCTGTTGGGAGACAGGTGCAGGTCTACTTGGCCAGTTCCTGCTTTCTGAACCTGCTCCCAACCATTCCCTCCACTGCACAGATGCATGAAAAAGGAAGCTTAGGCAGAGACATATTGTAGCCACAAACATCCCTGTGCTGGCCACATCAGTGGACAAGAGAAGGACTATGAATGTCATCTTAGCACTTCTGCAAAGCCTTTGGCTCAGTCCCCCACAGGATCCTTTTCTTTAAGTTGCAGAGAGATGGATTTGATGGGTGGGCTGGTAGGTGGAAGAGGTATTTCTTGGACAGCCACATCCAGAGGGCAGTGGCTTGACTGGGGTGGATATGACCCAAGCATTAGCATCAAGTGCATAGTTAAAAAATGAGAGTCAAATAAAATTTTGTTCAAAAGTTTAAAATTGGCTTATCTATGGTATTTGCAGGGAATGCCCTGATGAAGGCAGGAATGATGCATCTGACTCCATGTTCTCAGAAGGCTAATTTACTACTTTATGATACTATATTATATTAAAGAATACTATACTATACAAAAGAATACAGAAAGGATACTTACAGAATGCTGAAGAGATAATAATGAAAACTGGTGACTCTTTCCAGAGGCTCAACACAGCCTGGCCCCAATTGACCTGAGTCCAAACAACTCACACCAGCATCCAATGGAACAATCACCTGTGGGTAAACAATCTCCAAACACATTCCACATGTGAGCACAACACAGGAGAAGCGAATGAGATAAGAATTGTTTTCCTTTTCTCTGAGGTTTCTCAGCTTCCCAGGAGAAAAATCCTGGGTGAAGGGATTTTTTCAGAGAATGTGAATGCCACACTTATCTGTCTCCCAAACATTCCCATCACAGCAATCATTAATTCTCTAACTGACACATATACACACTTATTCAGGGACAGCAAATGTTCCCAGAACTTTGTGGAGTAATGTAATGGAACAAGATCACGATTTCTTCAGTTGTTTTTTTATAATGTGGAACTGGCAAACACAAAGTACAGTTTCAAATATGTGTGAAATTCAAACCAGATTCAGCCAGAAGGAAGCATCTCCCTCTAAAAAGTAATGAAAAAACATGGAAATGAATGTGTAGGAGAATAATGTTGCATATTTATCTAAGCAAGAGGTTAAGCTTCAGCTACCAACTTGTTACTGATGTTTCCACAACAGCCAAGAGAATGTGATAAACTCACCACTAAATATTTCCTTCTGTTTATCACTACATAATTTTCTGGAATGCATTCTATGTAATTTGAGCAGAACTAGCTACTTCATGCAGGCTTTATAGCAAGAAAGAGAAAAAACTGAAGAATTAACTTGCCTCCTAAAATTCAGTGCATAGGAAGATAGTAGGAAGATATTACCAGAGATAGGATTACTTTTTCTAAGGTTGAATAAACAAGAGGAAACCAAAAAAAAAAAAAAAAAAAAAAAAAAAAAAAAAAAAAATCCAAAGAAAAAAATAAGATGTTTAGTTCCTTTAGTAATTTAGACATAAGAACAAAAAACTTTTAAGTAATCTTCAGATTCTCTAATTCTTTAAATTCTTGAATGTCTGCGCAGGAGTCAACACAGTATTAAGATTGCATTTCATCACATAGAGGTAGTGAAAAATTTTTACTGTAATTGGTTAATTTCAATTTATTTCTCATTCCCTTACATGAAATTGGAAAATAAATCAAAATTGAGTAACTTATAAGGCAGCTGTTTTTCACATAGCAATTTTGGCACCAGTGTTAATTCCGTTTCTCCTAAATTATGGCCTGCAGAAAACCAGTGAAAGAATCAAGAAAAAAAATAGCAATCACGTTTGAAAAGAATTTGTCAAGCATTTCCAAACCTTCATAATCAAAGACTAAAAGTATGAATACAGATGGCCTCAGTGGAGGCAAAAAAAATCACTGTTTTATTTTGTCTACCAATGCAGTTTTTGTTTAATGTTGAACAAGCTTACAGCTGCTACACCCACAGGATGGTCACCTTAACACCTTCTGGCAGCAAACTCCAAAAAACCTTTTCTTGAACCTCTGCCAGATGTTGCAAACAGCATCTGAGAACAAAACCAACAACAGGGTAAGCAAATAGAGCTCAATTATCCAAAGAGAATGTTCACACCTGTGTGAAAGGAGATTAAAATGACAAATTAAAGCAGGATAATGTTGAAATTATGGACTAGAGCCTGACTGGCAAGAATACAGTAAAGTGGCAATGGGTAGAGGTACTTTTGTAGAAATCTTTCTTATCTTTCATGGCAGAATGAGAGGAGGCTGGATACTAAGCACTAATTAATTATTTTAAATTAACTATTCTGTTGCTTGGCCAAAACAAACAGTAGATACTTTATTGCAGACATTTTGGAACACATCCCTTTGTACTTAAATCAAGGCTGTACCTAAAATTCCTGTACTACAGTAAGCATCTTCAGGGCAAAGGAACAAGGCTGGAGACTTTTTCCCCCCATTCATATTCCCAACATTTTTTCTTTTCTACCCATCTAGTTTTATAAAAGCTTAGTGTCTCCACCGGTAGAAAATACATTTTCCCCATTCTAACAACAGTAATTGCAGAGATTTCTGAGCTATACATGTGATTTTCTGACTTTCAAATCAAGTATCTGGTATATAGAACAAGAAGTTTAGCATTCAGTATTACACAGCAATACAGTTGTGTAAATTATGAAATTTTCACTCAATTCATGCAAGTTTAGTGTCATACTAATTCCAAAATGTATTGATGCTAAAGACAAAAAGGACTTCAAAGTTGAGTCGTCTTCAAAGACGTGCAAGATCTGATGAAACATCATGGAATGTGGTGCTCATGTTCTTAAGAGGTATTATTTTTAGTGCTTCTTTTAGGGTTATCACTACTCTAAGCTTCTGGTGAGATGCCTTAGCTCTCTAATCTGACTGAAAATTAAACTGGCAAGGAGATAAATACACACATGAAGTATTTTAATTAATTTTCAGCTAAATTACTGAGATGGTTGTCAACTCAATGGTTAAAAAATCAGTGTGCACTTCTTCTTGCCAATACCTCTGCAAAAAGCACTCACAAAGGCTTCTTCAAGAAATCTCTTCACTGGAGCAGAAAAGCACTGGAGCATGAGTTTCAAGATGTTTTGGTCTCAGAAGCCAGGCCTGTGCTTGCACAGCCTTTGTGGTTCAGATTCATACTTTGGTACTTCATCACCACTTTGATAGGGCAAAGCACAGTTTTTCTTTGGAGGGGTACTGGTTTTGATGTAAAAATATTTGGGATTTTAGAAATTACTTTGTTTTCTAATGGTGTGGAAAACTTTGCTCCATCAGTTCCTATAGTAGCTGGCTCATAACTCATGAAATTCATGGATATTTATCTGTGTTATTCTTGGGATTGCCAACACAGTGGGATGTTCATGAGTTACAGATATTCCTTCACATGAGCACAATACAAAATATTCAGTGAAAATCTGTTGGATTCAGGCGGATCTAACAGCTTTGCTGCTACGTGTATTCTAGGTTTACTTTTGTTGTTTTGTTATCCACTGAATGCACTATTTAAAGTTTTAAAGACTTTTATGTAAATCTGTTTGAACTTATGTGTCATACTGGAAAGCTGTCATTCCTCTTGACATCCCCCAGCCAGTGCAGACTGCTCTCAGATTAGATTTGCAATGTTCTAGGGTCAAAATTATTTTAGAGACATTACTTCATACCCCCTAATGCAATACATTACTTTAGGAAGCTGTGCATGTGTTCATTTGGAGTTTGTTGGCTTTACTTGGATGGGAGCATGTGATCCTTCAATCAGTTTTGCAGAAATGTGATTTATCTCAGCAAAAATTTCCCACACAGAGGGAAATTATCCTGCATAAATCTACAAAACATCTATACATTGCATCTCTACAGTCACATGTAACAAAAAGAGGTGAAACACTGGAAGGTAATTTCAAAGCCTGGTTACAGATATGAACCAGATTCATTTAACTATTTAAGCCAACAAACTTTATAGAACTGCTCCTCAAATTAATTGCATCCAGATTTGTAATAGTACTCACCATAGAAATTTTATTCTTAGATTAAAGTGGGACATTTTTCAGTTGAACCTGTCCTAGAATAATAGGATAATACCAAAAGTCTCAGTTCTCAGGAGCCATCCTTTGTACAAGTTTCATAAACCCAAAACTTTCATAAGCATAAAAATCTGCAGATCTAAATTAAGACATAGCTCTTTATGGCTGGAAAATACTGCTTTTTTTTTTTTTTTCCCTAGCATTCCAATTTTCTGTGTTCTTTTAAGTGCTTAATGTTAATTACAAGTAGTTTCAATGCAAGCTTTGCATGTAAATCTCCTGTGGGTAAGTGGGAAAACAGATGAGTTTCCTGCAAGGACTTAATTATTTGTTATGTCTCTTGAGATTCCATTTTCTTAGTATGGCACTTGCAACTGGTCCACCAAGCCAGATTTATTCACATTAATGTGTTTGAAGAAATCATATTTTATTTGAGTGTAAGAATTTCAGATTAACAAATAAAGGCTCAGTCACATTTGCATCTTCAGGGAAAGCCATGCATGGTCAAATCAAGGATGGATGAGTTAGTCCTGAGCAAAGTTTTATTTTCCTCTTCAGATTTCTGACAGTCTGGCAGTTCTGATAAAATAGCCCTTCATTTCTTAAAGAATGTTATGTTATTTTAATTATAAAAAATATGAGAATTAATAAGAAACAAGTTGAAGGCTATAAACTGTGCACACTGGGGACTCAAGAAAACTTATCAACAGACTGACTTCAAGATACTGAAGTACCAAACAGTTTTACCTTTAAAAAATCCACTTCAGTGGATCATGATTTAGGTGAGGGAGTAGTGACATCTGATTATTTCAACTCAGTTTTTGCTTTATTAATGGCATCTTGAACTTCCTGTGGCTGGAAGCGTCTCCCCACAAGGGAGAGACATACCACAGACATTTTTGAAAGACGTTCATGAACTCATGTACTGCTGGCTTTACTCAGCATTGCTATGGAACAGTTTTCACCAAAAATTAATGTTCATCTTCAGCTGCAAGGTTTCAATGCTGCAGTGACTGCCCTCCAGTCAGATTTTGATGCCTCATGAACCCAGGAGATAACAAGAATTTGATGTCTTTTATGTCATGTCCCGCTTCATTACAGCCCCAAATGTGCATGTTTGATCATGCTTATTTTTAAATTTTGACCTGCACATACCAAGGTATTTACAATGCAGATAGAGACTAAAAAGTCATGTATATTTCAAGCAGACATGCATTTTATTAGTTTCTCCATATTTTTTTTGCTGGCAATTGAAAAAATGAAACATTTCGATTGACCATTGGCTGGATTTCTTATGGTGATTCCTTATAGTATTTGGTCAGTTCAGTTCTTAATAAATTATTGATTTTTTTTTTTGACTTTGAATAGTCAGTTTTGATCCTTGTGCCTAAACAATAGGCAGTTTTTAATGATGTTTCTAGTCAAGAAAAATGAATGGTGTCTTCAGACTTCCTATTTTAGCTCTCCCATCTTGCTATGCTCTACAAGTTAATGAAATGAGTGAGGCAGAGTCCCCCCCTCTGTATTTCCCAATGATGTTACACCTCAGGCTTTAGCAGAATGAGCTTGGGGTGTAGCTGGCAGAAGTCTGTCCAGATCTGGAGCAGCTGATTTTTAGCAGAGGTGTGAGATATCACTGTTAGAGGTATTAATTACTTCTGCATGGCTACTGCCACTAGAGCTGCTTCTGCACCAGGAAAATGTTTTACCTGTATAGAATTATTGGTGTGTATGCCCCCTCAAGGCATGATTGAAGTATTTTTGGATCTGGCTGGTGTGAGAAAAGAGTTCATTACTCCTCATGTGGAGCTTGACACTTCCACAGATGAGCTAACTCTGCCCTGATCAATCCTGGGGCACAGTTGGTTGTTGGATTGCTTTGAACCATCTGTTCTGCACTAAACAGAGTGAAGAACATGCAGGTGATGTCTGAAAGGGTGTTGATTGTGGGAGTATGAGCTCCTGTTTGAGTGGCAAGAAGTGGTGAGGAAAGAGCAGCACACTGGTCTCTCAGGAAGTGAGGGGATCAAGGAGGAGAGGTTTGAAGGGTCAGCACTGCTTTCAGCTGCCTCAGCAGCCAATTCTCAAAGCACTTCCCTGCAGAAACTGCTTCAGACTGTTAGAAACCCAGTTTATGAAGTAATACTACAGGAAGGGAATGTGCCACTTCTCAAAACAGGATGTTCTCACGGTGTCAAAAAAAGAAATGCTACCAACCCTTCCAAAACAGGCTAAAATTCCACATTAATGCCACATCAGGATCCAGCAAAGCTAAAATTCCACATTAATGCTACATCAGGATCCAGCAAAACTAAAATTCCACATTAATGCCACATCAGGATTCAGCAAACCTCTTCAGGACAGGGTGAAATTTAAGGTATGGTTGTGCTTGCATATCTTGCACTTCATCTTTAATCCAGGGATCTGCTGCCACTGTGGATATACCCAGATCTAAAGAAGACTCTGTGGGTTTGGAAGATGACCCAGAAGACAAGTCCTCTCTCCTTCCATTTCCTAATTTCAAGTGCCCTAATTTTGGATCCTAGAGAAATAGGATAAGGAAACAGCTCAGGGGATCAGCTAAGTTTGCAGCCTCATAAAATTATATTCAGCTGTTGTTTCCTTAACTCCCACAGGAATGAGCAAACCTGGCTCCTTGCCTTAGTACACTGAATTTCAAATCCCAGACAAAAGACACTGTAGCCAATGATTAAGCCTCTTGCAATTTGAATGTGAAGCAAGGCAAGACCTTCACCTCCATTTTCTCTACTTCACCTACTTTCTTTTCACATAATATACAATAGCAACTGACACTTCATGCAGATTTATTCTTCTATGTACTGTGTTAATATCACTGAAAATGTCATATGCAACACAATTTCAGTTGACCATTCTGAATTCAAGTTTTTGCCTTCAATAGTTCCTAAGATTTAGAATATAATGCAAATATTTTTTTTTTCCCCTAGAGAGAATCTATTGGGACATCAGTCCTTTTTTAGTGGGAAGTGGGAGTATTTAATTTTGTGAGATTTGGGTTGGAAGTTGGTAACATGTGAAATGATGATGATGGAGATGGAAATCCTGGAAAATCCTGGAAAATCAAACCACTTTCTCCTATTGCACATCTGTCTCTTGTCCACCACAAAACCAAATCAGAGGAAGGAGGGAGCAGCTCTTCCTTGACACTTTTAACCAGATGTCAGCAGAGAGCAGCATTTGCAAGAGGTGGATACAGAACAGGCTGGGGTTTGCACTGAGGCAGCACACACTGAGCCAGATCCTACCCCCACTTTTACAGATGCTGATTTGCTGTCATCTATTTCGATCTATTTTTTAATCTTATATATATTTGCAGTTCATAATGAAGTTTATAACACATGACAGTTTTACCAGATTATCTGTTATCATGGCTGGGTGGGCTTTGATGATGCTGTGATTTTGAAGCATGTTAAGGAAATGGAAAAGGGAGACCTAAACTGGGAAAGTAAGAAAATCTGATATTTCAGTGATACTTGCAAATCAGGATTGAAAGCCTCTGTTCTTTCATGGTTTTCAATGCTTTTTTCCCTCTGTATTAATATTTGGTGGTTAAAAAGTACAATGTTCTTGCTGAATTGGATTTTTTAGATTACTATTTTTGTTTTGATTTAGGATTTTTAAAAAATCCTCAAAATATCTTTTCAGGGTCTTTTATACTTTCCATAGAGAGTGTATATAAAATATAAGCATTTAAATGTTCAGAAATTCTTGGTTTTTCTTGTTGACCTCCGTACAAAATGTGTGTTCTTTTATCTAAATTGTGCTTATTGCAGTAAGTGCACTTGCCTTTATAGTTTCCCATGATTAATTTTTTCAAAGCAGATAAATGCTTAATTTGCCACTTAGTGCACAATTAACTATTTTTAATTTGTCAACTACTTTTAATTTGCAACGCTGCAGAAGCAAATATCCAAAAACACCACCTGATTTCTAATGAGGCATGCTGATCTCAAGGATGCAGCTCACACTGAGGGCATGGTGGCAAGACATTGCTGCAGATTTAATTCAATAATTGTTTTTTTTTACTGTCAGGATGAAGGATATCCACCTAGCTGTAGTTCCATTATACTAAAAGTCTGACTGAGAGTTTACTGTTACAATATACACTGTGCAAGTAAAGTTAAACACAAAAGTGTGTTCCTGAATCCCTGCTAAATCCAGGTGCCCAGAAATCCAAAATCAGACCATGAAAACTTGTGGCCAGAATTCTGCTAATTCTGGGGGGCCAGGTTAACTCCTGCACTCATAAATGAAAGAAATAAATTTAAAAAAAATTAAAGAAAGTGCTGCTGCTTGTGAAGTTCTGGGCAGATCTCTGGGCCTGGGCAATGCAGCACCTCAGAGAGGTTAGAGGTGATGTAGGAGTGGTCCAAACCCAAAATATTGTAGCAGAGTATAGGAGCCTGTAGAGACTCTCTTCAAGTGTTAAAGTTGTTTTTTGCATAACTTTCTTTTTTGCCCTTTGGTTGGATGACTTTGGTACCCACAGGATAATCCTAGATTTGCAGTATTTTTACATGGGGCATTTTATTTTTTTTTTTTTTTTTAGGCTGGCTTCTGCCTGGAAAGGTGTTATATGAGTAAATTTTCATGACATATTTAATGCTTGTACAGTGGTAGGAGTGAAAGTCATCCTCCTAGGAACCTTGTAAGGAAAACTTCAAAGGCTGCTGCCTTTTATTGTGAGGCCTTTTCCTGCAGGAACAAGAATACTCAGTAACAAAAGAGGGGAATTTAGAAGAAAAGCGGTTTTGCTTAAAAGCCAACTACAGACCTGCCATTGTTGATGCTTTCTTACAGAACACCTCAAGTCCTGAATTTTTTAGATTGGGTTAAAACCAGATGTAGGGTATTTAGCAAATTCTCTATTTTAACATTTAAAGTTTCTATGTAATGAATTTTGAACTAATTGATCCCTTGCATCTAAAATTATGAAAGCTGTAGATATGAACTTCTCAGCTTGTGAAAAATGAGGTTTTGTGGGATGGAACATCAATTTTTATCTCTTCTGAGCCATGAGAAGGGACTGCATCCCATACCTCATAAAGTATTTGATCAGTCAGGACTTGCATTCTGGCTTGCATCACAATACTTGCTGCTAATAGTCTGGTTTAATTAATAATAGGTGACTTGAGAGGAAGCTGAGAGGAGGAACCCAAGCATGGAAATTGAAGATAGAAGTATTTCTGGGGAGTGATTAGGCAGTATTAAAGCACAGTTTAGGAAACTGACAGTCTTCATTAGTTTCAGTAGAACTTAGTGTTTGTGTATTTTGCTCTCGCACCTCTTCTTGGAAAGCAAAGCTCTTTTTAGCACAGAACTGTGCCATCCACTTCTACAGGCTCCTTCTCCACTTCTTTTTTTAGATTTTTCTGACAAGTTTCTGTAAGAACTCTACTCTAACTGTGAGACTGTGAAGAAAGGGTTTATGGAACAGTTAGCTCCTACTCCCAAAACCAACTTTGAAGATAAAGTCTCCATTCATAGACCGAAATACAAGATAATTGTTAAATACCACAATCCTTCTTTCCAGACAGGTCTGCAGGTGTCTTATATTTTGGAATAATTTTTCATATCTGATGACATGTTATCATACAGAAAATATAATTTATAATGAATGAGGGCTGCTACTGAGGAAGATTCTACTGACCTATTGGGCTAAGTAAGATGACAGCAGACCAGAGGTGCAGTGCTAGGTCAAGAATAAAATACTATAAAAAAAAAAAGCTGTCCAGTTTTGACCCAGGGAAGGGTAAACATGCAAACACTAAGCTTTATTCTAGTGCAAAAAATGTAATTTATAGGACCACATTAACATTTGGCCAATTTATCCTTCCTCCATGAATTCCAGGTCTGAGTTTCTCAATGTGACGGTCTCATGATGGAGATGAGGACTTGCTTGTCTATTCTGGGTATTCTGGGCCATGTTGTTTCCTGCATCTATGAACTGCTGTGGGACAAATTTGTCCCAAATATGTGACTGTGGTCTCTGCCAGATAATCAGTAAATTTACTGATATCTAGATAATAATTGCACACTGTTATCTAGGCAGTAGGTAATCACTGCTCTGTTATCAGCTCCTCTCTCACTTTCTCCCATCTTCCTGAAAAGTGGCTGCTGGTCCTGTTCTTTCTGATTAGTCCCTCAATAAAAGCATGGAAAGTTCCTGGACAGCTTTGAGGCTGAAGGTCTCTGAAAGAGCCACACTGAGAATGCTGAGGTAGCTGTGACATCTGGCTCAGACTGCTGGCATGTCAGGCAACCTGCTTTTTTTTGGTCAAAGACCTGAAATCACCCTTCAAAAGAACAGGCTGCTAAATGTGCATGTACCAGGAGCAAGAAATTATGACAAATAAATACCAGGAGAAGAAGATAAGAAATAGAGTGACATTTTTTTGCTATGTATTTTTTCTATAACCAGTGCTCCCCCTGTCCTTTCTTTTGTGCAATGGAATTCTGGCCTGGAAGAGAAACTTCCTGAATTGTGTATTGATCTTTCCTGCTCCTGTAGGAAGTGCATTTATAGCCTGAGTCTGCTGCTAGAGCAAAAAGAGGGTGGCAGAGATGCAGAGACTTGTGAACAAAACTCTAAGGATGCTGCATCAGAACTCACAAGATAGCAGCTCAAAATGTTCCCTGATCAAAATATTTGTCCTTATGGAAGTTTGGCACTACTGTTCTGCACTCTTTTTCATTTTAACCGAATGGTATTATCAATCCTTTATTCAAGCTTTAGTCAAATTTCAGAATGTCAGTGTGAAATTCATATAAAATAATTTCTTTCTCAGCTTGCAGGTACCAGCAGCACAGAAAATGCCCTCAGAATTGGACAACCTTGTCAACCTTGTGGTCAGCTCAGCTGGCAAACCATTTCCTGCTGGCAACTGGAAGGCTGCCTAAACATTATACAGAGATTAGCAACAATTAGCCCATAATATGGTAACTCTTACTAAAAAAAAAAAAAAAGGGGGGGGTGGGAAAGTCATGTAGACTGTGAATTTCAAATAAGCACCACTTAGTGATCTTAAAAATCTATGTGAACATTTTCCATTTTATGAGAGCTGAGCTTTTGCCCTAAAAGGCAGAAACTCCCAATTCTTTTAAAATAAACTCTTATGGCTGTTGATGGCCTTGCCTTGTGCAGGATTCATTTTGTCTTCTGAGTTTTGTTTAAGGTGTACCCACAAATGCTGATGTGCATCAGCTCTGCAGAGCTGAAACATAATTTCTAGTTATCTGCAGGTCTAGAACACACAAAGGGAAATCTCAGGATATACTTCAAACAGTGTTAACAAAGAAGAAAGATGAGTTTGATTTTCTTTAAAAGCATGGATTTCACATTCTTTGCTAGACAAACTACTAATGCTGGACTCCACTAAAATGTTCTGTGTTGCAATTTTTGAAAAAGCCAGAAGGAAGAAGCACTTATTGGCCACAAATCTGCAGTGAGGTCCCTAGTCCAGCTCTAGGGATTTTTTGTTTCAGAAAATGAATGTGTTCCATGTAACACGCTGAAATTCTTCACAGGAAAGTATTTTGCCAACATATTGGGAAAATGTTGTTGGTCCATAGTCAGCCACAGCTGACTGTGGCTTTCTTTATTACTGAAACATGTTTAAAACAGCAAATAAAAGCAGACAGCTTTGATTCCACAGAAGTTCAAGAGGCTCTGAAAGAGCAAAACTAGGAAAAATATTCATGAAAGAGGAAAATTTAGTAAGTTGTTATCCCAGGATTTTATATTGAGAAGACAGTATTGCAATCCTCCCATGGATGGTTATGGAGCTATTTGCCTCTATCTCTCAGCAACTCCAGGGAAATCAATAGCTGTCAGAAAATGCCCTTTGCCATCTGTCATTGCAGGTTATTCATAAACCTGATGCAATGCTGAGGAAGAATCTGGGCAATCAGATGACTAAATGCCTGGTGCCTTTAATAGAAATATCAAATAATAATTAAAACTGTCAGCCATTAATGCATCAATACAAACACGCCCATAGAAATTTTTTTTCTCATTTTCATTTCCAGATCTCTGAAAGAATACTGAGCTGACAAAGACATATACCACTGATTGATTATTCATGCCCATCAATGTCCTCATTTCTCTGGGCTGGAAGACTCGAGCTGAAAGCAGCATCATGAATAATTTTTATATTCATAGAGCAAACTGTGTATTTGTAATCCAGTAAAAGGTTGCTGCTGTTGGCATAGATCATCCACAGGGAAAGGGAAGGATCCAAGGGTATCTTGCTTTTATTGTCCACACATTTGCCTCAGCTCTGCTGCCTCTCCCCCACAGTACTCAGTGGAGCTGATGGACAGGAAAGTTTCCCTTAAGAGCAACCAGGAGACACCAGCAACGTTTCTCATGCAAGGTGATGATAAATAAACACCCCCACACATTCCCTCAGACAGAAACACTTGTGCATGCACAGGGCAGCACCAACAGCCTCATCCTGCTCACCTCTCTTCCTCCCATCAGGAGGAAGCTCCATTAGTGGAAAATATAAACATGCATGTCCATCATGGCCCCAGCAGCTGGCCCTTGGATTCTTCCAGCTCCATTTCCCCTCACACAGAGAAACAGAAACAGACAACAAACTGCTGCCAGTTATCCCCAGACCCTGGGCTCTCACTGGAAGCTGGCTTGGACCTCCTGGTGGGTGCAGCAGCCACCTTGTGATGCTGATCTCTGTAGTACATGACTCAGACTCACAGCCACCTCATTGCTGTGGTAAAATCAGGGAGCCCCCAATGGCTGGGAGTGATTGGCACCTGACTCCAAGGCTTCAGAATGCTGAATTCTCACTGTATTAAAACTAAATTATATTACATTATTCTATACTATATCATACTACAAAGAATACTAAAGAATACTGAAGAAAACTTGGGACTGTCTCTGGACAGCCAGGACACAGCTTTGAGTGATTGGCCAAAGAAACAAAACAATCCTCAGCAGAATCCAACTGACAAATCACTTCAGGTAAACAATCTTCCTAACACATTCCACACGTGCAAAACAACAGGACCAGCAAGTAGAGATAAGAATAGTTTTGCCATTCTTTTCTCTGCTTCTCTCACAGCTTCTCTCTGTTCAGAGGGCATGTGAATACCACACATTGCCTGGCTCCCAAGCCCCTTGTCCTGCTCGCCACTGGTTCTGCTTGATGGCTGCTGGTGATGACACCTGGCACGTGCACCCAGGCAGCAGCTATGGATCCCCATCCCTTCCACTGGACACAAAGATCCCTCTTGTGACCCATGGTCCCCACCTCAGCTGCTGGCACTGAACTGCACATGCACAAACACAGAACAGAATGCCCTCCCTCAGAACAATGGTCAGAGATGGAGTTTAGTGTCTGTAATGTGTCACAACCCTCCCAGGAAATAACCTCTGAGTTATTTGGGTGTCACTGTCATATTTTCTGAAAAATCCCTTTGCCAGGATTTCTTCTTCTGGGAAGCTGAGAAGCCTCAGAGAAGAATGAAAACAATAATTCGCTGATTGCTTCTCCCTGTTTCGCTGCTTTGGAATGTGGTCTGGAGATTGTTTATCCAACAGGTCGTTGGTTGGTTGATTGGTTTCACGTGAATTGTTTTGACTTAATGACCAATCACAGCCAGCTGTGTCAGGACTCTGGAAGCAGACATGAGTTTTCATGATCATTCTTTGTAACCTTCTGTCTGTATCCTTTCTCTATTCTTTAGTATAGTTTTAGTATAGCACTCTTTAATATAATATAATTATGTAAAATAATAAATTAGCCTTCTAAGAAGATGGAGTCAGATTCACCAATTCCTCCTTCATCCTGGGGACCCCGAAAATACCACATTTGGGCTTCCCCCATCTGCCATGGTGCTTCTGTGCTTTGTTGTGCCATAGACAGGAGCCTTGGATCACATAACCCAGGACAATCTGTTTAAAAACCCCAGAAGTTAATTATGATTAATGTATTGAGTAAATTCTTATTAGATAGTTAATGATTTATAGCTGCTTCCTCTAGAAGATGTATATAAAGGTCACTTTCTGAGATGCAGTTATTTTCATGTAGAAATCTGACAGGTTCTCACTGATATTACAGGTATGTTCTTAAAGGATGTCACCATTTGAAACCATATAAAGGACAAGGAAAGGGGGGTTTTAATATCAGGAAGTAATCCCTGAATTAGCAAAAAAGACCAGTTTTGCATAAAATCACCCAGCAAGAGAGTGATCAGGGACTTATTTTTCTCATCTCCCAGGAACTCTGAGTGTTTATTTAATTTCTTTTGCTGACAATTTTTTAGTTAAATCCTGTCTGGGGTGCCTCTTTTCCAGTCTTGATAATTACTATGGGCATTTCTAATATAAATTACATCCTGAATTGTTGAATGCAATTTCAAACTGTTGGTCTAATTAAGGAGCTTCAGACTCACAAAACATTAATTAATCATGGAGTATCTGGGCAGTGTGTGTGTGTATGTTCATGCTCAAAAATAAAGCAGCTAGAAAATCTTTCCTTGGTAGCTGTGCTTTTTAGACAATTCATTACAATGATCACTAGTTCCTGAGTGCAAAAGGCATTGTTTTCCTAGCAAGTTTGCCCAGACCAGAAAAAAAAAATACACCAAAGTGCTTTGCAGCATCACATTCCCATTCCTAAGAGGCAGCAGGAGAGCAGCTTTGTGAGGTGGGAGTGCTTTGTTCCTCACCCACTGCACAGCTTCACACACACAGACACACACACGTGATATCAAACACAGCAGGACCTGCCCTCTTCCCCTCCTTCAGCAGAATAACAACTCTCATCTCCCTGCAGTCCTGGGAATATGGGAATTCTTTGCTCTGGCTGCATCATAGCACCCTGCAAGTACAAATTTCTCCAATGACTAAGGGCTGTCTTGTCAGCCTCCAGTAACATACACCAGAAAAAGCAAAATGGATGAGAAAATTTATGAACTATAATGCTGGGAAAAAAAAAAAAAAAGATTGGGTATGAAAAACTGCCTCTAGGCTAAGTTAAGCAGAAAAGCATGAGGGTCTTTCTGGCATTAGAAATAGAAAAGTAAATTTTCTAGGCTGACCTGGACACATTTAACAAAGCCACAGTGCTAACTGGAGAAAAGTAGAGGAGATGTGGTCAAGCTGAAAGTGAAGAAACTGAAGTTGTACCTAATTTTGTCATTTACTGTTGTGATTAATTGAAAACTATAGGTTTCTCATCCAAAATCTCACCCTTATTTTATTGTGATTTTGCTCACAAAGAGAACAATATATTACTGCAAATATGCAATTAATCTTCATTGAAGATGATTAAAGTGGTTCAATAGCATGTTTTTCTTTGAAAAACAAGAAAGTTGAGTGCAAGCTATAACAAATTATTTGTTTTATGAACACTAGTTAGACAGAGACCACATTAATTAAAACAATGCAGAGGCCTGTACTCACATCTCATATATAAATTGGTTTTAGCCAACTGAAATTGATATCTCAGTGCAGTCCAGTGCCAATTAAAATATGAACATGAACATGTAGAGCCATAGCAGGGGTGTGACAGCCTCTGTGTTAATGAATTCTAAGAACAAAGGTTATCTTTACTTGAAGGACCCTTTGTACTTAAGAGAGAATGTATCATATGGAACCCATAAATATGCCAGGCCATGGTGAAACCACTGTATTTCTCACAGACCATCACAAATCCTTATCAGCCCTTTTCCCATCAAACAGCTCTTGATAACAAACAGCACCAAGTGCAGACTAAGGAACTGCAGACCTGGACTTAGGAACAGGACAAGGGGGAATGTTTTTAAACTGAAAGAAGGTAAGGTCAGGTGAGATATTAGGATGAAATTCCTTGCTGGGAGGGAGGTGAGGCACTGAAACAGGTTTCCTAGAGAATCTCTGGATGCCCCATCCCTGGAAGTGTTCAAGGCCAGGTTGGATGGGGCCCTGAGCAACCTGGTCTAGGTAAAAGTGCTCCTGCCCATGGCAGGGGGGTTGGAACTGGATGATCTTAAAGGTCCATTCCAATGGAAACCATCCTGTGATTAATATTAGGAAATAGTTTTTATGACAAATGACCATTATGTAAAGCTAATTTCAATGTGTCAGGATATATTTTGCTGGTAAAAGAAAAAAAGTGAGTTTTATCAAGCCATATAAACTTCATCAGTTGACTGCATTTTGTGTTGGGGAAAAAGATATCAAAACTGCAAGAAGAATTAAACAATTCTAAGTCAGTCTGGGGAAAAAGAACAATAATATGCAAAATGTAAATTGATGATTTTAAAGAAAAATGTTGGCTCAACACTACCTCCAGGGACATAATTCTGGATTTTTAACAAAAGGGAAATCTAGAATGTTAAGGCTTTTTCCTCAAGAAGGTAAGAAATGGTAGCATCTAATAGTCACTGATGCACAGAAGCACAAACCCCTCAAAGAAGTGACCACTTTCGCTGCTGAGTCCCTTTAATTCTTTACGTAAAATTCAGGCTGTGTTAAAGTTAATGAACACAAAAACAAAGGGAGGAAAAAGAAGAGCCAAAAAAACCCCCAGAGGCCCAAGTCTGAGCAGTGGCAGAGCTGAGCCTCCTTTGGTTCTCTGAACTCTTCTTCTGCCCTAAACTTCCATCTACAGATCTTTCTCAAGAAGGCAAAGAACTTGTGAGGAGCTTGTGCCTGCATGATTTCTGTACAGCCTCTGAGCTGTTAAACCTGAAATCAGAAACACAATCCCCTAAGGCTGGAAATCCTGATAATTTTGATCCTGTTGCAGGTATTCAGATGCTCTGCACCAGTGGCTGGATGATTGCCTCCATAAATAGCTAATCAGACCCGTTACACTTAATAAAAACAAGTCAAAGTTTAAGTCACCGTGGAATACCCAGCCCTTGGCTTCAATGCATGAATGAGTTTGAAAGGAGCAGGCTGTTACAATAAAAATAACAGATTTAGCTACTAGCAGGTTTTTCCAGGGAAGAAAGCATGACAGAGCAGTTTGGGCCTAGAATTTTTGATGGATTAAGAGAATAACTTTGGGTCTTATCTTCCATGTCACGTAATGTGGGATTTATAAGCAAATTTAATTAAATAACAGATACAGAATGATCAGACTTCAGTCATGACAGCAACAAGCTCCTGCAGTGCTTATAATTATCATTTATTCTGTGCCACGCACAGGTCTGATTAGAAATTGAAATGAGCAAGCTCCAGTTCAGCATTCGGCACGATTATTTCGCTCCTGTGCTCTGAATAATTGCAATCTTCCCAGTCTCCACACTTGGAATTGTGTTTTCTTGGAACTCAGATGAGCAGTGAGAAACATATAATGGACAGACAGAACAGATTTATTTATAATTTCAAATTCCCCTTGCTACCTGTCTGCCCTTCTCCATTGTCAAGTGGATTTTTGCCTCTCTTCCATCAATTAATTTTGCCAGATTACCTGCCTGCTTCTCTCCCCACCTTTACTCTTCCCTCCTGATTCCAGAGCACAGATGCTGAATAAATGCCTTTATCACCAGGTCCTTCTAGTTCAGTGAGACAATATGAAGACCTACCAAATATTTATGAGTTCTACTCAGCTGTTGTGGTAATACATAATTGAGACAGCAGCTCTTGGAAGCAGCAACTGCTGACCCTTGCCAGGCAACTCTGAATTCCACTTAGGCAGCTTTACATGCCAAGAAATAAGTCACAGTCTGTTGCACACGTTGGTTTGTGTACAGATTTTGCCATTCACACAAGTGTTTTATCTAACAGTTAACTCCCTGTATACACCACTGTAGAGCTGCATTTAGGCATCCACTTAATACAGACCACAAATTTTAATTCCATTTCATATGTGTTATTTCCTAAATAATAATAATAAAAAAAAAAACCCAGCAAACTCTGATGTTTTGTTAAAGATGTTTCCTCTTATTTCATTTACATTATAATAAAGCTGTCAATGTTAGTGTGGCACTTAAAAGGTTTCTTGATCCCTCCTCCTCCTGGAAGCCTCAGTCTGGAATATGAAGCACAGCATCTGCATTAGTATTCACTGTGTGCATGGTAACATTGACCTTGTGCCTCAAGTGGTTTTAATATTTCAGAGACATGAGGATTAAACTCCATGGGAACATTGAATGGAATAGTGGCAGGGCAAGAAGTGATGAATTAAAAAAGGTAAAAAAAAAAAAATCATGTCCTATGTGATCAGACATCTAAATTAAAGTAATTTTACTGTCAAAACAATCAGTTAACTATGCAAGTAATTAAGCAAATGGTGTCATTATTCTTTAAATCTCCCTGAGAATGTTTGATGTGCTTAGTGGATAGCTGATAGTGATAAGAGTGATAGTGATAGCTCAGGGGGTAGCTGATGGCTTTGTTCAGTTCCTCCACTATCTGCTGTTCAATGCCCAGTGTGCCAAATGTCTGCACTTCTTGGGATGAGGGACCTGGATCATCACAGTCCTCAAGCAGGCAGCAAATGTCTCAGCAGTAAGGTGGAATTTTTAAAGAAGTTAGAGGGACATATTTTGAAGTTCAGAGTTTGTCCTTCACCCCTCTGACTTCTTGAATGTCCATCACGAAGCAGGGATAAGACTCAAAGTGTGGTGTGGCAGAGACTAGCACTGCTCCTGTGTGTCCCACCTCTGGTACAACACCAACACAAGCTGGAAGGCCCTGGGATTCTATGAAGTCATGTACAGCACATGGTGGGTTCTGGTGTTTCAAGACATTTTTGATATTTTAGTGGGTTTTAGCATGTTTTCTCAGGTTTATCAGAGCATTTATAGCTTTTTTTGTGTTTGGGGGTTCTTTCATGTGTGTTTTTTATGTTTTTTCCCATTTTTCAGTGGTTTTAGCAGTACAGCTTCTTCCTTTTGCCTTTCCCAAGCTTCTTAGAGGCAATAAAAACAGCAGGGAAGTGAAACTGTCCTCTGGCAACATCAGGCTAATCATCAATTAACTCCTATGTGGAAGGAACTTGGAAACAAGAAAGCCAAATTAGGACCTAGGCAGAATATTGTCAAATTACAAATAACCCAATGAAGAGTTCAATCTCATTGAGAAACCAAAATTGTTTTGTCTGAGAACAGAGATATAAAATTGAGTTGTTTGGGATCCATAACAGCTTGGGCTCAGACAGTAAATTCAATGTAGAAAATGAAGAGTAATTATACTCTTACAACTCTTTCAGAGAACAAGATAAGATGGTAAAAGTTTATAGATATTGCCTTTGAAATATTTGCTGCTATGGAGATAGGAAGGGACTTGCAATTCCTACAATAAACGAAATCCAAACCAAATCAACTTTAACTCAATTATGATCTTTACTCTAGGATTTTAAAGAGCTCTGGAAATTCATGCTTCAGCACATCACTGGTGAGAATCACCCAGTCCCACCGTGGGAGCTGCAGTTCAAAATTCAGAGAACAGAACTAGACCATCTCCTTTTAGACTTGTCAGGAGTTAAGCCAAACCTTCTGATAGCATAATAAATAGCCAGTATGTCATGGGGTTTTTGTTTCTAGCTGCAATTTTTTAGCTAGAAATATAATGGAATTGCTACACCACTGTGCAAGCCTAACTTGTCTAATAAATTAAATACTCCAAATGAAAATTAATGGATTTTTGATCCACTATAAGAAATTGTTTCTGTAAGTCAGAACTCAACCTGCTGTGCTGCTGAGAGCAAAAAGTGCACTTTGGTAATTGAGATGACTGATCACTTGTTAGGCACCAATATTGGTTATGTGAGTTTTCATTTTCAGATCCTCCAGGGAATTGATTTCCCCAACCTGAATTACAGGATTATAGGAGCACTGTTTTACAGAGGGTCTTTGTCTCCCCCTTTGCTGGGTGAACACGAATAAAACAAGGCAACTCTGAGAAGAGCCAGCCAAGCATTATAACCCTGGGAGCCATCCTGCAGTCAGACCTGGAAAACTTCTATGCCCTGTGGCTGTGGACTGCTCAGAGCACCAACAAAATGCATTGGTTTTCCTGCAAGCAGGATCTGAGCAGATGAACTTGCTGGGCTATTATGCAAATAAGGACTTACAATTTCTTAAAAACAATGCCATCATTTTCACAGTGCCATTTTTAAGACTTCTGCTGCCAAGGCAGTTTTCATAAGAAGACATGCAATTTGTTAACCATTCAAAATCCTCTGAAGGGTATGCAGCACTTGTGAGCTGTGATAATGTGCTTTCCTCTCTGGTATTCTCCATCTGGAAATTTCCTTATGCATTACAAAGCAGGATGTTTCAACACTCAACCAAATTTGGAGAGAGGGGAAAATCAGTGTTCTTAAAAATGAAGTGATGCCTCATTGACAATAAGTCACTAGGGTAATCAGAAATAAACCGAGGCTCCCCTGTCAAGTATTTGAAATATTAAAATATGCTGCCTCTCTTCATTAGAAAAGGATTTCTTTCATTAGTGAAATGTGCCACACTTGATGCATTCAATTCTTTTACAAGCTATAGATAAACCTGACAATGTGGTGTGGAGACACTGCATTTTAATCTCCATGGCAGGGATGAAATAACAGCAGCATAGACATTTTAGGCCAGTTGGCCATCATCACACACTGAGCCTGTGTCAGAGTACAATAGCTCATCTGCTCCTCACATTTGCAGCAATGACACAAAAAATCTACACCAAAAAAGGTTTTGTGGGCCTGTTCAGATGACCACCTATCCATAACATTGATTATTAAAACAAAGCTGCCTCCTCAGATTGGAGGAACAGAACTGGCTATTTGGGAAGAACAGATGTTTTGCTTTTGTCATACTGTCCTGCTTCCCTCCCAGGTTGATTTTCTTCATCCACTTTTGTGTTCCCTCTCTCCCCTCCTCTCCCTCTTACAAATCTGCATCTCCTGGCTTAAGAAATTGGGATGAGCAATATTTCCATTTGGGGGTGTACTTGTCTGCTTCTGCAGAATCAGAGGCCAGAGCAGAGCTTGCAAGGTATTTCAGTTTTAAAAGCAGCTGTTTTGGATTCCAAATCCAAGTAAGGAATCGGTCCAGCTGGACCAATCTCAGCTCAATCTGCCCAGCTGGGTATCTGCCCAATTGGCTATCAGAGTTGGAGAGCTCAGGGAAGACTCCTGCATGACAGCTGTAATTTAAACACACACACAAAAAAAGAAAACCACACACAGTTGCATGTGAAGTAGAACAATGAATAACACAGAGAATACAAAAATGTTGCTCATATCACCCCAGCTAAAAATATATGCAGCTATGGCATCACAGAAAGAGATGAGGCATAAAAAAATAGGTGTAGAAGCACACAGAATTCTGATATTGCTCACTCACAAAAGATGTTGTCACTCATCACAGAATTTGATAATGAATATTGTAAAGGTGATACATCAGCGTCTTCTGTTTTGCCAATCTCATTGCCAGATTACAAAGACCGACCTGTGAGAGTTTTCTGAACATTCTGGAGAAACTGCAGACTCAAAGTCAGGCTTAGAAGAGAACATAACACCTCCAGTATTATTTGGTCACCTCTTTCATCCACTATTGGTGAAGAAGATTCCCTGATATATTCACCTCTGCACATAAAGTCTTAAGTCATCAGTGACTGAAACTGAAATATTCATATTTGGGTAGAATTGATAAATACCTGCCTGCCCTGAGATGATTTAAGGAGTCTGTAGCATCAGCACCACCCAGCAGAAACTCACTAAACAACATGAGTATTTTTGCTGCACCTCTCCAGTGTTGCTCTAGCCCTTTGATGTATTGCTGAACCGAACCACTGGAGAAACACAGCTAGAACTGGCAGAGTAGCTCATCATTTAACAGGATAAGAGAGCTGATCTCAGCCTGGCCAGCAGCTCCCCCTTGGGAACCATTCCAGCAGCCAGAATCAGCAAGGCAGGATGGAGTCCAACCAAGAGCACATGGCCCTCAGTCATTGGCAAGGACATAGCAAAGCAGCTCTGCTCCGTTTGGGCTTTGCAGAGCACCAGGAATCTTTCGTAGATCGGTTGCTCTGTCGTTTTGAAAGGCTTGAAACAGCCATGCTGATGTGCCTTAATTCCAGACAGAAACTATACCCAGAGTTTCTGCAAGTCATAAAGTCTCAGGGCAAACTTCTTTCAAAAGAAGGACGAGTTATTTTTGTAGCCAACAATGCTGGTGACTGCAAAGGTTGTTTCAACAGTAAACAAATTTCCAGGTCTTTGAGTGCTCGGTAGTTCTGACTCCAGCCTCTAGCACAGCAAGGCACAAAAACAGGATGACAAAACAAGAAATGACAAAAGTAATGTCCTCATTTGAGAACACACTCTTTATCTCTGATAAAATCTGCACCCTTTTCTGCTGGACATAGAAGTTTGTTTCATGGGTGTCAAAATACACTGCAGAGAGAAAACAGAGCCCTACAATCCAATGAAAAGAAGCATCATCAATTCATAATTGCTCCCAGTGCTCCAGGATAAGAGATTGTCTCTAGATACTATCAATAGATTTATTATATATAAATATATATTTAAAGGGATCTCTGTGGTCTGGCAGCTTTTATTGGGATTTCTCTGGAAAATATACTTGTAATATATGGTACATAGGTTTTCATTTACACCAGAAACACAGGGGCAAGACATTCTAATCCAGTGATGTATCAGTGCTGGGCTGAGTGCTCATAGATTAAAAAAAAGTAGATACAGTCATAGCAAATTACTTCTGAACTTCTTTGAAGCCTATAAACTGCTATTACAATCCAAAGGAAGCGTGACAAGGTTCATCAAAGATTCATTGCTTGTTGTTGTAGACTTCAAATGATGAATGAGAGAGGGTACATTAAAATTCTGCTGCTGCCACTAGCACTTCAGGAAGCTTTTGGAAGATAAATACTGCTTCTACTTAAAGGCAACAGGTTTTGAAAGAATGAGTCACATTTTCCAATACAACTTAACAATCTTGTTTAATAATTAACACAAAGGGGCACTGGCTGCTCTCATAAGGCAAACAACTGCTAGAAAATACAACAGATTCCTCCACAGATATTCAAAGCCAAAGCATTCCATGCTGCTGGGATTATGGCAGTGCTCTGGGTGACAGGCAGGACTGATCAGCTTTTGTTTTCTCCTGCAGACCTTGCTAACTGCATCTAGGTTTTCAAGGCCAAAGAGTCAGAGAAGGAGCACATTCAGGGAATATCTTTGACATCCCTTGAGAAGAGGCTCTCAAATGACCTGAGGTGGCATGGCTTACAACGACCCCACAGCAGCAACTCTGAACCTGACAACAGCACTTGTCAAAAATGTATTCTAAATTAACATGTTAGAAATACAGCTTCCTTTTCTTGTTTAGTATAACCTCATAAGTGATGTTACTGTTTGGACCTGCTTTATGAGGCAGATAAAACACAAAGATAACAGAAGAGCACTTCCTTTGTTCATTATATTAACAGACAAGAATTTATTCAGCTTTTAGATGGCCTGTGTGGGTAAGTGCATATCAAGGAGCACGTAATTAAATACTAAAGTATTTAAAAGCCTCTAAACAGACAATAAAGGGGATATAAAACCCACTTTATATTCCTTTAGAGTTCATCTCATGCAATGTCTTAGACAATATAATCATGTATCAACATGTATTAAAAAAAGCCTGCTTCAGGGCTGAACTAGAGGATCTAGAACCAAAATGTTAGGTGGCAAAATTCAAGGGTGATAGAATCTGTAGTGGATGAAACAAGGGTTAAAACAGGCCAAATGCCCCCCCGAAACCTGCACAACTCCACACCATGGAAGGTGACACCAGTGCCTGTAAATGGGACATGTTCCCACCTGTGAACACAGCTCTGCTGCTCTGCAGCCTATAAAAAATTATCATCCTTTGCCAGATTGAGGCAATTTCTATGCTGCTGATCTAGGCTAATAACGAATTTGTGCTATTGCACATTTAAACATCAAACTCCTGTAGGAACGAGGCTCTATTCATTTTCCAGGATGAAAGGATGTCTATCAAAATAGCTAATTTCCATTTGTACCTAGTTACAACCAAACTAGAATAATTTTATTCTCAAATAAATGTCCACAAGCAGATGAAGGATTTGGACTAGAACCAGTGCCATTGTTTTTTAGTCTGAGCTTGCACTGGGTTTGCTTTTAATGCAGCACTGAAAGATGCATGAAACAGGATCCAGTGTGTGGTAAAGAAAGAGGATAAATGGGTAAAGCTAAAATGAATTAGAAGGTGCAAAATACTGACATGAGGAGCAGTTTTGGTCACTATTCTTAGCATTTTAGTGCTTTCTGGCAGCCTCATATTACAGCACACATGACTTCAGAGGCTGAAGCACACTTCAGTTTGTCAGCAGGCCCTGAGGCACAGCACCAGCCCAGGTCAGGTACCCATCTTGGTGGCAGTGGAACAAATGCATTTTGACTAATTCCACTGAATTTCATTGTTTCCTCCCATGAGAAAAAGTATTCATTATTTAGGGTTATAATACCATCTAGATGTGTAATTCCTGATTTCAGCTGTGCAGTACCAGGCACTACTCAGAGAGAGAAATGCCTCCATCTCCCAAGAGCTCATAGAACACTGAGAGAAAACCTGCTTTGCTTGTTCTACAAGACTTGTACTATCTATTAAGTGCTTAGTACTTTACATTACTATGCACAGGTGAGAGCCATTCCATAAGACTGGATGATGTCTGTGCTATTTAAAATGTTTCTATAAATCTTGGGGTGCTCTGTAAAAGTTGTTCTTTCCAGTCAGCACTTCACAGTGATGCTCAGTAGCTGCAAATCTGTTTAAAAAGACTGAAACTGTCAGAACAGTGGGACAGGCAAATTTCTTCAGGTCTGTCAGGAGACTGGTGATATGAGGGATAATTTATAGGAAAGGAGAAACATCTCTTTGAGATTTAGACTAAAGATATTTTGGCTTTTAATGCTTTATTCTGTCACCATAACATAGTACTCAAACATGGGGTTTCATGATTAGAAAATAAAATAAAATTAAAAAGCACTTTACATTCCTCAGAGTTTTACTGAGAGTTTGACTTCACAGAAATTCATGGAGTTGGGCCACAGAAGCATATTTTCTCTTACATGGGAAGTTGGCTAGCAATTAGAGGTAATAAAATAACTACTTCAAGTGTGCAAGCACTAAAAAATATTTCTAGACCTGTGGTTTATTAAATTGCATCAGAATAATGTCTGCAGCAAAGAACTTCATTCTTTGGTGAGGTGTACCACTGAAACACATCGTCAGAATTTTGTTACAGCCTTTTCACATGTTTTCTGGGAGAAAAGAAGGGGAATATTGTATTTCATGGGAGAATTTTCCCTCCTTCCTGTGTTACTGAGCAGAACAAAAATAAATCAGAACAATGTGTTCATGAGCAATGGATGATGGAAAAACTCACCAGAGCAGGAATCTGGACTGAGATCATCAATGTAAAGTTCAGTGGAGCATGGATGGCAGCCTAGTATTTGCTGCTTCCCAAAGAATAAAAACCTCAACTCTTGATTTCTTTTGATCTTTTCATCTCCTGTTCTATTTGTAGCAACTCAAGCTTTATCTAACATCCAACAATATTTTTGATGAACTAAACTTACTGTATTTGTTTGGGGTTTTTTCTATTTTTAATTTCCACCAACCTCTCAGTAGAAATTGCAGTGTTAAGTGGGGCTCACAGGAAACAGAAGGCATGATTTCCATCAACTTCCATGTAGCCAGATTTTGACCAAGTTGGTATAACTTTCTGTGGTAGCTTAACATGAGCGCTGAAATTTTATCCTTACCCCTCAAAAATGCAGGCTTCCTTTCCATTAACATGTTTCAGTTTAAGAATCAAGATGGAAAGGATCCTCCCAACAAAAGCCTAGAGACTTTCCAGTGTGAACCTATTCCCCACGTAGAGGGAATGGGCATTAAATGGAAAAAACAAATAGCCTCCAGTAAATTCAAGGATTTTGGATCATGCACAGTGATTTTTCAATTTTTTTGGCAAAAATACCTGTGTGGAGAAAGGAAAAGCAATAGACTGCTAATACCCTTGCTAACAATGTAGGATTACTCATGACCCCAACAGCATTGCCAGATCATAACAACCTCAGAGCAGTTTCTGTAAGGTGTAGGTTGAAGAACTTTTTCTCTCTCTTCAAGGGGCTTAGTGCAAAAGGAAGAATATGGCTCAAGGAAGCAGATGGAAAAACATTTCTGACAGCTTAAGTACAGTTAATTATTTGTAGGCGAAGCATTCTGCTATCAGCACTGATTTGCTGTACTTGAAACAGTCAGAGCAGCAACAATTTTATTCAGCATCACTGCAATTACCTGACTATAAATAGGAGACCTTGCCTTTCATCCCTTCCAGGAACAAGCAGCTAAAGGCCAGCACACTGTGTAGATGCCTCTTTGGTAAGGAGCTCATCCAGGTCTCATCCTCTCCCATTTTTTCCCACCTCTTACCTTTTCCTTTTAAGCAGATTCAACAGTCACTGGAAAAAGGAAAAACAAAAAGAGTACAACATGTATGGGAAGAGTTCACAAGGTAAGTATCACCTCTTTCACTTCACAGACAGTGCAGCTGAGGAAAGTGAATACTCATTTAAGAACGTGTTCATTTCAAATCTGCTCCTGAAGGAGCTAAGAGTGATGATGTGTTTTCTTGTGTCTTCTGGGATTTATCACCAAATAAGTCCCAGAAAATTCTTCTCTCTGTGAGAGAAGAGAACTCTGCTCCTAAATAGTAACATTCAGCCTTCTGGGAAAAGAGACAGGAAGAAAGCAGGCTTGCAGAGGAAACCTCCAGCCTCCACTAACCAACAAGGAGGAACTGGAGACAAAAAGGATAGCACAGATTATTTGTCAGTCAAAAGTGTGTCATGGGGAAGACACTTCCTTGTGACCAAAGATCACAGTATTCTTTTCTACTCTTCCCTTGCTTTGGTTGAAGCAGAATCACAGAATCTCCTGAGCTGGAAGAGACCCACAAGGATCATCAAGTCCAACTCCTGGCTCTGCAGACTAAATTCAATGAAAGGGAACATAATATTAATCAGTTTTTCCATCAGCTTTAAGATTTATATCAAAGAGAAACAAAATGCTATTGAGAACTGTGTGATTACTTTTTTGAATAAGCATTATTGGAAAGAACTGAGACATCTTAACTTTCATTGTCCACTCACAGCAAGGACTAATTAGAATAAGATTCTCCAGAATACTCTGAACAGCTGTGATTATTCACTCTTAAGAAAGATTAATTTGACTGGAAAGACAACAGAGAAACCCTTTAAAGAAGAAATGGAGAATAGAGTTTTCTATGGAAGGACAGGAGGCGGCTCACTTTTAACAGAATGGAGGGTGAAAAGGACTTCTTTCTCTATATATTGAAATCTTAAGCAGCATGAGAGAAAGTGTACTTAGGCTAATGTTTCAAAAGCAAGTGGAATAAATTATCTGAGAATAAATTTATTCTGGAAACACAAAAAAAAATAAAATTCAAGTACCAGAGCAGTGAAATCCTGGAAACACTCACTCAAAGCAGTAGTAGGACCAAATGAAGTGTTCTGCTTTCCAGTGGACCTTGGTAAGTGTATTGATGAAGTTGCCTGAAACAGAGAACCTCTTTCAAATGACCAGTCCTTGAAGTCCCCTGAGGTTACATTCCACAGACCCACATGAACAGCTGCTTTTTGTGCTAAGTCAAGAATTACAGCCCAATGCCAGTTACAAAAACTCAGCCCTGCAGGCAAATAACTGACCTCCTACCAGTCCAGTTCATCCCTGAACCTCAGGATTTGAAAACTATGTGTTTTCAGGCAAGAAGCCATCATACTTTCACCCATCCAACCTCACAAAATTCCAAGTCTCAATGAAACTGACTTGAAAGCATGTATTTGGAATATAGGGAACCTGAAGCAATTTCTTTTCATCTCCTATGAAATCCTAGGAGATGCATGGAAAGATTCTGTCACCTGCTCAGAGCTCAGAGATGAAAGTTTTATGAGGTAGCAAGATATCTAGAAGTTATTCACTATGACTTGTTCCTGTGAATCTAGTTCCTATACTGCTGTAGAACTAGATGCTTTAGTCAGGATGCAGAGAAGAAATTCAGTTACAGACAAACATCAGCTTTTCATGGGTTGTGCATTAATTATTCCACTGCAGCAGAGCTCCATCAGTCAGCTCTGTATTGGTGCAGTGAAGTTCCTTAGCTCAGGCTCACTCCAAGAGAGCATATCTGTATTGCCAGCAGGGTCAGTGTGATTTCAAGAGCAGTTCAGCCACCTCTGTGGTGGGTACAATCCAAACCTATGAACCATCAGAGTCCAAATCAGCTTCCCAACATCTGATTTGGCAGTCTTATGCTTCTAGAACTGGGTATACTACATTGTATGAAGGTAAAATGCATCCAGTAAAAACTACTGAAAATTAAACAATAAAACTACTGTAAATTAAAGAACAGCAACCCTTGGGACAACTTCATTTAAATATTGTTAGAATGCTTGCACAGTATAATGCTTGCACAGGCCAGCTAGCCCCATTCCAAGCAATGCCCAGGCAGGATTTGGGAGCTAGCATGGTCCAGGAGCAGAGTTAGCATGCAGCCACTGTGCTTTGCTGGTTAACAGGATTTAATTTTGTTACTGCACAGACCAAACCAGAGTGAGTCCTGGCACTGCAGGCACACTGTGACTCCAGCTCCACAGGGAACATGCCAGACATGGAATGACTCAGCAGCCATGGTGAGCCTGCATCTCTCCAGCTGAACTGCTATGCCCAGCCTAAGAACCTCAGAGCTTGGTACAGGATCTGCTGGCTCTCAATAGCCAGACCAAAGGGGGTGATCAGTGAGCTCCTGCTAACAGGACCAGCTGTGAACAAGCCAGGGGACAGATGGGCCTCTCCACACTGTTCTCTGCCAGTCTCTGGTAGAAAACCACCTTATCAGCTCATTCCCAATGCAAGAGCTAAGCAGTGTCTGTGAAGGCTCTGCTGTTAGTCTTGGGTTTACAGCCTTGCTACTACCCACAGCACCAGTGACTTGGAGGGAATGAGTTTGGGTTCACCTGGATCAGCACTGAAATATATTTAGCAGCAGTTCTGGACACTTGATGCCTTTGACCAGTCAAACAGATGGACCTAAAATGTAAATAGATTGTGAGTATTTATGTAGATATGTATTTGTATATACATATATAAGTAAAAAGATATGCAGCCCATATAAATGAATTAGAATGAGAATTCTATGACAAAATTTTAAAACCTTTAAATTATAAAAAACGGAACATTTTTCAATAGGAACCTCATACAAGACAAAGACATTTTGTGTATTTGTTCCACCTTAAATTTTACAGCAGAAGTACAACTACAAAACAGAATTACAGACCACAATTAGCTGGTCCAGTATTCGCTATCCAGCATTGTGATAAATATAATAGCTATGTTACAATCCTCTTAAAATATATGCAGCTTTTACCTGGTTTGGGTTTTTTTTTTTTTCAGTCAGAGGAACTCTATTCTGATAAGTGTGCTTGGCCTGATTAGGTTAAACCCAATGTATTTCTACATCTCACTGTATGGTGTTGGTGCATCACAAATGAAGTACAGAAATATACTGGATGTTCACCTGCAGGAATAGCATATAGTTAGAATACAGAACATTGAAACTGCAGATTCTTTTGGTATTGTTGTTTTGGTGGGGAAAAAAAACCCCAACAAACCAAAACCACTGAAGTAGTTCCACGAGACTTGACATCCCTGTTTGACTAGTGTCATGAGAACATCCCTGCAGTTCAGTCACACATCTCACCCAAAGTCCGCTCACTGCTTGTTTTCAGAATGTTGTACAGCTCTTCTCTCTGTGTAAGATCATCTTGTCCTGTGCTTCCTCAGTCCAGAATGGTCCTTAAGAAAAGAAATGTTGCTTCCTGGAAGACAGCAGGGACTACAGGCATTAAAGTTTTAATGAATCCACTAAACCAAGCAGCATTATCCCTGGAAAGGTGAACAGTAGTATAATTTGGCCCACGTTGTTGCAATTTTTTTGTTTGCTTGGGTTTTGAAAATCATTTGCTGCAATACATTGAGAAACAGGAGACAAACAGAATTAACTCAGCCATTCTCCCATGGTATTTTGCTTCTCTTTGCTGGATCTCTCTTTCATGTACCATATTTACTGCTTGAGTTCAAAGTTTTCCTCTTTGCTCTTTTTAATCATGCATCCCTTGGTTCGCTCGTCCTTGCACCTCCAGCCTTTGTTTTTTTCAGTCCTTAGTGATGATCTTTCAGTTAAGAGCTCACCAGAGTGTAGATCATGCTGAATGTAAAAGAAAGACACAATATGAAAGTATCCCTTTGAAGCATGCAGAGCACTTTGATTTTTATAACCCTTTGCTGTCTGTTCCTCAGGTCTGGCTGTAATGGCCTGTGCTTTCCTTTGCATTCCTTCTATCTCTCTAAAGCATCTTAATTAAGGTGTATTCAAGATGGGTATCAAAAGGCACTCAAGAAATAACAAATTCATTATCGACATCCTACTGCACCACAAGCTGTGTTTGAGCTTTTTAAAGCTCAGTCTGACGTCTGGATTTGAACAGCAAAGAAACAAAACCATTTTGCTTTAGCATGTTTGATCTTTCAAACTTCAACCAGCAACTCTCGGCAGGGCAGGCAACGTTTTCCATGAAATTGCATTGTTTTGATTCCTTTCGAAAAAAACTCTGTGCACTATAAGAAACATAAAATGCAGCCACCAGCTGGACTGAATCCATACATATTAAATGCAACTCTGAAAAGCAGAGAAAACAGTATATATTGCCACAGCTCCATTTCTGCTGCAATTCTAATTCTGTCAATACCCAGGAAAGCATTGAAAAAAGTCTGTAATTTATACTATTTTATCTAGCACCAGGCAGTGGATTTTGGATGGTGGCCATGTTTTAGATTGAAGGGCTCAGAGGAAGCTGCACAGCAGTAAAGTCTCAGGAGAGATGCTACACCACACTGCTGAGCTGACTTTGAGACTTTGATCCCAACGCAAAAACGTGGAGTCAAAAAATGCTTTTTTTCCACAAACCTCAATAGCATTTGAAGGGAATACTGAGAAACAGCAACATGCAGCAGTGACTCCTGAAGATGTGGTGAACAGCAGAAAAGGTCAGACACCAATAATCAGAAGAGAAAACCACTTTTCTTCCACCAGCACACAAACCTGCCTTGCAGGGGGATGACTACATGCAAGACTGGCTTGAAGAGGAAATTCTAAGCACATACATCATGGAGGAAGGAGTAGAAGAAAGCTACAGCATCACCTCCATTTAAAGTGTGTTAGAGTTGGTTGTTCAGTAGTTTTAATGGTGTGATTACACTGAGATCCTGGCAAGGCCTTACCTTAAATGATCCTGACATACTTTTGCACTGGGCATTTGTGCCTGTGCACCGAGGACATGTGATATGCAATTGATGTGCATATCTCCATGAATTTACTTTAATCAGGGGTTTGGATCATGTACAGGCTTTGCCCTGTCATGAAGGGGAGCCTGTAGGAATGACTAGGGGCATGGTGCATCCCATGCTCCCACCCAACATCTACCTACCCATTTATTTACTGTCTTGAGTATCACTGTATCAAAGGTATAGTATTTTTCTTACGATCCTCTTGAATCATAAGAAATTATAGGTTTTTATTTGATGTAATGCCATTAGCACAACATTCACTATTTTACCATCCTAAAAGATCATACAGAGAAGCAAAAGTTATTTCCTTTGGTTGGTGCTGGGGCCTGGCTCAGGCCTTAGGTAAACACTAAATATTCTGTACTGAAGTGTCAGCAGGAGAATCAACAGCAGAAGCAACCTTTTATGAGACTAAGGAAATTGTCCAATTGGTTCCAGTCATTCCTAAATGCAATCCCACAAGTGAAATGAAAAGCAGCTTAGTGAAATGGTCAGACTTACCAGTAGAGATAGTAGAAGAAGGAAAGGAGGTAGAAGGCCAGCTTACACCAGGCCTCTTTCTGACAGTAACTCAAGGTATCTGCGTTCATGACTGCAGGCGGATCATAGGCCAGCTCTGAGCTGTCTGCTGGGCAACGAAAATACCTGAAAGAGCAGGAGAAGACACCTGGAATGACCCTGCAGTAAACTGTATTAAGTATGTGCAGACACACACCTGACTACCATCTTCCATGATAAAGCAGGAATTCCCCTTTCTTTCCCAAGTCTCTATTTCCAGACATTGTAAAAATCAGGATGCTAGTCTAAGCACTCCTTCCTTACAGAACCAAGCAATTAATGAATGTGGATTTTCTGTGGTCTATTAATTCTTCAGATCAAAACATTTCCCCTTCCTACAGAGTTATTTCTGGCTTATCCACTCATAACTTACACATTGTGAGTGACAATATATGGTGGTTTGTGATCACAGAGAAGATAAAGGATTACAGGGCTTTTACTGCACCTACACAACTGATTTCAGACATGATGAAAGGTGACAGTCCCAACCAACTGGTAGCTAAGTTCCTCCAACTCTGAAAAGGAAAAAAGCCAATATGGAGTAATGTAAGAAGTGGCTGACCAATATTTTCCACATGTGGCACTGCTCAAGAATTTATCATCCAAATAATTTTCTTCAAAAAATGTTTTTCTTTTTACATAGGACACATTTATAATTCTTCTCAGCAATGACTGAGTGTTTGAGAAAATCATGACAGAAGAACTTCTCTGGCAAAAGAGCTTTTATCTCAGTTTGCAGTAAAAAGCAAAAGCAAAACAACAAATAAAGAAGTCCTCAGCAAAGTTAATGAACTGATCTAAGATCAGCAAGAATCAGAGGAAATATTGTTATTTCTGCTGCTTTGACAAAGTAAGCAGAAGACTGCTGATTTCTTACAGATGGACAGACAGATAGACAGGAAGATATAAAAACACCAAGCAAGCGACCAGCAGCAAACTTTGAAAGGAGGTGTTCTCAAAATAACTTTGCCTTTCTCTCCTCCAATGTTAGTCTCATCCACTTACAATCTCTAATAAGATTGCAAGTTCTTTCATGGGGAACCACAGGTGGAATTTTGCTTAATTCTCTTCATTTGGATGAAGATATTACAGTATCTTCCCATGGTTCTGTGCAGAACTTTACACAATGAATCCAAACCTGCCTGTGATTAAAGCAGGAATAATTATGGAGTATCTATAGCAGGCATATGAAGAATCATGGAAAAAAAAATCAGAAATTTCCTCCAAAGGTTAATATCATTACTTAGAATCTGACCATTTTCCCCTTGGAAAAAAAAAATTGGTTTTAGAATTTTTTTTAATGGGTCTCATTGTCACACTAAGGGTTATTAACCCTTAGCAAAATAGCAGCATGAAACATTATCACTTATATTGCAGCAGAACAATAGGGAGAAAAGCACTTGTAGCTCATTTCATTTAGCTTTCTGAGAACTATACTGGCACTCTAATTTCTGAATAATACACTTTATCATATGACTCTGCATTAGCACCGAGCTTTTGCTGGAAAAAAAAAGTAAAAAAGCTACTGCTTTTTAGCTCCTGGTTGAGATGATGATAATAACTCTTCTTTACAGAATTATTCTTCTGCTACCATATGTACCTTTGTAACACAAAGAGACCCTGACAGACAAAAATCATCTGTGCTTTTACAAACATTGTGAAAATGCAGAACTAGGGAAGTCTCCAGACTGACAACCACAAAAACTGATTTCTCTTGGTTATTTTCAGAAGCAACAGAAGGCTGATCCTCCACTAGAATGCACAGGGAGATGCAGCAGCAGCAGCTGCACTGCCTGTCTGGAAAACAACAGCATGTCTTACATGATCAACTTTGGAAGCCCCTTGGTAAATATAAACACAATTCAGAGATCCAGAGTGGGAACACTCCCCCCTTTTCATATGGGCAGTGTGAAGAAACAGCTCTTCATCTACTCCAATCCCTACTCCACAAATCTCTAAAAGAGGATTCTCTTGAAGAACAGAAATTACCTACTGTACAGAAAGAAACAACTTATTTTATACTGGAAAAAAAAAATCAAAAAGCTGCCAAAGATGATGAGACACAAAAATCTGTCAGCCTTCCCAGTCTGTTTCACAGCTACAATGGAAAGGTTTCCTTGCTAGGGCTGAATGAAGAAGTCCAAGCTCTTTCAGATATGAACTGTCTTGCAACTCCCCATCTGGGAAGTATTTAGAGCCTCACCAAGTTCCACACTCAGATTCCAGCCTATTCCACTTCCATGTTTTCACTTGTGATGAGTGCATCCTGACACCCTTCAGAATATTCATCCAAGTAACTGAAAGCCACATTGTATTAGCATATGTTTTCCTTAGCCATTCTAAATCATGAAAAAATTTCCTTTTCTCTGGAAATAGAAGTTTCAGTGGCTTTTAGGCAAGAACCTTAGGCAAGAGATGCTCATCTCCACTCCTATCACTGTCCTTCATTTTTCACACAACCTGCATGTGTGCTGAGCTGAAAAGCAAGGCTAGCAAGCAGTCAGCATGTAAAAGAAGGGCTTACCTCCAGAAGTGATAAAAAAGCAGAGGAACATTTAACCCCAGTGTGAGCCACTCCTGAGCACATAAAAACATTATGCAGAAAAGACTGTGGATGGAGTACTCCGGCAGCACCAGCTAAAAGGAAAGGAACAGAAAGAACAGAAGTCAGTAAAACAAACAAACATCTCTTTGATTCTAGTCACCTAGGTAGTTTTTCAGAGAACAAATCAACTCTGCAAGTCTTGCAAGTCTCCTATGTGTCTGTCCCTAACACACCTCAGCTGGCAGCGTGGCTTTGAGCAAGGGGCACAGGACCCAGGGCCAGGTTTGTTAAGGTTCTACCCAAGTTTGTACTCCAAGGCCTTGTTGAGACACACGGGACAAATCACTTACTGTCTCATCTGGTGTTCCAGATCCATGTCTACAAAACATACATGATATTAGTGCCTCCCTCACAAAAGCACTTTGAGACTAAATGAATGCCAGTAAAAGAGTTTTCAAAGAACAAAGTTTTATTACTGAAGCATTCAGAAAGGAAACAAAGCTATTCCTGAAGTTTTGCTCCTACATTGGAGGAGTGTCTTTGGAAAAACAAAGCACTGCTTCTACCATTTTGATATATTATATACACCATAAAGAGATCCAATCCATTACCAAGTCAATCTTGCAAGCACAAACCCACTAAGACAGGAAACTCACTTCCTAAGAAAATCCATGGCTCCCTACACTCGTTGCTTCAGAACCATGACGATTCTTTCTATTAAAAGAGAAAATGAGTGGGCAGCTGGCAGAAGCAGAAATGTATGTGATGTTGATTCACAGTAGTTATTTCAAAAGGCACTTTGCTTTCTTCACTGCTTTCTCATTTCTTAGCTGTCTTTTTTCTCTTGTTTTCTTCCCATGTCTTTTCTCAGAAGTCCTTGGTTCTTTTCTTCAAGTCACAGAAAAGATTAATTTCCAGCACTGCATATTTCTCAAAGCTAGACAAACTCAAACACAACTCATCTGCATCCACTGCTTCATCTTAGAGATACATCGACCAAAATTAAATCACAAAAGGCATTTGGGGGCTTTTTTTGATGACAATTCATTATCATATGTCAAATAATTAAAGTGACCTCTATTTCTTTTTAAACAAGGTAAAATTTACTACACAGCTTCTCCAAATACCTACTCCCATACAGCTGTGCTGCAAGGAATTCCACCATCTTGGCTCTAGGAGTCTTTCCACCTCACATGGAACATACTGTTTTAATGCATTTCACTTCAGCACTTGAAAAAGTTAACAGATTTGGGTATCTCTGTGACTGTGCCTTCAACTTAAACATTCTCAAGGGCTTATTTTATGTGGATGAGAAATCATAATACAATTATATACTTCAGATTCCAGATGGTACTTATTTATCACTGCTGGATCTCTTTTTTTTTTTTTTTTTTTCAGTTTGAGAATGTGATTTACAACATGACTATAACCTTTCCCCAAAGAATGATTCATCTTCATAACAAATTGTAGACAAGAAAGGTCTTCATGATGTACATCTGCCCACTGAACATCACAGCACTCAAAAGTGTATTATATTCATTTTCACATATTTGATTGCTGGTTCCAACACAATACACAAACTTAGCTAGACTGCAACACTAGTGCCTGATCAGTGGGCTGGCTGGTAATAACAGGGAAGGAAACCCACAATGAATATTTATGCAGAGCTTGAAAAACAAACCAAAAATCTGCAGTGAAATTAGAAAGGAAACAAAAGAAACAGAGGACTCTCAGAAGTAGGCTCACTTTCCAGTCACAATTTCTGGTGTAAATTAAATCTATCTATACTTTTGGTAGAACAGCAAATGGGTCATTAATGTCTCTTCAACCTTTTCTTGGAGTGGTATTTTCCTGCAGACATAAATAAGAAAGGATCATTGCTAAATCACTGTTTCTGGAGAGAATTTGTGCAAAGAAGCAAACAAAGCTCAGCCTGCAAAGCCAGGTAGCTAAGTCGCTCCGACTGAAGTACATCAGCTGATGTACTTCAGAGACCAAATCTAAAAGGAGGTGAGAGACTTGGAAGCATAAAGTATAGAAAGGCACTAACTAACAGCAAGGCTTATGAGGTCAAGTAAGTAACTAAAATAAAACACTGCCTCAGTTCTTGGCTGGAAGAATCAACCTGCAATTTGACACTATATCCTCTGAAACAATGAGAACTTGAAATCAACTTTAGCAAACATGGGATTCAGCTCCTGGAGAGAAGAAAGCTGGCTGAGAAACAAGCGGCAGTCAATCCTTGTAGTTTCTGCTGAGGCACTCAACTGAAAAGCAACTTCAGTGATACAGATAACTGCAACAGGAACTAAACCAATGTCTTTAATTCATTCCTGTGAGAGCATAGGAAGCTGTCAGATGGTAAACATGTTAGGATATAAATAGTACACTTCTATTTTGAACCAGGAACATCCTGATTCAAATAACGACCTCTGCTTTCTGACACAGCTCAAGATAAAGCTTGGGATGGTTATGAAACATGGAGGAGAAGGAGAAACTGGCAGAGCAGCAAAACTCTAAAGGGAGGCAACTTGGTCACTTTGAGTCCCAAGCTCAAATGGCACTACAAATTTACCACCAGAAATTCAGCTGGCTGATATTTCCCTGTGGAAAACCACAGGAAAGCCTGAAAAGGAAGTCAGCTTCTAGATTAAAAAAAATGCTGCTAATCAGAAATGCCTTCTGCTACAACATAAGCAAGGGAAGAAGAAACCACTGTAATTTTGTTAGTTTTGTTCTGATATAACTGTATGGTTAAGTAAATGTCCACATAAGTAAACCCTTATTGACAATTTACCATTCACATTTAAAATGTAAAACCTTAGGTGGGCATCATGCCCATTACCATCTCGCCACAAGAATTCATTCTCATATAAAATAGTACACACACACTGCACATGCAGATTGATCCTTCTCTAATACTATAGAAAATAAAGCAGCCTATGCTATGGATAGACACCTAGGTTTGGCTGAACTAAAGAGCAGGAAAACAAACACTGAATTTAAGCACCAACCAGCAGCTTCTTTCTGTTTATAGGAATACAAAGACCTCTTTAGAGAAGCTCAGTCCCAAATAAAGTTATTCTGTTTCCCATTTCCTAAATCTGTTCTGTTGTTCTTATACAAAAGATAAACTGTCTTTTTTTGTCTGTATCTTTCCTCCTTATTCTGTTTATTACAGATGGATGCCTCCTTCTCAAATGTAATTTTGATTTTACAGGACACTGTATCATTTTTACATGGAATGACTCTCACAGTTTGTCTCATCAGTGAACAGGGCCCATAAAACACCTCACAGAAAACAGAACTGGGAAGATATTATAGCAGGAATAATAATATCCCTTCATCAGTGCTATTAAATTCTCACAAATCTCAAACAGTTTTCCTACTCTTAAGCCACTGAAATGTCAAGATTCTTCTTTCCAGCACTTTGTTTAGACCAGTGCTCCTGAATGCTACACACTAATAATAATAATTCTCACAGAATTGCTGTTCCTTCCCCAAACACCCAAGAGTCTCCATCAGTCTCCATCTGTGCCTGTCAACCTCCACATGCAACCACAGATTTCACACTGTACCCAGAAATTGCCAGCCATTACACACTCTACCCTACCAGAGCTTCTGAGAGTCTTCATTACACTGTTAGAGGCTGAAACAACTTCCCCTCTTAATGCCTGTCTTCCCCTCCTCCAGATGGCAGGAAAATCCTGCAGAGAAGTGGGGGTTGATTCTCTTTCTGGGGGTTACCCCAGAGCAAACAAGTTGTTCACCTTAAAATCACACAAGCCCCTTTCCATCCAGCTGAAAGCATCATGCATGTGTGGAATCACAGGCCCCAGATGAGGTGTGATCTAAGTGCACACTGCTTTATTGCAGTGCTTATTGCTACTGTGTCTGCCTGCACTAGAGGATGGCTGCAGCTTGTCACTATGGGGTTCATTTGCTGCCTTTTCCACCTCATCCCTCAAAAAAGCTGACAGAATCAGTCCCCATCAATAGCAGGGGAAAGAGGGGGTGGAGGTGTACCCAAGGTTTTCAGGACTCAGGAGTTATTTCAATAGCACTTTAAAGCCCATCCCTACAGAGCCTGCCAGAGCTAACCTGGGTTACTGGGGAGTGTCAGCTGAGTTAAAGATACTGTGAGATCAAAAGGGAGATTATTTAATGACTCCGAAATTCCCCTAACTGAACAGCACAGACCAGAAAAATCAGAAGTGGAGTGCAAGAAAGGGAAAAAAAGAAAGCAAAACCACACAAAAAAATAGTAGCAGCATGTGCCTTAGCCCAGACTGTGTGTGTATGTGGAATGTACATACTCTGAAACAAATCATCTGTTTCCTCCTGCTGGTGCACAAACCAAAGAAGAAGGGTCAACTATGTGTAATTTAAATACACAAACCATACATCTTAATAATTCCAACAGTTTTAAACATACTGTTTGCTCTGATCAAACAGATGAAACACTAAATTTTACTCTTGAAATACCAGAAGTCTTCCCACTTTTCTAGTGTTTCTTTCTAATCTACTTTAAATGATTTGGGTTACTTGACTTCCAAAACCTCTTCTGAAAGGCTGCCCTAGAGCCCAATACAATGCTGTCACAGTAAATATACTAAGGTTTTCTGTCCAAATATTCAGGTCCAATTTATTTCAATTCTCCTGCTAAAATCCACACTTGCTTGTGTCTCTACAGACTGTTTGCTAGTTGCTAATTCAGTAGCATCAAATTGTTATAACACAAACATGTAACAAAACCATTTTAAGTAATTCAAAACCATGTTATGCAAACCTCTAGAAGTATTTAGCAGTTTGGTAGGTAGATTTGTGCATGGAGTTCAGAAGAAAATGCCTGGGAAATGGATTCCAGATCATCAAAAGGACAACATGCAGTTGAACCTACTAAATTCATATATGCAGCTTTATATTTTATCTGGGGGAGAGGAGCAGCACACACATGCAAGACTTAATGTTACAAACAAAATGGAGAGCACAAATTTAAAAAAGAAAGGGATATAACATCTGTGTTTTCACCCCTCCACTCACTGCTCGGGATCACAATGAAACAAAGCAGCAAAAAGCCAGTGCTTTGTGAAGGTAATTTAATTATTCTAAAGAGCTATTGGAATTTCTTTAAACATTTCTCTTAAGTGAATGTGAACATAAGTCACTCCACAGCACAAATATCAGACAATGAAATGAGTAACACAAAGAGCCTAATTACTATTCTCACTCCATATCCATCTGTGACACAGTACAAGATCTAATATTAAAAGACAGGATTTCTGGATGCTCTTTCCATCTCAGCTACTAAATACTAAATTTATATTTAGGCCTATCATTTCACTTCTCATTGTCTCTTTCTCTCTTCTGCAACATGAGGATAATTATATTCAATTCTATATATTCCACTGGAGCTAGTTTATGACTGGAATATTTAAGCTTTTTCTTAAGACCAGTAATAACTTTAACAGGAGTGAGAGATGAGAATCAGGTCTTTACAGGACACTCCTCAGGAGTATCCATAAATATTTTGGTTTTGCAGAGCTCGTGGAAGGTCACAGCAGCCAACAGGTAAAAAGGTTATGAAACGGATTTAAAAAAAGACTGAAAGGTCTGCAGGGCATCGACACAATCTAAGAAGTGCCCCATCCTTGGCAGGCACGTCATTAGGGCAGATGTGCTGTGATCTTACAAGTGCATCTCCTCTGCAAACTGTTCTTTTCCACTCAGCAGGGATCAGGAGACATCTTTATGACCTTCCTTTTTCTAACGCTAATTCCGAACCAGCAACAGAAGCTGGGTTAGCAACCCCGGAGTGCCAACTCCTCTAATTTCCACAGCGCTGGCAGAAAACAGGGTAATAAACCTCTCCTTGCCCTACCTCACTTTGGTATTTCAGGCACAAGCAGCCAGGACACCCTGCAGCTGGGCTGCTCCAAGAGCTCCTGCCGCCTTTGTTTGCTCCCCCAAAACTGGGGAGAACGGCAATTAGCGCGGCAGCTGCTCGCTAGGAGCTACAAAACCAACCCCCAGTTCACAGGCAGGGCTATGAATGCACAAACCTCAGGGATGATCAAAATGAAGTTCAGCCATCTGCAGGGCTCAGGAAGGGCCCTCAGGCCTTCTCCTGGGGGTCTGCCCAAGATTGACACTTCCATAAATGCTGAAAACGAAGTGTTCGCTAAAAGGCTGTTTCCGTGTCGGGTGTGTGAAGAGCAGCAGTCTGAGGAAGCAGATTTGGTGCAGTGCAGACATGGCAAAGACATTTCCCTCCCTGGCACTACAACAGCTTCATAGAAAACAACAGCAATGAGATGCAAGGCAGGACATTTAACTCTCAGCAGAAAAAAACTGCATCCATAAACAGGTATGGGGTGAAATCATTGTGCTCTACATTTAGGAATTATACTGCTTTTTGTAATTGCACAGTGGCTTAATAGGGTGAGATCTCAACTTAAAGCCACACTGAACATTCTGCCAAACATAACAGTGACCTCTGGTTTAACTTCCTTCTTTTTATTAAAATGCAAATACTTACTTTATTGCATACTGAATTAGAGCAAATACAGGCCATTAGCAAGTCAAATTCTGCCAATATTTCAACACAGCTCTGAGGAACAGATGCATAAATCGCATCGCCCCAAGTGGCTGAGAAGTACACTGCTCTCAGGAGCACAGTACAGACAACATTACTCATCCAAATTTTTGCTGCATCTTCAGCTTATTCCACTGTTGCTTGTGACATTCTCCCACTGCAAGGACTTATGTTTACCAACTCTCCAGAACAGGACTGGGAGAAGCTGAATTGTAGGGCAAGAGGTCATCAGTTACACAGTGACACTTTGTTTGGCACTTTGATTATTGACTAAACACTTAGAGATGAGATTAGCAGCAAAATATAGTCAGTTAAGCTGCAATAGTTTCATACAGAAATATTTTCATGAGTAGTAACACTGTGAATATCTCCCTTTAAAAGATCCTCCAGTTTTCATCAGGTATCACTCTGGCAAATCCTGCTTCCCACCCTGAGCAGAAGAAGAATAAGGACCAAGCTGTGGCTGAGTCACAAGTTTGAACTCTTCACTCTTGCAATAGTTTTCCTAACTTCTCCCATTACAAGCTCCCCCTGCTATGAGCACCTGGCAGACACAGCAGGATCTATCTTCTCATTATCCCTAGGTAAGCACACAGACATCCTTAGGCAATTAGTGCTAAAAATAACAATTGTTATGTTCTAACTTTTGAAAAGTGCTGAATTCAGGAACTTGTAAAATTGACTAAAAATAGTGTTGGCACAATTCACTTAATCAATGAGTGTCAGTAGTGAATGAATTGCCTGCCAGAAATACTACACTTCCTCTCAGTACTTTAGTCCTATTTTAAGGACTTTCTTTCCAGATATGATACTGTATCCAAAGAAAGGACAAAAGGGATTATATTCAGTATTTTTACTGCAATTGTAATACTTTTTTTAGTAAATATGAATGCAACCTCTTTAAAATAAAACAGAAAGTGTGAAGAAGAGATGCATTATCTCTAGTCCAGCAACATTTATGAGATAATTTGTGTACAAAGTATAAATACTGCCAGGTCTTTGATCCCAATTCTATTATCAGTTCTGCCAAATAGCTTCTGTGCCAAGTTCCATTCTTTCTGATGAAATTCAAACTATGTGGGCGCCCAAAAGACTAACTGAATAGGGAATGTCCAATTTTATCCCATTCCACACTTCATAGATAACAAATGTAACAAAAAAGTAGGAGAAAAGACTGAAGAGAGGGAAGCTTTTAGATTATCTCTACTGAATTTTCTGTCAGAGTGCAGAATTGAAAAAGGCAGCTTGGTTACAAAGGTACTGAAGGCCTGGAAATCTATTACAAGATTCAGGGAAAATCATTATGTCCTTCATCCTTCTGATGCAAACAAAACCTCTACCAAGTGTGAATCACTATGAATATATTAACTCCCTCCTCATTTAGGCAAGCTGCAGAAAACAATTAAACCAACACAGAGCTAGTGAAAGTGTGTCATATTTCAGCTACAAATGTTTTACTTGCTTTTCTTGTATCTCCACTTCTCCTGTCATCATTCTTCTTTCTTTCTTTCCCTTGTACAACCTAAGGACAGCCTCACTGTTTATAAGAACAGAAAATTTAGAATTCATCTCCTGCCTCTTGACTAATGAGGGATGCTGTGTGAAAGTTGTCTAAAAAGAACTCCACCATAAGTCATGATTTTCATAAACACAAAATCATGTACTAATACATTTTTAGCTAATTTTACCCTTGAAGTGCAAAAAATACTCTCTCCTAATGCAAAAATATCTTGTCAGAGCCACTCTGAAGGCCAGAATAAAGTTGGCTTTATCAATGCAATAGAAGTTTAGCAGTACCTTTCAAGTAAGAATGGAGTACTGAAATACAGACCAGTTTTGGGTTTCTCATACATGTTTAGAGTTTAATGTATTTTAAAAAGCTTTGGGGCACTTCAAACAAAGAAGAACTTCAATGAATTTAGTTTTATGAAGCATGATGCAATCACAGTCCAAATCCTAATGGAGAGAATATGCAGAGCATGGCAAGCTGACACCATACAAAATCTGCAGGTATAATTAATGCCTTGGAAACAGCAGTATCCTTTATTCCAGTGGCTACATGCAAACTCTGGAATTTCTTCTGAGGCAGTCTGGAAGCTAATTTTGTGTGTGTATGTATAGCAGAGGAGTATAGCTCATACTCAGTATGACATTGACAGAGATCTAGCTCATCTTATTGCCTGTTCATTATTATTTCTGCAGAGCAAACATCCCAAGCCTCTAAGTGTACAACACCAGATAATTTCACTCCCAACAATCTGATATCAATGTGACCACAGCATTTTGAGTCTGATTCCAAACTTGGCTGGATTTGAAGCTCATGTAGAGATCCAAGACCTCATGCAATTATTGAACCAACAAAACATCAGATCTCTCAAAAACAGCAAGCATATTTTTACCTTTGGTTAAAAATAAAAGATTCAAGCTCTACCTGCAAACAAGAAAACTTAGTAGGTCTCCAACAATAAAATTTCTATCATCAGAGCAACTGTGCAACCTTTCCTTTCCTGTTGTGTACATGTCTGGTGAGTGTTAACAAATGTTCTTCATATTTATTACCACATGGTTTTTGTAGCATCTGGCACAACCAGGCTTTACTCTTTACCTGAGACCAAAAGCACTGCTGTAACACAAACACCAACAAACATTATGAAAAGGAGAGCTAAGTCTTGCTGAACACTCATCTCTTATCACAACCTTTAAAACCAACTAAGAGAACAGAATGCAAAATTCAAAAAGAGGCAAAATGTAACAACAGAACATCCACCTTAAGACAACAGAACATTCACCTAAAGACAACAAAAGCAGAGTTGTATTATATTTTCTTCCAGAAAGGCAAATGTATAACAGCCTAAAACTACCCTTTTGACTTCATACAGTTTAAAAACGTGAAGTTTTCATCTGATAATGTTAATTTATAATATCACGGTAGTCCTAATAACAGATTATATGTTTAAATCTGTAAAAAAAGGATTAATGAACATCTGTTTCAGATTCACATTGCTTATCAGGCCAGTTAATAGCAAGTTCAGATCCTGACAAAACTATCTAATGTGATCCAATCAAAAGCATTCAGCTCTGTTCTGAACCACTGAAATTGCATTGCAAAGACTGGGGAGGAAAAAAAAACAAACAAAGGCATTTGAGATGATAAAAAGAGTCTTTAAAATACATAGTATTTACATATATAGTTTTATACAGTGCCTGGGTATAACCTTCTGTTTTTCCCTGAGTCACAGGGAGGCACTGAATAACAACCTGGATATCTGCAGTATTTTTTCTACCCACAGAATTTTATATTCTCTCTTCTGAAGATATCCACCTTGTTTCTTGATTGGGGTTTATGTTCCCAGTCACCCTGTGGGAAGGGTCTCCTGACAGTTTTCCTGCTGCCCAGAAGATTACTCAAAACTCAGCAGTTTCATCACATTGATGAGGTGTGAAAAGGGAGAGCATTAGATACATCAAGAAACATGACATGTACAGAGAAGCCAGCAACAATGATGAACTCTTTGGTCTCTAATGAGAGTGGACAAAGTTCATGTGCTCCATCATTGTAACAATCGCTGCTAACAGGAAAAATGTCACACACTGCCATTTTTTGTTCCCTTTTGTGATCTTTGTTTGAGCAGCAGTTTATCAGAACTCTGGAAACATCAGCCTCTTTTTCCTGCAAGGCAGAATATCACTGCCATTTCCACAGCCCAAAAATGCCTAATGATTAGACTGAAAACTCTGTTTTCCTCTTAGATAACACAAGCCCCTAAGCTTCAAAGACTAGTCCACCACCAGGTAAGAGAACACCTGGGATATATTATCCCTGCAGACTTATCCCTCTACGTGTGGCTATGCTGCAACATTTTCTTTTTCTGTTAAGTCCAACTTAATGAGGAATTAAAACATTTTTATTGAGGTTGTAAACAATGTACAGCATGACCAAGGTAGAAACATTGCTGCTATTCCCAGTTTCACAACAAACTAATTGTCTTGCTGCTGGAGCTTCCACTTAGGAGATTTCTCAGCCCCAGAGAGAAAGTGTGATTCCTTCTTACAATATGGATGGTTACACACCACTTTCAAAATTCCTTGTGATTATGCATCACATTTGCTAAATTTGCTTATATAAGCTCACATTAAGCATTTTAATGAGCCATGCTATAGGCTCACAGAAGGGCTCTGCTAATGACCATCAGCCTGCAGAATGGGTAAAAGAATGTTACACATCCATAAATCCCTAAATGCATGATGAAGCAATCAATAGACAGACCCTTAAAATCCACACTCTTAAAATCCATCACATTATCTCAGGCTTGCCAGTGACCATGAGGCAGAACAACAGAGAGAGTGATCCTGGCAATAACCAGCAAATTTATCAAGAAGAAAAGGATGTGATCAGTCAGTTGAAATGAGCTACTGGGACACCTGACACTCCTCAAAGGAGAGTGACCACTCTAGCTGCTGCAAGCAGGGAATGCCAGGAGCCACTGGAAGGTGCAGGTCTGGAGCCTATCAAGGTCCAAGTAAAAAAAAATTATTTCATATGGCAATTACTCCAGTTCATATTGGTCAGTCTGTCAGTCTCCTCCAGCCAAAATATGGGAGAAAAAAAAAGTCAGCTGGATAAGGGTAAAAAAGTAAAGATAGAACTTTTTAACAAGGTTGATTTCACATAATATTTAGAGACCTATAAAGGAAAAGAACCTCCACACTCAAATAATCCTCTTCTGCTATTAAGAAAAAGCCTAAAAGCTAACTTTCCCTGTTAGCTGATTCGAGGAGCTCATTAATGTTTCACTGAACATATTGTGGGGTTTTTCCAAATTTTGGGAGTCTGCTTTCACTGCTGACAAAGAGGCATGACACAGACGCAGGACCAAGCCTGATCTTCATCCCCAGAATGCTCTGTCCACAGCTGAACCTATGGTGTTAACCCAAAACCCTTCAAGCTCCTGTTTGCTCATGTCTCAAGATTACTGTAACTTGCACATATGTGAGTAATTTTAACTTCTTTTACAGAATATATAAATGTTGAAATGTACTGAAACAAAACTGTGCAGACAGTCTGTCTGGAATTCTGTAATACACTAGGTTTTACATTTTATTTACACTATCTCAGTGTGAATGGAATGGCAATTCTACAATCACTCTTTGAGGCACTATGGGTTTTGGTTATCTACCAAAACCTGTAAATATAATAAAACGTTACTATAACAGGTATTAGGACATATAAAATGAAATATAAATTTAAAATAGACATTTATTTTACTTTTGCAAAGTGGTAAAAACCAGAATTGAACCTTGTAAACACCAAAACTACTGAATACAGAATAAATTTCCAGCACTACCACAGCAGATCTACCTCCACTGGTAGAAACCACAGTGACAGAGGTACAAGACCAGACCAAGCACTGGCACTGCCCAACCACCTAACTAAAACATTAAAACTTGCTTCAAAAATGTTAGTTGAATTGGTTTTTAGGTTTGTTTTGTTTTAAACCCCAGCTCCTGATTCACTATCTACTATACTACTGCTGGTACTGGAGTGCTGAACTAGCTGAGTTTGGTTATTCAAACAGTCCCTGCAGGGGTTTTTGTCTGTGTGTTGGTATTCTTCAAGACAGTTCAAGTTCATCTGGAACATCTTTGAGATTAATGTCACCTTGCCTGCAGTTAGAATCTTGCTGAATTTACTCTCTGAATTCCCATCATCCTTTCAGGATTTGTAAAAGCCAAAAAACCCCATATAAAATCAAGAAAAAGGATTGAGCTCTGGTACAGTATTTTCTTACACTTGCAGTTTTAGGAATTTTAGGCATAAGTAAACTAAAATGCTGCACTACATCAGAAAAATGAGTAGAAGTCTGTCTTTGTCAACCTCAACTCCCTCCCCATTAAGTTCCAGTTCTGATGTTCAGAAATTATTCTTACTTTAGCTTAATGGGCTTTAAAAACAAATATTTGCTGATAATTGGAGAAGAGTTACTTAAATTGTTGAGCAGTGTCTGGCATGAGCAAACTGAAACCTGAAATGTGTTCACTGAGCAAGAAGTTCAATCAACTCTCCTCCTTAGTGAGGATTTATTGAATTAATTCCAAAATTATGATGCATAACCTAATCAAAATTTAATTTAAATTTCCTCCAAGGTAAAGTAATAATATTGCAGTGCTTGATTAATGAATTTGACTGTATTTTAATCTAGGAAATTCCTAATTGTCCTTAGTGTTAATGTAAGTATCAATTAGGAATTAAAAAATAAGATATTCATGGCTTAGCTAGATTTCTTGAAATACAACTGCAATTACAATGAAATAATATTGCTGTCATCAGTAACTGAACATATTTTAACAGCCCCACCAAAATATTTGACTGTAAAAACCATGGTAGACCTCACAGGCACATCTTGGCACATCATAGGCACCCCTCAGCAGGGCTGAGAAGCCCAAGAAGCCTGAGCTTCTCTGTACTGCTCTGCTCCCACCCACCACTAGCTTGTGTCCTCTGGACAGCCCTGCAGGGAGCCATGGAATCACATCCTTAAGGAAACAGAGGCACTTTGGAGGGAAAAAAGCCTCCACAGCATTTGCTCACCCTGGTGTGTCCTGTGTGAATCACCCAACACTTGTAAGGAACCAATGTCTGCATGATGGGATATTCCACAGCACAGGAACACAGATCTATCCCACAAAACCCCACAGCACTGAATAAAATGAGGCAGCTGTGACCTGACAGGACCTCACATGGTGCTGGGTTCAGAAAAGAAGCCTTCTCTTCATTTACTTCAGGGCAGGAGAGATCTGACTGTGGCTATAAAATGTTCATAGCTTCTTTATGCCGAATCAATCATTCTTCAGTAACCAGAAAATTTAGGTTTATTTAATCCTACAGCACTGTAGAAACAAGGAGCCATGTGTTCCTGCACATCTACATGCCAGCACCATACACACCAGCTTCACACAAACCCGGCTTGTTTTAATGATACAGAAACATTTTCCCCAAACCAAACATCAGAAAATGCCTGGCTGCAGAACAGTTGCATCCTCCACTTTATTTTGGAAAATGTAAATAAGTTACATAAGTATATTTAATATCTGGTGAAATATCACACACCTGGTCACAGTTTCTCAATAAACTCCTCAAAGTATTTTGGATATAAACCCAAAAACACATCCTTAAAAAAGTCTTTGCTCACTGGAATCAGATTTCTATGACATATTTAAAAATTCCCAAGAAGCCCTTCTAAAACCAGTGTATAATGAAATTGAACTTACTTTTATAGCTCACCTCTAACTTCTTTAAAACAACAAATTTACATCAGCTCTTAAGCATTAAGTTCTAATGTCATAAATAGCAAGATACCACTGTTTTCAATGCCCTATAAAAGAACTTCCTGACTTCAAAACAGGTATGCTGCTGTTTCATAAAAATAGAAACAGACCCTAAAGCCACACAATATTGAAGGATATATTTAGTACCTGCTGGAAGAATCCTAACAGCTATTTTCCTGTATCAATATAGCTGGCACTCAATTCTTTACTGTTTTTCCTCAATTTTCCTCTATGCTACATGAAACACAGCTATTTTTAGCAGTTGTCAGATTTGAAGGCTACAAATCTCTGTAGTTATTGCACCCTCCTCTTCTTGCATATAATCTCTCAATTAAAACAAATGTCTCCCCAAAGAACTTTGAAGAAGAGGCTGAATTAACAAACCATTTAAGTGAAACAGAAGCAAGCCAATCCCTTATGAATACAGAGCCTGCAATTAGCCAAAACGTTCCATTTTGCCGTTCACAACAAGGCCAATGTGCAATAAAAATTAAACATTGATGCAGGCAAGGCATTCCCATGGGGCTCACATATATTAAACCATTACCATAAAGCAACTCAACAGTTGCTTTATGTCTAAGAAACTGGGACACAGCTTGAGACTGGCTGGCTGCCTATTTGATAAAATGGAAAGCTATTGGTAATACGTATTTTCCCTTATTTTTGTATCCCAAGTGGCATAACCAGGCTCAGGAAGTACTCAAATGTGGCTCCCAGCAGCCACATGCTCACAGGGGTGCCAAACAGACAGGACTCAGGCTCTGAGCAGAGGATGGCAGCCCATAGGTTCTGCATGGAGTCACAGTTATGTCTTTGGATCAGCCCAAAGTGATAATCCCCAGCACTGGCTTTCCCAAAAGCTCTGAGGATGATGCTCCATAAAACCCTATCTGAATTTAGGTCTTGCCTTGATTAGGGTGTGTTCAGTAGTCCCCACTGCAGTGATGACCTTTTTAAGGAAAAATGCAGGATTTAGGTGGCTTTGTTACCACTCTGCAGAACACAATGTATAGAAACTTGAACACAGAATAAAATACTTTGAAACTGTGATTATTTTTACTTAAATGGGACACAGTCAGGAAAAACAAAGATTGTTTATGAAAATCCTACTTGAAGCCACAAATAAGTAGCCCACAATCTATCAGCTCCTTCAAATGTCTCAGAAGCTGAGGCACTCAGCATCTCACCTGTGTCAAGCTGAAATACATACTGTTACCAACTTTTCTATTCCATCAACCAGAAACCTTGAACATTAGATATGTAACTAATAAAAATGTTCAGCATGTCAAATTCTGAGCCACTGTTCAAAAAGAAAGGGTATTTTTAAAGCCTGTACTACAACAGTAACAGCAGTTTAATGGGACTATAAAAGAACCTCCAGCTGCAACAGTAAAAGGACTTGTCACCTTGGAAAAGCTCGTTCCAAAATAAATGGGCTGATGTTCCTAAGTTCAGTTTTTATCCAGACACCCTCTATTCTGTCAACCTTTTACAATTTGTCTTGCTCTGTCCTTACAAGGCCACCTTGATGTTCACTTCTCAGCTGAATCCAGCTTTCCATCAACAGAGTGTGAGGATCCAAGAGAAAATAAATGTACATTGCCACTGGATAGCTTTAATTCTCATAAACTTCCCAAATCCTTGGCTGGCTCACACTCACCTTTCGCAGGAGGAAGCAAATCCGCTCAATATTCCTCAGCCTCTCCCTCTGTCAAGAGAAAGTGGGGGAAAGGCAGGAGATTAGCTGGTGTCACAAATGAAGACAATATATCACAATTACGAGGGGTCAATGTTTTAATTAATGGCTGCAGTGAAGCAGCACATGTTATTAATCTGGACTGACAGCATTCACTTCTTACCCACTGCTTGCAAACCAAATGATTTCCCATTTCTATGTCCCAGTAAGTTATTTCTCCTTTGTTACTGGGTGTAAAAATATTAGCTGGGGATTCAAGTCTGTGTTAGCCTTCAGCCAGAGGCTGCAACTCTTTTAAGTCATCATTTGGGGCTCTATTTAATTGTGCCAGTTGATACCACAGAGACCCGGTCTTGCATTTTCAGGTGCCCAACCTCTGGCTTCAAGATAAACCAGAGTGGGAAAAACAATGAAGTCTGCCTGGCAGCTCTTCCTCTGTCACTAAGATGGTGCCTGAACATGTGATACCAGAATTTAGCACATTTGTCACAGTCATATTTTCTGAAAAAATCCCTTTGTCCAGGATTTTTCTCCCAGGAAGCTGAGAAGCCTCAGAGAAAAAGGAAAACAAATTCTTATCTCATTTGCTTCTCCTGTGTTTTGCTCACATGTGGAATGTGTTTGGAGATTGTTTCATGGGATTCCTGTGAATTGTTTTGACTCAAAGGCCAACCAGTGCCAAGCTGTGCTGAGACTCTGGAAAGAGTCACGAGTTTTCATTGTTATCTTTTTAGCCTTCTGTAAGTATCTTTTCTGTATTCTTTAGTATAGTATAGCTTAGTATTCTTTACTATAATATAATATCATAAAATAATAAATTAGCCTTCTGAGAACATGCAGTCAGATTCATCATTCCTGCCTTCATCAGGGCACCCCACAAATACAATACACATTAGTGAAAAATATCTGAAATGGCCTAGAAACGCCACTTTAAACAACAGATGCATTCATAAATACTGAGAATCACTGTAATTAAGCATTGTGACTCAAAAGATGTTCTAAAAACTCAACTCAGAGAAAGAAGACAAATCAAAGCCAGGCTCTGTTTTCAATGGCTCATAATGAGAAGCTCACCAGCAAAATCAAATTTCACTGCAGAGCCCCTTGACTGGAGTTACTGTGAAAGATTCCACTTAGTGTCAGTTGCACTGCAGAAGGCAGAGTGGGTTTGGTGTCCTCAGAAGACTACCTGATATTTTTATTTAGATATGGCAAAAACATTCCAAACAATCAATGTTTTTAAACAGGTAATGTATTATAACAATGTGAGAAGCCAACTCTCCCTAAACTTTTTGCTTTCCAAATATTTTAAAACTCAAGGTTGTGGCAAATTTAATTCTAGTCTCCAAATAAATGTCTTTTTTTGCTTTTCTGTCCCCAAGTTTAAGCCATTTTTTAAAAAAAGTATCATTTTGGAAACACAATGAGGCAGTGGCAACTTGATAGGCCCCAGAAAAATACTGTGCCTCTTTTTGGAGTCTCTGAGCTAAAAGAGAGTCAGAAATTTTAGACTCACGGTTGCAAACATGAGATGGGATGTGTGTGGATGTGCCTGAGGAGCTGCAGAAAGCTCCCTTGCCTTCCAGAGTGGAGAGGGAAAGACAGATGCCAACTGCAGCTGGCCTTGGAGAAGTGGGAACTCTATCTCCAAAGGTAATAGAGAGCAAGCCAGGAAATTTGAATTAAATTCTCAGTACTGACATTGTTTTTGTCTCTGATTTGTCTTTAATTCAGTCTCCTCTTGTCAAAAATGCTCTACCCTCTGCCATGAAAATGTTGTGGAGGACACATGGGTAAACTTCAGACACTCCTAGAGTGCAATAAGAGAAAACTACCCCACCAAATAAATGGAATATGGGCACAAGCAATGGTGCAGAGGCAAAAAAGAAAATACACTTGACCAAAGAGATGAGAAATCCCTGCTAAAAATCTTCCTTTTGTGACAATATAAAAGGCAGCTACATGTGTATTGAGCAGAAAAAAAGCAATCTGAGATTATTGCTTGAATTATTCCAGAAGGTTTCATGGAAGTCTAGTATGTGAACCAGCCACAGAACACTCTGCTGTGCTTTATTTCATGATTCACTTTTTGATTCCTCCACTCATATGACTGAAAATGGGACTTGTTAATTTTTTTTATTGTGGAGACCAATTCCATTACCATTTTAAAATAAAATGAGATTATCTCCATAGAGTATCTCAACTTTTAGGAAGTGAACAATTTACTGGAATTTGGTACATATAAATTCAGTGTGCAGTTCTCAGATAGGAAGTAAAAACAGATAAAGTGGATTGAAAATCAGATTACTTCCAGTAGATTCAAAACCAGATTACATCCACTAATATCCTCTATAGGATTTCTTCATATAATTTCTTTCTTTTCTTCTCATTCTTTGCTTATGTGTTAGTGAACAGTAAAAAAAAAATATTCAAGGATTATAAAGTTAATGCTTGAAATCATCAGTGGTCTAAGCAGTACATGTCCTCAGCTGAGTTATGAAACAAGGCTAAATGGCAAAGTACTAGCTACTGCATCTGGCTATCAGTTGTAGGCAATTCAACAACTTGATACTCTGTAGAGATCAAATTCAGCATTTGTCAGAATCATTGTCATTCCCAGTGAGGTGATGGGGAGCCAAGCTCTGCTCTCAGTTCTGGTGGTACAAACTGGCACGTGTAGCTGTAGTCAGCTAAATCACCCTAGATTACAGCTTTAATTGACAGAGGAATTTGGATATGCTTAAATCTAGGCTGCATTTCTGGTTCATTAGTTAAAACTGAGTTTATAGTCCAAGGTATTTAATGCTCTCCTATAGCAAAAAATGATATTTACTCCTAAAGCACAGGAGAATCCAGAGGCCTGCCATGGGACAGAGAGGTCCAGGCATGCAGCTCTTAACAAATTCTTTCAAGTTTTTGGCTCACTGATACAAACAGTATGGGAGAAAGTGGTCACCCCATGCTCGAACACTTAGAAAGCAAGGTGTTTCTAAAACGAAAACTTGTGGCACAGAATGAAAAGGTGAAAAGAAAGCATTAGCATCACATTACATCCTTCAGCTTCTGAATTTCCAAATTACTCTCCTGCCTCCTTCAGCAAAGAGGAAAGCCATTAACATAAAAATCGCCATCTGGCTTCCTCAGACTGGCCCAATAAATCAATTCTTCAAACCACAGCTGACTTCACAAGAGCCTTCCTGTTCATTTCCACATGGATCCTTCACCATCAGCTCGGTGCTCCCTGTTTCTGGAGCAGCCCCAGGCCCTGGCTGTACTCACTGCATGGGCTGGGTTGCACTGGTCGATGGGGCTCTTGAAGTCTGTCCGAAGCTCATCAAAGGCAATTATCTGAAAAACAAATTTTTCAAGTCCTGTAATGAATGCTCCTTCAAACACTTATTTTCCTTAAAGGACTAATCAGATGCACTTCCTCACTTTCCAGGGAAAATACGGGAAAATAGCTTCCCTGACACACTCCCTTTAGAAGTAAGTAGTTAAAACAAAACAAGGGATACTCCTACGTATGACACTAGAACTCATTAATCTGTCATTCTGCAAAATCATATCTATAGCCTTTTCAGTGCTGCTACTTTCCATATTTCTTCCCTCATATCAGCAAGATTTCTCTTTTCAGATTTCCACATGACATAAAACTACTTCACAAACGAATACATCTCCAAATTTGACGGAAAAAGTCATCAGCTGCCTAAAACACAGAGATGCATCTGATACGATGTTCCAGGTTTAGTACATAAACAGCCTGGTTTTATTAGTTGTTAAATATACCTCAGGTATTAATTCTGAATTAGTATCAGCTTCACCATTAAGCTGCTATTCATTAACAAGCACACTCCCCAAAAGCAAAGCACTCTAGGGCAAACATGCCCTTCCTAAATTCTGACAGCTTTTAGAACTTTACTTCAGACCTCATTGATGGAGAGATGTCTTTTGCTCAGGTCCTTTTGGTTTCCTCCATTAACAGATGGATTGAGACATCCTGGTAATCACTGGTGCTTTTAAAGTACAGCAGACAATCTGTCTATAAAAATAATAGTGCTTGATAGCATTTTCTTGGAAGATCTTGTGTTAGATCTATTGAAGAGCTAGCATTTTTTTGGAAGACTTCTCTTGGAAAGAAAACATCTGTAATAATCCTCAGCACACTTGATTCAAAGATCTCAAAGCACATTCTTAACTTGGTGCTTGCATTCTAGTAATACCTTTTCTGCTACTTTTGTCTTGCTTCACCCAAGGAAGGAAAGCTCCCTGACAGGCACCACATAGACAGATGTTAAAACAGTGATTCCTTTTTAGACACTTTACAGCCTGAAGTGTCTGTTCTTAATAAAAGATGATGGAAGTACAAGGCAGCAGGTCTGGTAATTAGCAGATGAGTGCAACAGCCATTCCTTGATGTGTAACAGCGTGCCTGCAGCCTGGCTGTTCAGAAAGAAACCAACTGGGTGTCAGCACAGACCTGCTACACAGCCAAAACACATTCATTTAACAGAGATGGAAGGCAGGAGAAGAAAACCTGAAAACGGCCTGTTCTTGAATCACAACAATATGGTGAGAGGCTCGAGAATAAAACCCAGAGCTACAATCCATGAATTTCAGCACCACTCCACATCCTGCCCTAATGCTGCATTCATGCCACTGAAACACATTTAAAAATCAAAAGTGTGGCATTTTACAAGAGCACTCCACAGAATTCAATTTATTCAACTATGACAAGTCAAAGTGGCAGAATAAACCACAAAGGGAACTATAAAATGTGATTACAAGTGAAGCATTTCTCCCTACGGATGCAGCATCTTTCCAAGTCAGGAATTAGATCTGCAATGGTAAAAGAGCAACTAAGAGAAGCTGGGAGGGGCTTGCAGTACATTTGTGAAGAATAAGGCTCATGACACCTGTGCATTTATTATTTCTTGGACAGGTCTTCATATCCTCCAGCTGGACCAACAGCTAAGGGAGTTACACGTGAGCAGCTGATTCAGACACACACAGAACTGGGGAGCTGGATATCAGCATTAGCACTGGCAGAAGGGGGGAAGGATGGAAAAGAGGTTAGCCTCAAATATACTGCACATTTATGTTTACTTATATTTTTCATTTTTTTCCTCCTTCTTTTTTTTTTTTTTTTTTTAACTTCACCAACATTCCCAGCTCTGTAGCCAAACCCCCACTCTTCATTTGCTGGCACACAATTTATGTTATGCTTGCATTATACGTAAGTGCACTGAAACACATCTGACAGGTACTTAAACACATGGTTTTCACAGAACCAGTAAGTGTAAATGCAACAGTCTCACAGACAAACCTTTTGAGATGCCTGCAAGCTATGACAATGTTAAGAGACATTCCTGCTACACCTGAAAGAGACTGAGGTCTGGTTTCAAGCACACATGACTGGTGGAAAGTTTCTTTAATGAAAGTTTGAGTGTCTCTCTGGAAGGATGCTGACAAAAAAAAATCCCCCTCAATTTATTTCAAAAAAGGTTCCATAGTATTTTTGTATGTTGTTAAATCTCCAGAAATAGAAGTCTAGTGATGACATGAAAATACCTATTTTAATTTATGAAAAAGCACATTCCTGTTTCCTATTTCTCAGTTACAGTGAAAAACGATAAAGCACGGGCAGGCTCAGAATAAGAGGAATATAAAGAAACTCCCAAAGCATTTTGGGAGCATGGTTTTCTTCTGTTTTGTTGTTGGGAGTGGGGTGTGTTGGGGATTTTTTCGTTATTTTTAGATCTTACAATGTGGTTTGTCCTAAATCTAAAGCCACAACTGTGTAAAACTGTAGTTTCTTAAGATTAGCAGTTGCTTACAACACACTGAGTAACAGTGCAACAAATTATATTATATTATATTACTGAAAAAACAGCTGGGCTGTGCTGCAGCAGGGTTTGCATCATTAATTAGGAAACATCTTCCTCTTTCAATTATAACTCTCATTCTGTGGCAGTTTAATGGCGTGGGGCATTGAGTGGCTGGAGCTGCCATTTTTCCATCCACACCCCAAATAACCAAATACTTGTCTCCATGAAGTATTTCACAGTGCTCTCAGGGGAGCTGCAGTGCTCTGACCACAGCCAGAGGAACAACCTCATGCCTGCTCCCTTTTGAGCTGGATGCAGTTCATCCTGTGTCACTGTCATATTTTCTGAAAAACGCCTTTGCCCAGGATTTTTCTCATGGGAAGCTGAGAAGCCTCAGAGAAAAAGGAAAATAATAATTATCTGATTTGCTTCTCCTGTGTTTTGCTCCTTTGGAATGTGTTTTGAGATGGTTTACCAGCAGGTGATTGTTTCATTGGTTTTCTGTGAATTGCTTTGACTCATTGGCCAATCCCTGTCAAGCTGTGTCAAGACTCTGGAAGAAGTCTCATGTTTTCATTATTATCTTTTTAGCCTTCTGTAAGCATCCTTTCTGTATTCTTTAGTATGGTTTAGCTTAGTATTCTTTAATACAATACAGTGGCATAAAACAATAAATTAGCCGTCTGAGAACATGGAGTCAGATTCATCATTCCTTCCTTCATCGGGGCACCCCACAAATCCAATAATCCTGATTCCCACACATCTGCTGAGCAGATCTGCTGAGTGCTCTGGGACAGCACCTGGACACTCTCAGGGGCTGTTTCACCTCAGAACCTGCCACACTCACAGCATCTTGAGCATCTCATCTCATCTCACCTTGAGACAATGAAATAGATCCCAGGCAGAGCACTTCATAAAAAATGACATCGTTTCACCCCTGTAAATGAATGTATTTTATAAAGCATTCATTATCTTTCAGCTATCCAACTGAATTTGATGGAGGGTGCTAATCAAGACTACAAATCATGTACATGCATGGACATCAGCAACCCAGTCTCTGCAAAGGCCACACAATAAACACACTGTTCCAAAGAAAAATGACCAGCCCCTGATCACAATGCTGAACAGAATTTGGAAACATGCTTCCAAATGGAAACATGAAAACTAGGGACTGGTTCTCACAAAACTGAGAGATTTATTTCTATTAGTAAACATTAATGTTGTACACAGCTTCATAGACAGAGAATAAGGACCATCTGACATTTAGTGAGGAACTTGAAGAAAAAAAAACAACAAAACCAAAACACCCAGTTATCTGTTGACTTGCAAAGCCCTGTGAGGAAAAGAAAAAGTGCACAATGTTTAGCAATATTTTTTATAATTATTGCAGAAACAGACCAGGGATTGAATGGACAATGGAAATTGCATTACCTTCTGTCTTGGGGAATTTTCCCTGTGAATCCACATTGCAAATCACTGCAGGAAGTTTGTCCTGCCTCTGCCCTAGCCATGCTTTTTCCTGGTGAGAGAAGTGTACTTGTGTATGTTTTCCACCTAATAAAACTGAAGTTCTATAAAAATACTGCTTGCAGTCTCTGGTGATTCACACCATCTGCAAATCTCAAAACTCCCAGTACAAGCCAGCAAGGAGTTTGCCCCAATTTACACACATAATGCATCAATGAGATTTTGATGACAATACATGTTTCAATTGCAAGTATATTTATAAAATTTGTTTTAATTGCCTGCACTCTCTCTGCTAATCAGAGAGACCAAAACAGCTTTGAATAAGGAAGCATTCACACAAGACCCAACATGAATTTTGCTTTCTTTTTATGCTTATGTACCCACCAAAATGAAAATTTCACTTGATGTTAGAAATTAGCTATGATATCTCATTTTTAGGGAAGATTTTTTTTTTTTTAAATCACTGAGCTCTTACAGAAACATATTTTAATTGAGAATGTGGTGGTTTAGGGTGGCAGTGAAGTTGGTGTAGGTGTGAATGCAGTGACAGCAAAGAAGTTGGATATTATTGCCTACTGGCTTCTCAGGAAAGTTAAGATAAAACAGAACTTGATGACAATCACACCAACCACAGAACAGAACAGTAACACCTAACATATGCTTCCTTGCCACCACCCTGTCAATGCACCACCATCCCATATTGAGGGAACTGTCTTTAATGGTTCTTTTAGACAATTTGTCTCCCCTCCACTCTCCCAGGCAGCTTTCACAGCACCCAGGCCAGCAGCTCACAGGCTGACTGCAAGTCAGTACATGGACTGAAGGGAGGCAGGATCAGGAGCAAGCTGTACTCCTAAACTTCATACCTGCCCAGCAATGGATGCACAGAGATATTGACTGTGTTGGGAAAATGTGTCTGAACCACGAGCAAATTGGCTGAGGTACTTGGCTGGATTTTGTTGGGCAGGAGTAGCAACTGAAAAAAAGTCAGTCAGGTAAGAGTCAGTCAGGGAGGAATGAAAAAGGACCTGGAAGGGAAGATAACTCACTGCCTTAATGTGAGGGAGCCCATAAAGAGCTACAGAGAACAGGGACAACAGCAAAGTGACAGATTGAGAGAACTTTTTTTTTGCTACCCAATTCTTATCATGATATGAAATGAACCTGAACAAGAAATTTATCTGTGAGGTGTTCTTCATCCCTCTTTGCTCTCTGGTTGAATTGATCTGCTTAATGTTACCAAGCATGAAAGATATTTCAAAATTATATGAATGGAGGGGTGACCTGCCCCAAATTCCAGTGAATTTTATGCTTTTTATCATGTTGTATTTCCTGTCTCTATCCATTTGTTAAGCATCTCCTATTAAAAATGGAAAGAAGTCTCCAGTCTTGGTTTTCATCATACCTCTCTATGCAACACAGTACGCTGGTGTTGATGAGAACCTTAACAATTGAGCCAAACCAAGGGCAAAGAAAAAAGTGAGATGGAATGTATTCCTTTCTTTTCTTCTCTTTCATTTTCTGAGTTATTAATTCACCACATATTAATAAAAGTAAACAATAATAAATAATGCTTTGCATTTATAAATCTGCTTCCAAGGCAATGAAGGTCTTAACAAAGGAAAATATAATTTCCATTTTTTATACAAGGGAAAAAATGAAGCTCAAAGAAATTAAATTATTTACAGAATCAGTAGCAGAAGAACCAAAGCCTCTGGACTGTTGCACCATATAAAGTTTAAGGGAAAGAGAGAATACTGTCAGTACACTAATAACATGAGAAGTGAAACCAGGCACGTCTGCCTGATTATTGTGCTGTTGTTCATCTCTAGAGCAGAACACTGCTTTAAGCAGAGCCTTTTTGGATTAAGGTTGCAAATGGTTTTAAGTCACTCAAGAGTAGAAAATTGTTCTATTTGTCAGATTTCACACTAACAACTGTACGGCATTTCCTTGCTCTACTTAGCTTGAATTTCACATGCTGCCACCATCAAACAACCCACCACATAGAAATCCAAAATGTGGCTCTATCCAGTACTGCACAAACACCTGAGCACCCAGTTTATATCCCCTCACTCAAGTTCTTTTGTCTGTAAAAGGATGCTACATTTAGGACAACACGATTTAAAATTTTTAGGCTCTAACTGGAAGCTTAAGCTAATTAAAGCAATGAAAATCTTAGTGTAATTTCTTCAGAATTTAAGCCAGATCCTAAGGCTTTTCCAATAGAAAGTCCAGTATGCAAATTTAAAAATGCATAATCTCCATTCTGTAAATGCAACACAAAATTATTTCCTACCTACCAATGGAAATATAGAGGTATAATTGTACTGCTCTAAGTAAATACTGATTAAAATAAATAGAGGAAGGCTCTTTTGCTGAGAGCATGTGTGCACAAACATGCCAGCCTGCACTGCTATATTTACACCTCTGTTATTCCCTGTATTGATAAAAACTATGCAAGTGAAAAAGTAGCAAAATTAAAAAACACCCCAACTCTATACAGATGGACAAAAGCAATATTACTGCATCAGCTACACGAAATCAGATTTCCAAGCCTGTAGTGGGCTGCAGGGGAAACCACTAAGAATTAAGAATGACTCTTTGGCAGTCACCCAAACCAGTCCACACCTATTAGCACAAGCACGAACATCTCCATCCACATTGGGAAAAAATACAGAAATTTATATTCAGGAATACAACCACACTGTACAAAGCTTTGAGTGCCTTGATTGGAAAGTTACTGTGTCCATGGTACCAGTTGTTATTGCAACACTGCAGATCACAGTTTGGAAAAGCAACTTGATTCCTAAATGCATAGAATTCATGTTATTAATTTTGACAAAACGACTAAAAAACCCTCAGCAACTGCAAAATTCTGTTGTGCACACAATGTTTACAGAAGGATGATTTGACAAGCATCTATTGACAAATTTCTACAACTTGTACAAAATGGGCTTGTAAAAATAATTTAATCTAACTGCAAGGTGAAACAGTTTTTACTGGCTAACAACAGAACTCTGGTCACAGATTTCACTCACTCACCACAGATACTGAAATATCTTCCCCAGCCATCCTGAAACTGAGATGTCAACCCCCTCCTGCAGCAGAGAGACAAATGTCCCACTGATTCACCACAGACAGAGATGACCTGGGCTTTTATCACAACTTTATACCCACTCACTGTCTTCCAGTCTACAGCAGCTGAAATGCAGCCAGACAAAATTCAGCTGTGCACATATAAAGTGCATTTTGTTAAGAGAAGGAAGACAAGCAGCAAGCTGTGCAGGAGGGATGATGCTAATATAGCTGTACAGAGCCTCCTTCTAAATAGGTTAATAGTTTTGCTCCCTGCAGCTAGAACACATTTCCAAACAGACCTCAAGCAGAGCAGGAATTTTTAAGGTGTGTCCAGACTGCCATCCTTCTTTCCCTCCCAAAGGATTTCATCATTTTGTTGTCACAATTCTTCTTTTTTTTTTTTCCTTTTTTTTCCACCTTAGTTTAGTGCATTCACTACAGGGAACCAGTTCAGAAACCAGCAGTGTTCTGTGAATCAAACACGCCCCACAACTCACCCCTCAGTGGGACATAAACACTTGCTACCAATAAGAAGAAAAAACCCCCACATTTTCAATTAGTACCTAAACTGGTGAATACACCACATTGTTCCGAACAGAATGGAAGCTCTTTTGGATGTAGAGATGCAATACTTCCATTTAATTACATTCAGTGTGGTAGAAACTATTCTTCTACCTCAGCTGGCTGAAGACTCCATGGGTCAGTGGTGAAGTTAATGTCAGGATCTGAACCAAAGGCAGCAGGCATGGTTGGCATTCCCAAGCACTTATATGTGTGCTCTTCTCTTTTTTCCAATGAAGTCTTACAGAGGATGTGACAGTGCTTCCCACCAGCCCCAAAGGCACAAAATCTATGCATCATTGTAGGCTGGGGGAAATACAGGTGGAATCTCTGCAGCAATAGGGAACAGAGTACAAATCTCCCACACTCCTTGTGCTTTTGACACAAGTATGCCGCCAATATTCTCTTCATGCATATGGTCTCCTCCTCCTACATGCACTGGAGTATTTAATGTGGATTCCTTAAAAAACAAACAGGTTTTTCAATTTAGATAACAAGATCAAAACCTTTTAAACATTTCAGTCTCTAACTGCTTCTGATCTCTTCAGTTCAGCACCAAAACCCCGAGATCAGTTATTCACAGAGCACCAGTGACACCAAACTGACATGTCATTACTGGAAATGCTGTCACTTCTTAGTTAGGTATTAACTTGATGTGATAGTCAGGACTTGAAAAGCAAACAATCTGCTACAACAAGGATTCCCAGTCATAGCCACAGATTCAGCAAACCAAGAAAAGGCATCACAGAGTTACAGAATGGGTCAGGATGAAAGGGACCACAGTGTGTCCAACCTCCCTGCTCAAGCAGGGTCATCCCAGAGCACACATGGCACAGGATTGTGCCCATGGGGTTCTGGAATATCTCCAGTGAGGGACACTCCACAGCTCCTCTGGCCATTCCGTTCCAGAGCTTGGTCACTGCACAGGAAAGTTCTTCCTCATAGTCTGGCTGAACTTCCTGTGCATCACTTTCTGCCCATTGCCACTTGTCCTATTGACTGGCAACACTGAGAAGAGCCTGGCTCTGTCCTCTTGGCACCCTCCCCCAGATACTGACAGACAATTGATGAGGTCCTCCCTCAGCTGTCCCTTCTTGAGGCTGAACAGGCCCAGCTCCCTCAGCCTTCCCTTGTAAGGGAGATGCTCCAGTGCCTTGAACAAAGCAAAGGTCACCATAACAAAGTCACACAGTCTTGTACCAGCTTTTTCTTCTGTCCTGGAAAAGATGTAAACAAGGACCACATCTGCAGATAAACTGAACAAACATATGTATAAATTTAGGCCAAGACTTCACCCCTAGTCTTGATCTCTTCAATGGGCAAGAGGAAATGATGGGAGTTTGGATCCAAGCTTTACAGCTGAGGTGTCAAACTCAGATGTGTGGCTCTGATAAAGGGAATATCTAGTGCAGATGAATTGGTTTGCAGATCCCAGATCCAACCAAGCAGGGGGAGATGAAAGCAGTGTGATTTTCTATCCATGCCCAGGAGAAGCTGCAGAACTCTGCTTTCAGCACAAGAGATAGCATTGCTTTGCCCTTGCTTCTCTTTATACTAAACACTATAACTACTAAGAAAACACAGTAAGAAATTAAAGAACTCTGATGTCTTTCTCACAGCCTCTACATCACAGATGCATCACTACAGATTTGTACATCTGCTACTTGCATAGGCCAAATTCTTCACTATCCAGTTTTTTCCACACCAAACTGGGGACAGGCTAGACATGAGTTGGTGAAACACCTGTACTAGAGGCTGGCCAGGTGCAGAAGGGAAGAGGAAAGGTGGTCTGGTTACAGTGGTCCAATAGCTGGTTTATTCTGTATGGAAGCAAGATAACTGCCTACCTATGGAGGTGAGAGGGTTTATTCTTCTGTCCTTGGTTTTCCCCAAAATTACAAATAACCTCTAATCCATCTCACCTTAAATTCAGTGTGCTCCCATGCAATGTTTCTACTTATCTTTTAATTCTCATCAGAATTATAGTATGTGCAAGGAGAAACACACAGATGCATTACAGCCACAAAGCTCCATCTTCACAAATTATTCTCAAAACGAACTGAAACACTTTTTCTATTACTTAACAGCTCAAAGCTGATAATCCAAAGCTAGGAATAAACAGACTGTTTCTGCAGAATAAATTCAGGGAAAGGGTAGTAAACAGATGGGAAAATGTACCAAAATAGGTACAGCTGGAAAAAAATATTTGCCCCAAAGAAGATGGTAAGAGAATGAGCTCAAAAGAAAAGATTCTTTCCAGTATCAGTAGATAAAAGTCATGGGTGAGAGACTGGCCAGCTGGCTGGTGCTGTCTCTAAGCAAGTATCCAGTCTCATCACCACAACACAACTTGTTCTTTTCTTGAGCTTCCAAAGACTCCTACATATTGCTGCAAGTTATTATTTTGATATCTTAAAGCTCTGTTATGCTTGGGAGAAGCATTACCTTCCTTTCCCCCACACATTCCTTAGTTTTCCTCTCATTGCTGCTGATACTTTTTGCTCCCCTCTCCTGTGGTCTCCATTCCTATGAGTACCAATTTATGCACATTCACCAAAACCCAGGAGTCATGAAAAGGAGTCTGGGTTCTGTCACTAAAAAATCTGTCCAAGCATGTCACACATTACACCATACCCACACAGTAGAATCATGACATCGGTCGTCCAAAAACATCCACCACCTGAATTAACCACACCTTCTGGCTTCAGGCAGCCTCTTCTGCCCAAATAACTGCCTCCCAAATGAGAATGAGAACACAGCAATCTTCCCTCTTGTTAGTCCCCTTGCTCATACATGGATTTTCTTCCTCTCATTTCCTCTTTCCTTCACATCTTTCTCCCTGAAGTCCTCCCTCCCACAGTTCCCTTTTCCCCCTTCCCACGTCATTTCTATTTGCCATTACCCACTCAGCAGTGGGGTTCTACTAAAGCTGTCTCAGAAAGAAGCCCGTGGGAGGCAGAAATTCTGCTGGCTCTGTGCTTCCTGACTTTCAGGGGCACAGCAGGAGCCCAGCTGGACCAGCAAGAGGCAGGACAATGGAACAAGGGCTCTTCTAATGCAGGCAGCCTCAGACAGGGACGATCACATTAAAGACCTTCCCAAGTTTTCTTTCTTGGCCAAAAAGAGGCCAGGCAGAACTTGGAGGAAATAACTCCAAGGCCAAGGCACACACACAGACATATGTGAAATGGCCTTCAGCCACACAGCTGTGTTTGCAGGGCTAAAGCAAGGGGAAGCAATAAAGCAGCACCGGAGCTGTGGTTGCAGAAAAGAGGCAAGGGGAAGGGACACAACAACATGTAAAAGTGATCAAAAATTGAGATTAAAAGAGCAACACCCAAAAACATCCTCATCTGCTCAGCCATGTTCTCATAAAATCCCTTAGTTTAATTACAGGAGCGTGATTAAGGATAAAGATACATTTCAGCATAGCTCCAAACAGGCCTGTCACTTGGATGATCAGCAAATCAATTTTCTAAAGGATCTGCTAATAGTGTTTATATAATACTGAGGGAAGAACAACTCTGAAGCACAGGCAATCAAACTGATTTCAGTGGAGCCTTCATTATGTTTGCTTATAAATGCCCATTCTGTGAATGCATAAAGAAATTTCTAGTTAGGTGGTGATACAATGTGAACTATTTAGCCCAAACTCGTAGCGTGATAAAATAATAATGCAACAGAAGATTGACTAAACAATTACACACTTGAAACCGTGACTCACACACAGTGTGAAGATGGTTGGCATTTAAATGCATTTAAAAAATCAAATGTCATTCTATTAAAAAAATGGTGCTTGTATCAACAATGCCTGGCACTTGCACACTCTCTGGTATGAGATAATTGCAAGGGCTATAAGTTACTAATTATTATCTTTTACTGTCAGTTTCCTTAATTCTTTAAGCTTTGGTTTGTCCAGCAATGTGCTTAGACTTCCGGATGTATTTAAAAAATCCCAACCTATATTTGACAGCCAGAATATGACATGATCTGGAAAAGCATAGAAATACAAAACGACCCAAGACCAACTCGGATTTTTCATGACTTGTTACATTGGTGAGGGAGTTGCAAGCCGTGTACAATGGGAGAACTCAGTGATGGCACTACCTCTTCATCTCCCTTATGTTCTGCTTCATGTGCTCACATTATCAAAACTGGAGCCACAAGTTCAGCACTCCTACAGTATCTTGCTGAGAAAACCTACTTCCATTGTAAATGTCTTGTGATTTTAATGTAACTTTCCACAATGACAATCCTAAAATAAATCCTTGCTTTATAGCAATACCTTTTCAATGGGAAGCTGAGAAAAATGTAAAGACTTTTGTCCTCCCTTCACAAAGTGCACTGATGGCTCTCTGAATTTAAACCTACCCTCTGTTCAAAGCCATTCCTTCTTGCTCTGTTCCTTGTAAAAATTCCCTCTCCAGCTCTCTTGTAGGCCCCATTCCAGTACTGAAAGGTGCTATAAGGTGTCCCTGGAGCCTTCTCTTCTCCAGGCTGAACAATTCCAATTCTTTCAGCCTTCTCAGGGTGCTCCAAACTACTGAACATCTTCGTGGAACTACTGTGGACCCACTCCAACACCCACGTTCTTCTTATGTTAGGGATTCCAGAGCTGGGCACAGCACTCCAGGTGGGATGTCAGGAGAGCAGAGGGGAGGGGGAGAATCCCCTCCCTTGACCTGCTGGTCACACCTCCTTTGATGCAGCCCAGGACATGTCTGGCCTTTTGGGCTGTGAGCACACATTGTCAGGTCATGCTGAGCTTCTCACCAACCAACATCCCCCAGTCCTGCTCAGGGCTGTTCTCCATCCATTCTCCACCCTGGTTGTATTTGTGCTTGGGGTTCCCCTGACCCAGGTGCAGGATCTGGTCCTTGGCCTTGTTGAATGTCACGAGGCTCACACAGGCCCATCTCTGTCGTCCTGTTCTTCTAAAGTTCTTCTAAGCCTTCTGATGTTTACATTTTTGTAATGGAGTTTCTCACACACTTTCATGTAAATAATGATTGTTTTGCATTCCTTTCTGGAGGAAAAGAGAACTGATGAACTGTTAGTTTGACCAGTGTGGTTGGAGAAGTGGCAATTTCATCCTCCAATCCATGGTCACTTTTAGAATTCTAAAACATCGAGGTCCAGAAACAAACCAGCCCCTTTTTGCCTTGGACATCTCAGCATGTGAGTGTCATTCATTTCACGTAGTATTGTGACACACCTCTCCAGCTGTCAAGGGCCCTCTGGATGGCATCCCTTACCCCCCATGTGCTGACCACACCCTATGGCCTGGTGTCAATAAACCTGCCAAGGGTGACCTTGGTCCCACTTTTTATGTCACCAGAGAGGTTTGACAGCACTGGTTCCAATTCCGACCCCCAAGGAACACCACTTGTCCCTGGTCTCAACAATCGAGCTGCTGACCACAACTCTGAGAGTGCAACTGTCCAGCTGATTCCTTATCCACTGAGTTATCCATCTGTCCAATCCATGTCTCTCCAGTTTAGAGGCAAGGATGTCACTTGGGACAGAGTCAAATGCTTTGCACAAGTCCAGGCAGATGAGACCTCCTCCCTCATCCATCAACACAGTAACCTTGTTGTAAAAGGTCACCAAATGTCTCAGTGTGATTTGCCCTTAGTGAGGCCATGCTGGCTGTCACCAACCATTTCTTTCTTTTCCACATGCCTTAGCATGGCATCTAGGAGGATTTGCTCCATGATCTTGCATTCAGTTTCCTGGGGTGGGTTCCACAGAAGTTAGCACAAAACTTCTCTCAGGGGAATGCACCATGAGGACGATGCAAAAGTCAGAAGCTGCACCACAGAAATTCCAGCCATGTGTAAGAAAACAATGTTCACAGTGCAATGACTAAAGTACTGGAATAAGTTCTCAGACTTGCAGAATCACAGAGTGGATCAGGTTGGAAGGGACCACAATGGGTTTCCTGGTTCAACCTCCTGCTAAAGCACGGTCACCCCAGAGCACACGGCACAGGATTTTGTCCACATGGTTCTGGAATATCTCCAGTGAGGGACACTCCACAACTTCTCTATGCAATCTGTCCCAGTGCTTAGTTACCTGCAAGTAAAGAAGTTCTCCTTCATATTCAGGTGGAACTTCCTGTGCATCAGCTTCTACCCATTGCCTCTTCTCCTGTTGACTGGCACCACGCTACAAGAGCCTGGTCCATCCTCCTCACAGCCTTCCTTCAGATACTGACATTGATAAGGTTCTCTCTCAAGGCAGAACAGGCCCAGCTCCCTCTACCTTTCCCCAGACAGGAGAAGCTCCAGGACCTTGATCATAGCCCTCTACTGGACCTGCTCCAGCAGCTCCACATCTCTCCTGTACTGAGGAGCACAGAACTGGACAGAGCTCTCCAGATGTGCCTCACCAGGGCTGAGCAGAGGGGCAGGATCATGGACCTTGACCTGCTGGCAACAGTTTTCCTAATGCATCCCTGGATACCATTCATCTGCTTGGCCACAAGGACAAACTGCTGGCTCAGGGACAGCTTGTTGCCCAACCAGACCCCCAGGTCCCTCTCCACAGAGCTGCTCTCCAGCAGGTTGGCCCCCAGCCTATACAGGTGCCTGGGGTTCTTTCACAGGTGCAGGACCTTGAATTTGCCCTTGCTGAACTTCAGACAGTCCTTCTCTGCCCATCTCTCCATCCTGCCAAGGTCCTTCTGGGGTATCAGCCACTCCTCCCAGCCTGATGTCACCAGTGAACTTGCTGAGGACGCATCTGCCCCTTCATCCAAGTCATGGATGGGTAAGCTAAACAACACTGGGCTCAGTATCAACCCTTAGGGGACATCACTAGTGACAGGCCTCTCCTGTGCTAGGAGATTGACCTCTGAGCTCTTCCATTCAGTCAGCTCCACATCCACCCCACCATCCCCTCACCCACTCCACACTTCCTGAGTGTGCCTGCAAGGATGTTGTGAGAGACACTGAGGAAAGTCTTGCTGAAGTCCAGGTGGACAATATCCACAGCTCTCCCCTCATCCATCCAGGCAGTGTTTCATCTCTCCACCCATGGAGAATTCATAAGTGATCTGGACTGGATCTTAAGCAGCCTGGCCTAACTTTGAAATCAGGCCTGCCTTGAAGAAGAGATTTGACTGGATGATTTCCTAGATTCCCTCCAATCAAAATTATTCTATGAACCTTTTACCATTTCTTTTAACAGGAACAAGACATTGCTGAAGTTGTAATTACTATCAAGGAATACAGGAACCATTCTGTTAATAAAATTGCTTCTTGCTCTCTGCACACCATCATGGTCACAGACTGAATTTTTAACAGGGAACTTCCAGCTGTGAAACCCTGGAAGGTGACCTAGTAAATCAAACAGTATTTGACATTGTTCTGCCTTTACCCCATCAGCTGACTCTGCCCTGTGACTTTAAGTAACTCTTTTCAGAGTGGAAATAATAATAATTCTTACCTGTTTCATGTGGGAGAGATGCTTTGTTTCCACAATATTGGAAGTGTTTTCCAAACTATCATCACCAGAAGAGTAAGCCTCCCAGTATCCCCAGTTTACAACTTAAATGAGACCTAGTTCCATTGCCTGGTAGAGTCACCTCCAGCTGTCAGCAGCCACAATGGTTATAAATGAGGGGCATGTCACAGGCACTGACAAAGAGGAATGGGTCAAAGAGATGTCTGTTATCTGTATGGAAAACATTCTCTGCTGAGCTTCCTCCTCCTCCTGAAAAATACTTTGCTAAAAGGATATTTATGTTGGGGTGAGGGTAATCCACTAAGACAGAGGTCTGAAGGCTGAATTTAATGTTTTAAATTTGATTTAATGTAGTATGTGGTGGCTGAATAAACAAACACATGTAATGAGCTATAAACTCATGCCTCCGACTCAAAGAGTTTTACTCATGGTCTAATAAAATATGACAGCTATATTGCCTTGCTTATTAACAAGCATAGCAGTTACTTAAAAGCACTAGAAATACATTCTTTACCAATTTGGATATAAATCCCTCTAGTAAGTAGATTTTACAACTAATCCTAAGACCAAAAACCCCTCAGATATGTGACAACCAAATAACATTTAAATAGCTCTCTGCACATATTGTGGGAGGCACGAGACTACACAGAATAATTTATTTTACACAGATAATGGAGTCACTGTGACTTGTGAGGCATCCAGAATTACAGCCAGTGGCAAACACACACAATTTAAAATCTTTCTCCAAATAAATCTCATAATGACAGTTCAAGCATACACAGAGATCCTGCTTAAGTCTGTGCTGGAGCCCATAGACTGACTTCTATGATATTTTTAATTATTATTTAAGCATGGCAAGGTTACTAAACTGAGATATACCTCTTTCCCAATATAAAAGAAACAGTTTGCTCCCCAGCCTGTGCTGCCTGGCCTAATATCTGTCTGTCAGCATTAATGTGACAAACTTCTGAAAGAAAAGTTGTAAGGGAACTGTCAAGCTATGTTATAGCCAGGGCAATCTGGCTGTGCTCAGTCTTTAAAAAGAGTAGAAATATCAGACTCATTCCTTAAACTGTCCTGACTATAAATCCTTGAGGGACAATGTGCTTAGCTGCTTAGGCAAGAAAAGACATTTTCAAGAAATACGTATAACACACAGCAATAGCATTTGTGCTCCCCTTCATCAAGCCTTAATCTGATTTTATTTTTAAGCACATAATTATCCAACATTCTCAGAGAAATGCATTAATGACTCATTAGAGAACAGTACTGAACTTCAATGTCTGAAAAGAATTCAGGCTTGACCAAAAGTCTGTAAGGAAATTACTTTCTTTTCAAGACAGGCTCTAAAGCATTGCAGAGAGGTTAAATTGAGATGACTGATAGCCTTCATCAGAGAGAAGCACAGGTTCAAGTCAGATCACAGATCTCTTTACAGAATTCAGGTAGGACAGAGCTCTCTTCCAAACCTAAGCTACAGAAACAGTAAGACACAGATACACAGAGAACATTGATAGATCAGCACACAGTTTGTGACCAAAGTGTTTTGCTCAGCTGAATTTGCTATCAAACCAAGCTTATGTGCTTTTTATGTATCTTCAAAATTAAGGCTGTATAATTTATCAAAAATTAGGCTAGGAATTTCATGAGGAGGCCTGAGTCAGAAACCAAATCAAATTCTACATCCGTAACTCTTTGAGAGCTTTTGGATTTTTTACTTGAGCTATTGAACCTTGAGTGCTAATAAAACACAGTCCACATGACCAGGATGCTACAGTGACAAAAAACAGAAGTGGCAACATCTTACATGTGTATAGCACCTTCTGTCAGAAAGCAAAGACATTTTAAGGATAGTCTTAAATAAGTGACAGGCAGTACTTGCAGTTTAGTTCTCACACTTAGCAAATGAGAAAACAAGGCATAGATCACTCAAGGTATCTGATAAACATAACACACAAAGCCATTAGCAGAAACAACACTGAATACAGATCACAAGGGCTTAATTCCCTGGTGTTTGCAAAAAAAAAAAAAGATGCTTTGATTAAAACTGGAAGTCAATCTTAGCCTACATTACTCTGTTCAGACACAGTCTACCACTGTTTTTAATTATACTTGTGAACTTGAAAATGTTAAGTGAAGCCAAAGTTATATTAAGCGAGTTTATTAAGATTAATACTATTCAAAAGAAAAATAAGGTGGCGTGTGGGGCATAAACCAAAAAAGCTCCATCATCTGCTGCTTTATTCTCCTTATGCTTGGCTCAAGTAGCTGCCATCACTTTCAACACACGCTGCTCTTGTGCCAAAGGGCTGTTCCTGGATTCATCTGCATTCTCACCTATATCAAAATACTCCAAAAAAGCATCCAGTGTGGCACAACTTCTCAGACTGGCACTGCCAATTTTTTCACTGGCATGATACCCCTGATACTTTCTGGCAATCCTTAGGTTGTGAAGCAGACACATGCAAAGATCTGCTTGAAAAAGAGATGGCCCACCACAGAAATTCTTTTCTTTTCAACTGTAACATTCTTGGTACTTATGAATTGCTTTGCCCATGGTATTATAAGATGGACCACTTTGAAAATTAAAGCTTTCCTTTAAATAACAAATCTCAAAGCAAGTCTTTCCATCTAAAAATATCACCAGAAGGGAAGGACTCAGATTACTCAAAACCAATATAGTTTAAGAGAATAAAGTGCTGCAGGACTCAACACAAGCATATCCCTTTTTAACTGAGGAGAAATAAGGCACAACTTGGTCAACTTCAGTTAACTTCACTTGAGGCACAACTCAGTGCAGCTACACTAGAAATGAATGTGGTGTGTCAAGTCTTGTTGGGAGCTCAAACAGATTGATACGGCTCAGTTCAATGTTAACAAGAAGCTAAAACCTCTGTTCAAGATGATTTAGGAATGGAATGAAACTGATCAGTAAAAAGCTGTATGTAAAGAAGAAAAAGAGCTGAGGACAGCAAAACAAAGCACCCGTGATGGTTAGTAGGAAGACTAACACTGTTCTTGAGCTTACAACAAGATCAGATGAGAATATCAAATAATCTAGTTAGTAGAGATGAGAATATCAAATTATGTAGTTAGTAGAGATGAGAATATCAAATTATGTAGTTAGTAGAGCAAATTCTGCTGTTAGTTGTATCACACACTTCTATAGGGTGTTTCTAATACTGTGACATTACACCTAGAGGTAATGTGGTCACTGAACAAACTACATGCTGTAAAAATTCCTACACCACAGAGTGTCACATTGGTTTAATGCTGTACATGGAGATTTTCAAGTCCTTTTCTTCCCTTTAATATATATGAGTGAAATTACAGCAATAATACATAAAGATAATTCTTGTGCCGAGCTTAAACAAATGTTTCTGATAATGTCTAATTTGGTTTTGTTGGGAGGTTTTTTTTATGACAGACACTTCTGGCTACCTATACAACAGAGGCAAGAAAAACATTACAATATATTCCAGGTATCTGGAGGACTGTGTGCATTTTGTTCACAATTCCTTTAAAATGCTCTGACCAGCCTTCCTATCTACTTCCAAAGAGTAAGTAGCACAGGAATGCACAGTCTAACTTCTTAGAGGAAAGGCACCAGAAAAGCACAGTGTCCAAAAATAAAAATCCTCATCTTACTCTCTTGTTTTGGTTGTACAGTTTCTACTATACTTATTAGATCAATATGAATGAAACTCATAATTCATCTGACTTGCCAGCAGGAAGAAAAGGAAGTTTCATTTGATCTGTTGTTAAATCATTCCAGATATATGCCCAAACCTCATTCAGCTTCAGGTTAGAACAATATCAAGCCCAAATGCTACAGTTTTTTCTTATCCTTTAAAACAACTTACAAAATATAAATTCTTATCCTCAAAGATCTTCCAAAGTCTTAGGACTCTCAGATTATTCATCAACTTATTCTTAGCAGTGGATATTCTTAAAAAAATAAACAGAACAAAATAATTATTGGAACATTCCTCTGCCATTATTAGAACCTATGTGCAATACATTTACTGTCCCTTACCCATATATTATAGTGGAAGAAAAATCAGGTCACAGGGAAGGAGTAGGAGTTTTGTTTCTTGGGAAGATTTTCACTACTGAGATGTTTAAGGTGAAAGAAACTCCTATGACTCAATACATAACTTAGAGAAGAAACCAGAATGTACCAGTTCTTATAGAAAGGATAACAAAAATGCTTGTGTTCTGTGTACATGATTAACATGGACACCTAAAAGTTTATTTTAGCAGGATGTTAAATCTGTTATTCTATGACTTTCCTTAACAAACAGTGTATTTTAATAGGATTTTTCTATTTACTGGAAAAGATAGTGCCAATTCTTTCTCTCTTACAACAGAAGAGCATTTCCAGCCATTCTCCATTTCAATCCCTCAACAATTTTTTAACAGATGTAAGAAACATGCAGCATAAACATAAGTGTATCAAGAAAAGGTTTTCTTTCCTAGTTACCTTTACAGAGCTCTTGTACTGAGGGATTGCTCTTCATGAGTTTATAGACTGAAAGTCAAAAAAATGTTTCACTAAGAGTAAATTTGCAGTAACTGCACCCATTTATGAGAGAATTATTTGCAAGATTTGCTACAAGTCCTTTGTGAATTCACACGACATCAACTCCAGACTCAAAAAAAGAGGGCACAATGACAGACTTCAAACACATAAAACAACCATTAAAATTGCTGCAGTTTAATTTGCAGCTAGAGATTCAAAGGAGAACACACTTCTAACTCTAAGCCCCTTGAGGAAGCTGTGGAATTCTCACTTTTGAAGACCTAAAGGTTTGCAGAAGAGGAGGAGAGAAAACATGAGTAATAATCTAAATTTTACTACTCCTTTTTTCAGAGTAGTGCAGAAGCTTGCTGCTAGAGATCCTTTCCAGCCCTGCAGTACTTGACATCACAACAGCACTTGGCACTACCATCATACCTTTGTGGTTTCCCTAATAAAAAAAAAATAAAAAAAAGAACCTGTAATAGTCCCACAAAGAGTACAAAATAATTAAATTTCAAAGCATTCTTGCAACAGAAGGATTTCTTTCAGAGTGCAAATACAACTAAGCTAGCAGCTTTACTTCCATTTCAATAAAAATTAATTCTGCAGCTCCCTTGCTTGTTAGTCAAAGGAGAGTTTTTCTTTCAGTCATACTCCATCAGGTAGCTGTAGAAGCATCCATGAGACTCACTCAATATTCCAACTTTCCCTGGTCCATCCTGAATGCTTACAGCAAGGAGTTATCGTGTAGCACACACGAAGTGTAATTAATTCTAAAATATGTAACAGTTCAAAAGAATTGCAAGTTATGCATTAGAATGATCTCACATCTTCTGAGTTACACATTTACGCCTACCACAGACACCCAGCGAACAGTACGGAACGAGCACCAGCCCTGTGGAGTTAAATTGACGAAGGTGGACCACACTATGCGGGTCATGTATCAGAAGGACGAGAGAGTTTCTCATCCAACTTTTTAGGAAGTTATTAAGGGAAAGCACCCTATCTGCTTCATCAGACACGGAGCGGTTTCCCCGTCACAGCGCTCTGTTCGCCGATAAGAGAAGCAGATGATGTTACCTGGAGAGCGCCGAACTCCGCCAGCAGCGCGGGGCCGGGACAGCGCTCACGGCAGCGGGGACCGAGCTGCCACAGCCCCCGAGGTGGCACAGACACAGCCCGGGCTGCCACAGCCCCCGAGGTGCCACAGACAGAGCCCGGGCTGCCACAGCCCCCGAGGTGCCACAGACAGAGCCCGGGCTGCCACAGCCCCCGAGGTGCCACAGACAGAGCCCGGGCTGCCACAGCCCCCGAGGTGCCACAGACACAGCCCGGGCTGCCACAGCCCCCGAGGTGCCACAGACAGAGCCCGGGCTGCCACAGCCCCCGAGGTGCCACAGACACAGCCCGGGCTGCCACAGCCCCCGAGGTGCCACAGACACAGCCCGGGCTGCCACAGCCCCCGAGGTGCCACCGACCCCGAGATGGGAGCTCCGGCCCCCACAGAGCCCGGGCTGCCACAGACAGACCCCGAGCTGCCACAGAGCCCAGGCTGCCACAGAGCCCAGGCTGCCACAGCTCCGTGCACTCACAGCAGTGTAATAAACACCGTCCCCCGCTCAGAGGTCTCACGGCAAGCTCCGTCCGCCCTGGCCCCACCGCGGGACGCTGCGCCCCGGCTGCCCGGGCCAGGGGCTGCTCGCCCCCGCCTCAGCCCGCCCCGCCGCCCCGCTCCCTCACGGCACCGGGACCCTTCACACCGCGGCTGGAGCCGCCTCCAGCGCGGGGGCTGCGGGGCTGGGGTACTCACATGCCAGATGGCGAAGAAGATGAGGGCGGCGCACAGGACCAGCGACAGCATGTAGCAGAAGGCGGCGAAGGTGAAGGCCATGGCGGGGAGAGCCCTCCGCGCCCCTCTCCGCCGGGCGGGAGGTGCCGGCGGGCGAGCGGCGACCCCCGGAGCGGCGGCGCGGCGAGTGGAGCGGGCAGCGCCTCACGCAGCCGGGGCCGGGCGGCCGCCGCCCCCCGCAGCCGCGCCCGGGCCCGCCCCGACCCCCGCTACGCCCCCGGCCCGGCCCCTCGGCCGCGATCCGCTCCCCGCCGAGGCTCCACCCGGGGCGGGTCCCCCCGGCGGGATGCTCTGGGGGTCCGGGGCTCGGCGGAGCTCGGGGCTCCTCTGCCGCTCGAGCGTCTGCAGGCAGAGAGAGCCGCGTGTTCCTGACTGAAATCCTGTCACGACAGCGTGAGAGGAAGGAGCGTAGGCTGGGATCAGTTCGGGCCAAATCTTGAGGAGATAATTATGTGCCTAAACTTGAAGTGCTTTGATGGGGGTTTTAAAGTTTTTTTTGGTTTTTTTTTTTTTTCTTTTCAGGGACAGCTAAAGCGGGTGGAGCATGCCCCAGGCTCAGTGGGTGGACCAGCGGTGGAGTGTCCATGCTCTGAGGCAGACGGGGCAGGAACCCAGCCCAAGAACTCATGAACCAAAGCAGAGTAGCTGAGAAAAGCAGAATCAGTCTGCCCTTTCCCACCAGCTGAAAAAGGCATTTACTGTTGGAGTAAATAAATAAAGCATTTCTTAACTGCCACTGCTTTCAGGTATATGCAATATCCAAATTGTTGAAGTACATATGTAAAATAACAAAGGAAGAGCAAGCTCCTGCCTTCTCTTATTTTTAATGGATGGATACATTAGTACCTTGTCTTTAACAACATCCACAGTGTCTCCAGACAGAACTTAGCTGTTTCTGCAGATTTGGTTTAGATTTACCATCAAAAGTTCTTCCATTTCTTTGGAGCACATCAGCTGGCACAACAGAGCAGGTTTGCAAGCAAAAAGTTTTCATGAGAAAATACCAGAGAAGCATCAGAAATCCCATTAAAAATATCTTGAAAACTATGGATGAAAGTTATGTATTTGAAACATCCTTACAAAACAGAACATTTTTTTTTCATTCATGTTATGGATTAAAGGGATTCAGTAACAACACTGGAAATTTGCCAGTGGTCACCTGTGAAACTCAGACTTCATGGCACAAGAGAACATAATTCCATCAAAGCCAAGTCCAGTGGAAGCTTTCTTTGTAAATGTTTCCAATATATTTTTGTTTAAAAGTACAGTATATTATTTGTAGCATAACAGCCACTTTTATCCTGAGGAAAGAGTGTTGATTTGAATCAAGAGTCAAGGCCAGTAATTAATAAACCAATCAGGAATAAAGTGATGGATCCAACCTTTCATAATTGAGCTGCTCCAGACTGTACGTGTGGTCTGATGTTTTAATTAAGAAGGACAGGTCATGGCAAATAGAAATGAGATTTATGTTACACAGGGATGCAGTAAACCTATTTATTGTAATTCTCTAACCTTTTAATTTTTTTGTACCTGAAATCCTGTAGAGCATGTACTTGTGGATGTAAATGGTTTGTTTATAACCATACCTTTTGAAAAGAACAGTGAAGGAGGTGCAGGAGTCATCCTTGGAAATATTTATTTATTTATTTTGCCATGGTTACTTTAATATCTGGATATATATTACCCATGCTAAGATTCAACACAGAAAACACCTGATGCTTCTAAGAAAATGAAAATAAAACATTTCTTTCTGGAGCATTTATATGTATACACCTCCACAAATATATATGCATGCATATGAAAAATATAAATTTACAATAGCTATCATAAAAGACTGAAACAGAAACAACCCTTAAATCTCAGTTTAGCACCACACTCCAAGGTGAATATTCCCCTGTTTTTCACCCTCATCTTCATTAATATTCCAGCTATTTATTTGGAGCTCTTCAAGGAGCACACAGGCAAAACACTTGTTTCTGATTTTGCAAGGAGACAGTTCCACAGCCAAAGACTTCCCAGATCACAGAGGCTTCCCTGATACTGACTTTGAAACACACATTGCCCCTAGCCATATTGCTAGCCATTAATCACTGCTAGTGGCTGTCAAATTACAGAAGATTCTGACATACACTGAAGGCAAGAAACCCATAAAGATGCATTTAGAACATTTTTGTCTTACTGAGTTCTTCTTACATAATACCATGAGAATACCTTAAGAATCCTCAGATGTTTAAGCCATGGAGAGTGATGGAAAGACATACCCCTCACTCAGCACATCTCTGATTTGCACTCAGAGATTTGTCTGAGTAATCACAAAAAAATCTTCCTTGTCTCCATCTTGTTACAAACTCATTACAGCTCTCTGTGGCATGAGGACCTCACAGCAGGGAGCTGTTTCTTTGTCATTTATGAATGAGACTACTGCAAATCGTGAAGCAAAAGGTGAAAATAATATGGATGTGCCTGACTATTTTCTCCCTGGTTTAAGCCCCCGTGAGCACAGCGGGAACACCGCTCTGTCTATTAGCTCCTCGTGCACTTCCATGGTCTTGGTCCTAACCTTCAAATAAACTAATGGACTTGATCTGAGCTGCATGAGAAATTACAGTCCAGCACCCAGCTGTGCTCCTTTGAAATGATGTACAGCCCAGCAGCCAGGATGGAGGGTGAGGGAGCTGAGGGTGGAGGCTGTGGGAGCTGAGACTGCAGCATTATCTGCTCAGGGGACCTGGAATGGGCAAAACAGATAAACACAGATACCTATTTATATATATAAAATATATTTTTGCCTTGATGAAAAACTGTTGCTTTCAAAACCTGTTATTTTAACATTCTTGAGACCCATGTGGATTTCTACTACTAGAAATAAAAGGCTCAGAGGTTCTGCAGCACTCAGGAAATGCAGTAATTCCTGCTCTCTGATGTTCAGCAGCTCATTTTAGCAGCCACAGTCTCAAATTTAGCACTTCATCTTTCACTCTTCCATCCTCAAAAATCTCACCAATGCTCCTGCTTCCTCCATGGTATTCCCAAGTCACTCCCAGTAGGGATTGCTGCTCTCTCTCTCCCTGTGGCTCACACCTGTAACTCAGGAATGCAACAGAAAAAATAGTCAGAAAGCTGAACCATGGGATGAATTGCAGACCAAGTAGAGAGTCGGTAAGAAATGGAAAGTAAATTCTGTTCAGACTGATTAAAAAAGGGTTTCATCTTTAACCAGAGGCTCTTTATTTTAAATATATTTGATGATGGGTACACAAGGCATTTCAAGCTTGACAACAGTTCCTAGCACAAGTTTTTACATGAGCTGGCTTTGTCCCACAGTACCCACAAACAGATCGTGACAGTGCATGTGTAAACCCTGTGGAGAAAAGGGTTTTACAAAAGATTGTGAGGGCTCTTGCTTTCCTGTAGCAGATTAAATTTTGAAATGCTAGTTATCCCTCTTTTGATCTGGTGCTTGTAAACAGAAAGAATTTCTCTTTATTTTGCATATTTGTTGAAAGATATGATTGCAGTACAGTCTGATCCCAATTTCACACAGAGTCATCACAAGCAGATAGATGGTGGTGCTGCATTTGTACAAATAGTACTGAGATGCTGATTTTCAAAGATATCACTCTGCAAACATGACCATAGCTCAAAGCACAAACAGGATCGGGGACTTTTTTACTTAAGGATGGTTTTTTACTTTCTGAGGACCTCTATGAAGGGGCCATAAAAATTCAGTCACTAGGTAAAGAATAACAGAGAACATCTGGTGAGCAGTAGACAGCCTTCAAAAACAAACAACACCCAATTGCGAAAACAGATTGTGAAAACAGATTTATTAGATTCAGGAGTTCAGCATGTCCTTACATTAGCAGGTCTCAGAGCACTTGATTTTATGTGAAATGACCTTTTGTGCTAGACAATGAAAGAATTCCAAGGTACTTAAAGAAATTTCCAGTGGCTAATTTACAGAACAGTGCTGGAGATAAGAAGGGACTGCTAATGAGTCCTTTCAACTCCCAAATAATTACCACAACTGGATAAACTTAAAGGACAAGTCTTTATAAGGCTTGCAGTCCCTGAAGCGGGAGGCTAAAATCACCGTAAATCCATCCACAAGGTGATACACCCTCAGCCAAAGCAGTTCATAGTTTTAAAATTTATATATTATTGTTACATTCTTGTTTAAGTGTAACATGTTACTGAATGCCTGTTAAAGCCATTATATTAATTATAGTAGAGAACTCTCATTCACAGATTATTTTTTAATAATACATGTGACTCTCTCTTTTGTGAACCTTAAGTAATACTAAATTATTAACAATGCTTATATACAAATTACCATCATTGGGCTTTACTGCTAATATCCCACAGAGATTAATAGAAGCACTTCATACCCTTGTGCATTATTATTTCGGATTATCTGCAGATTCTAGATGAAACTACTCTGTTATTTCATGGTCAGTTCATTTTCAAAAGGTTACCTTTGCAATAATAAAGGCAAGTGACATTTTGTTAATGAAGTCTCATTTTCAGATTTCCAAGAATAAGATAGTTCACAAACCCACTGACAATAATCTCATTTTACTGCCAGCTGTTCCCACCTTTCTTTGTAGGACCTGGATGAATAAATTTAAAGTATATTATCATAAGATCACGGGAAAGTTTATGTCAGAAGGGACTTCAGGCTGTCTCTAGTCTGACCTCCCATGCAAAACAGTGACAAAGGCAAGGTCAAACTTATTGCTCAAGCTAATCTGGACCAGTCTGGAAAGCCTCCATGGACAGAGACAGTCCAGCTTCTCTGGGCAACTTGCTCCACTGTCTGTCTCAGGCCATCTCCAGCAGAATTGTCAGGTCCCAGCCTGTTTCATTGCCAGGGCTTATTCCCTGCTTAGTACACAACTTTACATTTGTCCCTGGTGAAGTTTGTAAGGTTCCTGTTAAGCTATAAACTCCATATTATAGAAATCCACTTTTAAAAGCATGCATTAATATGTGATACAGAAATATTCCTAAAGAGCAAAACAAGACTGTTCAGAGCATGACACTATAGTGGCAGTGGCTTTGCTTCTACTGTTCCCTTGCCAGCCTGTATCATAATCACACAGAATCCCACTCATATCCATAATGGCCACTGGCAAAACTGGGGCTTCAGGTTTGCAGCTCAGATCCCCCAGCTGAAAACAAAGGGATCTCAGCACTGTTCTGTGCCATGCTCTGATAACCAGCACTACAGAGGCAGGGCACTCATGCTGATTCTTCATGTCACCAGTGATCTTCTAGCAAATAGAAGAGTGTTTGTCATCAGGGAATTTGTGACTTTTTCCATTACCTGCAGGGTTAGTGGAGCATTTTTGTGAGCATAGATGCCACCTCTTAATTCTTAAGATATTCTTTTCTCCTCTATTGCTCCAGCTTCCTCTGTCCTTCTACTGCACAGTTCTGTCCCATTAGCCTGCTTTTCCCTTATCTTCTTGTTAGCTCTTAGTCTCAGCCTGGTCCATCTACTGTCTCTCACTTTCATTCCTCCTCCAAATCCAGCTTTTATCTCCTGGGAGCTCATCAAGACTACCTCCTCACCAGTGATGGAATTTCTGACTGGATATTAATCCCCTCAGAAGGACAGGATCTCTGCCCTTGGTTCCAGGACAGAGGAGAAAAAGCAAGTGGACAAAGCAATTGCAGGGGAGGTCCTGCTTTAAAGTGAAATGGACTGGGGAAAGAATTTGCTTAATTACAACACATCTCTAATGTCTATGTGTGGAATTTTCAGAAGGATTAGAATTAGACAAAACCATAATTATTCATGGCAACAGTAGAAGTCATCCTCATTGTACAAAAGTTACCTCCTTCCAGATGTGAAATCCTTCCAATACATGGAAGGCAGGAACCTTCCATAAATTAGTAATGAGATTTTCAGCATTGGCAAAATAGCATCTGTGTGTTTTTCCCGAGGAGATTTTTCTGAACTGGTCAAGACCTTTAGTCTGGAGGGGAAGCCAAACATAAAAATGGGAGCCCATGAAGGGAATAGAAAGTAAGATCTTAACATGGAATATCTGAAACAGTCTTAATTGCCTTTGACATTACCTACTTTGCTTCAAATCAATACATGGAAAGCATACAGAAGTAATTCTTGCTAACATTGCTTAATCCTGCCAAGAAGGAATTTAATTTGTGTCTGTGCTGGGGAGAGAGTGGGTTACAACTTCATCAATTCTGAATAACTGAATTCCATCAAAGAAATGAAAAAGGAATGACAAATTTTCTGAATAAGCTTTCTCATAAGAAATCCTTCATTAGTCACTGAAGACCCTGCAGACCTGTAATAAGAAAATTTGCATAAGATATGCATTTGTCCAAACACTGAAATAACATTCTGGGCCAGATTCCTCTGGTTTTGACAATGTTTCATTTTTTCCCACCCTGCAATACTCTGCTAATCCCCAAGAACTGCTGGTGCTCCCACCCACTGCAGGCTGTATCAGATCACACCCCATGGCTCCATGACTCTGAACAGAGATGCCAGAACAAAGTCAAATATGCAATGCCCTTCAAAAGTTCTCCTTCTCAGAGGATGATTAAATTATCTCCAATTAAACCAAATGCTCTTTGTCTTTCTGTACTGAGACTGATACTGAATGCTCATCCCTGCTGTCCCAAAAATAACAATCTGTTGCAGAAAACCTAGACCTGGTGTCTTTGCTATAATTTAGGAAAAAAATCAGTATTTCACCAAACTGACATATGTGTTCTCAGTGAATTAATGGTCTTAGTCATTTTTAACTTGCAGGCATAAATGAATAGCTACAATATGGTCTGCATAACTAACAGTGTTGACTAATGAACATATAAACATTCAATTATGGCTTTATTAATTCAGAAAAGTTGTTTTTGATGCAGTTCTATGAGAGGTGGGCTCATCTATGGTACAAAAGGAAGGAGAGGCCATGCAGGTGTACAGCAGCATTTGCTGCAGTAACAGTAGGAATTATCTGGTTGCCATCAGCTCAGGACTCCTATAGCCCTGTCTCCTTGTCCTGTAACTCATTAAATTAGGATCAGATTTGACTGATCTCTATTTAAAAGTAATAAATAAATCAGTTGCCAAAAAAACTATGACTTGTATTATTAGCACATCAGCAATGCAACTCTTTATCAAACACTGAATTTAAACCCTCTCCAAACTGATCTCCTAAGCTTCTGTAACTTTGGAACATATTTCTCATGTTAAACCAGAGAAAATAGAAAACCCATAAATAGGGATATTTTTAACTGTAGGAGTAAAACTAATGATTATAGCACTCTGTATCACTTAGAATTTCTAGTCACTTCAGCTAAAATCCCTTACAAAAACTATTTAAGCATTTGACAACAAGTACTGAAGAATTCATATTGTAAATTGGAAATATACCAGAAGAAAAGGTTGGAGGTGGCAATGGAGGAGTTGGGAACATGTTTAGCGAGAAATCTCATGAGAACACTGCGCTGAAAGATCATTTTTATTCTAAATATAATCTTTAATACATTTAATACATCCTGGCTTTAACATCCTAATATATTTTTATTGCCAGTCTGAAGAAGAACAAGCAAGACAAGGTGATTCTCTGCAATTTACTTATCTCTTATAAAGAAGAGAAGGATTGAAATCCTGGTGAAAGGTTCCAGTGCATTTTGTATTTTTGTATTGCAAGTATTTCAGTTTCTGTTCTGCCTTCTACTGGTGCCAAGCAACAGGACAAGAGGCAAGAGGCAGAAGCTGGAACACAGGAAGGCTCCCCCCCTGCAAATGAGGAGGAACTTCCTTAATGTGCAAGTGGCAGAGCACTGGAACAGGTCACCAGGGAGGTTGTGGAGTCTCCTTCCCTGGAAATATTCAAAAACCATCTGGACACAATCCACCTGCTCTAGGATGACCCTAGGGAGGTTGGACCAGACGACCCACTGTGGTCCTTTCCAACCTGACCCACTCTGTGATTCTTTTTCTTTCTGTAACCTTGAAATGTCTAGATAAACTTCCCTATACCACAAGATAAGTTTGGGTCTAGATCTTTAAGATATTCTGTATGCCCTCTAAAATACTCAGTTGAACTTTAGCAATAGTTAGGAGAAAAAGAGTTTGTGATGTCATAAGTAAAAAACCTGCTCTTGTGCCTATTTTTATTCTGTGTCATTCAAAGTCACATTTTTCCCAATCCTGTATGTTTTGTACCTGCATTAAACAGTTAGTACAAGCTTTCTTTTGTTAAACCAATTGTCACTTTAATGTGACAAAAGTGGCTGAGCAGTGACAGGTTCCAGCTCTAGTCATCTGTGCTCTCCAAATGGAAGGATCTGTGTTGTTTCCTAAAGCTTTCACCTGTCACTCAGAGCTCTGAAGCTGCTGTTCACTGGAAGATCAATGAAACACAGGTCTCAGAGATTACTAGAAAAATGGAAGAGCTAAATGGGATCTTAACTAGTCATTACCTGGGAAGAGAACTATGACTCACATCAACTTCAGAAAGTAAAACAGCCTTTTGGAAACTATCATGACTCACAAGCACTGCACACAGGCACTCATACACGCAGAGTCTTCTTCTCTGTTCAAGGCATTTAGTTCTTCTATAGAGAAACTCAGCTCTCATCTCCTTGAATCTACAACAAACTTATATCAATGTAATTACCTTGACATCAGCCAGCTCTCTGATTCAGAGAGGTAGATGCTATATGTGTGTTTCTTGCTGACTGGGCTGCATAAATTGTTGACCTATAAACTTCTGTGAAACAACACATAACAGAAATTAACTTTTTTCTTCTTCTTCTCTTGCAAAGAGATTTTGTAAGAGTTTGCTTTGGATTGCAAGTAAAGCAACTCTCAAAATCAAATGAACTCCAGGTAGGTTTTCTTTGAGGACATAGTGTTCTAAAAGAAAAATCTTTTTCAACAATTATTCCAGTGAGGGGTTATTTTGGCTTCTGAAGCATTCATTTTAGTGGTAATAATTCTGTGTCCATTGAAGCAATTAACATAAGCAAAGCTATTGAGTTAAGCCAAGCTAGACAAGCTGGGGGACTCAGGCTTGAAATGGGAGCAAATAAGACATTTTTAGCAGCACAGGTGTTTCCAATCCATCAGTTACTGCTGTAATTCACATGCATGCTGCCTTCTGAGAGGTACTTTGAACTTTCAGGGAACTGAAAATCAGAAAGCACTTTTGCTAATTTGAGCTGCAAAAGGGTTTTCCACTGTGATGCTCTCAGTATGACCCATGTGCACTCAGTGGAGATCATCCTGCAGGAAAAGGTAACACACTGCACAACTTTCTGAGTTTCTACACATATTTGTTCTGGCCCAGACCGAGAAGCTAATTTGTGATAATTAGGGTGTAAATTTCCAAGCACTGCAGCTTAGCTGCCCTAGTTCCCACTAAGGCCACTTTGACTTGCTGGGAGAAAGCAATCTGCCTTTGAAAGTACTGTAAGCTATTTTTCCTTTAACACTGAAGTGTCCCCAGCAAGAATAGTGTGAATTAGTGAAATGGAAATTCACACCCAATAAGAGTTTCTATTAACTTCCTTCTGTTAAAATGCCCATAAATAGGGCAGGTGGCTGGAGCAGACTGACAGGGTAATAGATGCCCAGGAAGAAAAAAAATTAGATCACAAAAGTAGCACAAGTCACTTGGAAAATGAATTAAGATGAGCTGTGTCCACAAATGGTGTTACTGAACTCCTCTCACCTTGAAGAGGAGGAAGAAATGCATCCCAAGGAAGGCAGAATTACTGCAAATGACCCTAAGTAGCTGAGCAAAGAGTTTGATGTGCCTGCTACCTAAGTGCTCAGCTGAGGAGCCAAGAGAGCTGAGCATGGCAAGGTGTGCCTGACACAGGGCTGGGAGAAGCTGTCCTCTGATGGTTGTTTATCAGACTGACTGAAATGAGCAAATTCAATTCTTATCAGAAAAGTGTCTGCCTTGCAAAACTCAGAAGCTGAGATTCCCCTGCTAATCATCTTGGTACAAGCGAAGAGGAACAAAAAACTTAATTATCCTTCTGCTCCAACAAATGGTACCTCCACACTGAAATCCAGAGACTGCACTGGGGACTGTCTATGCCTTTGCCCATTCCAGAATTATCCTACATGGATTATTTCATCCTGCAGGGTTGTCAGGCCTGAATTGAACCCAAACACATTAGAGTGTTTGCAGTTCTTTGATTGTATTTATCAGTATTCTTTGTTGTCAGGTGTAGGACTTTATTTTAAATCAATAAGAATATGCTCTTAACTACAAAAGCACATGGAAACTGCATGAAATCTTCAATTGTTCCCCACTACACAGCCAGGGTCTTCTTTAAAAAGGTAACTTTGAGTTCAGAACTTCCAGTTGTAGGAACACTAATTTAACAGTGCTGCGAGGCAAAGATACATTCAGCTTGTTTGAATTCCTAGGCAAGGTGTGAAAACAAACTGGGGAGAGTCTCCAGATAAATCAAGAGCAATTCCCTGACTGTATTTCAGTCCAAGAGCAATTCCCTGACTGTATTTCAGTCCAAAGCTGCATAGATCATAGTTGTATAAACTCATTTCATGCCTTTTATGTCTCTTTTGTTAACTTTAGTGTCTTCTGTCTCTGAACATCATACGTGCCTTCCAAACCCTGCAAATCTGAGCTATCTGAATTTACTGTCATATTATGTTGTGAAAGTGGATTGCCACACAACCTTATATCTGAATATTTCTCAAATTCACAAGCGCAGCAGATAGTCTCCCTTCTGTCCATACAACTTCTTCAATGGGATTCTGCTTCAATATGCAAGTTTCATGGCATCTCTACATTCTGTGAAAATGTGCTTCTCCACAAAAAGTAATATTTTACTATCTTTGACAGCAATAAAAATATTTCTCACATACTACAGAACATAGTGAGGCAGTCTAAGATATGCATGAAATGTCCCTCCAGGAAAGTGAGTTTATTTAAGGAGACTGGCACACATTTCCAGTCTGGTTTATATTTCAGAAGTTGCTGTAATCTCAGACTGACTGCATATTTGAGAAATCCTGAAAGACAGATGAGGTTCCAGAAGACTGGTAAAGATAAAAACTATCTTAAGAAAAATGAATAGCTGTGGAATAGTCAACATTTTGGCATGTTTAATTGTTTATTCCATTATTTTTCTCTTGATTTAAATTAAACAAGTATCTAGAAGAGAGCAATAAAAAAATAGCAAGGACCAATGATTAATCAAAGGGAAATTGTATGAAACTAAACAAAATTCTTTCTATGACAAAGTAATTGGTCTTGGGAAAAAGAATGAGCAATTAAAGCCATATATGCTAGCCCTGAAATGTTTCACAGTGCTGTCTGATTGTTCCCACTCTTACTATTGTGTATTTAATTAGCCCTACCTAAACGAAGTAGGTCTCCTTTTAATTTGTTGAGTTGTGTATACTTTTCACACTGATTTCTTGAGCTCTCATGATGATTCTCAATTTACATCCTCCCCTTTCAGGAGCAGTTAAGGATCCTCTGCAGCTGATGGCTGGATGCTATTTAATAATCCTCTCTACCATGTTATCCAAAATATTAATGGAAGTCTTGACTAGTGCTAGACCTGAGGTAGCATCCTGCAAATCCCATGTGCAGAATCCTTTCATTTTGATGATGAATCACGGTTAGTAAAACCAGCTGCATTTTCCCAACATGCTGCAGCAGTACTCAGAAAAATAGCTGCATGTTTTATCACAAATGGAACAAACAGAATGACATCAACCCAGAATGAAAACAGAAAACATTGTACTGGGATGCATAAGCCAAAAAGTAGCACTGAAGATGTGAAGAAGTGACATTTCAGGACATTACACTTTTGAAAGATGCATGCACATAATAATAATTGAGATAATTCAGGAGATATTAGAGCTATTGGCCTTGGAGATAAGCCAGAAAGAACTGAGCTCATTCCACCAAAAGAAAACTCTGCAGACACACATGAAAACATAAATGTAAAGTGGTAGTAAGTGTGGAAATACAATATTCTCTATCCACCACAGACAGGGTAAAATGTAATGGTCTGAAACTACAAAACGTGATTTAAATTAGGAGTTAAAAAACCTACAAAGAAATTAAAGTGAGAATACATCACTAAATGTGCATGTTCCCTAGATGACATTAATGGTAATGTAAAAATGCCAACCAAACCATACTTCCATAACCCACCTTCCAAACTGTCATGCACATGAATCCAGGGATATCTTCTTCCTCATCAGGTTGTTCAAAGGCCCATCCAGCCTGACCTTGGATGCTTCCAGAGATGTTCCAGCTGACCAGGTTTAAGAACTATGGAGACACAAAAACCACAGCAATCCTACAGGTGATTAAGGAACCATCCAAATCTATTACTTATAGTCTTATAGAATTTTTGACAGGTGACTGTAAACTACGGGTTTGAAATCATTATTTTAATCTGCTATTGTGAGAAGCCAAAAGTTCAGGGGTGTAAATTTTCTCCAAAGAAATCAATGGTAATGCAGAGTCTACCTACACAAAATATTTATGCAATCCCCATTATAGCAGTATTAGTACTCTTCCTAATATTTAATGTACTCCTCTTCACAATAATGCTGTAAGGTCAGCAAATCTGTTAAACCCCACAATCCAAAATACAAGATTTGCCAACCCAAAGAGAAAATGCTCAGTAAACCAATCATGAAGAGTAATCCAGTTGTATCTCCTTGGAGGAAATCACAATTCTAGCTCCCATTTTAAACATTTCAGATCTGCCCAAATCACTGAATTCCAAAAAACTGGGTGGACTGTACACGTACAGATCAGTGGAGTGTGTGCCATCAGCTCAGCACAGAGCAGGACAGGCGCTGTCAGACACTTACCAAGCTGTTAATATGAACATTATTTGCTCTCACCTGAGTCTTGGTCATCTGACAAGATGTTCTTTTCCTGCTGACTGAAACAATAGCAACTGCCTGTAAGAACAGGCAGTTCTGGAAAGCTGAGCAAGTCTGTTGTTTGCCTGTTTTACCCAATGAGTGATTACACTTAAAGTAGATAAATAAGCCTGGAGATGCTATTTATTTAGGAATGCATTACCCAGCTGAACTTACAATTCAAATAACCAAATTATTTTATGAATTTGATACTAAAATGACTTACCAGGAGCTACAGGATGAGCAGCCATATCTCAGACCTAGGTTCTCTCCTTAGTTGCACGACTCTTTCTCTCTCTTTATGGTCTGATTTTTCAAAGAAGGATTTTAAATTTAGGAGAATAGAAATCCAAGACTGGGCATGCAGGGCAGAAAAAAAGAAAAATCATGGGATGACCATCTCAGCAAGGCTTGAGTACATTACAGAAATACACTACCAGTAGCTCACAATTTATAGATTAATCAATTAATAGATTTCTAGAAGTGTCTGTCAAACTGCAATGTGACATTTCTTTGTATGTTATCAAATGAGGATCCAACCCTGAAGCGCTTCCAAAGTACAAATAATATTTGGGTGTTATATACACAAATAATAGGGTTTACTTCTTTGAGTGTACCCACAGCTGTCTCATGAGTGTGAACCCCTCAGTTTAGGAAGGCTTTTGAATAAGATCCATGTTCACAGATTACTTTTAAGTCAATACTCAAAGAACCATTAGAGAATATATTTTGCATTTCATTTTTATTTTGCAGAAGGTTTTTTCTTAAAAAACCTACAAGACAGTTGAGTTCCAGCTTCTCCAAAAGAACAGAGGCAGCTACATTGGTTATTCTAGGCTTGAAAACATTTTGCATGGCCATTGAGAAGTTCTTTAGATAGTCCAACATTGATTTCAGCACAAAATCTTTTCACAGTGCAAATATCAGGATACTTTGGAGCTGAAAAGCAAAGCCTTCAGTTAATCCAATTCTGCAAATACAAACAGCTTCCTGAATTAAGTATTAGAGAGAGTATCTTCCTGGGCATGAACTCTGGAGCCTATAGCACTAAGTAGGGAAGGAAATGGGATGACAAGAGGCAGGAGAAAATCTGCTACTGGCCCAAATACATACTTTTGTGAAAATTCAACTCCAAATTCCAGCACTGCAACTCTTGAGAAGCAAGGAGGTATCTTAGAAAATATCAGTGCTAGAATGAAGTTACAGATATTAAATTGAAGTTCTGCTTAATAACTGTTAAACTGAAAGTATGCCTAATGACTTAAATTTTATGAGCATGGACCTAGATGTTGCAATTTTAACAGAATTATGCAGATTTGGTGCCCCCTGCTGTCTTTTACTACCAGAGTGACCCATGAAAAATATGAGTAAGTGATTAAACACACTGAACTGCACAAAACAGCCCCAAAGGGCAAATTAAGGATGTTTTTCAAAAAGGCACATTTAAACTAGAGTGTGAGTTCACAGACTGCTTTGGTGAAGCACCCAAGAGCTGCGAAGAGCAGAGCTCTCAGTTGGGAATGACCACAAAGAGGCAAAACAGAGTGCACCATGGCCAACCGGAGCCAGACAGAGAGCTGAGCTTCAGCCTTGGCACACCTCCATTGCCTCAAACCAGAAGCACAGAAAATATTCAGTTTCTTGTAGGGATAAAACCAGATGAAATCCCTGTGGTCTCTCTTTTCTTGCTCAACACCAGCTCTGCTATATTCCCACCTCTCACCCCCAAACAGGAAAGTTTAAACAGACTGGAAACACTTCCATACGATGGGAGCATCTCAACATCTCAACAAATATGAGTACCAGTGGTGTCCCCAGCTACACAAGTTTGTGTTATCAACTAAAGTGGAAGACACACACTCCAGGAGCACACCCAGCACAGCAGGCTCCCACGGGGACAAGCCCAGAGCTAACCTGAAGCACAGCCTCTCCAACACACTCAGCACAGCTGCTGCTGTGGCAGCACAACCTGCTTCTCTCTCCAGAGCAAACCTTGGTTTGTCACACTGCATGCTAAAGGGACTTCAAATGAGACTCACCTGCTGAATCCCACTGCCTCAGAGGTGGTGGTCTCACCTCTCCATCCCCTGTGATCCTTGTTGCCAGTCCACCCATTTCATAAGCCTCAGCAACCTTCTGCCTTCTTCCTTGACTTTCTGACTTTAAAAAGTCATCTCTCCCTCTTTCCCCCCACCCCAGGCTGGTTTTCAGAGGGATCAGTTTATTGTATGGGCATGTGGGTGCCTGGTCTGATGTAAGAGGGGGAGGAATGTCCCTTTGGCAGCAGTACAGTCTCAAATTGGCTTAAACTAATCATGAAACTTCAGTCCTAAATCAAATAAGGCCACGAGGTGCCAATGGGTGCAAGTGCTTGTCCAAACTAACTGAGCACATTTCCAGCACAGCTGGGTTGAATCCTGCTATAATCAATGGCCAAGATATTATATCACTAACTTTTGAAAATTTCTCTGTTGGTCTCCTGCCCGTTCTTTGCACTCCTACAGGAATACTACAGAATGTAAGTGATGATGAAGCAAAGCACAGTGCTCTATCTGAACTTCTGCAAAGCAGCAGACAGGACTTTTCCAGGAAGAATATCTATTTAAGTGATTTCCTACTGCAAATCAACAGGCTACCAAGTGATGACTTTGCCTGCTTAAGCTCAAAGACATATCTTTAAAGGGGTCCTCGTTCAGCAGTCACAAGTAATCAATCAGTCAGTTACTTCCTCCCTTGGCTATCTGTGCTTGAAGATGGAAAAAAAACCCAAACCCCCCCCAAAAAACTCAAAAAACCAAACCTAAACAAAAAACTCCACAGAAAATGGACAGCCTTGTCTTGCCACAACAGGAGTGTTCAGTGACTTAAGACTGGTGCCTGTGTTCCTGAAATCATGGGTGCTAAAACAGCATGATGCTGTTCTTCAAGCAGATGTGCAGCAGATGATGCTTCATCATTTCATATTCTCCTCAGGTTGGAAGGCTTTTAGGACTGACATTGAATCTGTGAGTCACTGACTGCTCTGGAAAGGCTTACTGGTGAATAAGATGAAATTTCTGTCATTTATGGTGTCTGAGAAGGTTTTTCAACTTCAAGAGAAAAGAATTTATTCAGTTTCTCTGACACCTATTTATACACACAAGTTTTAAATGGCCATTTTCAACTCTTGAACTCCTGTGACTTAGTGAAATGTTATGATCTGTATTACATCTGCTGTAGCATTATTTAAACAAACATCCTTAATAAAATCTTGCTCACTCCCACCATCTAGAAATCCTATTTTGTACTTCACACATTTTATTTTCATACCTCAGAATTCAAAACACCAGAAGGCAGGAGTTTGGTCTGGTGACTATTAAATTAGTTGCACCCTGATACAAAACCAACTTGCTTACTACATCCTTTATACTTGTCAGTTTATTCAGCGAACTGGCTGCAGGGACTGCCTAAAAATTCACTTCTATCTCCTCTAAATGTTGTTTAAGTCAGCAGTCTGTCCTCTATTCACCTCTTTTCAGCGTGAAACACAGCCACACACAGCCATGTCAGGGGTTGTGCAAGAAGAAGATTATGAGGGTGGATCCACTTGTTTTGATCTCCTGACAGAGCACTGTGGCTCACCCTGCTACCACCAGGTTGTGGGGCTGCTCCTGCAGCCACCTTCTTGCTCCTTTTCCACTCCTAAGCTCTCTTCTTTCTCCCCTTTTCTTGTTTTCTCCCTGAAATTAATAAATTAATGTGCATGTTTAGCAGTCACCAAATTGCAAAGAGCCAGACCAAGATGTTCTTGAGAGTGAGGAGCCAAATTTTAACTATTGACATGAACTTGAGTGCTGGAAGAGCTGCGTTGACGCAGAAGGGAGGCGTGCAGAGGGATGAGTGTGGAGGTTGAAGTCAGATCTTATTATCACAAGACCTCAGGGCACTGGCTAATCAGCAGGGGTGTAGCTTTATTGGGAAAAGTGTCTTTTATGATATTCATGTCTGTATCTGAAACATTCCATTTCAGTGAGACACCAAAGACACTTCATGAGCCACTGGAGTGCTGCACCACAGCCATAAATAACAATTACTGGGAGACTCTCTTCCAGGGCATGCCAAGCCCCAGCCTGTGGGAAGGGATAAAACACATCACTACTCATGTCTTTCAAGCATGCTCTTCCCAACTTCCCAACAGAAACTAAGGTGAATACCAACATACATGGCAGACTTATTTCCTCTCTAAGCATACTCTTTCTCCTGTAATCCAAGTATTGGGACACATTTCTTCCACCTACTACGTATCTTTTACCTAAAAATGCAGATTTTTGCACTGTGAGTTGTAGTTTTCTCCTCATAGGATCAGAAAGCACTTTTGGGATAAAGAACCCAGAACAGGGAAGCAAAAAACTCCCAACTCAGTTCACAGTGTAAACAGAAGACTTTGCACTTACTCCACTTGTTGGACATCCTGTCTAGAATAGGATGGCAAATTGCCCTAGGCTTTGTTTATGCTGGCTAGCAAAATATGCCATAAACAAAGCAGAAGACAAACTGGTTTTCAACATGATTTGTCCAGTCTTTGAGGAATAAACCCAAACTTTTTAACACTAAAACCTAACACAATCAACCAGCCAAACTACTGGAAGGATTGAAATGAGCTATGTATAGCTATGTATAAAAAAAACCAAACCAAGAGTAGGCATCAATGAACCAGAGCCAGAATTCAAGTCATTTGAGTATAGAATAAACAGTGGAGGAACACGAAGCAAAACCAAATTTCTGCATATCCCTATTTCAGGATTAGGTTAAAGAGCAAAAGGTCTGTTCACCATCTCCTTCTGGAGACTAAACCAGGATATATGCCAGCATATCAGTAAGCACCAGGATATATTCTTCTGTTAGAACAACATTTTATCACATACATTTGTTCTTATCAGAAGCTGGAAGACAAAAGCACTCTTCACCCTGCAGTTAACAACAACGGGTGGCAATCTGTTAGCAACAGTGTAAACACTGCACTTTATCAAGCATTACTTCATTTTCACTCTTCTGTTTCCATCTCTTTGTGTCCTTGTAAAGACTGGGCAGCAGGTGTGAAACAAGGACTACTAAATGTTACAGAATTCCAAGTAATAACATCCAAACCCTGCTTTTTTTCATGATAAACAAGTATAGCTCCAACATATGCAGTTCTTTTAAGGTATTTTTATCCTGAATTCAGCATTTAAGGATCTTACGACAATTCGATATTTCATGTGATCCTGTTAAATATGAAACACTGATGATCATAAAAATAAATAGTGTGAAGTAGATAATATTGATGTTCTTGCAAAGTGATGCTGTAGCACAGCATTCAGCTTGTGTTTCTGTGTGTGTGTTTCTTGTTTCTCTCCTCACCCTGATATGGCTGGACTTGCCAGAATGTCTCATTTCTCCCCTTCTGGCTGCATTTTCCCTGCATGAAAACTGGGCAGGGTAGAGATGAATAAAAGGTGACAATACAGATGTCACCCCATTTCTGGATGAAGACAAGGCACACACCTGGGGAGCTGAAGAACACTGCTGAGGCATGCAGTAAAACCACAGCTAATGCAGCCAAGACAGGGCCTTAGGCAGCAACTGACTTTGCAGCTCTGTCTAATCTCCAGGCTTATAAGGGGATGCCTTCTGACATTGCCCCTTTTGCTGTGTAACTCTTCCTACCTGTAAGAAAAAGCTTCAGCAGCTCCCTGAGACATTCCCCAACAATAGATACAGTAATTGGTTTATAATGGGCAACTGCTGCTTGGTCCACTGCACTGATATTCTGAATTTTAACAGCATTCCTTTATTTTAAACATGCCACCAAGAGTAAATATTTAATGGGCAGTGATCCCTAAACAATAGGGTTTAATTTCTCATTTACCAGGGATATGGGAGAAAATCTGTATTCAGTGCCCTGTAATAAAACACAGCTCATAAAGTAATATTATGCTTTGGAATATAAATATGAGGCATTATACACAGCAGGTAACTTAATCATTCTTGACTCTGGCATAAATGGTTGGAGGTGAATGCCACCTAGATTATTACCAATTACACCTTGCACCTTTATGAACAGACTGAAGCACTTATCAGCCATGCACACAAGCAATTTGTTCTAAGCCACACAATGAGTCAGTGGCAAACAAAGGAGAGGAAACAAGGTTCCTTTATCTGCCAGACTTCTGAGCCAGCTTCTCGCCAACAAGAATGAAAAGCCATTTCATACTTCATAGCTACTTTTGGTGTTTCACCAGAGTTATGAACTCAGCCTCACAAGGTATTAAAAAGCTTTGTATAAGTAAATACATAAATATATTTATATGTTTGTGTATGTTTGTGTGTATTTTTAAATATGACAAAACATAAACCTAATGGATTAAAGCCTCACAACTCCTAAAGCAGCTTAAATTTAGTGTCTGAACACATTACCAAAGAAAAGAGTACTACTCTAAAAGCACACATTTATTGTATAAACCTCAGTATTTTGTGCAGCTTTTAGGTTCACTGCAATCCTACTGTACTACATTTTTATACTTCTTTAAATAACCACTGGGTGTCACAGTTATCAACAGAAAATGCTTGGGGGACTTTTCCAGGTTCATTTCAATTGGGATTTATATCATCAGAGGTAATACCAATTCCTATACCTGTAATGTTAATACCCACTCCCATTCCAAGATGAGAAAATGGCTTCCTCAATAAAAAATAAATTTAAAAAAAAAATCAGAGTTAGTACAAACTGTGTTCTTTTAGAAAATGTAGCAAAATGGAGACTTCTCTTTCAAATTTAGCCTACAGGTAAGATTTTGTCATACTGCACATTTGTGAAGTTCACTACTGGAATGGAATGAGGCAATCCTAGATTTGATGGACTTGAGAAAAAATTTCCATAGGCTTTCTCTTTCAAAAATTAAGAGACATGAGAAACAATTATTTCCTCTCTACTTCATAAGAATCCCATTCAATCTAAATATTTTGGCATCATAAATAGCATTATAGCCTTATGCTTCAGGTCCCAGCTCTCGGAATCACACAACTAGCAGAAGAACTTGAGTTTTCTTAATTTAAAAGTAAGTGTATGGTCTTCACCACAGAAAAGAAAATGTGACCCCAGTGACTATTCAGATTTGCAAATAACAGCTTTAAATCATGCAAGCTGCTCTGTGTCTTTGTTCACTTTATTCCCAAAGGAACAAAGTGCTGCTCACCTCCCAAAATCCCCATGAGATGAGGATTTCACCCACCCACATGTGTGCCTCACACCTGGAGAACTGGAGAGCTGCTCTGTGCACCCAAAGCTTGGGCAGCATCAAGTAACCAAGCACCAAGTGAACTTGTAATTTTAGAGACTGTGTCACCACATAGGTGATCCAAATGATCCATGAGGAAAGGCTGGCATGGCTGGGACACCTGGGAGAAGACAGAGTGGACAACCAAAGGATTGGTGCTCCTGAGTGCCTCGGAATGTCTGTAGGATACTTGGGAAGCCTCTGTCATACCCATGCTAAGGGATACTGCTCTGGAGCAGATGCTAAGAGCAGTCAGGGATTCATATTTGGGATAATTCTGGACAGCAGAGTTTTGGGGATCTTTGCCAGGACCTGTAAGATGTGAGGAAAGAAGGAGGAAGGTATTTCATGGATATCTCCTGTATCTTGGAGTATGACGTTTGAGGGCTGAATTAAGGAGCATGGGTCAGTTACCAGCTGCCACATTTCTCATTCCCTACTTTTTCTTACCCATCTTCAAAAATGGAGACAACTAAAAAGGGAAGCAGAGAACTGACCTAATCCCTGAGAATCAGGCTCCACAGAAGCACCTACAGTTCCTGGCCACCGTTCAGGTGACGGGGGAGAGATGCAGGCTGGGACATGGGCAGATGAGACAGAAATGCCAAACAGGCACTGTCATGAGAGATGTGCAACACATGGAAAGCACCAGCCTCTCTCTCTTTCTCTCTCTCTAGAAAATCACCCTGCCCTGCCCAGCATTTTCCAACTCCTCCATTTCAGCCACTTGCTGCCTGAGCAGCTAAAATGACTGTCTCAGCCAGAAATGTGATTTTTTTCTCTTTTTTCCTTTTAATCTATATTCATCCAAGTCCAGCTGCACAGAAAAAGGCACATGCAGGAGAATGCAAGCATTATCTAATACATAAAAGATGGATGCAGAGAGGAAGAGAATTAAGCTGTTCTTCATGCCCAGCATGGCACGATAAGAAGTAATGGGTGTGAACTGCAGGTGGGAGTTTTAGACTAGACATTAGAAATGGCTTCTTTTACCAGTAGGCATAATAAGGACTTGAATAGATTGCTTGAGGAGGCTGCAAAAGACTTCAAAAACAGGTTAGACAAACATTTATCAGGAATCATATTGGTATGATTCATGTTTGCAGACTGGAGCAAGGAATGGATCGTTTAAAGTTCTGTTCTCCTGTGATTTTTTGATCCAAAGATGCCTAATGACCTATTTTTTTTTTTGCTAGGGATTGGTCTTAAACAAATCTCACAATCTTAAAAACCTGCCAGCATAATAATAAGAAGGACTTCTTAAAAAATAAACATTATTCCAATGCCTTCTCTTAGTCAAAAAGCCCTCCCACTCTGCAACACATTCAACTACAAAGCTGAATAGAGTCAGTAAAATACTGAAAGCATTAGCAGCACTGCTAACACTGTGGCAATAATACAGCAAGTGATCTGAAATCCCCATTTCTTTTGACCAACTTCTTGCCACTTGTACCTTTCTGTCCTTCTTGGCACCCCAACACAATACATAATTTTCTAAATTACTTGAGCTTTTCTGCACACTTTGATTAACATAGCAGGTGCAGTTATTTAGACCATTAATGTCCTAGCAGTAGTGGAAGCTGGGAGTGACCCCACTGCAAATTAACAGTTCAGACACAAGAGGTGAATGGTGCTTTAAAATACAGCTGGAAATTTTCCACTGTACCCAAACAGGACTTGGTCCAAGGTCCTTGTCCCAAAGCTGCCCTCTTAACACAAGTCACTTGAGTTGGAGGAGAAAAGCATTACAGATTAATTCTGGTTTGTGGAGAAAAGAGGCTCTTTTCTTCCAGCTGAAGTTAAAAGCTGCCAGCAAACATCAGCGACCTATTTGGAAATTTTGGACTGACTCCTCATGTGATTTGACCATGGACTTTTTCTCCACTTTCTATTGTAATATTTCTATGAAGTCAGTCACCAAAAGCTTCTCTGAGTCAAATTCATTCTCTCTGCTTTCTCTTCACACTGCTGTGCCACTATTTGTCTTTCCCATTCCCATCACTTCTCAGCAATAACTTCCCTTCCAATAGTTTGAAAGCCTGATGCCAATGTTAAGAATAAACCTACAGGGGGAGGGAAATCCCCCCTATTCAACCTGTTCTGTCCATGTTACCTTTCCATTTTGTCTCCTCTTTCTAAACTGTAAGCTTGCAGGGGCATGGACAGACTTAAATTCAAAGTAAAAACCTACAAAAGTAAGGCTTACTATGCCTGGGCCTGCTGGGATCACTGGTACATGGACATTAAAACATTGCATTTATGTACTGTAAATAATGCAATGTAATATGATGTCAGACTGTGGCTACTACTGCATTCCCCAGGAAACAGAAGGAATAATAGAGGCATTCTTCTTGAAATATTACAAAAAATTATGAAAAAAAGGAGATGCAAAAAAAAGGACAGTGTGATAAAACATACTGAGAATGTGCTGGTCACATGTCAAACCACACTGACAATTCCTGAATACAGAACTGGCCACGGAGTGGGGTCCCACAGCGTGTGTTTGGTAATTGCATCACCTGTGCTACATATTCTCAATAACTTTGGTTGAACTACCTGACTTATTACTCATGTAACCCTATAGTTAAATGCAGGATATGGCTGCACAGCTCAGCACAGCACTCCTACCAAGTAACTCCAAAACAAGATGCTGCAGAGGTGTGTCACTGCTCCTCCCCGGTAATGAGCACAGCAGCAGCTGGGAAGGAGGGCTGAGCTGGGAGACCTGCATCTTCCACAGCCCCAGCCCACAGCCCAGTATCCCTCTGGGAAGGGGAATGAGGAACAGGACAATTGTTAGATCCATCCCACTTCAAAGACTCTAAGAAACAGCCTTCTGATGTCTGTGTAGCACAAATGGCTATAAAGATAAGATCTGCTTCTCTTTTAACTGAGAGACCTCTCTAAGATTCCAGTCCTTCTTGTTCACAACCACTCAAATTGCTCTTCCTCTGCAGAGCTAAAACGATGGCAGCGTGATCAGAAGTCACAGCAAATCGAGTGTTACATTATTATTGATTAATTACATCATTAAACACATTGTAATTTGTTTCAGTGGACCCTGTGTGGTCCCACACAGGTAAGAATCACAAAGAATGTGCACTGAAGCCAACAGACCTTACACACAAGTGTAAACCAGTCTTAAAACAATGTAAATCTCATTTAGGTAAACAAACAACAGCCCCAATATGTCATCCACCTGAATTCATTAAAATAGCAGTTTATACCAAATATTACTTGGGCTGATCACCACGAGTCATACCCAGAGAACCTCATTTTGATATTCCTTGTTCTTCCTCACAGAAAACTTCTGCAGTGTAAAGAGAGCAGGATTAGGCCAAACAATTCCATGAGCTCATTAGCTTCACACCACAAACACAAATCAGACACGTGTAAGAATAAAGAGCCAGTTTGGCAAGATACCATGATGCCAAGTCAGGTCAGTCAGGTTATAATAATTTTTAATTAACACTCTTCCAAGTTTCAGTGTTATTTATTTGCATGCCAGTGTCACTCAGAACAATCCTCTTCCCTCCCTATGAAAACCTTGGAGGAAAACTGAAAGAAAAATTTTCAGCCTGATCTGGACAAAGAGAAAGGCAATGTAATGACAAATGAAAATGACAGGTGAACTTGAAAACTCTTAACAAAAACATCTGTAGAAATGAAAAGACTGATATCAGTCTGACATCCACTGATAAAGAAACAAAAAACATAAATCAGCACAGTTTGAACACCAGAGAAGACATGATTTCTACTAGTCTATTTTTGATTATGTTTATCCAAGCAGCAAAAATTCCTCTTCTCAGAGGTTTTATATTGCCTTGCCCCTGAAAATGCTCCCTTTTGAAACACTGCTAGTGTTATTCCCTAAGGAATACAAAGGTCCAATGTAAAATTCAGCAGGTTGAGCATTCTAGACAGTTTCATTAAAAAGAAATTGCTATTTTAATTATTTTTTGAAAATGCTTGATAGTGCAATAACTATGCAATATTATTCATCAAGGCTTGTTTCAAAAGCCAAGTCATGGAAGCAGTTGTTGACAATCTGAAGCTGCCTCAATTTACTGTCTTCTAGTAAAAAAAATCCAGACTGAATATCCATAGGGTTTGTTCCATATATTAAATTATTTACAATTTAAATTAATGTTTATAGGTATTTGTGTTATATAGGTAAAATGATAAAAACCATTGAAGGTGTTGAAAGACATAGCTAAAATTGCTATTCCTATGACAAACTTTTGATCATATGTGAAGTAGCATAGCCTTATTATCCACATAATATTTGCCATGTATTTCATTATCAATATTTTGTTAATATTGATAAAACACAAATATTTAATACATTATAAAAGTAAGATGTAGAGTAATATATTAGTCCATGTAGAAGACAGATAAAGGGTGTTTTAGCATCAAATAACTCATAAGATTTCAGGGAAGTCATAATGTGTTTATACAAGATATTTTAGGATATCTGCATGGTAAAACTTTTTTAACAATGAAGTAGATGATCCTAAGTCTCTTCTCAGTGTTGAAATAATGTTATCATGATATTGTTGAAGGAGGCATGCAAGTATGTGTTATGGGATAATGACTTTATAAAATATATGAATTAATATGAAAAATGAATGTGCTTAGTGAACAAAAGTGCCTATTTTAGAGTTTTGTTGAAAAGGCTTTATTTTCAAGATGGATTACTTGTATTTCTTCTTTATTTTTACAAAGGATGAGAGATGGTGGGGAGAGAAACTGCTGGCAGTTCTGTATACACAGAATGCTTACTGCACTTAATCAGAAAAGGGTTTTAAGCTTTCACCTTGCTTTTTGTTCATCTAATTATTATTTCCATAATAATTTTAATAGTTTGCATATTTTTAAAGTAACAAAACTAAGCATCAGTGACTACCCTTTACTATCTAATGAACTGCACATAGGCTCTAGTTAGGTCCAAGGGTCAGAGGACACATGCCCTGAAGAATCAGGAGGATGGAGAGGCCTGGGAGCAGCTTCAAGATAACATGTGGTAGGTCTAGACCCTCAGAGATCCCCAAAGGTCATCCTGGATCCTTCCTGCCAACATCCCTGGAGACCTTCTGCTCCTTCAGGTGACCTGTCAATACTGGCCTGAACATCCCTGGCTGGCTGGTTTTCTCCCACAGCTGGGTCTTAGGATCCACTATGACCTTGAGAACAGATGATGACAGATCACCAAGAAGGGATGTGATGGCACAGCTCCAAAATCCATGAGCCACAGGCTGGCCTCCCAGTAACACAGGAGTAAGTGCTCCGCTACCACAGCTCACTGAGGCTGTCAGTGGCACAGTGCCAATGAGACACTGTTTGAATTTCCAAACTTACAACCACAGTGGTAGAATGTAGGCCAGAATTCACCTCTTTTAACTCTACTCACCTACAAGTGAGTGATGTGCTCTAACGTGGCTGGGCTAGGCTCCCACAGTGTCACTGCAAGACACCAGAAAGCCACACATCCCATCCTATGATGAGGATCTGGGATGAATCACCTTTGTGGCTGCCTCCACCTCTCCAGAGGAAGCCTAGGAAAATAGCTAGGCCAACTGCTTAACTTAGACATGTACAAAGTCAGGCTAGATTAATGCCATGAACTATGTTTTTCAAAAAGAAAGTTCTATCAAGGTTTCCCTGCTAACACTGTTGTTACAATAACAGCAAAGCAGATTTATCAAGCTATCTACTTTGCATTTGTGTCAATGCTCCTGGCAAAATGAAATTAGTTCTGTTCAGCTGTGTCTTTGGCACTGCACATCCTTGGCAGGGGACTCCTAACAACACATGGGTATTCTTTTAGCTTCAGGGAGAGGAGTCTTTGTCTTTCAGGACAGAAAGCTTGAGCTCATTTCAGGATGCATTTGTGAGGTTTTGAAAGGCCATGGTGTGCAATATAATTAGTTGCTCTGAGGTGACAGATTTGTTAAAATCTATAAAACTAGGTTCCAACTGTGAAAACGCAGTAAACAGTGCTGCCCACAGAAGTATGTCTATGCATGCACTGAAATATTTAAAAGACCCAGCCTTTGATGCTAATTTTACAAAACTCCCCTTTCTTCCTTCCAGCTGGAACTCCTTCCCACCATCCATGCCTCCCAGCACTGGCAGTATCCAGCAGGACAGACTCCTCTCTCAGACATGGTGCTCTGAAGAAGTGCTATTAAATCAGAGTTACTGACAAAAAAGGTGTTGGTATTTATAGAAAATGAGGAACTACCTCAGAAATTCTACAGATGGAATTGTGTCTATTGTGTCAACATGTCCTGCTGGATAAAAATAGGAATGACAATATCTAGGGTGTCCTGTCCATTAGTCCAACTGGTGATGAGTAATGCAGCCAAATGCATGTCAGTAAATCCTACCTACCACACCATGCTTCAGAAACCCTCTTGGCACTCTTCTTTAAGAGAGAAGCCACAAAAGCATAAAGGTTTAATCTGCATGTATTTGAAATTATTATATCATTTATGAGGCAAAGATTCAAATAAGGTATATTAGTTGCTCCAAATACGTCTCAGTAAAAAACCATCTCTGCCTACATTCCACAGATTGTACCCTCTTCAGAAAACCCCCAAGTGATACGGAAAAATTGGTGAATGTTACACTTTCAATCGGAGAAATCAGGTTGGTTTAGTACAAAAGACCCAAACACATTAGTCAAAGACAAAAAAACTGAACTCTCTGATACTAAGAGCCTTTGGAAAAGGATCTGAAGAAACTCTTCTGGAAATTAAAATGTAATGTTTAAAAGTTATTGGATCACATGGATTGAACAATTTACTGCCTGGTGTTAGCCTCAGACAGAACTTGTGTCTTGAATGAGCATCCTCCTGAAAGCCTCAGGACTCAGTCTTCAGTAGCATGCAATGCTCTTGCCCACTCCTGCATCTCAGGCCAGTCTAATTCTGGAACAACACCCTCTTTCAAGTGTGCAGAAAGTATTTTTGTGCTGGACTAGTGTTGGTGCCTTGGGTTCTTTATCAGAGTAGATATTTGAAACTTCCTGAGGTACTAAGTCTGAGAGTAAGAGCCAGAGCTGATGTACCAGAAAACATTAGATGAAGTGGTAAAGACTTTTTACTTCATAAATGTGTGGAGCCACACAAAGGAATCTTTTCTCTCCTTCTGTGGCTCTTTATTTCTGATGCAAATACTATGCAACAACAAGGGAGGAGGAGCTTGTACAGGAAGTTGTATTTTAAGTAAAGGTACAGTTACAAGAAAAAGTAATGATTTCCCTTAAAATAAGGGGCACTTAAATGACATTCTTGTGACACTTGCCTTTAATCTCTTGCCCGGAGTAAGGAGAGTCTGGTTCACTTGCTTTTTTAAACACGGACTTGGAACACCATATATTTCTGATTAAGAAGGGGAAAAAATTAGTAACTAATCCCAGGGCTCCAAGGAGCTATTCACAAGCCTAATGTTAAGATGTAATCTTCTGGTGATTACGTAATAGTTTCCCCCTCTGCCCATTCCAGAGTGGATATGAGATACTACAGTCTACATGCCTGGTCTTGAATGTTTGGTTCCAGGTATGAGAGCTCATTGCAGCTGCCTAGTGAAAGGCCAAGTGTACATGTCATTCTGGGAGAGACAGGATAGGCAATAGAAGGTGGTGTGCCACCCCACTCAGGGTTAGGCTCTAGGAGCTATGTGGGAGTTGGCAGACACAATTAACAAGCCTGAAATAACAATTGCCTTGAGAGCCAGCACAAAATAAAAGGCAGGGGAGCAGCCTTCAAGTAGGAAAGTAAAATAACTGCAACAACAGCAGGACAAATCTAATCTCACATAAAAACACCAAAAACCCATCTGAGACCTGGACATGAAATCAACACACTGATATTAAGGAACACAGATCACAAGAAACAAGAAGCTTGGAATCCTCCACGGAATAAAATCAGTGATTAGCTTTTCTGTGGAATATCTGCCAGCTCCTGCTGCACACAATGGTCAGAAGGGGGTTTCATAAGTGTTAGAGTGAGCATTTACACCTATCAAGATGCAGAGGAAAAAAAAAGAAAAATCCAAGCAAACTGTTATTCTGTCCAGTGCAATCCACTGCAGCACTGACACAGTGGCCTACTGTCTTTTCAAATCCTGGCCACACCTGACTTCTAAACATATCTGAAAATGCCTGATGCATCACAGGATACACAGACAGATTTTGCAGGTGATATCTAGAATAGTCCCAGACAGATAAATCCTGCATGCAAAGCAAGTCTGACATGTCAGATTCACAGCATATGCAATATTGTCTTGCTCAGAGAAGTTGCACAGTAAGTACCAACCTGGCAGCACACCCCTTGCACATACACGTTTTATCTGTCCTTACAGAGAAGTCTGAGCTCTCCCAATGCATCCTGCACATCCAGAAAAGACACCTGTGGCAATGGAAATACAGGGGAATCCATGCCAGGTATGCTCTTCCTACGAGAAATTGCACTGACCACATAAAGATAGGACACACCCTGTATTAAACAGGACGTTCTGTACCACATGGGATCCCTGGCACTTTCTGACATTTATTTTTGTGACCACAGCATGCTGTGCTTACTCAGGAGAGTGCAGAGGTCAACATCAGTGTATGCACATGAATTTGGTGGACAGAAGACACTGTGTGATTACCTAATATTTAATTAGGTTGCAACGAAAGCACTGCTGCCCTTATCTTCACTATGCAAGCTCAGCTACAAAGCAACAGGATGGCTGCACTGAAGCTTTGGGATATAATATCAGTAACCCCTGAGACATGACAATTATCCAGTCACCAATACTGTTCCCCACCAACACAAGGATAGTCTTGTAGAAAGTATATTTATAATCAAAGCAAAATGAAAGTTGGGCAAGATATTTTGAAGGTCACTGGTTCAACCTCCTGCTATCTCCACGGCTATCTTCAAAGATAAAGTAGGTTGCTCAAAGTCTTTTCCTGTCTAGTTTTGTTTCCAAGGATGGAAAATCCACAGCCACTCAGGGAAAATGCTCTGCTTGACCATTCTCACTTTGAACTTTCGTTTTCTTACACACAATTGGAATATCTCTGGGTGCAGTTTCTCACTTTTATCTCTCATCCTGTTGGCGACTATCTCAGAGAAAAGCCTTGTGCCATCTTCCCTATAATTCTCTCTGGGAAGGTGCACATTGTAATTAGATCCTGCTGTGGCCAAACCCACTTCCTCACACAGCATGTGCTTCAGCCCCTCACAGTCTCAGCAGCCTCTGCTGAACTGGCTGCTCCCAAACTAGACAGTGTGTACCCAGTGTGGCCTCACCAGTGCAGGACTCAGAGCTCATACCTGCTGGCTTTAAGGAGAATGCAGCTCTGCAGGTGTTGGAATCCCATGAGGAACTTCTTTTGTCCACCTGGATGGCCAGGCCCTTTTCTGCTGGGCTACTTCCAAGCCAGCTGGTTCTCAGCTTGTAGCATCCTATAGCCTGTTCCATATTCAGGACTTTGCCCTTGTCTCTGTTGACCAACACGAGGTTCTCACTGGCCCACACCTGCAGCTTGGCAAGCCTCCTCTGACTGGTGCCTCCTGTGTACCAGCTGATCTCCCCAGTTTGGCAAGGAGAGCAGCTGAAAACTTGCTGAGGGTGCACTCTGTACCACCCCCTGCGTGGTGACCTTGTCAAATGAGACTCGCCCCAGTACTGATCCCTGACCCCTCCTAACAGGGCAGCAGACAAGACTTCAAACCAATGACACACAACCTTCAAGCCTAGGGGTACAAGCAGTTTTTCACACCCAGGGTCTGCCCACCTCACCCACATCTCCCCAGTTATAAGGTTATCGAGGAAATCCACCAAAAGCCCTCATAAAGACAAGCTTGAACGACATTCTCTGCTTTCCCTGTGCTCACTAAGCCCAAAGTCAGTGACACTGGGTCAGACACAACCAACTTTTGCCTTTGTTCAGTCACCTTCAGTCTTTAAATGTCATGGACTTTCCAACGTCACAGGTTGTGAGTACAAAACTGGTGAGCTCCCTCAACACTCAAGTAAGTGTCATGTGGCCCAGTGGACTTGTATATGCCCACTTTGACAGAGTGGACTTTCTGTGGGGAGTTTCCCTCCTCTGCCCAAACCCTACTACAAGCACAGAAGCTTGGGAGATGGGAATGGGGTTTTTCCCAGCAAAGTCCAAGATGAAAGAGGTCTCTTCTTTTTCCTTGACCTTTATGGCCAGTTTAATCACCCAGTCCTGCAGCAGGCCCACATATTTCCTTGTCCTCCTTTTGCTGCCAAATCACCTGTAGAAGCTCTTTCTGTTGCCCTTCACGTCCTTCAGTTGCAACTCCAGCCAGGTTTTGGCTTTCCATATTCCACTCCTCTACTAAAATACTGACCATCCTCCTCTGCATGAAGTGATGAAGAATCTCACACCAGTGTAATTTGCTTACTATCTGCTGAATGATTTCTAAAAATGCTGTTTAAGGAAAGTGCTTATCTTTCATCCTTATCTCATTTTTTGGAAGTGGCAAGCACATCCAGGTGCCTGTTCCAGCCTTTATTTAGCTGGTACTGTGGAAAATGTGATTGTTCTAAATTATTCTTTCTTCCTTTGTTCTTTGTTGTTAGTTGGTTTGTTTCCAGCAACCTTAGATTTGATGCAGAAGAAAAGGGAAAGTATACACACCTGATAGGGAATCAAACAATTAATTACCTTCAGCGTTCAGCTTTGACTGCTAATCCATCTCTCGAGGATTTTCTCTAATATTTTGTAGTATTACAGCTCTGCCCAAGCAGCCTCACATGGTTATTATCAAATAACCCAGGCCCTTAATGAGAGTTCCTTCCTATTATTCAGATCTGGACTATGTGCTCCATCCTCCTCTAAAACAAAATGGTAGGGGAAAAAAAGTTAAAAAAAAAGACCTAAATTAGCCAAAGTTTATTAGTTCTAGCCAGCTCATGAACAATAAATTCAAGGGTTGTTTTTTCTGACTTTCCAGATCTAGAAAATGGAAGTGCTTCTTGCTTCTCAAGCATCTGTATTTAGTCTAGAATGTCCCAATATGGGTTTCTTACACTTAAGAGTAACACTAGTTCAAAATATTCTACATTGGTAATTTCATTTGCTGTTTTCGACAGGGAATGATTGCTCTCTAGTATCTAAAGTATCACAATAAATAAGAAGTATTTCTGCAACATTTTCTCTGTTAAACATGTGGAACTTGTCTGAAGTTGTCTGAATTACAATACAGTCAGAATTGTACATATTCTGCACAGTTATGTATTGCAACTCTGCTTCAATAACGTGGCTGGTGTTACAACTGTATTTAAGGTTGCCAAAATTTCTCTTCAAAATTCCTCTTCTGGGTGTTTATAAGTTTGTCATTTTTTACAGTTGAATTGGTGCATTAATTCTCTACTTTTGGGAAACTTTAAAGATGCCTGAATAGGATGAACTCATACTTCTGTTATTGTAATAGAGTCATCTGTCACAAGTGAGACAGATGTGTTTTGTATTTACCAGTTGATTCTCTAATTGCTCAAAAAGCTGCACACTTATTTGGATTATTAAACCTGCCCTCTCTCATCTGGCTGTAGAATAGAATCAGATCCAAAACAGGGCTTAGCTGATGAAAAACTGAAAAAGCGTGGCGCCCTTACCCCTTTCACAATTCTCTTTTTCCTGTGACTGTGCCAGCCCCAGACCTGTCTTCCAAGATCCCCTCCTGGTGACTGGAGAAAGTCTAGGAGGAGTAAAAACCACCTTTATGACTAGGGAAGGCACAAAGGTGACAAAGGACAACAGGTGCAGACAGTGGGAAGGGGTTTTTACCATCCACTCCCGTGGACACTGTGGCACAGGGCAAGAAAACATAGTCTTGATCTTTAAAGTTCACTTTTAGGTGCCTTCACAGGGTCTGTGCTGCTCTCTGCAATTGTTCCTGCCATCTTTACTCAAGTCTTTGAATTATGGATGCAGTGATGGCATCTGGGGAAGACCAAGAAAGAACTCAAGAATGCTGAAAACACACAACAATGGAAATGAGAGTATATACAGCAGTGAAGTGACTAAAACACAAGCCTTGTGTTCTCCAGCAATGGTTGGTCAGCTAAAAACACAAAATCAACATTCCCCTTTCTGGAAGACCGATGTTGAATTTAACCCTACAGCCACACCAGGTCAGAAGTCAGGGACAAAGCCCTTTCCAACCTCTCCCTCTGATGTAAGAGTGCTTTAGCTGTTATCAGCCAAATATCTTCTGCTGCCTCTAAACAGGGCCAAGGTATCTACTTCAGCTGGCCAGGCCTCCATGAAGTCTCATCTGCTTCTCTGGTTTCACTCCTTTCATGCATTTTGTCCCTCCATGGAGTTCTCCACTGGTCTTGGGCCTCTGGTTTCCCCCAGCTGGACTTTTTCAAAGTTCCACTCAAAACAAAGCACTGTTGCTCAAACTTATTAGTTTAACCTAAGCCAGTACTCCTAAAACCTCAGCTTCTGAAGGGGAAGATATTTAGATATTAACCTCAGCTTTCAATAAGGAAAAAAGAGTTTTGTTATTTCCCTTTGGGTTTTGGAGAAAAGTTCGAGCATACCAAAGATAAAAATTCTAGGCTCTAAACCAAATAACATAAAACATATTATTTCAAGATGTTATTTTTAAAGACCAAGATTTCACTCATGACTTTTGACCAGTGGCCTGGCTCAGGATTTGTGTTTGCCTTCCACCACACAGGAGGGTTAGCAGAGAGAGACCACAGGGCAGAGATGGAGACCCTTAAAATTCCCACTGTCTTCTGACAGCCTGTCCTGACAAATGTGTCCGAACTCTCAACATTCCTGCAAGATCCAGCAAAACTGCCATTTCCCCCCTTTTTCCGTGCCAACACATGCAGTGACAAGACCGTCAGCAGGTCTGAAACCTTCCAGTAACCAACCTGTGCAACACCAGGATGCGACTTCATGAAGCATTTTCCTTTTTTAGAAACCCCCAAACGCAGAATCATAGGATCAAGGTTGGAAGGGACCTTAAAGACCATCCCGTTGGGCTGGGACGCCTTCCACTAGACCAGCTTGCTCAAAGTCCCATCCAACCTGCCTTTGAACACCACCAGGGCTGGGGCATCCAAACCTCCCTGGGCAACCCATCCTAGTGTCTCATCACTCTCACATAAAAGCATTTCTTCCGCGCACCCAACCTAATTTCCCCCTCTTTCAGTTTGCACCCATTTCTCCCTGTCCAAATTATATCAGGAAACCACCTGAGGCCAGAAATTACCCGGTCACCTCCACGGTGTCACAGGGACGGCCGGTCCCACCGGGACACGTCGGGGCAGCCCACCGCACCTCATGCGGGACCACCCTCACCCCTCTCCGAGGGCACACACCGGGCACATGCCCGGGACCCCGGCTGCCCCTCGGGCACGACGCCCACGGCCCCCGAGGCGCCGCGGGACCCCGCGCGGGCGGGCGGCGACCCGGGCGGTGCCGTTGGGGCGTCCCCGTCCCCGCCGGAGGCCGCCCCGCCGCCGCCCCCCGGCAGCCGTGGGGCCGTGCCCACCGCGGCCCCGGGCGGCGGAAGTGTGTGTAGGGGGCAGTGCAGGAATTTCCTGTGACGTCCCGGCCCGGACTCCATTAGGTGCAGCTGGGCTGAGAGGAGACAAACCCGGCGGGCAGCGAGCGGAGCGGGCCGGGCGCCTGGGGCTGCCGGGCGGGGGCTCAGGGCAGCGGCGGCCGCCATCGCCAGAGGGAGCCCCGAGCGGGCGGCGGCGCTGCCTCCGGGACCCCCGGCGGGCGCAGGGCCCCGCTCCGCCTCCCCTCGCCCCCGCCGCCTCCCCCTCCTCGCCCCCCCGGCTTCCCACCACGGCCGCTCTCGGCGAGGAAACTCTGGCCTCCGCTTCCTCCTCCTCCGACTCGGACACCGGCGGAGCCTCCCCGCCCCCGCGGAAGAAAGCCCGGGCCTCCCCGGCGGCGGCGGAGGGAGCAGGAGAGCCCGGGGCTTCCGCGGGCAGAGCAGGCCTCACCTCGTCCCAGTCCCCCTCGGTGCCCGCCGGGCTCGCCCCCGCCGCCGCCCCGCTCAGAGGCAGTAGCAGCAGCGGCGGCATCGCCAGCAGCGCCATGCAGGCCAACGGGGCGGGAGGGGGCCAGCAGCAGCAGCAGCCGCCGCCGCAGGGCCCCGAGCTGGGCTGCCTGGGCGCCCAGAACGGCGAGGCCTCGGCGGGCACGGCCGCCGGTGACCAGCTGGCCCACGCCAACGGGCTGCTGCCCTCGGCCAACAGCGGCGGCCCCGGCGGCGGCAGCCCCGGCGGGCTCGGCGTCAACAACGGGGTGCCCGCCGCCGGGGGGCCCGGCCCGGCCGCCGCCGAACTGGGGGGTGGCGGCGGCGGCGGCAGCGCCCTGAAGAAGAAGAAGCGGCTCTCGCAGTCCGACGAGGACGTGATCCGGCTGATCGGGCAGCACCTCCACGGGCTGGGGCTCAAGTAAGTGGCCGCGGTGGGCGACGGGCAGCGCGGCTGATGCGGGAGACGGGCTCCTTCCTTCCTTCTTTTCCTGCGGCGCCCTGACCGGAGGGTCCCCCCCGGGGCCGGGGCAGCCCCCCACACAAGCCCCGCCGCCCTCCGCTCCGACCCCGGGGAGGGTCCGGCGCGGGGTCCCCGTGGAGGATGGGCAGCCCGAAGCGGGGAGGAGGGGAGAGGAAGGGACCCCCGGTTCGGGGTGGGGGGGGGATTGATGGGCAAAACTGTCCCGTCGCAGCCTGGTGCTGTCCGGCGAGGGGAGAGCAGTGCCCGGCGGTGGGGCAGGCCCGCTCCCGGAAAAATGGAGCCGGAGCTGTGTTTTTCAAGCCCGTGCCGGTGTCTAGCGAAGGGACAGGACAAGAGCTTCCCCTGCCAGGGATGGCAATATGGAAGTCGAGTTGCACACCGATAAGGGTAGATCAATACAAATGTGTTAGTGGGGGAGAAGTTATCTAGTAAACATAATGGAGCCCGCAGCTGGGCGTGGGGGGGGCGGCTTTTTCGCAGATGAGCCCCAAGATTTGGCTTGTCAGCTCGGAGGAAGCGACACAAAGTAAACTGCCACTTAAGCAGGCCGATTGGTTTCACTCTGGAAACCTTTGGCCCTCTAAATGGTGAAGGCCTCTGTAGATTTGTGCTGGACACGTGTTTTTGCTAATAATCTTACTTGTAAACAAGAAATGAGAATGTTGGCCCTTCCTTAAAATCAGAATAGAGAAAATAATTTCCCAGTGGAATAGGGGAAGTCGTAAGTGTTTAATCATAGTGCTTTGTGAGTAAAGCTAAAGCTAGCCAGTATGTCATCATTTTTGGAAGGAGGGTAGAGAAGTCCTGCGAAGTGCTTATGTAGCCACAAAAGAAGTCTTAAAAACACTGCAGAATGGGTCAGCTATAAAGAACATATTCCATAAAATAAATTGCCTCTGACACAAGAGGCAAGTTTACAGCAGCAGACAACTCGTGACTATTCATAGATGACACCACAGTAAATAAGCTATTTTTAGTATAAAAGGGGGAGGGCTACAGGTTCCTGAGTTTGTTTATTTTTTTTTAAGGAGCCAGTCTTTTAAGAAGTGATGAAGAAGAAAAAATTAGGCTTGTGCCAGATGTTGTAGCTCTCCTTGTTCTTTTAGGGGGGAGGTAGGGAGGGGGCAGGGGATGGCAGCCAGTAGCTGACAGCTTTCTAGACTGTATCTTCCTTCATGAAGTTTATCTTCTGTGCAGGGCTGGCTGTTTGAGGTGGCTGGTAAGTCACATACTTTATGGTACTTCAGCAAAGCTTTCAAGCTCCTTGACAACTTGCATTAGGTAGAGGTAGCTTTTTACATGTCTCAGGCAACTGAGATCACCTTCTTGAACAAGCATCTGAATCTGGTCATCATATTCTTGTTTAATTAAAGTTACTTTATAGTAAACTGTTATCATAGCAGGCGGTGTATTTGTGAGGGTGAAACTGGTCGGGTTTTTTTACACTGTATCTCTCCTGCAGCCAGACTGTTGATCTCCTCATGCAAGAGTCAGGATGTCGTTTAGAACATCCTTCAGCTACCAAATTCCGCAATCATGTCATGGAAGGAGAATGGGATAAGGTAACGTAGGGCTTATAGGACTGTATTAACCACTGTTGAAATTTATAGTATCTGTGAGAGAATTCAAAATTCATCCTCCTTATATACTTTTTTTTCTCTTATGCCGATTTCTGCAGGCTGAGAACGACCTGAATGAACTTAAGGCCTTAGTGCATTCTCCGCATGCAATTGTGGTAAGAGGCACACTTGAACTCTTTCAGAGCTGTGTAGTTGGGCTAATTGTAGTGGTGTAATCTTTCACTATGGAGTTGGTTGTCCATAGTTCTTGTTTTCTCTTTTTTGTTTACTTTAAGCTGCTTGCATGCTATCTCAAACGTCATACTAAGCTGAACTTTTTTTTATTCCATTGTAGAATGTGAGATAGGCAGCCCAAAAGTATTGAGGCTGAGATTTGGTGTGCTGAATGTTAAAACTCTATTAAATGTACCTAACTGATAAAATATAAATCCTGTCACAGTCCTAAAATAGGTCAGTTTCTGTAGAAACTGCCTATGTTGAATACTAATTTCAACCTTGAAATACTTCTCACAATCTCTGTGTTTATAGGAGTTAGGTTTTCTGGAGGGAAGAGAAGTTTAGAAATAAAATGCACTAATACTAATGTGGAGTTGGCATTGTCATAGCACGTTACAAGAATATAGAGGCTGCTATAGACTATGAACAATACTGTTGCTTTTCCAGATGGCTTTTAAAGAGCAAATGCATTTGTATTGCTGTTTAGGATTTTATTTAGAGCTTTTTCTCTTTGGGTGGCTTTTTTTTTTTAAAAAGATAAACCTAGAAATGGAAGGTTGGTGGATCCTGTGACTTGACACTACAATATGTGTTGTTATGATTTCACTTGCTTTGGGTGAAGTGTTTTTTGTTTTGATTTTTGTATCTCAAGATATAATTCATCACTTGGCTCTTCAAAGAACTTGTTCTCTTGTTGTAAAACGTTTATTTTAATGAGATGAAGTTACACCAGCTATGGTCACTTAGGAAGCAAACAGTACCAAGGCTTTTTGAAGTGTCTGTGACTGTAAACAATGAGGAATCAGCTGATGGCTGCTTAGTTCCACTTCTAGCTGATTCATTTGTTGTCAAGACAATTTCCTGTCTGGTGGGGGAGGGAGAGAAAGAGAGAACAGGAAATGAAGTAGGGAAAACAGATGTTTAACAAAACATCAGAAGGTACTTGACAGAAGTTTACATTTGGTTCTATTAATCTGGTCAAAGCTTAGCACCTCTTAATTAGACCGACCAGTAGTTCACTTTCTCTTTTGTCAAAGACCTGAAGGAGTTGAGAATATTGCATGCAGCTTTCAACAGTTTGTGCAGGCTGAAAGTATGGAACTGCTATGTTGTAATATGAGTGGTCATCTAACACAAATTTTCTCATGTTTTTGACTTCTGAAGTTACAAAGTTTGTCTGTAGTATTAAAACGTTTTGCATGTTAGTGAGTCAAGAGATTTAATTGAGTTATCAACACTGTACTCTTTGGAGACCTCAATTTGAGAAAGAAGAATGTTTTCCTTCTGTTGTTCTGAAGGGCTCCAAGAGCATTCTCTAATATTGATATCTTAACTGGTTCCATAAAGCTTGGTGCAGTAAAAACTTGGTTTAGGTTGAACTTTACCTGAACCAATATTAACTGTTTTCTTTTTAAAGTTGATCTCCTTTATATTAACTTGATATAATTTGAAACAGGTAACAATTTTGAATATCTTACATGTGCAAGACAGCATTATTTGCAAGGATAAGTTGAGCTTGTGTGCATGGAGTCTCCTCCTCCCTCTCTGTCCAGCTTTTGTGCACATGGTTGTGGTTCTGGGTGGGTATTAGTGCTGGGAAGGTAGAGAAAGGTCATTACAGGTAAGGAGGGATTCTTTATTCTCTGTAAGTATTCCCCACTGCAGTAAAGTCAGAGCTAATGAAGGTGATAAATGTCTTGATCAGGACAAGTCCAAACAAGGTGCTGCTGCAGGTAGCTTTTTAAAAATAGAAAATTGGATTTTGAGTTTCCTGACTTGTGACTCACACTATGTGACTAGATGTTTTAAAAATGTGTGCATACAAGAAGAATGGGTACCTAAAAATTTAGGTGACACAGAGAGTATTTAACTAAGTAGGGTGTGTGTTCTGTGGTTTGTTTTTGGTTTGTGGTTTGGGTGGGTTTGTTTTGTTTTGTTGTTTTTTTTTTCCTTACAGTTAATATGACCTGGACAAAATAACCAAGATACATAGCTGCTCTTGAAATGTCTGGTCAGTGAAGGGAGATGGATATGTGTTCAAAAAATCCTACTTGTGTTTAATTTCCTGATTTCTCCAAAGTGCTTTAAGTTCTACAGGTGAAAACGCTAAATATGAAGGGGCTGATGTCAATTTTTAAAGCTTTGATGCAGTGTGTTGCTATGGGGGGGAGGAGGGTGTGGCAGCACACAGGACAGTTTGCTATTTCTATTTGTGTTAACACAGCTGAGTGCTGTACAGTATGTGATTAGTCATGTTTGCTTTTCCAGCATGTAAGATACAGCTGTCTTAGAAAATCTGTAGGAAAAGTTTATAATTGAATCAAGCATGATGTTTTTGCTTCAGTAACAGTTAGAAAACAACTTCAAGCCAGCCTGCAGTTTGGCTTACTTTGGGGCTACTCAAGCATGTGATGGCATCTGTCTTGGGTACTTAATTGCACCTAGGAAGTAACTTTGGGATTATTCCTCTACAATCTTCTAGAAAATACCTTCAGATTGTTCTCTTTACTTATTCCAGAGGTATACAGCCTGCAGCAGGCAATACAATCTAAAAAGTGAGTTAAATATTATCATTTGAGTAAAGTGCTCCACCTGCCTGCATGGTGTCCCTCTTGCTACCAGCATTAAGGGCAGTTCCGTGCTGGAGTTAATTACTCCCTGTTTGGTAGGACTTAGTATGGTTGAAGCCTCATTAAATTCCTTGCTGAATTCTGTAGAGCACAATATTTTCTGCCCTTTACATATCAGGGCATTTAAGTTTTGTGTTGTTTTTAAAGCTTTCATCAGTGTTTTACAAAACTACCACAATAAAAAACTACAGGATAAAGAAAACTGAGGTCTTAGTTCTGCAGGCTGTAAGTAGATAGCTACTGTGTTGAGTTTGTTTTGAAACATCTGCTGATAATTTCACCATGTATTTTAGTTACCTATTTAATTTCAAAGAGCAGTTGTTTCAGCAATGTTTACTTATTTTTCACTCCTAGTACATTAATAAAACTGTTATGGAGCTTAAGATACACAGGTTGAAAATAACACCAAAATCTAGACATAAGCTTAGTTTATTTTGCATTTTTTCTGAAGATTCACTGCTGGTTACAGTTACTGATCAGAATGGCCCAATTTCTTGCCCGTGGCAGTGTGTTTGTCCTGTTCCTTTCACGGCTTTGTTTGTTGAGGTTTTCACCTTTGGGTATGTAGTGATGGGGAGTTATGGTACCTGCCAGACTTCCTAGAATTTAGGATTCTGGAAGGGGCTTTCCTACTAACAGTTAGGACAAGGAAGGAGTACAGTACTAAGCATTCATGTTAGTAACCCAAGTTTGAAGAAAGAAAAATGCTAGTAGTGCATACATTGAAATAAACAAACAAAAACCTATAAATCTGTTAACTCTTTGTTTTGCCCCAGGGTAATCAGAGTTCAATTTACGCTTAAATAATAGCTTGTAGAAACAACAAAGTAATGCACTTTATCCTCATCCTTTCTGTAGAGGTGAAAGACAGGATGAGGTATAATAACTGAAAAAAACCAGCCAGACTGCAGTGCTGACACTTGGATTGGACTTTTCCAGAGGTCCATCAGGGTGAGGAATCTTGGCTATAAGCTAGGCAGTGGTGGTGTCTGAATTTTAAAGTGTTCAGCAGTCATGAGTGTAATGAAGTTGAATTTCCTTTGCAAACACTGAGATGATAGCAAATCCCAGGCACTTGTGTTACTTTGGTATGGTTTTCATTATGGTCATTTTGATTTCCCTTCTTGGTAAGGCAGCTAAAAAACACGAAGAAAGAATAAGCTACTTAATCAGCAAGTTTGTGCTTTTACTTTCCAGTTGTCAATATTTTAAACAGTTCTCATTCCTTCTAGAAGAGGTTGTTTGGGCTCTAAAAGAGATGATGTACCCAAAATGGTCTTGGATTTTGTAGAAGGTGGTGTTGCAAGAAATTAGAAGTACTATTAGGAGGGTGTAAAGGAGTTGAGAGAAATTTATTTACCAGCAAAGTCGCTAATTGCACAAAAATAAGAAGTAGGAGACAGTGAGTGTCCCAATGTTAAAAGATGACCTGCAATGTAATATTACTGGAGTGTGACTCTTGCCTTAAGGAAATTCATGCCATTGTTTGAGTATGCTGTAGGGCAAGTTTTGGAGCAGTTACCAAAATAGCTTAGTAATTCAATTTAATTTCCCCATCAAGATTTTAGTTCCTGCCCTCTGCTGTCGATAAGTTACTGTTCCAAGTTGCTTATCTCTTACTCTGATTCTCCATTATGGAACACTAGATTGCTGCATGAAATGTATAATACTTTGTTTTTCTGGGGGCCTTTATATTCCTAATATGCCTAAGTCACATATGGCACTGATGGCCTTTTTTTTTTTTTTTTTTTTTTTTTTTTTTTAAGCCATACTTTCTAGCCTAGAACTGAAATTACACCTCTTTGGCAGCAGCATTCTGAGTGGAAGTATTCCTGTAATGCTTCCATGGAATTGCTGGGACTGATGTTATAAAACTCATATTAGAGGGTTTTTCTGCTCTTTTTACTTTTTCCCCTAACAAAATGAAAATTATGTTCCAAGTCATGAAAGTAAGGAGGGTGAAAAGGTAGGTTATCACATTTAATGGAAATGTGATATAAATTCAGTATTATACACAGTGGATGGAGAAGGAAGATAGGGAGGGATTACAGTTTTTATTACAAATAAATATCAGCCTGTTTTTGATCTGGTGGTTATCATCAGTGTGAGGTGACCAAAAGCAGTGAAATATAGTGGGTGTCTGCTACCTGGGCATTTCCGTGGATCCTGGGGAGCATGTGCACAGCTGGTGGAGGAAGTTCTTATCCCTCCTGCTGCTGGTATATAAGCAAACAGCGTGGGGTCTGCTGGCCTGCTGCATGGAGCCAGCCACTGGGCTTGTAAATAATTGGGATATCTTTCATTTGGTTTTTCACATGTCAGAACATCGAAAAAAGTTGTCTCACCTGGAAGAACTGTACAGTAATGGTCTAATAATTCCAAATTCAAATAAACTAAAGAGCTGGATTGGGAGTGCAATACAGGTTTGCCTGTCAGATACAGGACAGCAGAGCACTACAGACAAGTTTGAACATAAATCATCTTTACTGTGTCATGTTTTATGCTTCACAAAGCTGTGTGGTAAGTTAATAGCACTGTATGTGGAAACTTCATTCTTTTGAAGAACTGAGTGTCTCTGGAAATGAAAAGGCTTTATGTTTTAACTTTTGAATTTAACATCTAGTGAGCCTTAAACTTTCATGTGAGCTTTAATAGGACAGGAACATGTTAAACTTCCCAATTATCCCTCTACTTAAGGAGGCTGGCAGTGTGTTTGAAACTAAGTAAACATTGACCAAATATGAGCATGAAAATAGTGAGGTGCCTGAGGTCTGATGAAAGCAAAGGAAACTGGTGATTGAACTGGTGGTGTATTCATTAGGAAAGCAAATGTAGTTTACTACACTTTATCTCCAGTCTATGTCTTACTAGTTTATCTAAGCATGAACATTTTCCTCATTTTCCTTTTCAACCTGGTGAGTTTTGTGGACTAAACCTGTCATTTCTGATAGCAGTAAAGAATGTGTACAAACACAAGATGCTTGATTTCATCCAGAAACAACCAAACTGTGTTTGTACTAAATTACTGTTAAAAATTTTAATATAGTAACTAAATGCCTATATTTTTTTACCCACAGATATTTGTTACAATAGTAGGCTTGATTATTTTTTTAAGAAAACAACCAAAAACTGTAAAAGTGAAAGGAACACTATGCAATAACAGCTCTTAATTCATAGTGTTGAAGTGACTCCTAAGTATAGGAAACTGGTTTTTTTTTCTGTAATCCTGAAAACAACACCCAAGGAAAATAATTAAAGATGGAACTACAAAAAAACCCCAAAACCTCAGGCAGTGTCAGTTTGTTGCTGTTATATGTTATGCATCTATGCAAACAATTTATGTCAACACCTATGTAAGCAGTGTGAGAACTTGATGAGTTGCCCTGTTGTGTTCTGTGCTGTCATGCAGTCTTAAATATGTGAATAGCTGATTTGGGGCCCTTTTCTTGATAGAATGTTTCACTGGAAAACCTGAGTAATGCAGGGTTTGAAGGATGATGACTAAAGAGAGAGCAGCTGAAAATGGGAACAATTGCAGGGGAGATCTGAGGAATGAGATAGGAACTACTTGGAGCCCCATCAGGCAGGGAAGAAATTCATGGATAGCTTAATTGCTGCAATGTTGTTGAAAAGCCAACAAAAGAAATTGAGTAATGAAACATTACTTAGAGCTGTCTTTCTGAAGGGCATAGTAGAATGGTTTCTACTGTTCTGTTTAGGCTCAAACGTTTTCTGAAACTTCAGTCAACCTTTTTCCCCTGACTGCTGCTTTCTGTCATGTCAGAGGATGAAGTTTTTGCTGCTGCAGCAGAAGTACCTGGAATACCTGGAGGATGGCAAGGTCCTGGAGGCACTTCAGGTTCTACGCTGTGAACTGACGCCTCTGAAATATAACACAGAACGCATTCATGTCCTCAGTGGGTAAGTGTTTGCACTTTGAGAGCTCTTGCAGAGATGTTTTTTAAGGAATTCTGTAGCTTTTGATAGCTGATGTTGTGAAGACTCAAGCTGTATTAAAGCTACTATCCTGGTGGATAAGAAGCTGTACTGAGACGTGATAAAATGCTGAGTGAAGAATGCTGTTCAGTAGACAGTATTTTGTTCAGATGCTTGAAAACAACCTGATGATGATTTACTTTAATACTACTAGAACCCAAATTAATAGATATATATGGTTTTCTATCTTGAGAATTATTATCCAGTTACCTTAAAATTTAATTGAGTATAATCTGGTTTGTTCTTAGATGAAAATAAGACATTTCTACCATCCTAAAATTGCTTGTGTTTTGTTTTGTTTTGGTATGGGCAGTTTGCAGGCATTTGTTCAGAAGATGTGTGTTTGTGTGAAATAGTTCCCTGCCTTTTTCCCGGTTGGTCTCAAGCTTAACTTACCTGTTCCCAGTTCATTAAAAATGTTATGATCTGTATCATGCTTAAAAGTGAAAAGAATGATTCCAAAAAGCCTTGGTCTGTTGGTGTATGTGCCCTTTTGAAACAGGTACCTGATGTGTAGCCATGCAGAAGACTTGCGTGCAAAAGCTGAGTGGGAAGGGAAAGGAACAGCTTCCAGATCTAAACTTTTGGACAAACTCCAGAGTAAGATGTTCAAGTGTTTAGAATTTCTTCTCATCTCTGTTAAATCCAGTATACACATCCCAGGGAATTGACTGTGTTTGCTGGTTGGTTGTTTTTTCGTATATCTTGGTTCATGGGGATACCTTTAGGTGCCTTTACCCTTTGATCTTCTGTACTTTAGCTTTTGCTGTCTCTGATAAACTGCTTGTAATAAGAACTGTTGCTTCTTAGCTCTGCTGCATGCAGTAGTGATACACCTTGGTGATTAAATGTGTGGTTTAGGGTGGGGTGTGTGTGTGTTATAAATGCCTGCCACATTGAGTGGTGGAAACTTAAGTGTGGCCTGTAACCTGTAGTGATACTGGTTGACAGTGGTCTCATACTTTGCTCTGAATTGTGGTTTCTCCTCTCTCTTGTGGCTGTTGTAATACTCTGGACCAAAGTTATAAAACCCATGATATTCTTTATTTTCATAGTGCTGATAGAGAATTCCTTAAAGGAACCCAGCTGATGGTGTTGTTATGCAACATTGTAGATTTTGTAAAATACTGAGTTTTGAGTTAGCTTCTGTAAATGGTGCTTGTTGGCCAGGACAGTGCACTCTACAACAACAAATACCTTGCATACAGCTCTGCTTCCCAGAAGTTCATGCTTCTAATTCCAGGTGTATAGCTGTACATTCAAATTCAACAAGCTGCCTGCTATTATTTACTAAGGTTTCTTCCAAAACCACTCAAATCAAAGTATGCTCTTACTTATAACTTGCTTTTGAGAAGTCTTTTTTACTTCATTTGTTTGTTTTTTCTTCCTAACTCCTCTGAAGCCTACCTGCCCCCATCAGTGATGCTTCCTCCGAGGCGTTTACAGAACCTGCTGCGCCAGGCTGTGGAACTCCAACGGGACCGGTGCCTATATCACAACACCAAACTAGACAGCAACCTAGATTCTGTCTCGCTGCTAATAGATCACGTTTGTAGTAGGTAAGAAACCTTCCAGACTCCTGAGATGGGCAGTCTTTTCTTGGTCTTTTAAAATAATCTGATTGTCAGAAACGTGAGAACTGTTCTGAGCTGGTTTAACAGGATTTTACTGGGAAAAAGCAGCTTCGCCAAATGAGCGGTGGAGGTGAGGAGTAGAGGAGATTTTGGTAGCTGGATGTGAGGTTATGGCATCAGACTGAAGGTTAAAAATTTTAATCAGATTGGTGTAAAAAGATGATACTGCTATGCTTATCCATAGCCACTTATTTCCAGTCTATTTATTCATCAACACAGGATTGCTGTGTTTTTTCACACAGAGAAATTCAGTGGTGTGTTGCTTACCCAGACTCTGTCTTCAAGGTTACTGGAATGTAGGAAGCCTGCTGAACCATACTTCTAAGAACTCAGCTTTCTGCTGTAACTTTTAGAGTGGACATAAGTGCTTTTAGACACAAAGGTTAAGACAGAGGAGAAATGTACAGTAGATTTTTCTGAGTTACATAATATATAACATGAATATTAAAAAGAACTATTTTCTCAGATTTGTAAGATAGTAATAATTGAGTGTCTCTTATACCTTTTTATTGGCTCTTTAGACTGTCTGGATAACTTTTTTTTTTTTTGGTGACAAAATGGAGGCAGCTTCTGAACCTTCAAAATGCAATACTCTTAATAGACATGAAACAGGAAGATGTTTGTTTTTAACAAATGGCTGACTTGAGCAGTTTTTCCTCATGCAGCAAAACTTGGCTAAGGACCTAAAACTCACTGTAGCTTTTATGGAAAACTGCTGTGCTGTGCATGGTGGATTAAGGGATAAGGGCTGTATGGGATCTCCTTATATATTTGTCCATGTAACAGGCTAACACTTGGGCTTTCAGGGGAATTGTTTTCAGTTAAGGTTAGCTCATCTGAGGAAGTTAATTAAGAATTGATAAACTTGCTTATAGAAGTTTTCTGAACTCAGATGCTTTGATTTGCATTCTTGGGTTACTTGGAGTCAGTTTTTAAAAATGCATACTTCCATAGTACTTTGCTGTAGCTATCTTAAGGTTTGAAAATTAAGTGTCTTTGGCACTTAAATATATTTAAGTAGTCTTTTAGCCTACAATTTTGCTACATTGCGTTGTTTCAGCAGTTGTATATGTGTGTGCAGACATTTGAATGTTGCCCATTTTAAGAGCTATTGGAAATGATCATGTACTGGTATTGTGGCTTCCCTCCTTCAGAAGTGAGTCTTAAAATCAGACTACCTAGAAGAGATTTAACCTTTAAGCAAGTCCATGAGTAGTATTGGCTGTTGTGCAACAGGTTTGATATTGCTAATCAAATCCCAAGGAGCGTTCCAGATCACTGTGAAGAGCTTGATTTACTGAAGCCAGGCTACAGAGAGCCAGATAGAAAAGATACTATATGCAACAAATCTGAGTTTGAATTTCCCCCACTGGAATCTATTTGCTGACATAAAAGTTTGGCCATAGTTTGGGTTTTTGTTTTGTTGGTTCCTTTTTTTTGCTAAAGTAGTACTTCCCAAATTTGCATATTTGCTGTGTATATACATAGATACTTATGGCTACTGTAACAACAAGAACCCCAACCGAAAAAGTACCAAAAAATCCACTTAAAAGAGAGGCTTCCATTCTGTCCTCATCCTATTGTAGCTGCCTGTTGCAGGGGTCTGGCTCCAGTTTGTGTTGTGCTGTACTGCTGCCATGCTTGGGCATAATGAGATGAGTTAGACAGCAGAAGCCAAATTTTGATGAAGGTGACAGAAGTAACAGTAGTCTAAAAGCTTAGACAGTTCAAGTCCTGTGCTACTTAGTTGATGCAGCACTGATAACTTTCCACTTTTTAGTTGGAACTAATCCCTTTTGGACTTATGGCAGTGTTTTGGTTAAGCATGCTTGAATTGCACTAAGAGGCAAAATTATTTTCAACTGTAAAACTCACTTGATAAGAGTGGGAGATATGAGTGAGGCACTACTGGGAGTGCAGGTGAAGGGTTTCATGTTATTGTGCCAGAGATTTTAATAGTAGAGAATTGGTGCTCTTGGAGATGATGATTTTTTGTTTTGAGAACCTTCAGTCTAGTTGGGTGTGTTGGGGTTTTTTTGTTCATTTGCTTTTTTTGTTTGTTGAGGAATAAAACTTTCATTGTATGTACAGGGAATAAAAAGGTAGCTATTTAGTGTTTTATTCTATTATTTTGAACTTGTGCAAATACAACAACAGTAAACTTTTATTAGCTGCTTAATCTCAGTAAGTGAGTGACATAATTCAGGTGTTTTGTGCTGAACAGAACAGTTTGTCATGAAACACTTAAAAAAAATGAAGAAAAACCTTTGAGCTTCAGTGATATCTAATTGCCAAAACCAGAAGCTGTTAAGACAACTGGTTCTGGTTTCTTGTTTCAAGACTGCTGCTATTTGCTTCCACAGCCAGGTTATTTAATGTGGCTTTGCTATCTGTGAAGTCAAACTTGCTGAGTTCTGTTTCACTAGTTAAGTGAAGAGGACTTTTTGTGGGAGCACTTTGATCCAACCAGGTTGTGAGCAGCATAATTCAGTATTGGGATGTGTCTGCAGCAGCCCTAATAGCTGTGTCACCCCTTCTAGGAACTGAAGGTAAAAATGGTGTGCTCCAGCATTATCCTGCTTGCTTTTCATGTCTACAAAACCTTGGCTGCTTCTCTTAAGCTTTAAGATGGAAGAGCTGTTGTTCCATAGAGTATTATTTTGAAATGAAATGAGATGAAAAGACTTTCCTGGGACACAGCATGCCCCTTGTACTTTGTGTGAATTATGGATGCAGCCTCACCTCCTAGGGCAAGTTGCTGCTCAGAGCAAAAACATTAATTTATAACAATATGGCTAAATAATAATAAAACACTGCTCCTGTAGGTGCACATCTCTGTGTAAGGGCTTGCCTGCTTCCCTCTAGACTTGAAGGGAAACTAAGTCTTCTTTCATGGGTGGGGCTTTTTTTACCTTGGGTTCAGTGTTCTTCCAGGGGCAACCAGGTAGTTCCTGGTCGGCTGAAAACAGGAGCAGGAACACACTTGTGTTTCTCTGTCAACAAGTAAGTACTGACATGTCCAAGGAAGCCAAATATATATATATATATAAATATATATATATATATATATATATATATATATGTATGTATGTACATTTTATCCTTCTCTACCATAAGACTGGAAATGAGACTGTGTGGTTGTTCAGTGCTGTTTGATAGCCTTGAAGCACAGGCTAGGAAGCCTCTTCTAATAAAAGAAAATGCACTGGGAGGGTACAGACATTTTGTGAAGCAGAACTTTTTCTAGCTTCAGGGAAGAAGTAGTTTTTTAGGTGTCTGTCAGCCTAGCTGCTACCAAACTGTATTTATAAACATTAATGTGTGGGAAGTAAGTTTTCTGCCTAAATTAATTGGGGGGCTTGCTTGACTTTTGGTGGGTGGATTGTGATGTTTTTGTTGTTTTTTGATTTTTTTTTTTAGCCAGTTAATCTGCAGTGATAAATACAACTGTACATTCGAGGGCACCATCATTCCCATAGTGTCACTGTGTCCCATCAGAGTTGTGTTGCCCTCTTGCACTGGGTGCTGTAAAAACTCAGCCTAAGACTAAACCACTTCAGCATCTCTGCAGTTGAAAATGTCTGTGGTTAGAGATTATCTTTTAGTGCATCTGAACAATGAACTTGTACCTCTTGCAGTATTGTTTCAAAATGAAGACATCTGCTGTAAAAGCCTACATTTATTTTATCTTAGCTCTGAAATTCTTATTTGAGAGCTTGTAGGCAAGATTTAAATCAAATAGAACTTGTCTTCAGTTCTCACCTAACTTAATAGTTTGACTGTTAGCTTTTTTTTTAGAATATTAAATATTGGTTCTAGAGCAATGTTTGAATCTTCTTCAGTAGTTTATCACGTACTATTTTGTTTGATAAACTCAGCATTTTACAAAATAGCTTAGATTTTGTGAGGGAGAACTGTTCAAGCTGAGAGCTCAATGGTATCTTGCTAGTTATGCTTAGATATTGTATGTGGTACCCTGCAAAGGTGAAAAATGACAAAACAAAGGCAAAGAAACATCTAGTTTATTGCAAGGTCACATTCAGGAAAAGGAAGTTCCATGTTAGAATCATATCTTAGCAAGATGTAGCTAAGTGAGTTAGATACCTACAAAAACCTCATGAGTAAAAACCTTGCACCTATGGTTCAAAGAGATCTATACTATAGTATTTTCTATACAGTAGAAAATGATATTGTAATAAACTGTTACACTCCTGATGAGGTCAGTTTAATTCCAAGTTACATGAAAGAATAACAAATTATGTAGGTGAAATAAGAGCAGTTCTATGTTCTTATGGTTAATTATGATGACTTAATGGTGTGAGCTTGTTGCCAGGTAAGACACTTCATTCTGTACTTACTTGAAGCAGCTGTTAATAGAGGGGGTTTCTAAGTTGTCTGGCCTTGCACTTAAATAAGGTTTTTATTTGAGTGGTTTTATTTAATACCTTGACTTATAAGAAAGCAGTAAGATTTTTTTGAATGTGTGACTGCATCCCTTTGTTTTCCCAGGAAACAGTTCCCATGCTATACCCAGCAGATCCTAACGGAGCACTGTAACGAAGTGTGGTTCTGTAAATTCTCCAACGACGGCACTAAATTAGCAACAGGATCTAAGGACACAACTGTTATTATATGGCAGGTTGATCCAGTAAGTGTGAAAATGGAATGAACTTGTCTTGCCCTTTCCTTTCAGCTTTCTCCTGCTAGGATGGTGTGATTTTTGTAGGACAGGCTGACATGTGCTGTAGCCCTGTTACATCCTATTCCCCGGGATGTAAGTCTTGTAAATCTCGTAGCAGTAGGATATTTCATACATCTTTCCTACACGTATCTATTGGTATAGAAATAAAGATACTGATTGGTGAATCTAAGCCTGTTTGGACTTGTAGAAGTGATTATGAAAGTATGTCCATATATTTCATAATAATTGAAGACTGGGAATAAACTTGAACATACACACACAGCATTTGAAGTTGCTAGTGCTTGTGAAACTGTCAGAAATAAGATCCTTAAGGTTTTTTAACCATACTGCTGCAGGCTGGTGTGTGAGGTGGAAAGTGAAAGGATTCTGCAATTCCATACTGGTGTTTGGTGGGGTTTGAATCTGAGTTTCTTGTCTTTCACTTCAGGTTAGGAAGCCATATAATCTGAATCCTTTTTCCTGTTAAAATGATGGGAGGACTTGAAAACCCTGTTCCATGTGCATAAATATTATGTAGGCCCAGAAGTAACAGTAGGCACCATGGCTTTTTCAGGCATAAGACTGCTGTGGTTTGTGTCTGACTGGGGCCTGTGTGCTCTGGGCCAAGAGCTGCATAGCAGCAAAGCTGACTCCTGTATTTAGTTTGGAAATTATCTGTGTTTTGTTTGTTGGTTTTGTTTATGTTTTGTAATTTTTTTTTAACAGAGTAATTTTAGGTGAATTAAGGATCAAACATTTTTTGCTGTTAACTTGTCAGTTGACTGTAGATGCACATCTTTCTTCTAATTGATGGGCTTTAATACCAAACATCTTGATTAGTACATCTTAAAGTGAATTGTTAGCTAATAGCTGCTTAGTAAAACCACATAAATGTTTTGTGAGTGTTTAGACTAAGCCTTTTGACCAAGGGTTGCCAAAGAATAAAATCTCTAAAAAATAGTTAGTGGGAAAGTGGTTTTGTAGAGTTTTATTGGTTTGTCTCCTTTTTTGAGTGCTTTAAAAAAAATTGCAATGCTTTCAAGCAGGTGGATACTTAAATAGCATTAGGCCACATCAAGTGATTCACTTTCATATTTGCCAGAACACGCTTTTTACATTTCCTGTAGCAGTTGACAAGGTCTTTTGACCCACAAATGTAATCTGATTTTCAAGCCTTTAGGTATACAGAATTATTCTGTTTGCATAAACTACATGGAAATAAACATCCAGCAATGTCTGGGCAAGCGGTGGGAGAGCCCTGTTTTAAATGGACAGTGTTTGATTTTTCCACACACACTTCACATGGGTGGGAATCCTTCATTTCTCCCTTTCTTTCTTCATTGCCCCTCTTGAAGTTTAAGGACACTGCTCCAATGTGTTTTCTTACTTTCATACCTTGAATTTCTTACTCTTTTCTAAGACCCAGCCACGTCTAGACTGTCTTAACCTATGCTTCTGTTGTCATTTCCATGTGCTAATTTCAAAGTTCTGAGGAGGGCTCAGCAGCATTAAATAGTGTCTTGAGTTGTCTAGGTTTGTGTGGGATGCATTATTTGACTGTCAGGAAGTGTGGCAGAATCTCTGTGGAGCACAAAGGATGAGCACACTGTGCATCACCTTGTCTAACATGCATATTCTTTGTTAAGAGTTCTCCTTTAACAGACTCCTTTAAAAAAATCCCTTCTGCATTTTCTGAAAACTGTTGACAGGTTTTTGGTCTTTCAGCCAAGGAGCTCAGCTAGTGCAGACTTGAGTTGATGCCTGAATAGTTGCTTGTCGTACAGCTTTCCAAATTTTTGTTGTGTATGTAAGGGATAGAAGTGCTGAGATTTCTTTTGGTGGTGGGTGGGAGGCAGGTTGACTACATTTGGGGATGTTTGCCTTAAATACCACTGACTGCTGTTTTAGAGCATGGTATAGCAGCTTTATGGTATTTGGGGGGAAGTATGAGAGCAGTATGGAAGATAGTAACAGCCCCAGAGTGCTATCATTAGAAGAGGAGTATCTTACATATCCTGTTCCTCATGAGTTTCAAATATGCTGAAGTGACAGGCTACTTTAATCCTGCTGTAAAAAAAAAAAATGTATCTGTTCCATACAAGCTCCAGGATGTGAGATGATGTCTGACATGACTCAGTTTCCTTGGGAATCACTTTAGCTATAGACACAGCAGTGTCTAATGCAGTCCAGGAATAATGATTAGAATGGAAAAGGGGTCTTGAGGGGGTCCATTCATTTGTCCCTCCTTCTCTGCACTCTGAAGATTATTCTTAGCTCACTTTCTTTTGAGGAATTTACTTTTTCCAGCCAGCAGAACCCCCAGTGCTGCAGGCTGGCTGAGAGTCACCAAATCCCTCACAGCTGATCCCAGGAAACAATCCTGTGTGTCAGTCTTCCTCTGGTCATTCTCTTCAGAATCAAGAAGTGCTCTGTTGATTAATACTGAAATAAAGAAAGAAGGGACAATTAGAGAAATCAAGCTAGATTTTCAAATTAGTCACGCTTTTTGAAAAAAAAAAAAAAAAGTGGAGATGTAAGCATCTGCCATGCATGGAAAAAAATGGGGAAGGGTGGGTAGAGGGAGGACAATTTGATTGCCCTCTCCAAGAGGCTTCAAAATAATTTTGTCAGCATTTTAACGAGCTCTGTTCTACTTGTGTATATGCTGTTACCAAGAATCAGTGCTAATACTGTACTGAAGCATGTTTCTGTATTTAGGAAGCCAGTGTGTGGTTGTTTCACAGTATCTAGCTGTACTATTTATTTTTACAAGCTTCTTGAAAAGTCAAGTTCCTCTGACGAGGCAGCAGTGAAACAGTTGTAATATAGAGATGATACAAGAGGCTGCATGTGCCAAGTATGCTTCATTCACTAAATCTGGCAGAAAACAGCTTGCTGTAGGCAATGCTGAAATAAGAACACCTCTCAAGGAAGATTTTAAAAATATCTTTCTGTAAATCTCCTTCCTTGAGCAGCACACACAAGATAGATGCAAGTTTATAAAAATATTGGCACTTCAAGGTTTTCCCTTGTCAGCAGCTGTGAAGGTTTTGGTTCTCTTTAACCAGAACAGGTTTCCAACATGTCTTTACTTCTAAGAAAGTAACTTAATTCTGTAAAATACAGATGATAGTGCTTTCCTATTCCAGTAGAGGTAGAAAAACTTGATGCTACAGAAATCTTCTGTACTAAGGCAAGTGTAATGTAATGTAAAAACTTTGTACTCAGTGGTGTTTCTAGAGTTTTATGTTCAGAATCAGAGGACATTGGAACAAAAATACCTATGAGTGTTCTTGTTTTGAAGGTTGAAGTTAAAAGCTTTCATTTTCTGGCCCTGTAAACTGTCAAAGGTCTCATGCTGTGGATGGATGCTGTGAAAGTGTGAAATGTGGTGGGAGTTCATTTGCAGTGTCTCAAGAACACCTCTCTTGTTCCAGGACACTCACCAGCTAAAACTCCTTAAGACGTTAGAAGGTCACGCGTACGGGGTCTCCTACATTGCCTGGAGTCCAGATGACAACTACCTTGTTGCCTGTGGCCCAGATGATTGTTCTGAGCTTTGGCTCTGGAATGTACAAGTAAGTGGTGGCTAAGAGTGACTAACAAAACTTTGTGGTCAGCCTGCTGCTTTTGTTTCAATATCTAAATTCTTTCTTGAAAGAAGGAATTGCTGCAGGCTTGTGCCAAGGTGGGAGCGTAAAGAAGAGATGCTGATCTCGCTGCCTTCCTCTCAGTTTGAAAAAATAATTATGGCAGCCTGCAAATGCTCTTTGCACTTTGGACAGAGCTGAAATTGGAGTTCAAGTCTAAGTGTCTGGGTTTGTGCAGCAATTCTTGTGTGGGTGGTTACTATCATTTCTGAGAAGGGATGGCATAAATGCATAGGATGTCAGAGAGCTCCTGAAGAGAAGGACAGCAAATGCATCAAGAGAAGCAGAGGGCAGAAGTATCATTGAAGGGAAGCAGTTGCTCATTGATGATTTTAACAAGTAGGGAAAGTAAAAAATGCAAACTGTTCTGCTTCATATAACCTTCCAGTGATGTCAGTGAAAGAGGCTTCAATTTATGATTTCAGAACTTCATTTTTCCATCAGGCACTTGGGCATTTTGCCATTCCCTCCATGCATTTGAAAATCACTTTCTGCTGTTGAATTTTATGGGCACTTGAGTTGATATAAAAGCTTCCCTTGCCTCAGCTGAGAGCTGTATAGACTTCCTTGTGCTGCCTTGGACTCTGAACTGATGTAGTTTCCTAAAACAAAAACGTTTCCTTTCTTCACCCTTGGAACACTTTTCTTCTGTTTAATTGACTAAATTGGCTCAGTGAGGAGCACTGCTGACAATGCCACTCGTTGGTGCTTTGTCTTGTGAAACTGTGACTTTATACACTAGGCATGAAAGCTAAATTTTGGCATGGAGAGCTTCAGCTCAAGGAGGAAAACATTCTAACTACTGTGATATTCCTAACTTCTTGCTAAAATGTATTTTGTCACCTCTTTTCTTCTGGTCTTTCCCTGCCTCCTTTCTTTCAGTGTTTTGGGTTTTTTTCATTTGATACTGCTTGTCACTCTCTTGGCTTGTTCATGTAATTTCATTCCACTCAAAATCTTTTAGTTGACACACCAGCTATTCCATCTCTCTTGATTTGAGAGACAAAAGAAATTATCCCAAATAAAGTCCACTGGATATGCAAAAGTAGTTCTGGCTTTTCATTGCATTATTCATAAATGTGTTGCTTTTTAATAAACCTGTTGAACCTGATATATGCACCTCCAAACTATTGATGTCAGATAAAATTACCAGTGCCTTTTGGGAAAGTGTTCTGGTGTAAGGCCCTGCTGCCTTTGTTTATTTTCCAGACTGGGGAGCTGAGGACAAAGATGAGCCAGTCTCATGAAGACAGTTTAACAAGTGTGGCCTGGAATCCTGATGGGAAGCGTTTTGTAACGGGAGGGCAGCGTGGACAGTTCTACCAGTGTGTAAGTTCTCTGCATCTGCCCCTTTGAAAGCAAAGCAAGGAATTAAAAGCTTGGTTGGTGCTTTTTTGGGGTTTGTATATGTGTACACTAAAGTTTCTGATCCTTTGCAATTCAAAGAAGCAATACATTAATGCAGATATTTCAGCAGCACTTCTGTATGGAGCACTTTGAAGGGTTTGAGCATCTTTGACCTGCCTCAAGGAGGATTTGTGGTCTGGAATTTTTTTCTTAGCTGCTTCAGAAAAAAAAAAACCACTAATAAGAAGCAGTAGCTTTGTCCACAAGTGTTTTTATTCCACAGAATTTTGACTACATCTTTCTTAGTTTTTGCATGCTGTCTTTGCTTAGTGAAAACAAATGTGAAACCCTCATTACTTGACTAGTGCTGGTTTGGGGTGGTGGTCCACAGTTTCACCACATTCTTGATTATTTTTTCAACTGGTTCCCAGAATAATAATGTAGTATGCAGACCTCACTGTGAAGGTCAGCCCAGTGATGGGGTGCAGGTGGCCTGAGAAAGTAAGTGACAGAAGGGATTTTCTGCTCTCCAGGGTGGATTCCTACAAAAGCCCTTGGTTAGGACAACCAACTCCTAATTCATTAGGTCCAACCTTGTAAAGGGTAAGGTTTCTTTCTGTAGCAGTTGTCTGAATAGAAAGGGAAAAACATTTTTATTTGTGTCACAGCTCCTCAAAAACCTGAGACTAATTTTTGAACGTTTGTTGTTTTTTTTCCTTCTGCTCAGGATTTAGATGGTAATCTCCTTGACTCCTGGGAAGGGGTGAGAGTACAATGCCTTTGGTGCTTGAGTGATGGGAAAACTGTTCTAGCGTCGGACACACACCAGCGAATTCGGGGTTATAACTTCGAGGATCTCACAGACAGGAACATGTAACTGCCTCTTTGTTTGCTTCTGAATTCCTGCTTCTTAGTGGCAGAGGAAAATTGAGGAAGGGTGTGGGGGGCAGGATAGGAAACAGGTTGTTAAATGTTCTGAATATTAAAAGATGGGACAAGAATTAGTGAGCAAGTTTCAGCAAGCAGCATTAGATCAGCTATTAGAAATAAGTTCCTGAACGCTGGAGTAGTTTTCTGGTGGATGTTTTGGCATTTCTGTCATCACAAGTACTTGTCCTCTCAATTCCTGATGTATTTTAGTAGATTCTGCCTTGAATTTAGGAGTTGAGGTCTGAAGTCCCTTTTGGTCTTGGTGTTTGGCCTAACTATAAACAAGTATTGCAGACCTGGCTTATGCTGGTTTATAGAGTCGTACCTTATTTCAGATTTGGAACTGTTTTTCCCTGATCATACTGCAGAGACAGGACATGCCTGTTGTCTTGGTGTTGAATCATTATCTGCTTATCTTGACTCTCATGTGTTGTCATTTCAGAGTACAAGAGGATCACCCTATTATGTCGTTTACTATTTCAAAAAATGGCCGTTTAGCTTTGTTAAATGTAGCAACTCAGGTGAGTTGGGGATGTTGAAAGGAAATGGAAATAAATCTGCTTGCAAGTGCTACCTGTTTTTAAATATTTAGATGTGAGTTGGAATGCTTGATATTAACTAGTTGTATATTGTGTAATATGAAGGCCTTAATGTTCATAAATACAGCATGGAATTAATTCTCTGACAAGAAGGCAATCTTATTCTTGAGACCTGATTTTTTTTTTATTTGACTGATTTATAGTCAAGAGTTTCATATTGGGAAATAGGTACTATTAAATGTTATTATCTGGCTGTTGCATTGAGGAGGCAGATACAACAAGAACTGTGTCACTTTACACATCTGGGGGCACAGATTTTATTTATCTATTTATGCTTTTGAAACCTTGGGTAAAAATAAAGCTTTCAGACTGGAAGGGGACCTACAGTGAAAGCTGAGTTTAGTAATTTGATACATCTTTATTCTTTTCACCCACTGACAGTATGAAAGTTGGCTCTAAAGTGGTGCACTTCCATGTCTAATTTTTTCCATTGTTCAGAAGAATGCCATTAATAATACCTAATGATAAAATAACATTCTTTAAATTTCTTATTTCCAGGGAGTTCACTTATGGGACTTACAAGACAGAGTTTTAGTGAGAAAGTATCAAGGTGTTACACAAGGATTTTACACAATTCACTCGTGTTTTGGAGGTCATAATGAAGATTTCATTGCGAGTGGCAGTGAAGGTAACACCATTCTCCTTTGTGCAGAAAACTGGAACACTGTATCCTTCCTATACCTTCATCTTATAGATGACAGTTGCTAACAACAACATTATAAAAGCAAACCAAGTAGCTCATGAAATAAATTTGAGGCTTGTTGAGATTGTGGCATACTTCAAGAAGTAATTGTGGGCTGGCAGACAGAATCTTCTGAGAGGATGGCAGAGGTAGAACACATTAATGACTCTTTTGTGTTCCTCCTCTACAGCAAAAGCATCTGCACAGTTTTAATTAGAAGTGGGTGGGGTGTTCTTGAGGATTTTTTTTTTTTTTTGTGGTGTGATATTTAGACTTCTGGTTGGAATAAAATGTACTTCTGGGAAATAACAGCTTCATTTGCCTGTTGAAGATACAGGTGTGGTGAGGTTATTTTAATTTCCATAGAATCATTTTAAATACAGACAGAGTAGTCTCAAATTAGGCAGTTGTTGACGTAGTCTGGTAGAGTTTCTTGGTGATTAAAGGCTTTGAAGTATGTTTTTATTCAGCTGTCTGTGGCAAGAGTAGAAATTTGTTAAAAGCTTATGTGTTGAATTGGTTTGGTTTTGTCACTGGTGTAGTGCCATCATCTGCCATGGAGGTCACTTTGAATTCAAGCTCATGCAGAGCTAAGAATTACACTTCTAATATGTAAACAAATTACTGGGAGCACTGTGTAACTCACAGTTCTTAGGAAACAAGGTTGGCCACGGCATTTCCTACTCTGCTTTTGGAAAATATGAAATATATCTAAAATAAAATCAAGTTTCACTCTCTGGCTATATCCAGTGGAATATGACTGAAGGACAGCACCTCCAGTCCTCCAGTCCAGTATGAACCCTTTTCCATGGCTGGACAAGCTTCTTTGTGTGAGACCTTAGTGCCTGAAAGTTCAGGATTTAGCCATATCTGTGTGCAGGTGTAGATACTGTAGTGCACCAGTCATTTTTGCCCCCCAGTTTATTGACTTTCCTTGTTTAAAAACCACTGTAGTTGAAATTGGAGGTAAGAAACTGATGGGTTCTTAGATTTGAACTGTCTGAAGCTGTTTCCTTTGTGCAAATGTGCCTACTGAGACTATTTTTAAAAGACAAGCAAACAATAATAACAGGTTACATTCTCATAGTTTGCTTTAAAAATAGTTGATCAGGTTGTAATAACTTCTTAAAACATCTTGTCAGGCTAGGTAGGGGTGTTCCTGGCAATTGCATCCAAAGGAAGGAAATAGAGGTCTCTGTCTCAGAGAGGAATTGACTGCTGCCTTAAAGTAGCTATCTTGTTTTTTCCAGACCAAAGTACTGGTTTGTCTTTAGGCTTTGGCTACCTGACAGAGCAGAAGCTTGTGTGTTTAGTGTGTGAATTGTGTTGTTTGGTGAATGGCATGGATGTGCAGTGCCCTTGACATCCTAAGTGGAATGGAAGCACAGCCAGAACATTTGCATCAGCACAAGCACCTGTGAAGGTGGTACCTCAAATGAGCTGGTTCAGCACAGGGCAAGGGAGTTAGCACGTAGGAAAAAGCCTTGAGGCTTTTTTAGCAGGAAGGTCAGAGAGCAAGGTTGTTTTATAAGGGGCTGGGAGGAGGAATAGAGGAAGATTGGTTTGTTTACTGAGCCTTCAGTTGCATCTATGTGAAAGCCTTTCAAATAGATCAACATCCTTTCATTTGGTTGCTAGACCTCAATATAAGGCTTTTGTGTAATTCTAGCAGTACATACTTGTCCAGTTTATGTAACTCTGATTGGAATATTCCACAGACAATCCTGGACAGGTAAACCCACAGACTTGTTACAGGCTGCTGGTCTACAGCTGCGAAACCCCCCCCTCCTTCTCCCCACCCCCATTTATTCTTAAATATGGTTGGTTATAAAGAATGACTCTTCTCTAAACAGTGCAGTAGAGTGTCTAACCAGTTGCCTCTTCTACTATGTTGCTAAAAGTAATTAAAAGCTTCCCATCACAAAATAGGATGTGCAGGGTTTATTTGCATCTACTTCAATATGTACAAATTGATATCTTTAAATACCACACAGTAAATGGTTGTCAAAGACAGTAATAGCTCACAGTTGGAGCCATTAAGCTTTAGCCCTCCCTCATTTGCTCTGTTTGCACTTTCTCTGGAGTGTTACAGGTTTTTAGTATTAAGATGTTTTTCATAAACTATAAAGCTGTGATCTTATCTGCTACTCATCACCAGGAGGTGGATATAATTATTCTTAGTACTCATGACTTTATAATGCATTTACTAATTTGCAAATACAATTTTTTGAGGGGGAGAAAAAAAATATCTGCAAGTCCTCCTTTTGAATAAGATTACAACTCCATATCTGTAATTAAAGAGCAGTTTAGTTTCTCTTTTTACCCTTGTGTTGACTTATTTGCATTACAGTCAAACATTTTTCTTCAAACACCAAGTGTAGTAGACTTGCAGGTGTTAATGGAAGAGCTTTGCCTGCGTTCTTTTGATGGCTTTGAAAAGAAAAATTTTGTTAGCGCTGTTCCCCACCGGAGACTGGAGTTTTAATGGGAGCAGGTGTGTGAGTGCTGCTCAGGCTGCTTTCCCTGTGTTTGGCTCAGATCACAAGGTGTACATCTGGCACAAGCGCAGCGAGCTGCCCATCGCGGAGCTGACGGGGCACACGCGCACGGTGAACTGCGTCAGCTGGAACCCGCAGCTCCCGGCCATGATGGCCAGCGCCTCCGACGACGGCACCGTTAGGATATGGGGACCAGCGCCTTTCGTAGACAACCAGGATATTGAAGGTAAAAAAAAAAATCTACAAAAAAGGCCTTACTGAAAAATTAGTCACTGCTTTGGTTTGTTTTTTTCTAGTGTATGACTGGTGGTTTTATCTGAGTTACTCGTTTTGTGGAATGATAAAGACACAGACGGTATTTCCAGCCTTGTTCTGACATGGCCCTGTAGAAAACTGTGGTGTCACTAAGACCTTAGGGTTATATTAACTTATTTATGCAGACTCCATAAAAACCTTGCTTTCAATGCTTAGGTTTAGTAATGTACAATGTTATTAAAATTTAAACAGTGCATTCTAACCACACTGCAAATTGAGGGATGGTACTGTGATGCTTACAAAAGGAATTTCCAATGTCTAGAGTGAGTGTTAAGTTTTACCCTAGAGAACCTGTACAAAATTGTATCCTTACTAACCATCAGTAACCACATATGTCCAGGGGAGAGAGAGAGGGAATGCTCATTTTTTTGCTGCCAAAATGCACCCAGGTGTTCCCAGCCCTTCTTATCTCTCCCAGATTATTAAGGAGATGACTGCTGGGGAGTTGTTGTGCACTTTATATGCTTCTGTCATTACGTATTCAGCCTTGCAATAAGAATTTACAGGAGACATTAAAATGATATATGGTATATCCTATTGCCACAGAACCTCATGGATGTGACACCAAGGGAACCTGGGCAAAGTAATCAAAGAGAAATCCATTAAGTGCTGGTAGATAAGTAAACACCTCTAGTTCAGAATGTCCCGTGGCTGAAAGTTGGAAGGATGTTAGGAGGAAGAATTACCTCTTCTCCCTGCTCCAGTGCTTTGATACATGTGCTTCTAGTCTTGGACTAGGTGGACCAGCCTGGCTAATCTGTAAGACCTGGAATGCCCCCATAAGGAGTCAGAGCCTGTCCTCCAGCTGGTTTTTCTCGTGGCTTTGTTGTTTGGTTTTCTCCAGTGAGCTGCTTGCTCACTCTTTCTTAGTAAGTGCCATCAAAACCGAACCAACCACAAATGGATTTCTCACAGCAGTGCTTTCACAAGAGGTGTAGGTGCACAGAATAATACCTAACCACTTAGGAATCCTAAATGGGTGACAAGACAGCTCTGTCATTAGCACACTCCCCATGAACTTGTATGTAAATGTGTGTTATGTCTTTCTGGGCCAGATGCTTTTTGAGTACCCACACCTAACATGCTAAAATAAAATTATTCATAACAATCAAAAATTATCTAAAATAAGTAATTTTAAGCATGGAATTTAGCTACAGTATAAGATCCATTAACTAGTGCATGTTCAGTTAAAATGTATGTAAATAGACTGTATTAATTACCTTATGATACAAATATGAACTGTTGCTAAGATCTTCAAGCTGTGATTTCTTTCTCTCTCTGTGTTTTTGTTTTTGCTCAGAGGAATGCAGTAGCATGGATAGTTGATGGCGAATTTGGAGCAGACGACTTCAGTTTAACTTAATTAGTCGTATTTTAAATGGCTTGGGATTTGGTGCAAACAAACATGATTGATAGCTGGACAGACATGCTCGTCATGAAAAAAGAACCATTTCTGAAGCCCAGTTGGGGCCAAACATTTACCACCTTTGCTTCATAGTAACCAGTCGAGATGAAGCACGTCTTTAGAACTTTGTTGGACACCGTGTTGAAATTACCCCCCCATCGGTTGTGAAGAACTGTGCTACATTCAGGCTAACCATTGAACTCAGTATATATATTTTTCCCTCCTGCCTTTTTGTCTGGCAGGCTACTGTTCTTGTTGCTCTTCTGTGTAATGAAGTTTAAATGCTTGTTTGGAACACTTTATTTAACAGTTTAGAAGGCTTGATAGAAAGAGTGCTTTAGTCTGAAGAGTATACATTGGATAGGAAAGTATTTCCTTCTCTTGTTTCTCAAGTCTCTCTCCGCCTTACTTAGCTTGAGATCTTTGCAGCTTGGTTCATGGATTCTAGCCTTGCCCGTTGCGCAGTATATCTATCAATTGAGAGGATAAACCAATGAACTATGTCAAAAGCACTCTCAGTATCACATTTGACAAAAAGTTTTGTACTTTTCACATAGCTCGTTGCCCTGCAAAGGGGTTAACAGCACAATTTTTTAAAAATAAATTATTTATAGGATTAAAATGACTTCATTTGTATACATTTGGAATTAAAACAATGCAAGAAGTGTCGTGAAACATGGTATCACTGATGCTTTTCTGGAGTGGCCTGAGACCCAATCAGAAGCAGTGGCTGGAAGGAGATTGATATAGGCAGTAAAGCTTGTTTCAGATGGAGGAATTCACTGTCCATCTTAACAGTTAAACTGTATTAGCTAGGAGAAAAAAGCATTCAGACTGCACCACCAGTCTAAGAGCTGAAACAAGAAGAGGTCTTTTGGTTTTTTTAATTACAGAAATATATGCAACAATGCTGGTGTAAAAGGTAGACTACACTTTGAGGGAAGAATGTGTTGAAAGAGTCCTTTCTTCACAAAGTCAACACTTTGTATAAGTAATTTACGTACAAATCATAATTAAACACTTGTGTTATGATGGAAATTTTTTCTTTATTTGATAAACAGGGGTGGACAGATGTTGTTGTTGAGAATATACTTTTAAGTTTGAAGATTTAAATGCCTCTCCCAGACCTTGTTGCAAGCTGGTGCTGTGAACATCTTGACACATCTAGGAGTAGTTCCACTAATGTCCCATATTAAGAAAAAGCAAACATTTATAGTTTAAATATTTATTCTTTTTGACATGAACAGATGGCCTGGCTGCACTACACACAAATCCATTATGGGATGGCACTGGATTCCCTTTTGCCACCTTGGGTGGAAAGGTAGTGTTGGTACTGCTGCAAAGTAAAGAAGGAGCAGGGAAGGTCATGCCACCAGAGTCCTGTGAGCAGAGGTGTGGACTTCATCCTTTCATGAGATAATGATTTAGTGTCCTTATTAGTCACGTGTGGAAGAAGGGTGGGGGAAGGTTTGCTGGAATTCCTGGGAAGAGAGGTGTAGCCACTCTGAATGGGAGTGTGCTGTTTCCCAGAAAAACAAAGGTTAGCAGGTTAGACTTTGTTTTGTTTTACATTCCAGCCATCCAGTGGTGTGTGTTTGTCTTGCCTTGTGTGCAAACTTAAGTATGAGTTAAGATTCTGATACTGTGGTTGAAACCAGCCCCACATCTGACATGTGAGTCTTCTAATACCTCCAAAACCAGGTAGGAACTTAATGTTCAGCCTTAAAACTGAGGTGAATGCTTTGATAGCAATTACTGTTTCACAGCACTGAAAATACGTATGTAAACTTAAGATTATACATCAGTTCCTTCTTCCTTTAATCAGTTCTGGAGGAAGCTTTTATTTCCCTTCCTAGTTCAGAAAGTGCAAGATGAGTCAGGCCTGTGGCCTTAATGTTGCAGGAAAACAGACAAGTTCCCATGGTCACATTTGAGTAAGCTAAACCTTGGGGTTTAAGGAAAAATGAATTACCTAAGTTGTAAACAGTAAATTCTAAAATGTCTTACACATTCAAAACATGGTACAATTGATAAGCAATGCCAGCATGTGAATCTTTGGAAGTTACTCTAGTATTGTCTTATGCTGGAACTTAGGTTTTCAAGCCAAACATTGTTTAGGGAGAGTAAGGAGAAGAATGTTTTGATGTCTCTTAATGTCCCGTGCAGTGATCTGTCACTACGTACTCGTGGAAATAAAGTGGGAACTTCAGGCAGGTGGTGAAGGCTGGATCAAATCTCAAGTGTAGATTTAAAGTTTTGTATGCACTTCAGGCATTTCAGTGTAGTGGCCAAAAGTAACCAGGGACTCCTTCCCTGGGACAGCTGGGGGAAGGTGTGGGCTGATGCCTGCTTTCCACAGCAGTGCAGTTAGGAATTTAAATGTAGGACCTCTGCAAAAACACTGCCCCTCTCTTCTGGCCTTGGTTTGTCCCTCTGAGGTATTTAGAAGCTGAGTTAGGGAGCAGCACATGTGGGACCTCTCTCCCTTAGTGTCCTGGTGCAGCCATGCCATGTAAAGGCAAGCTCCAAGCAGGTGGCACTGCTTCCAGAGTGTCCCAGTGCCAGCCTGTTGGCATCTCGGGGCCATGAGCAGCAGGACAGAAAGGTGAGATTCATCTGCGTTTTGCCACACTACTCAGTCCCACAGCAGCTGCCATTAGAGATGTAGCAATGAGTGCCATCCCAACCTGGAGATGAAAGACCAGCCCAAATTCTTTCCAACACTATGTGGATTGAAAAGTACCAATACTTTTTGTGCACAGACGATAAAATGAGACTGGGGTGGGGTGGGGGGAGGGGAAAACCCAAATTAGTTTGCTCATTTGCAACACATTGATTTCCATGTGCTTAAAAATGTTCATAGGCTGGAGTGTAAGGCTGGAACAAGTACACACCCACAATAAATTACTGTATTTCCAGTCAGCAGGCCCGTGGTTTTAGAGAAGAAAATACTGTTAAGTGTGTACTCATTTTGTAACTTTCTCTGGTCACCTGTTGGCTTCAGATATTCACAGTAGCCCCAGGTTATTATCAAGGCAGATCTCAAAAATAAAAATGCTGAAGCATTTTGTTATCTGAATGTTCTTTAGCTGTTCAGGTAAGTAATTTTCAAGGCACAATGGAACACAAAAGGGAAAATGGTAGCTCTGTTCATGTTTTGGAGGGGAGGGAAGTGGGGGAAATGACACCTTTTGTTTTTAAATTCCCTCTGTCTTTTCTGAAGTTCTCCAACTTTAAAGTTATGATTGGAGCAAAGATGCAAGCTAGAAATCTGCCCAGATCTTGCCAGTTACTTCTCAACTTGGCTTCAACCAGGTAATGTTTAATAAAACTGTCTGCTGTTGGGAGTTGGTGTCTAGTTGAGTATTTTTACACTGCTAAGTGATACTCCCACCCAAAATCAATTGTGAGGCTTCCTTAGCAGGAAGCCAGGACTCGTACAATTAGCTGTAGCTCGAGGGGATATGTTGTAGATCCAAATGGGGAGGGAGGTAGAGAAAAAATAATGGACATAAGAAGCAGGATTTACTGACCAACAAACAAACTACTGTAACTCAAGGGGGAGGAGGAAAAATGCACTTTCAATAGTTTGTCCATATTTTTAGCTACAAAATACACTTGTATCTAATTTCTTTTTGAGACGACTATTAAGAGGAACACCCATCCCATAAATGGCTAATCCTCCTTTTGCCCTCCTCCTGTCTTTTCCACATTGGCTTGAGTCCATTTTCAGCTGCCATACTTGATGTTTGAAAACTGCTACTTTTAACGATGTCTAGAAAGCAAAATCATTAACTATGACACTTTTTTTAAACAGGGTGGACTTAATTGAAGTGTGCAGTGTGAACTACTGCTGCAGTAGCTGCCTCTAGTTGAAATAAACCGTAGCCAAGTTTTCTGTCTATTCATCCAGATAATCTGGATTCAGTCAAACATCTGTGAGAGTGTTCCTCCCATCTGGTGTGAGTGTGTGTGTGCGTGTGTTCCACAAACAGACAGAGAACCAAATGTTCTAGGTACTTGTCATGTTTTATTGCATACTTTAAGTCGTGTGTATGTGAAGTGTCCTTTGACCAGAAGGTTTTTGGTTAATATCAGTATATTTTTATAAATTTGAAATTCATTGTGCCCCATCTTTTTTCATAAACATTTTTCATTCTTAGGGTATATGTGCTAGATTTGAAACTTAACATTTTTAGGCACAGATGGAAAAAGTTATTGGCTCCTTGAAAACATATGGGACAAAATGGATCCTCAAAGCATGTATGTACTTACAAACCAAGCTGTAGAGATCAAGAAAAGAACTTTATTGTTGATCTCAAGATTTCTAAATTGTCAAGATTTATATGGAGTTGTGGTGGAACTAGTTAACACTTAGAGCTTTTGGTATGTAATGACTATTTGCTATGGACTGATATTAAATGTTTCAAAGGATTGCGTTCTTAAACTTTCTGGATTTTTGTTACTCTCAGATATTATTAAGTAGTTAAAAATTTCTTTGCTATATTACATTAAAAACATAAGAACTTTGGGTCTCGTATTTATTTTCACTTGTTTTACTAATTATTTACAGAACACCGTTTTAACTTTTTTATTTTATAAATGTGTAGTATTTTAAACATATCTTTAAAAATTGTTCAATTGGAACTACATTAACTTCTGATTTGTTTTTATTAGGATTTTTAAAAAAAAATACACTTTTTCCATGTCAGTGCACAGCACTTAACAGAAATGTTTGTATTCCCTTTCTTTCAATTCAATAAACAATAAATAACTGGAATGAATAGTTCTTAGTTTCCCTAACTTCACTTATATGACTGACTTGGATGTTAATTTCTTGATTGTTAATTGTAGATTTCTTCCATAGTAGTTCACTTCCTCGCTAGGAAAATTAATTTGTGGCAGTGTAGCTGCAGCTGAGTCACTCAGTGCTGTGTTCAGGCTCTGCTGTCTGCCTCTAACCCACCTCACCCTTGTGTTTGTGCTGTACTTTAGCACTCGACCTGCCCCTGTCCCAGGCTGTGCTTGTCTCACTTGCTCAGCACCTGCTCCCTTGAGGCTCTGTGAAATCCATCATTCCCTTAAGGCTGCAGCTTGCTTCCATACCACACTCTGGTTGCTGTAGGTGATATCTGAGTTTTATGGGGGTTTTTTTGATACTTCATAGTAAGAAGGTGCTCCTAAAGTACTTGGATCTCTTGCCTTTGTGTTCCCTCCACCTTGTCCCCACGTTCTTGTCCCTCCTCCCTGTGCCTTAAACCAGAACACCATCTTTGTCCTGCATTTTTATTCAGCTCTAGCTTGTGTTAAAAAAGTTGTGCCTGAATTTTCACTCCCTGTATCTTTTCTGAACTCAAACCTTTTGCTGATGTGCATTCAATTTTTGAATTCTTTTAACTTCCTTATTGATTAGAAGTCTTCACTCCCTCTAGTAGCACCTTTGTATTAACTTTGTTCTCTGCCTTCCAGTGTAGGCAGCATACAGATAATTATGGCTTAAATGCAGCTGCCAAGAGAAGGGATGTGCCTTATTCCTCTGCATGTCCTCCCTTGTGCCACTTCCCTTGGCTGCTGGCATTTGCAGGAGGGTTCTTGTGTTGCAGACCCATTTCAGCCATAAATTATTCACACAGTAGATGAAGGGAGTTACTAACAAACCCAGCCAAAAAAGCTGTGCTTCATCTGCTCTCCTGTCTGCCTTTAATGGGTCAGAAGAGTGCAAGAGAAACAGGTACATGAATTCTATGGGCCTGTGACTTTTCAGCATTTGTAACGTTTTAAGTCCTGTGGGTTTGGGATTTGATATTTTTTAGGGGTTATTTTAAATTTTGTTTTGTTTTTTTTTTAATGTGTTTTTGGTTTTTTGTTTACTTTTTAAAATATTTCAGATTATTTCAAAGAAATTCCACAATGCACCTGAGAGTAGATGTGTATTTCTTAATCAGCTTAAATCCAGACTCTGCCTGAGAAGAGCCCTTCCTTATACCTTGTCCCTGCTCTCTGTGCTGCCTGGTCACCTCCCTGTGTGTCTCACATGTGCCAGGGCTGTCACCTCATCCCAGAAGGATGGCAGTGCCAGTTGTCTCCTCACTTTTAAGGAACTATAATGCTCTGAAGGGCAACCACTGAGGCTTGTATGCCTCTGTTCCTGCTGGAGCTGTGGTGGTGAATGTACTGATAACTGCATGGTGGTTCATAATACATAGCCCCACTTGTCCTACTGCTGCCTCCAATGTCCATCATCCCCCATACTTAAAGGCATAAATGGTCTTTTGGCACTTGTACAGCAAAATCCTAGAGAGCTTCTTGTGAGAAGAAAGAATTAGAATAAAGCTCTGACATTCCTGAACAGATAAAGATTTGCCTTCTTGGGCTTATCAGGGTGTCTGGTTGATTGTTAACCTGCATGTAGAATTGTTCTTAGGACTACTGGTCAGACTACTGATTTACCATGTTCCATGCTACAGAACCATTTTAGAAAATCAAACCAGTCATTTCCTGGATTGAGGAGGCAAGTTATTCTTTAAAAAACAGGTTCAATAACCAACAGTCTGTGACTTATGATCAATTAGGGGGAAACATGCACTTCTACACATTTTAACTAACCCCCCAAGTGCAGAATTCTTAACTGTGTTATATAATCTCTCTGAAAAATGATGCAAGATGCTCATCTTTGCAAGCTGGCTGGGCTGTAGATTGTGGGTGAGGAAAAAGGGCTCAGTAACATCAGTTAAAATCCCTGCAGGACTGATTTATTTTCACTGATTAGGAGTTTTCCATCAATGGTGCCTCACAAAGTTATACCTGAATACCTCAAGTCCAAAGGGACTGAGTGTGAGTGAACAGGAAAGAATCTGTATTTGACCTCACACCAATTTATAGTGATAGTCAGATTAATTTTTTTTTAAAAATCAATCTCAAGTTTCTTATTGTCTTGAATTCTGTATGGTAAGCTTGGGTTTAAATTACTCTGTTCTCTGCTGAAAAATAGGGAGTTTTGGGTTTTTTTCTTACCACCATAAAAATTCCTGTGCTCTGTGGGTCTCCTAGGAGTGACATAACTGCAGTATCTGTATTTCTAGCTAATTAATCATGGTTTTAGGTATTAGAAATACATTTTTTCTGCAGCTGACACTGACCTCTGAAGTTCTCTTTTGAAGCAGGCACTGACCCTGTACAGTAAGAAGTCTTCCAGAATTACCAGTGTAATTATTCAGCAGAATTGCAGTCTCTGAAAGCTGCTGCTGAGATTTTTACAAGACTTATAATCAGTTGTTGGCTATAAATGAACAGAGAACTTATTGATCACATTTTTAGAATAAGATACCAAGCTGCTAGTTTGAGTAATGCACTTAAAATTAAATGAGGTTAATGCTCATGTTTCTCAGTGTGAAACAAGTTTAGTGAGCTGTATCTATTGTCAGCAGTACAGCAAGGACCTGACTTAGGCCCTTTCTTCCAACACCCAAAATATGTGTAGTAGGTTTTTTTCACACACAAATAAAGTAATTTAATATACCATAATTGCTAAAAAAGTGACTTTCTACTCTTTTGAAGTTTTATTTGCTCTCCTTTCTCCAGCCCTACCTCCTGTCAGAGTTATGGCTTTGCAGGGCAGTACTTTTTGTAGTTTGATGTTGTGCTGTCAGGTAGTCAGTGTCATCTAGCTGTTTCCTTAGTAATTTTTTTAATGAGCACAATTTTCAACATTCATCTTTAACACAGCTTATCTTGGACTCCATCCATCAAAAATTTAAAGCCAAACTTCTCCTAGAACAAACACTGAACACAAGGTTATCTACAGCAGTAAAGCATCAGTGTTGCCTTTTTATGGCTAGCCCTGAAAACAATTGTTGACTTCAGCTGTGCACTGAAACCCCAAGTACTTAAAAGAGCTCATAAATTTTCAGATGTAATTACAGCAGCATATTTTTAAGTGTTTTAATTGCTGTGTTTGTTCCAAGAGACCTGTTTGCAACCACATATAAAAAACTTAATGACAGTTATTGGACAGTGAGGATACCAACTCAGGTTTATACACTTGTCACTGATGCAGGAGCTGCACAAAGAGAACTTGCTGGTATCACTGAAGCAGAGTCACATCAGAACTGGAGTAAGTGGGGTTGTGGGTTAGCAGACCATTTCCCTGAGCTAGGCAGACTCTTGGTTCACCCCACTGCCTGTGCCAACAGCAGGTTCAGGGAGTAGCAACTGCAGATAGTCTTTTGCTCTGTAACCAACTCCACCCCAGTGCAATATGATCTGTACTTTATCTGGATGTCCATGATGCACTTCAATGACAAAATAGGAGTTGAAGGGGAAAAGCAAGTATTAATCATGTTTATCTGCACTCTTACAAGTGTCATATCCACCAAAAGGATCTTAATCCATCCAAATGCAAGACTTCATATAGATTGCTGCAGCAGGGTGGGGAAAGGGAGGAAAATGTAACTTTTATTCCATTGATTTTTGTCTGGAAAGAATATCAACACAAAGATGCAGGCTGTGCTTCTGTTCCACTTTGAAATCTGTTCCAAGTGCTCCTTCAAATTAGGCTCTGATAGGACAGCTTGGCAGCCAAAGTCTCATCCTGACACCTCTCAGCAAGAATCAGATATCATTGCTGCACTTGAATGTGTTCTGGAACAGCCATCACTAGCTAATGCTGCTGAAACGAGTTTCCCTTATCACCATTCAATTCCTATGAGGTCACTTCTGTAAGCAAGGATTTCATCTTACAGAAGCAGCAGCTCCAGAAGTTTGGCTTGTAAAGGAACAAAAACAACTGCTACACAGATCCAATGCCTTTTGAAAATATTTTATGTTAAAAATACAGAAAAATATTTCTTGTTCAAAGAGGAAAAATATACTGCATGACGACACTGATCTAGGTGTGTTCGGGAGGTGTCTGTGGCTCCACAACCAGTCACTGGAGTGATGACCCAATTTGGCAGCTAATGGTTCTCTTTCAACTTCTCAATCATTTATCAAAGCCAGAATCATACTGTGACAAAACAGAAAACATGATACCAGTGGATTACTGAAGCTTGTGCAAGCAGGAGCAGCTCTCACTGTCATGGGAGAGCTGCACTGAAAGAACCTGAAATAGAAAGTCAAGGTACCCCTGCTGTGTGCTGTGCTTATGAAGACAAGGCTGCAGAAGCAATACTGCAGCAGAGGAACTGCAGCTCTGCCACCTTGGAGCAAGCATCCTTATCACAGAACACATCTATTTGTAACTCAGCCAGATCAACTTCATTTTTTAAAACCAGAACTTGTAAAATAAACTTGGTGCTCATGAGTATTTCCTTTCTAAACAGGCCACTTACTGTAGGTGCTGAAAGCATGAAACTCTTTAGGTTGTACTTGTGGTTTTGAGATTAAGGAATAGCCTGAGTTTCCAAACAGTGTTTGATCAGAATGAATAAAGGCATATAGTGAGCCCAGAGATAGCTGTCAAAATATATTACCAAGGCTTAGCAGGATGCAAAAAGCTAAGACATGAATACCAGCAATTACACCAGTGGAATAGAGGAGATAAAAATAGCTGGCAGACAATCCCTTTGTTGCTTGGGAGCAATTTTTGAAACTAACCTGTAAAGGTACATGAAGAAACAGAGCAGATGAAAGCCCAGCTTAATCATGGCTTCTTTCATGTGTGATTTCAGTTGTCCTCGGTTATGGATCTCTGTGGGATCAAATACTCCCATGTTTCCACTTGGCACCATAATGTACCTGAAAGTTAAAGAAGGAAAAAAAACCCAAAACAAAACAAAAGCCAAACAAACAAAAACAAACAAATTTTTTTTTTTTAAAAAGGCACAAAACAAAACCCAAAAAACGTTAGGGAGTGTCAGGGCAAGAAGCAGGAGAAAGCTTGCCAAGAAAGGACTTTCATCTGAAGAGCTCTTTCACAATTCAAGGTAAGGGAGTTCTGGATATTGCAGCTATCTCTGCCAGTACAACCCACAAATAATAAGAGAACAAGAAGTATTAAAAACATCAGCCCAGCTTCCCATGTATAAATGAAAGAGATTCCAGGTAACAGCCAATCCCAGCCCATTTTAATTGCTGTGCACAATTAGTTGCTGTCATGAGGAAAATGCCCACCCACAATGGAAAGATGCATTAGATGAAAGGGACTGGAAAAGAATCTAATTTAACTAAGAATCAGCAATTTATCTAGCAAAAAACCTCACAGAGAAAATCACAAACTCCAGTGGTCACACTGGGATGGCATAAGCCAAGGCCAAGGACCCGTGCTGTTATTGCTGCCTTTGTCACAGCCATCCTGGGACACCTCAGCACAGACACTGAGGCTGACAGGCTGAGTTGGGCAGAACTGAAGATGTCAAGTTCTGCTGTCTGAACCCACATGAGAACAAAAGCTGAGTGAAGCCAAGGGGAATGTAAGCCAAGGGAGCATGAAACCAGCAAACCAAATGTTTGTGTCCTGTGACGATTGAGCCAGCAGCATGTTCCCTTGTCACTAGAATTTCTCAAGGGAGCACATGAAGTTCTCACTCAAGCTGAGCTCAGGCTAGAACTTCACTCAGATGTTATACAGGCTCTACCTTCCTGATACAAGAATTTAACTCTTTGTCTTAAAGCTGGAGCAGAAACATGGTCTCAGAACAGAACACTTGTTCAAGTTCCTTCATATACTCCAATGGCACCACTTGCAGTCCAAAAGACACTTCCCCACCTCTTACAACATTCATTTCCATAAAGGAGGGGAAGGAAAGGAAAACAACCCTTGAATTCTCAAACAGGGAGGTTTTCTAGCAGCAGTAGATATTGGGGAAAAAAAAAGTTCAGCTCACAGTAGTTGTCTCACACAGAGGCACTGAAAAGCACTGCAGCATATTTCATATTTGACTAATACCAAAGACAGTTGTGTCCCATTAAAAATAGTTCATGTTAAATAATTCCAGTTTAAAATTCCCTTCTAAATTTGAACTTTTGAATGGTTGTTCTGTGTTTAGTGCTACAGCACAAATTATTGTCCATTTCCTGGTAATGTAACACATTTAATTGGAATAAAAGGAGGAACACGTTTCCTGTACCAATTTATCCTCCAAACAGAATGCAGAATTTTCTTACATGTCTGGAATATAAGTGTCATAAAGACAGCATGCATTAATTTTGCTTTTTTAAAAAATGGTGACACTTAAATAATGCAACTTAATTGCATCTGCTGTGAGGCATTTCTTCCAAGAGGCCCACAAGGCAGGACAGCCTATATTCTATATCTAAGGAGCTGAGCCATGGATACAGTGCTGCTGCGTGCTGACAAACCCAGCTCAAGCCAGCTGTCATCTTCTACACAGCAAAAAAAACTTCTGCAGCAAAGAAGCAAACTGTCAGCTTTAATAAATATACACAGAGCTGCCTCCAGGATTTCCATTCAGTGGAAGCTGCTACCACAGCAACAGGACACTTCCCTCTAGATCTCCCAATTTTTAAAGGGATGTAGAAGTTCTGGCTAGAATTTTCAGTGAATTGTAAAGATTTTTTTTTTTTTACTCTTTCAATTTTATCTTCTTAAAGGCATGGCAAGAATCTCATTATTTGGACCTATTCTCTCAAGGAGATCTATATAACAAAGAAGGAAAAAAAAAGCTGAATGCTTCCCTTTGAGTTTTAAAACAAGGAGAATACAAGACAAAACTGTCCACCTGGAGACACTACAAAATTAATCCAAAAAAAGGTTAAAATATCATATGAGTGTGCTGAACAAGAAGGGCCAGCAGGATGTCACAATAAACATGTTGCAACTTTGAAAGTCTCTCTGGGTGCTGTTTTTGACTAATTTATCCTTCCCAGGCTTGTTTCTGATACCCTCCCTGCACAAAACCTCTCTCCTCTCCCTGAAATCCTGGAGAGAATCACTAAATTAAGCCAGGACTGCCTGTAGCCATTGGGATTAAGGAGGTTTTAAAGAAAAGTGAACAAGGGGAAGAGATTATCCTACCTTTCCCTCTAGTTTACACTGCAAAGCAGGGCCTTCTTCAATCTCAATAGGATTATTTTTCTTCTGTATTTCTAACCTGAATTTCCTCTCTTTTCCTTTGAACCCATTACTCCTGGTGTTCACACTGCAGTTTCTAATGAGCTGAAAATGAAAATGCTAAACCCCACACTTGCTTTTCCAGGCTTCCAGCTCCTCCACTAGAGATGGGATAGGCCAGGCTATTAATGTGGGAGAAACTCCTTGATCCACAGAAAGAAGGGAGGATTAGTGATGCAGGCCTAATACTTTGACTTCTTATTGCCTACACTGCACATCTAAAATTAAGGAAACAATCTTGGATTTTAGGATATTCAGAATATTTATGCCATGTAGGACATATATAAAATGAGAGCTGTCAGTACAAAACAGCAATCAAAGCTTACTGCCTGATGTGTAGAAATAGAAATATTTTCTCTTTTAAAACTTCCCTAACCAGTTTTAGAAGGGAAAGCAAGTGCCTACTTTAAAAATTAATAGAAGTACACAAAATGAAGCAGCAAGGTGGTAACCAGCACAAGAAATTTTGCCAGCTTCTAATAAAATGCATTCTCTCTATGTGGCATCTCAGCCTTGCCTAAATGAAACATCAAACCCTAAACTTGCCAGCAGATCCCAAACCAAATATTGGTCACTACAGGTCACAGCTGTTCATAGAGAGGGGCAAACAAAACCAGGCAGAACCATGCCCTGTAACATTTATTTATTAAGCATAAAGTTATACTGTCTCATGTTTCTCCAGCTTAGAAACACTTGAAGGCTTTGCTGGCAGTTCTGTAGGAAACAAGGGTGATATTTACCAAAATTTAAAGAGCACAGCTATTTTGCCCAACCAGGTTATCAGTACAGAGATCCTCAATTTTGTTTTAATGAGAGCTGTGAAACTTCTTGTTTAATTCTACCAGCAACTCAACCTGTCCCTGCAAACAGTTAGCCCTGGCAGGTTCAGGCAAACAGGAATTACAGCCAGCTTTCCATACCTGCACATTTAAATTTGGGCTCTTGGGTTCCCTCAGTACAGTGACTGCAGGTAATTTGTGACAAACCCACATCCAGTTTCCATCATCTAAACACCTCTGAAGGGTCAGTTCTCCACACACCAAGTGATGTCAGGGAGAAAGGACAGGTTTGAACTGACAGTCCCAGTGCTGCCACATGGAAACCCCACTGGTAACTGAACCATTTCCAAGGGTGGCAGCCCAGGGTACAAAGAGCAGTAACACTGACAGCTGTGCTAGGGTGAAAAGGCTGCAAACCTTCCCAAATGGAAGGTTCCTTCCATTCCAAACCTTCCAAATGGTGTCCTGCAGGATGGGGGGCCAAAACCAGTGCAGATGAGGGGAAGGCAAGAGTCAGCAAATGAAGGAGGGTGCAGGGGACAACAGCACAACCCATGGTTTTACAGACATATCAGAAATGGCATGAAAACATTATTAACTCTGTTTTCAGTACCATTTCATAATCCCAATTAATCTGCTATAATTTCCTGTCAATTTGGGAATGACCCACAAATGGAGATTTCTGGGCACTAAAGAGAATGCAAGCAAAGGTCAGAAATTTCATGTCCTTTACCCTGTTGGGTTTCTTGTCACAAGAAATTATGCCAGTTTGATCAATGAAGACTGTTAAGAAGGCAACTGAAACATCTCACCATGATATATTATTAATATTTGCACTACACTTAAAGCTAAACTGGGAACAAAGAAACCCCACAGACCCTTGAGCACTTACCTGTATATATTCCACGTGGCCACTGGCAGGTTAAGGAGAAAGATGAACCAGTGCAATGAAATAAGCATTAGTACAGTGACAACAGCATGGCCAATCACCTCAGGCACCACCCACTGCAAAAAAAGGGGGAAAGAGGAAAGAATTACATGCACAAATGTAAATTCCTTTATGAAAAAACCATCTATTTGGGATTACAGTCTGATTATAAAATCTGAAAAGCTGACAGTAGAGGCATGTGGTTCCATCACAGTGTGGACAAATGAATACCTTCAGGCAGGGTCCATACAAGTAAGTAGAAATCAAGCCCTGAGATATTGCAACAGAGATGCTTTTTCCAAGCATCACAAACATTTCTGGAGAGCAGCACAGTCTGGACACAACTATACTACACAAGAGAACTGAGAAAGTAGAAAGACCTCATTTGAAATCACTGCAGAGAGGAGTGGGTTTAGGGATTCAGATAATTAAAACCTGCACAAACAGCCCCAGGCTTGGAACAGATAAGAAAGGTGATCAATATAAAAACTGGCATCATTAAACTGGGCCAGCCCCTGGCAATTCCACATTCTTGGATTGACAGGATCCTGTGCCATTCTCTCTCACATTGGGAAAAAAATACCTTTAAATCAAAATGAACACACACATGGGTAGGTCACAGTGATTTAAACCTAAGAGTTTTAAGCAGTTTTATTTAAAATGGTACTTTGGTAATGGAATTTACTGAAAGATGGACATAAAAACAAACAAACAAAAAAAAACAAAACAAAAAAAAACAAAACCAAAAAAAAACCAAAACAACCACCAAAAAACAAAACCAAGCAGGCAGAAATAAGAGACATATGCAAAATACTGGCAATCAGGGCTTCTCAGGTACCCATCACACCCCAGTTATTTGCAATGCTCAGGAGAAGGATGTGGTTTTCTCAAACCACAGCAAATGCAAAGAAGAGCAATTTACTTTATTGAGCTTGGAGCAGCATGATCTAGCATTGATGTAGTCACATTCCAGATCTGATAGAGTGATTATCTGAAGTTCAGGATAAGGAAACACATTATGGTAATTCAGAACACACAAAGCTTTACTTTTAGCCAATAAACTGGGGACAGCCCTCTGCTCTCAGCATCCGCTGCCTTGCTCTGTCAATTTAATTAGTCACAACTCACTCCTATTTTAGATAGAAGTTTTGGCTACATTTTATCATCAGGCCAAGTGATTTTATTATATATTCCCAAGGGCAACTGTTGCACAAGTGCTAAAGTTCAGTTCAGCCCATAAAACAGACCAGGGAGGCAAACTTTTAGTATCAAAATTGTTACTACAATTGAACAATCAAACAGTATTTTTTAGTATCAAAACTGTTACTATAACCCTGGTACAATTGTATTACCAAACGGTACTTTTAGTATCAAAATTGTTACTGCAACCCTTGAAACCAAACCTTAATGGGCAGGAGAAGCTAATGCACTTTTAAACTCCTCACACAATTGTGCAGTTTTAAGCAGTGAATCTTTTTCCCCCAACATTCACAACAACACTGAGTTAATTAATGCTTTGCTAAGAAATAACAGAGTAACATTCATTGCTGAATGAACTTTCAGACTGAAATACGAATATTTCAGACAGAAAAGTCCTCTTAAAAAAGGCTTAGGATGGATGCACATGTGCACCTCACCACGCTGTCTCATGCAGAGCTCATGGTTCTTTTCTCCAAGGAATTGAACACTAAGACATCTTTTTCCTATTCCTAAAAAATGGGTAAAATGTGCTCATTTTTCAACAACTTATCCTTCCAGGATAATTTTTTTTATTTTAATTGGTTTTGCTAGAGGAACTTGGCAGTCCCTGAAAAATCTCATCAGGATTGAAAGAACGTGCAAGAAAAAAAAAAAAAAAAAAAAAAAAAAAAGAAAGCCGGTTCTCTTTTATTGAGAAAAGTAAGGAAAAGGAGGTAAATCTGTGCAAGACTGCGGACCGCCCTTAACAAAAGAGCAAGGAAAGGCCGCTTGCCGAGCCCCGCAGCTCGGAGCGCACAGAGCCAGCACAGCGCACGGCGTTCCCGCACTGAAAACCCCGCTGGCCGCGCTCTCCAGGTCCGCCCAGCTCCCTCAGCCGTGCCCGTGTCCCCTCAGCCGTGCCCGTGTCCCCTCAGCCGTGCCCGTGTCCCCTCAGCCGTGCCCGTGTCCCCTCAGCCGCCGCCGCCCCACAGCCCCCGGGCCCCGCGGCCATCGCCCAGCGCAGCCCCCCCGCCCCGCCGCCCTCAGCCCACCGCCGCCTCAGCAGGCCCGGCCCGGTGCCGCCCGCTGCCCACATCGCGCCCGCCGCGCCGCAGGAGCAGGATACGAAGTAGACGGAGAGGAAGATGAGGGCGCAGCAGTCGATCAGCGAGAAGATGAAGACCACCGACTCCATCCCGCCGCCGCCGCCGCGCCCGCCGCTCTCGGGCCCTCCCGGCCGCCGTAGGTGCCGCCTCGCCCGGGCGGGCCTGCGCAGCGAGGCACGCTGGGAAATGGAGTTCCTTCTCCGGCGGGGTGGCGGCCATGCGGTGCCGGCCCGGCCGCGTTTCTGATCCCCGGCTGAAGCAGCGCATCAAACAGGTACTGCCCTCCCGCCGGGGCGCCGGGGCACCCCGGCACTCCCAGCACCCCCGGCACCACCGGCACCGGCAGCGGGACTCGTGTATGCTCCTTTGGCTGAGGGGCCATGAGCATCCGGCCCGCTCAGTGGCAGGAGAGCACCAAACCCCGGCCCTGCCTCTGAGGGCTTTAGTAAGGCCTTAAAAAGGCTTTAGAAAAGTCCATTGGTTTATTTTATTTATTTTAATTTTCTGTAAAGTCTTTTTTTTCCCCCGGTCATTTTTCTGCCTTCTGTAGTAGGTCTGATCTTGAGCCTGGCTGCTGCTGCTTCATAGCAGTGAAATGAATAGGGCAAAAAAATATACTCAAAGTATTCATATATATATATTTATGTGTATGTGTATATATATACAGACACCGTGTGTATATATGCCTATGTATATATGTGTAGATATATAAGTGTGTGTGTGGGTGTATATATATATTCCCATATATATACCACCTATACATGTGGTATATCGGTATGTGTATGTAAATATATATATATGTGTGTGTATGTATGTATTTGGTCCTTAGGAAGAACTGAAGAACTTCTCAGAAAGGGTGACTGGACATTGGAATGGGCTGCCCAGGAGGTGATGGAGTCACCATCCCTGGAGGTGTTTAAGGAAGGACTGGATGGTGATCAGTCATGGGTTGGACCTGATGATCTCAGAGGTCTTTTCCAACCTAAATGATCCTGCAGTTCTGTGACACTGGCAAATGCTGTTTGTGTTTGGAAACATCTTCAGGGGTTTTATTGAATAGCTGAGAAGAGGGCAGAATGGGATTACTTCCCAAATACATGTGGGAACAACAGGGAAAACTGTGATTCCTTTAAGTGCTGTGTCACATCTTGTGATAGTTTATAATGACTTTGCACCTTGAACACCAGGTTCCTGAGCCTCTGCATAAATGTACTCCACTGCTAATTCCTTAAAATGAGACAGTGACTGCTTGGTTTAATGCACAAGATCACATGGAGTGTGTTTTGACTATTCCAGAGTGGAAAAGCCAGCTGGGTTTATGGTAGCCTTGATGTTCCCTGCAGGGCAGGAGCTGCCCGTGGGTGATCTGAAGTGCAGCATCATTTTAAAAGCTAAATATGTGTTCAATTTGATTGTTTTGTATGGAGTTATTAATTTAAATGGGGGTTTGAAATCCTCCTTGCTGTGATATTTGTGATACCAGATCTTTTAGGATGATTCTATATTTTCTTCCTTTTTTTCAAGAAGGAATCCACCTTTATGGTATCAAAAGTTTTCGCTGCTGGTTTGGAGAGTAGGGGAAGAAAACAAGCGGAGTACAATTATACAATTATACATGAAATTTAGTACATTTTCTCACACTTTCATAATTGGAGTTTGAAAATGGATTGGATTAGCTGCTGTCAGAGCAATATAAAGGCTTGAGAGAGAGAATTCACTTTATTAACATAGTTCTCTATAGTATTCTCTGAAATGTCTTGTAAAGATTAAAGTTGTTCTTGTGAGAGTACCCCTGCTGATTCATATAGGTGGTTTCATTTTTAGGGCAGGAAATCTAAAAGGAGGATAACTGAGAGGAACCAAGGCAGTAAGATGGTGTGTGGACTACAAGGTCAGCTTTCTTGCTAAATAAAAGTAACAGAATTGACCCAGCAGAAGCCCCCAGATGTATTTAGGGGCTTTCCCCAGGAGGCAGAGCTGCCCAGGAATCTGTGCTTTAATAAACATTTCCCAGTTCATTGGGAAATACTGTCTGGTGTGTTGCAAGGCAGTGAAAAGCTGATTCTGATTCTCATTTCAACTTTTAAGGAGGACAGAATTTAAAATAGGCATATTTGGTCAAGCTGTTCTGGTGAAGTGATTGACAAAGAGTTTATTCCCTGCTTAAATTTTTTCCTTTCAGTATCTTGCAAGTAGTAAGTGTGGGCAGTATGTTGACATTGGAATTCTAGCATCTGATTTGCAGAAAACCTACAGGTGAGCCACCATTTGTCTTCTTATATCCTGTGTTCAAAATGTAGAATATCTTAGTTTGTTCTATTGCATTCATTATGAAAGTTATAATTTTCTTTATGTTACCTTCATTACCAGTTGTTGAGGCTGATTGAAGCAGTGAGATTGTTTCCCTCTGCTGATATATTTAATGACTCATATTTTATTAATTCATTGCCATGATAAGATCTAGCTGTGGTTTGGGTTTTTTGTGTTTGTTTTAAATAAAAAGCTGCAGATTCATTGCAGCATGTGGGGTTTACCCCAGTGAGATTAAAATGTTTAACAACTCAGTGCAGACATGGGGGAGGGACAGAGGATCCAGTAAGACACTAATTAATACCTTGCTCAGTTGCTCAGCAGGACAATAATGTTTTTGCCCAAGTAGTTTTCAATTCTATTTTCCATGTGCTTTTTCCACTGGGAATGACACTATGTTGAAGGAAAAACCAGTTGGTGTAACCTGTTACTTTGGTTTTTTTTTCAGTGTAGATTATGGACGAAGAAAAAGAAATGCCTTTAGAATACAAGTTGCAAAAGGTAGATCTGTTAATGTAGTGTCCAAGCTGCCCAATTCTTTGATTGTGCTTTGCCTATTAATTCTTAACATGGTTGAATTTTTTCTTGCAGTGTTTGAAATAATCAGTAATGAAAAAGAGCGTGAAGATTTGGCAGTTTTAGAATCTGAACATGTGGCAAAAAGAGCAAGACAGCAAGAGAAAAATGAGTAAGAAGAATTTTTACTACTAAATCAATAATGACATTGCTGTTACCAGTTCTTTAAAGCTATTTGGGTTTGGTTTATTACATTTTGGTTGCTCCAAGTTTGCAGGTAGATCCCATAGGCTTGTGTTCTTTAGAAGTTACCTGTAGTTATTGGAAACTTTTTTGGTGCTGAAGACAAGCAGATATTAGAGCCAATCAGGATTTCTCTGTTATGGGGAACATACAGCTCTGAATTTGTGGACAGCCTTATGGCTTCCTTGATAGTTTTCCACATAATGCCATGTTCCTCCTGTGTTTCAGTTCCTTGGTTTTGTTCTTAATTGTTTTTAGGTGTGAGAGATACTGGCCACATCTGAGAGATGAGACTAGCAGACAGGCTGTTCAGAGTAAATCACCAGTGGGTGATGAAGATTTCCTGACTCCTAACCCTGTCCATAATCCCATGGAGTGTTGTGTTTTCTCTAACCTGGGATAGATATTAAGGCTCTCAAGGGAAAGTAGGGCACTGTTGTCAGAAGGATTGGTCTGGTTCAGCAGTGATTTGCTCCTGTTTCCCCAGTGAACTGAGTCATAGTGAGCTACATCACTTTTATGTAGGTCTGTCTTCAAGACAGGTTGGCAAGCTGATCCTACTCACCAAACACTTGGGAAGGATGCATTTTTTAACTTTTCATCCTAGAAGATTGAGAGCATGGGAGTCTGGAATTTCTCTCCAACATTAGGCTACATACCATGATTATGGGGAACCACATTGTAGAAATCACTTTTGTTTTGTTTTGCAGATGTCTCACTTGCAGTTCTGCTCTGATAAATTAATAGTTTTTGTCTTCCTTCCCTGTTAAGCACTACTGGAAGTTTCACAGATGACTCTGACTATGATGATTATCCAGAAGATCTAGTAAGTTGTATATTTTATTATGATTGTTTGTATTTGTATAACACATGATTCTATGTTGTGAAATTGCACTTGAAGAGTTTAAAAGGGGAGATAGGGATAAGGTCTAGTCAGAGTTAGCAATTCCAACTGAGAATCTGTGGAGCTGGAAGGAGGTTGTTTCCTGACAGAAAAAGTGGGGGGGAATCACTTTTGGGAAGGCACACTGAGAGCCTGAAGGACTTGGCTATCAAATGGGTGAAGTGATTGAAGGAACTGACATCTCCAACTACTGCCAAAAGAGGTGCCTGTCCATTAGCAGGAGTCATTCCAGGGTAAATTGCAAGAGCTGCTGCCCCTTCAGCCAGCATATGCAGGTTTCTGTGCAGTCATTTGGTTTGCAGAGGAGTGGGTTGGAAGATGCATTGCCTATTTTCTCCAGCAGGGATAATGCTGAATTATGTTTATGAAATAGTTTTTTTCATTGACCTCTTAATTTAAATAATCCAAGTTACAACCTGTCCCATGTATTTTCTTTACAAATGTGTGAATCTGCAGTCTACAAATCACATGAACAGTTCCCTGCTGAGCTTGTACAAGAAAGGAAATCCCGATTCTGTTCCATCCACTCCAAAAAATGAGCCAGTGGAGACCTCTCCTCGTGTGAGAACAGCACCTCAAACAAGCACCCTCACACCAGAATCCAGAGGTGAAAGACCAAGCTCTGATGGTGGCTGGTTCATTGATAAAACTCCTGATGGGAAAGACTTCTTCATTGACCTTTCTGAGGATGGAGAAGGAGAGGAAAAGAAACTGATTTCTGAGGTACTTTGTGTTTCACAAACCCAAGGTGTTCTAAGCAGATGCATGAATAGAATTGGCACATTTCAAGCATCTTTGTTACGGAAGGTAGAAAGTCACCAAGTAATGAGTTTCTTCCAGATTTTTTTTTTGGAGGAAAATGTAGTTCTCAGTATCAAGGAGGCCCAGATTAGTGCCCATACTGAGAGAAAGATGAGTGGAATGTAGTTCTCAGTATCAAGGAGACCCAGATTAGTGCCCATACTGAGAGAAAGATGAGTGGAATGTAGTTCTCAGTATCAAGGAGACCCAGATACTGAGAGAAAGATGAGTAGAATGTAGCTGTTATTTATTGCATTTGCCAGTGACCAGCCTGCCTGGCCTGTGGCTTGCTGCAGCCACAGCAAGTGGTCTTCCTTAGCCAGTGGTAAAGTCTGAGTGACCCTGGAGAAAACAGGAAACTTCTTTTAATTTCTTTTATCCTCTAATAGTCCTTCTCTCACATGCACTTAACTTGTGTTAGCACTGAATAATGTTTTCTTACACCCCCTTGTGACTTACTAGAAATAAAAATGGTTTCCAGTGGAGTAAATACATTTGTATAGTTGTATTCATGCCCAAATTGAATTCCTCCATGGCATGCAAATAACTGCTGTCTGATTTTGGTTAGTAGTTTTGAGGGGGTTTGTTTGGTTTGAGTTTGGTTTTTTTGCTCATTTCTATGTTCTCTTAACAAAAAAAGTAACTGTTGTAATCAACCCATTCAAAAATAAGACAAATCCTAGGTACAAGAAAGAGTTTCTACAAAAAGATTTAAGTTCCTGCCCTGCTTGTCTTTATTTATATAACTTGTGTAAGTTAAGCATCAGAGACACCCATTTTGTTCTTTTAAGTTTTTGCAGGAGTTCCCTGACTTGGAAAGTTTTGTGTATGTAATTCTGGTTTTTATGTCCTAGAAATCAACAGACTTTTCTGTCTTGGAGAGTGAAAGAAAGAAGACAAAGGGCAGGAGAGCAAAAAGGAAAAAAGGAGAATTTCCAGATGTAGATGGAGAAATTGAATCCATGTTACTTAAGAAAGGTGAGAAGTAATTTTTGGTGTGTTACTCCAAACAAAGAGATACTATTAGACCATGGAATCTGTTACCAGAGAGGTGACCCCAGGCAGTTTTTAAAAGGAATTTAGCCTTAATGTTGTACTAAAATAATATTGCAGTCCTTTGTCTACTACTAAAAAATAATATTGCTCTGTGTGCTCAGCTTTTTGTTTAGGCTGAGTATGTTTTGTTCAGTATTAGCAAATCCAATTTATACCATGGCTAAATTTGTGTCTCCTCCTCCTTAACAGTGAGAAATAAGGGGTCAGAGCTTTACCACCCTTCAGTGAAGTTTGAGGATGTAGGAGGCAATGATGAAACATTAAAGGTTAGTTACAATTTTATTGGTGGGCTGCAGGATGCACTGAATAAAATGTGTCATGAAAAATGGCAGAGAAGAAATATTGCAGAGTTCATGTGCATGGCACTGAGTAAAGCTGCTTATACCAGCAGCAACAAGAGGTTGTTGGTTTTTCTCTAATTTATCTTTCTTTAAGCAGTCATTCAATTCACATTGTTAAACAGAGCTTGTTTTATTTTCCCCTGTCTAAAAGAACAGCAAATAGTAATTTCTGCAATTTAAATGGAGATTTCTCTTGTTCTTAACAGGAAATCTGCAAGATGCTCCTTCACATCCGTCATCCTGAGGTCTACACCCACCTAGGGGTGGTTCCACCTCGGGGCTTTCTTTTGCATGGGCCCCCTGGGTGTGGGAAGACACTGCTGGCACAGGCAATTGCTGGGGTGAGATGGCTTCACATCTACAGCTTCTTCCTTTTCTGAGTTACTTTTGGAGGGAAAGAAAATAATATTCGTTCAGAAGAGGCTAGAGCTTTTAATTTTAGCCATGATTCCTATGATAGTCTGAAATATGTTCATTTTTACTTCCTTTGTTTGAATTCCATCTGAGTCTTTACTTGATGGAACCTCATACATAAAGAGTCATGGTGACAAGGTTTTATCTGTGATTTAACTGTTTTGAGGCACTCCCAGAACACAGCAATACAGGCTCAGGTGTTTTGAGAAAGGTATAAATGAAAGATAATTTTGGTTAAATTTACCATACTGTTTCAAATCTAGACTCAACCTTACTACCTTACATTGAGCACATTGATTCTGTTGGTTGTTAAACAGCTGATTTCTGAATTCCAAAACTGGATCTTGCCTTGCCTGTGTCATACTGATGTTTTCAGAGCACATGACACTACTGGTGTTAAGAGTTTGGGGTGATGGTGAAGCTGCTGTGCTACTGTTCCTGTTTTTGATATAAATCTAAGGACTTCTAAGGCTCTCAGTGATAACCATGGGCATTTCCTTTTCTTTAATACAGTTGCTCCTTAAGTGTTACTGATTATAACCTTAAATTTAGATGCATGTAAATTATTGACTTTTGTAGTGCAGATAAAGATATTTTTTCCTGAAATGTTGGTTACACCCTTCTGACATTGTTTCAAATGTTTTAATTAAGAATATTTTGCTGTTTTCTTTCTAAAGCCTTATTGTAAAATGGAACCCTTTGAATAATTTGGTGATATTTAATTCTTCAGTAGCTATTTGTATGCTGGAAGGGTGCTACTTGGGGAAAGAAGCATGTCATAAGTGAAAAACTGAGAGTAAATAAATATAATGACTGCTTCTTAAATATTTTTTTCCTTAAATGAGAGATTTCCAGTAGTGCTTTTTTTGGTCAAATTATCTTCTTTGAGCACTGTAGAGCCTCTGGTAGCTAAGGGTTCATAAATTAGGGTTCATTTTCTTTTATATGTTAAATTAGGGATAGTTTTACATGTAATTCCAAGAGCTTGAAATAGGCTGCAACAACCTGTAGCATTACTGTGCTACAGTCTATTAAAATTGCAGGTATTTATTTATGTTTAATAGCAGATAACTTAGAGTGTGAGCTTTACACGTATCTTACTGTACAATCCTGCACTGATATTTCTGGAACAGGAATCTGGGAACCAAACCTGGTGGGGAATACCTTCCACACTGCTAAGGAAAGCTTTGGGTTTTTTTTAAGTTGGAGGATGCTCCTTATATTTTTTAAAAATTCCTAAAGCTTTAGTCTTGAGTATGTCATTTGTAAGTTTAAAAGATATCATATTGAAAAATGTTTGTCCTCAAGGGCAGCCAGCATTTCTAACCTCTGGATATATCATAAAATGTTCCTTGTTTCTTCCAGGAGCTGGAGCTCCCAATGTTGAAGGTGGCAGCAACAGAGATTGTGTCTGGAGTGTCAGGGGAATCTGAGCAGAAGCTGAGGGAGCTGTTTGAGCAGGCTGTGGTAAGGCACCCACTGGAAATAGCTCTGTGAATTGTCTTTTTCTTTGTAAAGATTGATACTTAGTTGCTGTGGTTTGAATTTGAGTAAATGTGAGTGAATCTTTATCCTGCTGCACACATGACTCGAGTCCCCTCCTGTGACCAGAATTCCATTGTACTGTCATGATGTCACAGAGCACAAAGCTTTCTGTTCTGAAGCCTTGACAAAAGATGGTTCATCATAGCAATGTAAAGAGAGCAACATAAATTATTTGCATATTTGGATCTGCTTGGCTTGATATATTAAAAAAAAAAAAATTAAGAGCAGTTTATTGTGCTTTTTTGTGACAAAGGGTTTTTGCTAGTTTTGTATGGCATGGAATTGGAGTGAACGTGAGAGATTTTAGGCTTTGGCAGTCTAGGTGGAAAGCAGGAAATTTGGAACAAACATGATAAGAGCAGGAGAAAAGTTAAAGTTGAAGTCTTGCTTTTGCATGTAGTAGGAAGCAAAGAGAACGAGACAGATTGAGATAATTTGAATTTAAAGAATTGCAGATGTTTCTGGTTTTTAGTATGGGGCTGATGTTTTATTTCTTGAGGTCAGTCTTCTGTTCCTGACCTCTGAGAATGTTCTGGTTTTCTGACTTTATTTAGTTTTTCTACTCTTCCCCCAAAACTGTTTGTAGGTATTTGAAGTATGCCCCTGAACAGGGCATAAAAGATTGTTTGCAAAGCTGTTTGCTATGTTTCCTGTTGCAGCTAAATTTTAATTTTTAGAGAGCCTTTTAAGAAGTTGTTTAGAATAAAATTACATAGGTTATGGCTAGGAGTTTTTAGGAATTATGTATGTTTTGTGTGTGTAGTGATCAAGGGGAGGTCACTCTAAAATACTGTTACAGAACTAACATCTATTGCATAAAATATGTCTAAAAATCTCTTGCCTTTCTGATAGTCTCCTACATTCCCTTACGTTTTTCCACTTAGTTTCTTCAGCAGTTTTCATGCAGGGGGAAATATAATAAATAATAACAATAAATTAATAAACTAATAACAATAGTAAATACAACATAAATAATAATATAAACAATAATAAAGATTGCTCATTATTTGGGTGCTGTGGAATCTGCCCGGCCTTTCCTGCTCGGTCCCAGCGGGAAAGGGAATGACCACGAGATGGCGCAGCCGGTGCTGGGAACACCCAGCGCTGCGGGGGAACCACGCGCGTTTTTTACCTGGGACCTTTTGGGAACAAGATTCCGGTGTTTTCCTCAAGTATCTGTGAAAAACGCCAGTCACTTGTTTCTAAAATTTTAAAAGTTTAATAGTGATAAAATGGTTATAAAAATAGTAATATCATTAGAGTAATAAAAATTTGGACAATTAGGATTAGGACAATATGAGACAATAGAAACAAAGAGTTACAGACAGTCCGGGTACCTCTTTCTGGGCAAAATAAGCCCGAAAAAGGACCCACGTTAACAGAGGATTAACCCTTAAAAGCAACAGCCTGTTACATATTCATACACCTCATCCATGATGCATAAATTCCATTCAAACACAGGATTCTGTCTGGTCAGTGTCAGCTTCTTCCTCTAAACCCTAACGGCATCCTCAGGGCTGAGCGAGGCAGGAAGAAGTTCGTTTCTTCTGATAATGGGGCAATAAATTCTCTTTCTCTGAAAGATATAGGTGTCCTGTGGCTGCTATCTCGGTGGGAGTACCTCATTCCTTTCTTTAAAAAATATCCCACATACATAGGTTATAACATAATGTTAAAATAGAAACTAAAACTATATTTATTACACTACTTAAAAAAATTAATACAGCATAACTTTCTAACTAACACATATAATATTCATTTTAATATTTGTGAAAAGCCAATCATAAAATACACATTTTTCACAGTATCCCTTTGCAATGCTAGTGCTTTTTGGGAATATTAATGATTTTACATCAACCAAGCGCTGTTATATTAGTTACACTAATTATTAATCTGTACTGTTGTTGGCTTTTAATAAAGTGAATGGAATTTTAGAGCACTTGTGGGAGTTTCTCACTGCTCATTTTTAGTCTTTGAACGTGGCCGGGCTCTGTAGTAGTGTTGAAGTTCCATGACCACCTACTGCTCCTTTTGTTTCATTCTGTGTGTCAATAATGCTACTTTTGAAATTCCACAGCTCTAAGGTCACTAACAAAACAAACAACAAACCCAACCATAGTTTTCTTGTGTGATTTTCATTTATGGACTTCAGCAGGCAGTCACAATGGGATATTTAAGGAAAACATTATGCAACATAGAGGTATCTTTAAGTTTGAGACAGTGTTTAGAGACTGTCTAAAATTTAAGGTCTCATGCCTTAATTATTCCATAGCTTCAGATCAGTGAAGTTTCATAGTCTGGTGGCTCTCCAGAACAATAGAATTATTCCAGGACTTGATTGTACAGCAGATTTCCAGTAAGAGTCACAGATCAGAAAACATGAAACATCTCTTTGTTGTAATCCACTGTGTCAGTGTGATTTAGTAATTATGGGTTTTCCTTGTTCCTTAGTCCAGTGCTCCTTGTGTCCTGTTCATTGACGAGATTGATGCCATCACCCCGAAGAGAGAGGTCGCATCCAAGGACATGGAGAGGAGGATTGTAGCTCAGTTCCTGACTTGTATGGATGGTGAGTTTCAGGAAGAGCTGTGCTAAAAGCAGATTAGAATTATCAGGCTCACTGTCTGTTTCCCTTCAGTAGTGCCTTGTGCTTCCTTGAGAGGAGATAGTGGTAATAATTTTTCTTGTTTTGACACAGTTTGCCTGGGAAGTGGTGGGAAAATCATAATAAATATGAAGGGGTGTTACCAAGATATTTTCACAGTGGTCTGTACAGCATTATATAAGCCTGTCTGTTGTATAAACAGAAATAATGGGGGAACCTGTTAAATTTATTTATAATTAATGAATCTGTTAATTTTTACATTTTTGCTTGATTGTGCAAAATACAAGGTTTAGGTAATAGAGGCAGAGATGAAGAGCAGTTCAGTCTGACTGATTAGTTTATCTCTGCTGACTGCTATCATGTGCTGCAGAAACAGAGTCCCACAGATAGGGGAATGACGTTTGGGCAGTGAGTATGTGTACTGACTTCATTCCTTCTTTCCCTTAGACTTGAATAATGTGGCTGCCACTACCCAGGTCCTTGTTATTGGAGCAACAAACAGACCTGACTCCCTGGACCCTGCACTGAGGAGAGCTGGGAGATTTGACAGAGAAATTTGTTTAGGGATCCCAGATGAAGAAGCAAGAGAGAAGTATGTGTTGTGAAGTTAAACTTTCTTTTTGATGCATTGATAAGTAAGAAAATAGGGTGTAGTTTAACATACAAATTAAAGAAAAGTACTTTATTGTGTTTAGTTCTGTTTGTACCTGTACACACCTGTGGGTCAGCACACTGAAAAGTTGCAGAAGACATTAAGTGAGCACCAATTTGTCTTGTTAGCTGTGCCTGCATTTGGAGTAATTTCCTTTACTGTGTACAGATCTGCTTTTAACTGTTAATGGCTTTCCTAGTGCCTTAACAGTACAGATGATGGAATCAAATGTATCTGTTCTCGTGTTCAGGAGGTTAACATTCTGTCTTTGGTTCTCCCTATGTAACTATTAAATTAGGAACATAAATTAAGAAAAGCCTGTTTGTACCAGAAGCAACAGGTCTGGATTCTTCCATTCCATTCCTCATGGAAATACACCAGTCTGGCACTAAGCTGAGCTGCAGCCATCCTGTGTTGTGTAACTGTCCCTTTTTACTCCAAAGATCTATGACTATCAGACTAATTTAAAAGAAATAAATCAGTTTTTGCATTTTGAATTAAAAAGGAACTGCTACTCATTTCCTCAACAGCAAAAAATGTGGGAGGGGAAGTTAGAAAAACTTATAGCTTATCTTGTTATGGAAAGGAAAGAAAGGTTAAAGGACAAGTTTCTTACTCTCAAATAATATTATCTCTCAGTTGAAGAGGCAGACACTTCTGCTTGCAGTATTGCCCACTTTGCATTGTCAGCACTCAGGCCATTATTCCCCCTAGGGTCTTTTTTTTTTTTTTTTTTTTCTCTTCCCTCCCTTCTTCCTCCAGATTTGCTGCCCTGTAGCAATCGTGTTCCTCTTGGCTGTGGGCAAGACATGCAGATGGTTAGAGGTAGAACCAGTGGGTCACCTGAGGGCAATTGTGATTCTCTGATAGTTCCTAGGAATGAATATCATCATTTTAACAGTTTTCCATGTTAAAATGATGATATTCCCTGAAATAGCACAGTGTTGAAGGACAGGAGTTGTGGATGACAGAGCCATGGTGGTGTGTAAAGATTGTTCACAGGTTTGAGTGGAGTCACAGACATTCATATTATTGTTTGCTTGTATTTGTGTTCCTGGAGCTGTAGTCTTACAGGGACTGATGGTTTTCTTTTTAAAATTCTTCCCTCCTCCTGCTTTCTGTTGTGTTTTGTGGAAAGCATGGTGGTGTTGACTTGTTCCTTTATTTTAAACTGGGGTGTTTGCATAGACCTTACAAGTCCTCACAGTGTGCTGATTTACAGGCTGAGTCTTGCTGAAGGCAAGATTTGAGCTGCTGAGTTGTGGTTCTGCAGCCTTAAGGGGTGGAGTGACATGAGAAGGTGTACCTGGAGATCTTGCTTTACCTGGTGTTTTCTTGTCCAGGTTCAGAATGAGCCATTTGTAGTCCTGAACTGTTTGCACTTTAACTCAATCTATTAACTACAGCTCTTGTCAGACAGGTTGAAAAAATCTTGAGAAACAGGCTATTATCCCTAATAAAGATTGAAAGGAGATGATGGAACTTGCTAGTGGGGAGGGAAGCAGATGGAATATGTTATAATTTTAGAGATTTGAAGAGTTTAATCACTTGGGTTTTTTCATAACTTTTCTGTAGTTACATTATTTGATCTAGAAATAATTTGAACTAGTTTTTATTGGAGCTAGAAGTATGTTACTGATCTGGACTTTGGTTTGTGCTGCCTTTTAAAAATGTTTTCCCAATGAAGTGATGCTTTGCTGTTGTATTCTTGTATTCTGCTTTCAGTGGTCAGGTAAAGATAATGAAGATTAAACCAGAGCTCCTCACACAGTCTGATTTCATTTGCTTCTTGTTGTAGATGTTCTTCAATAAATAAATTTCTAAGAAGTGGCATGGAGCAGCCACTGCAGCCTTAGGTTGTTAGGAGTACATGGTTAAATGTATCAGTGGATAACTCGGGTGCATCTCTGTGGTACACTGACACCTACCCTGTCAGTTGTCAATATTAGAGTTGAAAGGTGACCTGTAATACTTAATTCACCAAAACCACTGATTAGCAATACTGATTAGCAATGGTTGAGGCTGTTGGTTTTTGTTTAAGAAGTGACAGGAAGTTTATAGCACAGTTCTGTGGTTTCAGTGTTGGTTATTTCCTACTTGAGCAAAAACTTCCCATTGTGCTACTTCAGTTTATGTGGACTGAAAGAGACATTAGATGCTGTTTGTTTTCATGTGAAGAAAAAGGAAAAAAAAGTAACAGCTTTCTCTCCAGCTTTATATTTTCTTTTTTTTTTCCCCCTTACTTGATTAGAATTCTTCAGACTTTGTGTCGCAGGCTGAAGCTCCCAGAGTCGTTTGAGTTCCGCCACTTGGCGCGGCTGACTCCGGGCTACGTGGGGGCTGATCTGATGGCCCTGTGCAGGGAGGCAGCCATGGGCACAGTCAGCAGGGTCCTGATAACACCTGAGGAGCACGGCAGGAAGCACACACACTCTGGGGGGAGTACAGCTGAAGGAAGCCCAGGGATAGGAGCAGACATCTTGGAGGAAGAGGGCACCAACCAACCAGAACTTCCACCTAAGGTATGTGTTCCTTGAAGGGTGTGTTTTTAACATCTGAGGAGTTGAGCCATTTTAGAGTTATGAAAGTCATTACTCAAAAATTCTCAAACATCCACAGCCAACCTGGTATTAAATTTAGATTTAGAAATGGCACCTTCTAAGGCAGGAGCATAACTGTGGTATTTGCTGGGTCCTCAGGAATTGAGACTCTGACTCCATGTTCTCAGAAGGCTAATTTATTATTTTATGATACTATATTATATTAAAGAATGCTATACTAAACTATACTAAAGAATAGAGAAAGGATACAGACAGAAGGCTTAACAAGAATGATAATGAAAACTCATGACTCCTTCCAGAGTCCCAACACAGCTGGATGGTGATTGGTCATTAAGTTGAAACAATTCACATGTTGGATAAACAATCTCCAACTACATTCCAAAGCAGCAAAACACAGGAGAAGCAAATCAGATAATTATTTTCTTTTCTCTCTGAGCCTTCTCAGCTTCCCAGGAGAAGAATCCTGGGCAAAGAGGATTTTTCAGAAAATATGACAGTGACACATAACTCCTTATGACCCATATAATGGGCCTGGAAAAGTGGATCCCAAACCCCAGTCCTCCTAAAAATTATGTTCCTGTTTTATACAAGGTGTGGTTTTACCCTGGGATTTTTTTGTTTTGTTTGTGCTGTGCTGTTTTGTCTTCTTAACAGAGCAGGGTTTCAAAAAGTGGCTGTAAAGTGTATTGAGTGTAGCAAACTTTTAAAAGTATCAGACTTGAGCTGAGTATTTTGCACCAGCTGTTTGCTGTGCCCTCAGTGAAATGTCTGTGATTATTCCTGGGGCTCTTCCCTGACCTGGCAGAGTTACAGTAAGCCAAAGTCTATAAGTATTTATGCAGCCTTTGTTTGCCTTCCAGCTATGTGATTACTTGGGTGTCTAGTACCTGTAGCAGGTTTGAAGAAGAGAGAAGCTGTGAAGGTGCAGCACAGCTGGATCTCTGTTGCAGAAAATAGTATTTCAAGTGCCAGAATTATTCTCTGGCCTAAGTAACATGAAGGTTAGTGAAGCAGAACAACTTTATATAGAAATCCTTGGTCCTGCTTCTCAAAATTTGTAGTCTGTCTATGCCTCCATTATGTGCAGGCCTCCTAAAGATGTGTCTGCAGATAAGTGGGCTGAAATGCACATTGTGCTCAGGTTCTGTTTTTAGGAGGGCTGTCAGAGAGCAGTGGTGCTGTGATGACAAAAATCAGTATAAAAAGCTGTAGTAAGCCTTTGTATTAGTGTAACATAAGCATGGTGCTTATACCTCCCAGAGCTTCCTGGGGCCTGCTGTAGCCAGAAGAAAGTGGGGAGGGGCAGGTAGCTGCAGCTTTTATCAACATCACCATGATCAAAGGGGTCATTGAGAATGAGGAAGTCTAATCCTAACAAAGCCATGTTTTGATAGCTGGCAGGAGGTTGACATAGTCTAATACAAGGTATTGTCATTAAAACCCTTGTATTATGTTTATAATGGAAAAATAAACATACAAAACCTTTAAAAATCGTTCACACAATTCAAGTAAACAAACCCAGTGGTCTTGGCTGTTTCAGAGCTTCTCTCAATGGCTCTGTTAAGAGGAGGAGGAGGGAGGACTTAAAAGGAGTATCAGGCATTCTAAGCACTTGTATTTCATTGTGGTCAGTTGTAGAGCTATCCTAGCTGAAATTGATAGGAAGTGATACTTTTTCTTTCTACTCCTGTAGGAAAAACATTGAAACTTAACAGAGTTTTTACATTTATTTTTTCTCCCTCTATTTTCTAATGAAAATGCTGAAACAGTTCTATTTCTATTTCAGTTTGCTTTGATACTGCCTTTCTGTATTAGAATGGGGATACATTTATGTTATGAAGATCTAAAGTTCTTTGATGGAATATTTTCTCAATTCCCCATATGGAACTGACTGGAGAAATTGGAATGTACCTCCCTTGGTCACTGTGGTCTGCAACATGGGGCAGTGCAGAAAAGCATTACCTTGCATTTCTGTCCTGTTTGCCCAAACTTTATCAGGTCCTGATTGCAGAACCAGGTCTGACCAGGCTGAGGAAATTATGTTAAAATTCCATGGTGTTAAATCCAAGTGTATGTTCTACAAGTGTGTTAAGAGTTTTTAACAGTTTATACAGAACTGAATATTCTGCAAATTGTTGGAATTGTGCTGTCCAACAGTTTTCCACTTTGTCTTGAAAGCAGTTTCTTGTTAAAAGCAGAATTAATACATATAAATAATACATATTTTAGAAATTTCTGTTTGGAAATACCTTTGTCCTAGTCAATGTGGGAGAAGCAGTAGGAAGAAAAAAAAACATGTATTTTGCCTTCCAGCAACTGGAAGGCAAAATACATGTGCTAGCTCATTTTCTGTAGCATCTAAATCAAGATTTTAAGCTCAGCTCAGTGCCTTCAGACCTGTTAAATGTATACAGAGCTTCCCTGAAACATTTTTATCATTTATAGTAATTTATATATTTTATGTGCATTGTATGTAATAATGTGATTGATAGTTGAAGTGTGGCTTTGAAGAAGCCCTTCAAATGGTTCTGGAAGTCTAACTCAGTTGCATAATCTTTTTGTCTTGTTTTTCATGTGTGTTAAGGATGAAAAAACCCTTAAAATGGTTCTGGAAGTCTAACCCAGTTGTATAATCTTTTTCTCTCCTTTTGTATGTATGTTAAGGATGAATTGCAGAGACTTTTGGATTTGCTGAAGGAGCAAGCCCCCTTGCCTGAGGAGCAGCTGCAGAAGCTGTGCATTGAGATGAATGATTTTATTGTTGCACTGTCATCAGTGCAGCCCTCTGCCAAGAGAGAAGGCTTTGTCACAGTCCCTGATGTGACATGGGCAGACATTGGAGCCCTGGAGGATGTTCGGGAGGAGCTGACTATGGCAATATTGGTATGTCCCCACCTTCCTCCAAAGGGCTTTTGCACTCCCCCCTGTGCAGGAAATGAAACTGTTTATTTTCAATATTTATTTAAGGTATAGGGGTATTTTGCAATTATTGTATTTGTGTGGTGCCCCGTGGCAGGGAGGAATGATGAATCTGACTCCATGTTCTCAGAAGGCTAATTTATTATTTTATGGCACTATATTATATTAAAGAGTACTATACTAAACTATACTAAAGAATACAGAAAGGATACTTACAGAAGGCTAAAAAGATAATAATGAAAACTCGTGACTCTTTCCAGAGTCTTGACCCTGATTGGCCAGTAAATCAAAACAACTCACATGAAACCAATGAAGCAATCTCCAAACACATTCCACATGTGAGCACAACACAGGAGAAGCAAATGAGATAAGAATTTGTTTTCCTTTTTCACTGAGGCTTCTCAGCTTCCCAGGAGCAAAATCCTGGGCAAAGGGGTTTTTCAGAAAGTATGACAGTGACACAATACCTTTATTTAAAGCAGTCAAGCTTGTATAATTTACTTCAGAATTTGTTTCAAGTCTGCCGTTTGTATTTAATATTTTGCTTTTTGTATTCATGCTTTCAGTATCTTTGTATTGCTCAATCTTTAAGTATTCTAGAAGTTGTGTACCAATAACCTTGGTTATGCAACTATCACACAAAGAATTGGGGACTACTTAGCTGGAAGCTTGGCAATCTTGCTGCCAGTCAGAGGGAAACTTAACATTAACACCTTTAGGTAGCTTTGGTGAATAAAATCTTTGCCTCTGAAATAAGGACATTTCTCCCATTTAGGGGTAATTAGCAGTGGAAGATACTGAGGTGCTGATTGAATATTTATTCTTTTAGTCTATAAATATTGGGAATAAAGAACTTGCCATGAATGATTTTTCATTCAGCTGTAACTAAAATGCAAAGTTTCATGTTTTCTTTATGCCAGAGGTAACAATGATAATTTCTTTTTTAGGCACCTGTGAGAAACCCAGAGCAGTTCAAAGCTCTGGGCCTGACTACTCCAGCTGGTGTCCTGCTTGCAGGGCCTCCAGGGTGTGGCAAAACACTGTTAGCTAAGGTAATGCATTTTCTAAACATCATCAAAAGCACTGGAGAATCCTCTTGAAATGGATGTTTTTGTAGGATTAGTCTGGATCATAGTGCAAGGAGTTGGCCTTTTGTACTACATTTCATCAGAAATGTAAATTTAGGCCTTTTTGCTGAAGTTACTTGATTTTTCTTGCATAAAGTTACAGCTTTGCTTGAATGGAGTGGGAATTCCTGAAAAACTTGAAGAAATGAAGTTGATTAAAGAAGTAGCAAAGATGAGAAGAAACTCTATTGGATAACCACTCTATGGAATGTTTTACTGTAACTAAATTATGTGTTTGGGAGTACTCTGCAACTCTTACTGAAAATGCTTCTGTTTTGCTTCTTGAGCATTTCAGTTCTTAGCACATCTCCATGTAAATGCAGATAATCATTCAAATTTCAGATTGTTCCTCATTTTGTCTTCAGGTGCTCTTATGGAGTTGAATATCTCTTTAACTCCCATAGTTATTGGACATTCTTCAGCTGGTGTGGGGGGTGGGGTGTGAATCTGGAGCTGCCTCATCAGAGAGAGAGAATACATTGCTAAATTCCCTGCTCCCCTCCCACTCTTAATGGCATATAATTATACTTTGTACTGTTTTCTATATTTTGCAAACAGTTGCTGACTGTGTGTTCCTCCCCTTACATTTGTTTATTACTCCATGAACAGAACTCAAGCAGACCTGATAAATGTTTGTTTTATATCTATATTTATATCTTTATCTATATCTATCTGGCTTTATCTTTTCTACAGGCTGTGGCAAACGAGTCTGGACTGAACTTCATATCTGTGAAAGGTCCTGAGCTGCTAAATATGGTATGTGCTAATCATGGGGCTTTTGTTATTTATGGAAATCTTGTCCAAAATGTGGGGCAAGCAAAATTCCTGATAATTACACAACTGGTACTGGTGCAGCTGAAATTGCTTTATTTAACCCCTCAAAGTTTTTAGCAGTGAAGTTGTTCATGTGAAAAGAAAAAAAGTCACATGTGCAGCTTAAATATTTATCTTAGTTTAAATTACGTGGCAGGTAACCCTTCTTGACTTGAAGCAGGGTTTCTGAAGGACCAACTACATACATCACTGCTTTTCTATAGCATGGAGATTTTAAATGTCAACAGATAAAAGTGCTGTAGTTCAAATTTTCAAAGCATCTTAGAAGTGCTCTGATGTAACTTCAGTCCCTTTCAAAGTCAAGAGAATGTGTTGAACTGAGTGGCTGCAGCTCCCATGTGCTGAAGCTGTTATCAGTAATGTGGAAGCTGAAACCCACATACTGGATTTGATTGATCTCTTCCAAATGTTTTTATATGTCTGCTTCAAGTACTGATACAGGCAGAAAATACAGCACTTAAGTTAATGAGGAGCCCAACTTCTTGTGGAATACAGAGAAAATGGTTGGCTGTGGTTCAGAGACTGTTAACATATAAATTGAATCAAAACATGTTTGTTTGGAAAAAGTTAAGTGTTTGCATTTACAACTTCATAGACCCTGTTCCTACAATTCAGCATTCAAAGTGAAATTCTGGCTGACTTTTCAGTTCCCTGCCACCAAGCCCCTGTCTTCAGGCAACAACTCTATGAACTTCAGCTGTTCATTGTGTTCACATTGCTCACTGGGTTTGTTCGTGAACAGCTGAACAACAGGGTCCTTAATTAAGACTTATTTGTTAATTCTCATCACCAAAATGATGGCAAGCTACAGTTCTTGCCCAGAAAAAAAGAATTCTGTTAAACTCTGAATAGTCAAAAGTCAACTAGTGACATTTTCTGTGTAAAACATGATCAGTAAGGAACCAGAGAGAAGAGACTGTTGTCAGAAAAACCAGATTACAATTCTCCCTTGCAAAGTACCTTAAAGAGTGTTTAAAACTATTCTTTTTTTTTTTTTTTCCCAAGCAAAATCTTTGTGCCTTACACTGTTTCAATGTTGTTTCTCTTGCTTTTTCAGTACGTGGGTGAAAGCGAGCGTGCTGTACGCCAGGTGTTCCAGAGGGCCCGGAATTCTGCCCCCTGTGTGATTTTCTTTGATGAGGTTGATGCTTTGTGCCCTCGGAGGTCTGACCGGGAGGTGAGTCTGCCTTGAGATACCTCCACAAATAAATACTCTGTTACAGCTTTTGGGACATGGCAGGCAACAGAAGTAGTCAGAAGGGTATTTCCCAAGTATTACCCCAGTATTTCCCAAGAAAGGCCGTCCACTAGGCTTTTATTTGAGCGAAATAATGTTGGTCAAGTTTTATAAAGCTTAACACTTTTTTTTGTATGCATATATGAAAAAAAATATCCAGAGAAATTCAGGTTAAGCTATAGCCACATTTCTCTTCAAAGAGAAAAGCAAGGCACAATTCTTCACAAGAATATTTCTGGATTTCACATCCTCTGAACCTCAGAGAAAGGAAAAACAATTCTTATCTTATTTGCTATGCCTGTGTTGTGCCAAAGTAGAATGCAATATGGAGGCTGTTTACCCAAGGTGATGGTGTTTTGTTTCCTTGGCCTATCAGGGCCAAGTGTGTGTGTGTGGGGACTGTGGGCTGACAGTCACGAGTTCTGTGCAGTTGTGTGCAAAGTTGAGTGCTTGGCAGATTCAGTTTAGATGTAATGTAACATAGTGTAGTATAATATAGAATAATATGGTATAATAAAGTAATTAATTAACCTCTGATAAGATGGAGTCAGATGCATCATTTCTCTCCCCCTTGTCAGAGGCAAAAATATCATCAATATTAAGCTATTAAGTTTGTTTATAGGATGTCACTACTATGGAATTGCTGTTTACCTCTCAGTAGCTCACCTGCTTAAAATGTTGTTTTAATGGTTTCAATATTTAAGAACTCTTTTCCCTCCAAAAACTGAATATTGAGAAATTTTGTGTCTTTTTGTTGAGGTAGATATCAGAACAACTAGTACAAATATTTATATGTACTCCTTTAAGTGAGTCCTTTAGTTTTGATGGGAAAGAAGAGGTTTGCCACATGTTAAAATACGTGGGAAGTGTGTAGCTAACATGAATTTGGGATGGAGAAGGAATCCACGATGCAGCTCCATTGAAAGTGTGAAAAAGAAATTCTTTTCAATAATATTTCAGTGCAGGGAGTTAGTAGATCTTTTGTTGCTTTTACCTTGAAATATTCACATTCCCACTGTTTCTTTGATTTGTGGACAAATTTCCCCTTCCAAAGTCAGGAGCCAGCGTGCGGGTGGTGAACCAGCTCCTCACCGAGATGGACGGGCTGCAGAATCGACAGCAGGTTTTCATTATGGCTGCCACAAACAGGCCAGGTAAGGACCCAGAGGTCAGAAAGAAGAAATCAGACATCCTTGGTTCTCTTTTAACAAAGTCATGTGTTCCTAAATATTTGATTTCTGCAACTAAGCCTGTTCTGTACTTAAAATTACAGTGTCTGCTCAAATCCAAAGCTTTTCTGATCAGTTCATCAGTTAATCGTGTTCATGTGGTATTGTGAGATAAAGCAGTCTCTTTAAAATGTGCCTCACTTAGCACCTGGTACCATTGCTGTTAAAATGCCTTGAAAGACCTTTGCCTGCTGTGGTTTATCTCCTTGCAATGTAGAAGCAGAAAAGAGACCTAAAATGTGTGGGTTTTTTTCTTTTTTACTGCTTAAATTGATTTTCAGTCCAAATCAGCTTTATAGTTTTCTGCTATTTTTTTTTTTCTTGCCTTAAGACATCTGTCTCATGTTAAATCATTTTGTCATTTTTCCATTTGTTTATCTTTTGCTTCCTGTGCTCTATGTTCCACACTAGACTCTCTTTGGAGCAGTTACTCTTCTGTTGCTTCATGTCCAGCTTGGATATTAACAGCTGTCTTGGCTCCCTCTCTGACTCTTCAGGTTTTGGCAGCTCTTGCAATTCCAGAAGCATCTTCTCAGTTAATAAGCTAAACACTGATACCTGCTTTACAAGCATCCTGTGTTCTACAGGCAACTTTATCTCTGGTTTTGGGTTTGTTTTGTATTATGGAGAAGCCTTGTGTTATATACATAGCAAGAAACTTATCTTTCCTGAATTTGAATTCCATGTAGAAGCTGTGGGTTGTAGATAAAGGAATTTGTTGTCAGTTTAGAAAGAAACAAGCACGAACGTGTTGCACTTCCTTGGATATGATTATTTTTCTGAATATTGCAAGTGAAATGAAATACAGGGTTACACGTCTGTCTTGGTAAAACCATACTGGCGTGGGTACCACAATTCTGGAAAGAACCTCTGCACCTAGAACAGGTATTTGGCAAATTCCTACTTAAAGTGAGACACAGTTATTTCTTACCTGCATGTATTAAGTAAGGACAAGGTGTAGTTTTGCTGAGAAATGGCTTAACAAGAAAAATAGTAGCATGGCTATTTTGGATCTAATTTGGAAGGTGGGAAAGTTAAAATACTTGATATTGCTTTTGTTCTATAAATTAAGGAAAATTTGGTCTGAAATCATCTATAATAGGCAGCTGTTAGGTGGTGGGTTTTTTTCCAATGGTCAAAAGCTTCAAAGATTTGGAGGAAGCTCTTCCTATGTCTCAAATTCTTTGCACTATGACAGATTTTTCAAGCCTTCCACATGGTGAAGTATGAGCAGTAGGGGCTTAAATCTCTTACCTGCTTGTACAAATTCTTTGACTTAAAGTATCAGGTTTTCCTGGCATGAGTTTACTGGTCCTGGGCTATCTAATATAATGCAGAATAGAAAATAAGGTTGTGCTGTGCATAGATACACTTGGATGTACCAAGAGTGTTGGTGGGAGTGTCACCAAGTTGCCTTAGCAAAGAGATCTCTCCCTAAATTAGCTGTGCTGTTGCAAGCATTTGTATCAAGCAGCCCTATTTGGAAGTGTTTCACGAGGGCTTCATATCTAATTACTGACTTGTCATTAGCTCAGGCTGCTAACTTGGGCTGGGAATTCCAGCCCTGTGGAAGTGAGGACACATCCAGCTGTACTTCCTGCAGTGCCTCCTCAGCCGGTTGGGCAGGGGGCCAGTCCTTTTTTGGGCTGCTCTGTGTCACTGTTCTGAGCCAAGGATTCCCCTGTGCAAGTACTCCAGCAGCTTCACCAGGGCCAGCTTAGGGTAAATATTGCTCAGATGTTAATTTCAAAATATAAATATTTATGTGTGGCAGGTTTGTCCTGATTCCTTGATTTAGCTATACAATGATTCTGTGCTTGCTTACAGGTCTGATTTCCATGCATATATGAAATAGACACCTATTCAATTGTTAATTCCCCTCTCTATAAGCCTTACATGAGGTGCATTTTTACCCTTATGTGGTTAGAAAGTACCTCTGGAATGGCTTTAGGATATTCTTTTTTCCCCCTTCAGTTTTAAAAAGTCACTATCACCTTTTTCAGCTGCAGTGGCAGATCTACTGCTTGACCATACAGGAATAGTTAAAATTACAAAACTTTACCAAAAAATGAGGTTTGGGCTCATATTTGGGGGCAGCTGGGAAATGTGTAAGGCATGAAATCAGCAGTGTATTATTAGTCAGTGACATGGGTTAAAAAAGGGGATTTGAGGTAAAAATGCCAAATGTAAAGAAAATGCAAAGGCAGGGATACCAAATACAATGAATTTCTGCTTATTGAATTTGTAGATGAATTTATATCCTTCAATTTGGTGGTTTTATCTAGATAAAGATACAAAGAGTTGTTTTGCCAACATTAAGAAAAGGGTTTTTATCAGCTGGAAGATGCCATTTGTGTATATATATATATGTGTGTTTGTGTGTGTGTGTGTGTGTGTATACATACACATTTTGGGAAGGTTTAGACCATAAATTTTTCCTGTGATATTTGCATTTGTCAATATGAGGAAACAGAGTTTCATCAGAACAATTTCTACTGAAGTTGTGGTTAAGTTGGGGAAACTGATGTTTCTCTCCTGTAGTTTATTCACTGTTCATGGGCCCTAGGAGGAGGCAGTGTTCACCAAAGGAGGTTTTGCTGGTGTGGTCTGGGTAGTTGAAAGGAGCACACTGCAGGTAGAGAGCACTCTTAGTAAAGCACTCTTAACCACCTGAAGAATGCAAAGCCCAAGCAGAGACCTGGAGGACAGGCATAGCTTAGACTGGCTACTATGTTGAAGAAGTTCCCCCAAACAATTAAAGCTGTGGTGCCTGAAAAGGTTTTTAAATCTTTGTAAGATATTTCTGTCCTAGTTGTGATGAGTAGAGGTGCTGCTGGGAAGGGGAGTTGTATAATGTAAAGCTAAATAACATATGTGTCCCAGCAGAACTTCTGCAGTCTTCCTCTGAGCCAGTGCTGTGAAGTGTGAGATCTCATGGTTTTTAATCCATGTTGGTATAATTTATTGGGAGAGAAAATGGCTTTTCAAGATGCTTCTTTTTTTAGAGTGATGGCATGCATGGTAGCTTTGGGAGCTGGTTGCTGGTACTGTTCATGACTGTTGTGTTTGCTGAAATCATTGTGCAATAGGAAGAGTCTTCTCTCATGAGTTATTATTACTGTTGTTGTTGTTGTTATTGCTATTGTTATTATTGTTTAGGAATAGTTGGGATAGCAGTGGCTCAACCACTTTTGGCATCAAGGTATATTCCTGGCACAGTTGATGCAGTGAGCTGTTGGCACCTGGTATTACTGTGAAATGGTGGTGGTTTATAACCCATGGCTGAAAACTGCCAAATTCTCTTTTCTATAGCCTTTAAACACTTGGAAGGCTTTAATCCCATTTTGGCAAAAGGGTAGTCACAATAGGTTGGTTCCTTTGTTTATCATCTACAATCTGCAAGTGGTAATTCTTATTCTGACAGTGCTGAAAAAAGCCTTTGATATGCCCTAGAAAGCAGGATATTTCAATGTTTTTTGCACTTACTCAATGACTTTGAAGGTCCTCTGCAGATATTTCTTGACTCCTTCTAAATTAGCAGGGATGCAGTATTCCCAAATCAATCTCTTTCCACCTAAATGCAGAATCAATGTCAGACTTTGTCTGAAGAGGATTAAACCTTTAAAGCACTCAGTATTATTAGAGAGAGAGGGGGAAAAATAGAGGCAGAAATGTCTTGTCTTGTCAGCACCTTCATGGGTCAGAATAATTGAATTCTTTTCCAGCCTACTTCCTTTCCCAGATTCAAGGCTAAATACTACACACCTGCCAAACACTACTGTTGAATGAAATCTATAATTTCCCAGAACTTTCTAGCTACCAGTTTGAATTTCAGGATGGGATACTGCTGCTTTCTGCTCTTCTCTTACTTCCCCAGGCTTTGAGCATTATAAACTCCTTAGAGAAATGCTGACCAAGGCATCAGCAACATTTCCCCTGGGATCTAGGGAATTGTTTGTCATGTGAGGAAACAGACAAGACAGTGATTTTAAACTGGACATAAATTGTGATGATGCCTTGCTTTTATTCATGGCCTCTTTCTCTAGTTTTCTTAAGTTAATGCTTGCAAAATGCTGTTACCTTTGAGCACAATCCTAGTTTCAGTGTGTTCTATTTTTCTTGGCAAGTTTATTTTCATTTTTTTAGAGCTATTCACCTGAACCACATGTTTTGAAACACAATTAAAAAAATAATCACCAGTCTTTAACAATAGTTACAGTTTGGATTTGGGCATTGTTTATGTTTTTACCTGTTTATACATGTTGTTGAATTAAAGGCAGGATAAGATCTAAGAAAAGCACTTAATACATGAGGCATGGAACAATTTCTTTCATAATAGTTCTAATTCACACAAATTATATTTCTGCATTTCAGCAGCCCTTGAGTGTTGTGCACCTTTCCCAGTAACTTCACTTGTTAAGTACAGCATTCACCTGGAGTCTCAGGAAACCTTTCAGGGCTTCTGAGCCTGCATTTCAGACCATCACAAATGGGAGGGCCTGGATCTTGTGTACTTCAGACATATTTTTAAAAGCTGGAGTGAGAGCGTGGGAGAAGTTTGATGGACTCACACAACAGCTGTCATTGCTTGTATGCACTGACCTTCTGTAAATGTGCTTGGCTCCTCTACAGCTGAGATAAGACATGAATAATCAACTAGAAATGAATGTGGGACTAGGAGATTCTATTCATAGAGCAATGGAATGTCCCTGTATAGGAATTAATGCACAGATACTTTCAATGGAACATAATGGTTCTGGAAAAATTTGCAGTAGTTTGAAGAGCAGTGTAGCAAACTGAAATATGACTTCATTCTCTAGAGGTTAGTGACTGTTTGAACCCTTAAAAACAGAGCAAGGAATGGATGTACTGTAAATATCTTCTCATGCAATTTTGTCAGATTATTTGGAAAATTACATACTGCCTTCTAATGGCAGTCAACACCATTGACCACCTCAGAAAGGCAGGAAATTATTTACATTTCTCCCAGTAGAAATATATTCTGTCTGTGAGACAACTGCTTGGAAAAGAAGTGTTGTGTTTCATCACATTTCCATGCTTCACTTTCCTTCCAACTTGAGGGATAATAATAGGCTTTGAAAGAGGCATCTGCAATAACTACCCTAATTTCATTAAAATGGTAAATGTATCTAAAATGACTGGACTCTCTTCTGTTTAGATAAGTTTTAAGATAGTAGATATGGAGGAAGTGTTATGATTTACCAGGGTGGAATGCTTTGAAATTCCTTAAGGAGGGGGTACCTTATTCAGTTCTTTTAAATGGATATGAAGTGCAGCTAATGAGTGAGTTTGTCCAATGAGTAAATATTAATTTTCTGTGTTATGTGATGAGTTTTCAAGAACTTCAGGCCCAGGTCTGAACCAGAAGAATGAAATGAGATTCATAAGGAGCTGAGGAGTGTGTAGCTCTGTGATTCAGACTTTGGTGTGCTCTTTGTTGCTGTAAACCACCATTAGTGCAGCTTATCTAGTTCTGTCAGTTGTGGTAACTTTTTGAATGCAGGCAGTGTGATAATTTCCATACAAAAAGGTGAATGCAACTTCAGACATTGCTGCCTTCATATTGTGGGACAAATAGCAAGTACCATGTTGTCAGTGTGCAAAATGGAAACAGTGTTTTCCATACCAAGCTTAATATTTTAAAATATTATTTAATACTTTATTTTTGGAATGTTAGAATGGGGAAATCAGCAAGTGCCTGGTGTTGTAATGCAGGCCCTATTGAGAGTATTTGTTTTGGTGTTTGTAAGAGATCCTTTGAGTGAACTTTGTCATCTCCTATTAATAATGTGATAAGGAACACAGAAACAGGAAAATGCACTTGTGTCAAAAGCAAGACAAAGTGTCATCTGGAACAATGCACAGATGTATAAGTAACATGTTTACATGTTTTTGTCTGTGCCTGCCACAGCAGGGATTCTATTTAACTCTTGTTTCATCTGGTCTGGATTAAATTAATACAAGCAATTCCTGTTGTTTTTTTTTTCCCCTCACCATTCTCATCACATTAGCATCTGCATTAGCTGATTTTTCTTCCATAGATGTTTCTGCCCATGACTGCTGTATCCTAGTGGGGGGGAAAAAAGCTTTTGTCCAAGAAAAAGGTAATGAAGTTGTCCTTTAAGCATAACTGAGAGAGCAACTTGAACAAAAACCATGCCCATCTTTAAAAAGTGGATCAAGACCAGACTGTGGTAGGATCAGGTAGTTCAAGTGTGGACAGAGTTAAGCAATCATTTTTCATTAGCCAAAAAAGTGATAGTTTAACTTTCCCTGCTACTGTTTTAGGGTTTGGGTGGTGTCTGTTACTGTACAGTAAAGATTAGCAGCTTCACTTTCCCCAGTCCTTCACCTTTAATGTACAGGAATGCAGTAGTTTGTCTGTGAGCTCTCTTTTGTCAGGAGGGCAGAGCCAATGCAGGGTGTTGGCAGCTTCATTGGGAGGCCTTGATAATTTCCAGCTTTAGACTTAGATGGAATCATCAACTGCCACTTTAGGGAGAGGTTCTTGCAGTAGCTACCTCACACATTCATATAATTTATGTACTTTCAAATTGGCTGTTGTAGTAAAAGTATGGATTTCTTTATATCTTCTGTGAGTGCTTCTGGGACTTTGCTGCTCACCTTACTGTGGCATGTAGGATATCAGAGAGTCACAGAATCATTTAGGTTGGAAAAGACCTCAGAGATCATGGAGTCCACCTGTTAACCCAGCACTGCCAAATCTGCCACTAAACCGTGTCCCCAAGTGCCACATCTACAGATCTCCAGGGATGGTGACTCCATAGAATTCCTTAGTGAAACATTAATACCATTATTGGGTTTTGGTAGATGGGGAAATAGGGCATCAAGAAGCATTGAGAAACATCATGCAGGCAGTTTGTGCTGAAACACTGGCAGGAATTGAGGCCTTTTCCAGGTTATATGCCCTCTCTGTATCTCTTGTTATACCAATAATCAGTATTTACATCCTGACTGTCTTTGTGTACATTTAGTATCACAGCCTGTGGTGCTAAAAGGCAGCTACACATTTCTGTTACTCTTAAGCTTTGAATGGTTTTCTAGAAACATTTGTGATAATTTTTGTTTTCTTATTTCTCCACACATAATAAATTTGGAGTCTGTAGCTCTCCCTGGGAAACAAATTCTGTTCTTTGCAGATATTTTTGGTATTTTCCTGGGTTTCCTGTTTTACCATTCAGATAACCATTATGTAGTAGAAATACAAATGACCAATAAAATGAAGTTTGCATATGGATGGTTGTGATTGGCCCTGTGTGCTTGTTATGTTTGACTTATCATTGTCCCTTTGGGTAGAGTTCCTTCCAGTAGAAGAAACTGCTAATAATTAATGTGGAATTCCTCAGCAAAAATATTCTAATTATGTATTGCCAAATATAGAGTTGTCTTCATAACTGAAGAGTTGAAACTGGTATTTATGGGCCATCATTGATCAGATGTGGCTTAATTTTCCTGGCTGTTAGAGACTTGTTGACAAAAATGAAACTTTTTCAATCAGCTCCTTTAATGCTCACAGCTTCAGTCATGGCACAAATGCTTCTTTGAGTCTTGGTACAAATATGCATGTATTGCTTGTCATGTGCAGATATTCCTAAGGGTGCAACTCATTTCTGGATTAATTCTTTTCTATTTTTCCTCTCCCTAAGATATCATTGACCCAGCTATCCTGCGTCCTGGTAGGCTGGATAAAACACTCTATGTGGGTTTGCCACCAGCTGAAGATCGACTTGCTATTTTAAAAACCATCACCAAAGTGAGTATTTGGAAATATATCCTTCATCTTGAAGCTTGGTGGAATGGTGTAAGACAAATAAAATATTACAAAGAATTGCAGGATCCTGTCTCATGAAACACTTTCAGCTATTCCATGAGGTCATAAAAGTATTCCCTCAGCCCATCTGCTGTTAAATTTGCTGTGGGACTCCAAGGAGCTGATGAATCTTGAGTAAAGCAAACCTGTTAAACATAGAACTTGCTGCCTTGATAGTCACAGTTTGAACAGATTTAATTAAAAGATTCCTATCTGAGTGAGTAATGGGCCTAGAAGTGTTTTGTAAGCTTTTTTTGGGGGGTTCCAGACATTCAGCAGAATGACTCACAAGCTCCATCTGTATTTGCTCAACAGTAGTTGTGACACCTAATTTGCTTTAGGATGAAAAGAAGCTTGTGATGATCGAGGTTGTATGTTAAAGTAAATGTGCAAATGTACAATCTGTGCCTTCATGGGCCCTCCCTGTGGTGGACAGCACAATCTGCTGCTTCAGACACTTGGATGATAGAATTCTGGGAGTGTTTCTCCAAGTAGGGCACAGCAGGAATCAAGGCCTTAAAAAAGAACATAAAAATCATACATATGAATTACATGGATATTTCCTACTTTTTTCCCAGTAGATCAACACTGTTAAGACTGAGTGTTCTGTCAGATCTTAATTTGAGCTGCAAAGGAGACAAAGTCTTTGCTGTAGAGGAAAGACAGCATTATGAGAAGTGTGGCAAAGTTTGTTTAGTGTATTTGTAATAAGGGATAATTCAGACTTGTGTAACTTTAAAGTTGTGGTGTATAGGCAATAATTGATTCAGAATTCAGAAAGTGAGAACTTGTTCCAGCCTGTTCTTTCGTGCCAAAATGGATGTTCACAGGGTGACCTCTCATTACAAATTCAAGATGTTAGACTTTCCTTCATTTGTTCTGTGCATTGCTTCATGGATGAAAATAGATTAAGTATTCCCCCATTTGCTTTTTGCAGTAGACAAGTTTGTTGTTTCTAAGTTTTACAGAAATACTTCACTTAATACTTTTCACAACCCTGTTGTTAATGTTCTTCATGAGATGCTGAGATGAATTAAGTGTAACATCTCTGAATACTGTAAGGAATCACAGTTTTCTATTTTACCAGATTTATTCTTAAAGGTAATTAGAGTTGTAGGGGAATAGTGTAGCAGAGCTTGGTGCCTTGCTCCCTTCACTGAAGCAAAGGTGGCATTAAATGGAGCTGATTTCTCTCCCTCTCACTGCTTTGCCTTGCTCACACTCTCACAGCCACACCAAAATACAGGAACCCACCTGGCAAGGGCAGGATCACTCATGGGCAACACTGAGGACAAGGAACTGTAGTGAGTCCTCACTTCATCTTCTGGCTTCCTCTTGTGTGTCAATGACCAGCTGGTTGTTGGGGAGAACTGTTTGCAGTTTCCCATCAAGAATCAAGTTCAGAACTGCCTTTACTGCCATAAATCCTGGGTGAGGTCGCTGAAAGGTGTCTTTGCTCCCTTCTCCTGGGAATCTTTATGTCTACAATCCTATCTTCCTGTTGGGATAGCACCAAGAGGAGTGGCAGTGAGATGTAGTAACCCTGTTATTATCCCACTGCCAGAATATTTTTGTCTTCTGCTGACATCAGCTTTGATGTGAACTTATCTACTTAGGGGCCTTCTTAACAGCAGGAATACATTGCAGTGTTTATCAGCTTGGTTTCTGTGGATCCTGTCACTGGTTATCATGTTGTTTATCTTGCTTTTTGGAATGCAAAATGCTTTCATGCATGCTTAATTCACATTAGTCTGGCTATTTTGATTACAAATCCTTGTGGTGAATGAGGAGTTAAATCTTTAAAGATGTGTAGGAGTTATCTGAAAGAAGAACATGGAGTAGGAAGAGGGGAAAATGTGTTAAATTAATTGAAGTGCTTAATTTTTTGTCAGATTTCATCCATGCATTCTAGGTGAGGAAGTGTGATAAATTTGAGAACATACTTGCTCAAGGCCAGAGAAAACAAAATGTTTGGTGCAGACGTGAGTGGCTTCTGAATGGTGCCATGCATTCCCTGAAATCCCCAAGGAATACATGCACAGCATGTGGAAACAGAATCCTTGCTGAATGAAAAGATGGATGCTTAGAAAAGCAGCATGAAGGGTGGAAAAGGAACTTGGGGGGAGGAACAGGTTGTCAGGAAGACAGTCTAAAAGTGGGTTGTGAAAGACTTTTATTTCAGTTAACTTGTACAAATCAGTCATTCCCGATTATGCACGTTATGCAAGAGAAGCCTGCCTTCACATGTTTCAGGTACTGCTGCACTTAAACATCCCTGGAAGCTGCATCAAGCTCCTCTGCTGCACAGAGCTTGGCTCCAGAGCAGGGAGAGCAAAACGTGCCCAGTGTATTTGCTCCACAAGGCAACAGGTTAAACATTTCTTTTTAGCAGAGGAGGCATCTCTCTGGCTTGCAATTTCCTATGAGAGTTACTAAAGTATCCCATATGAAGTTGTGTGAGGCTTCCTTGTTTCCAGGTTAAAGTCTCTCCTTTCAGGATATTTTCATATCAGGCTGCTCCTTTATCTTTTTATTGTGGTGTTATTCTGGATTTTTTTCCCTTTCTAACTGTATAAGATTCATTCAAGATTGTTTCCTTACTCTGCCTAGTCCTTGACTGTTCCACTGTCTGTTAAGTATTCAAGTATTTTAACTTGCCAGGTACTACACATTTTATTTTTTCCTCTGGAAGGTATTGTAGGTATGCAGTATATTAGTTCCTCTGAAGGAGTCAGAAAATATTTATGTGAATTTATGCATTTCTGTCAAATGAGTGTCTGACAGAAATGTATAAAAAACCACTTCTGGAATCTTTCTGGAGGAAGCAGTAATAATATGGAAAAGCAGTGTCCAAAAACCTACAGTATATCTAAACTCCTATGAAACTAAATGGAAAACTTCTAAGTTTGAAAATCTATATCCAGAATATAAAAGATACACAATTAATTTAGTCTTAAAGGTGATAAGACTAAGCTGACTTGCCTATTGCTTAGCTGTTTGATTTCAACACACAGTAAAACTAGAGGAAGTTCAGCTAAACAAACTGCTGAAGCAACCAACTATTATTAAAAATAAGCCCACATATGGAATAATGTTGTTGCTACAATGCCCTGGGGCAGGCTAGCCATCATTTCTTTAGAGAAAACCTAATCTGTGGGTGGCAAGTTAAAATTTACCATTGCTTAACATTTCTTAATTAAATGGTTTTAAGGCTGATTATCTTCCTTGCCAGTTTGAGATTAAAAATATGTATATTTGTGGATATTGCAGGAAACTTGTCAGACACCTATATGATTCCTGATTAAAGAAACTTCATCACTTCAGGGATGGTAGATGGAAAAGAAAAAAAGTTTTCTTACCTTCTCTTTTTGAGAGATATCTATATGATTCGTGATTAAAGAAATTTCATCATTTCAGGGATGGTAGATGTAAAAGAAAAAAAGTTTTCTTACCTTTTCTTTTTCCTTACCTCAACTCCTTTAGGATGGCACCAGGCCTCCCCTGGACAGTGATGTGAGCCTGGAGGAAATTGCTTACAGCCAGCACTGTGATTGTTACACGTGAGTATCCTCTGCCTTTGACTTTCATACTTCATGTGCAGTGCCAGCAGTCTTTGGTGCATGATCCAGATGTGTTTTGTTGGTATTATTAAGAGGATTTTTAAACTTTATAAACCTTTTCCCTTAGGGTATTTTTCTTGCTTTTCCCTGTGTTTTTTTTCCAAGAAGTTGGTAGGAATATATGGATGCTAAATCTTCATCTGGAATAGTGTTCACATTGCAAATACAGAACAGTGGAGGCCTTTTGGTTTGCTTTGGTTTTATTTTCTAATTCTTGCATCATCTGAGGAACAAAGAGCCCTCTTTAAGTTGTGGGCCCATACACAATGGTGATGAAAGCAAATTGGTTAAGCAGTCATAACCAGCTTGTTCTGTCACAGAGCTGAGAGCAAGCAGTTTGACAGAGTAATGAGGGCCCATTTCAGCTTTGGGAATAGCAAGGTGTGGCTTTAGGGAAAGCTTGATGGCCATACCTGTCAGAGTAATTTGCAGTTATGGTCCATAAAATTTAAAAAGCTTTAAACTATTCAATAATTTAGTAATACTCAATGTTTTTATGGAGTTCACAAAAGATAAAGTTTATGACAGGCTGCTTGCCACAATATTATTGGGAAAGATGAGTAATTTTTCTTTCTACACCTTTCACTCACTGGTTTATAGTCCAGAGGTTTTTTGTTCAGTGTGTGGGGGTTTTGGCTTGTTTTTTTGTTGTGGAGGTTTTGTGGGTTTTTTGTTTGAGATTTTGTTGTTTGGTTGTGGGTTTTTTGATGCTTGGGTTGATCAGTATTTTGAGTTTGGGGTTTTGTTGTGGGTTTTGGTTTATTTGGGTTTTTTGTTTTATCTGGCTGGGTTTAATTTTTGATTTTTTAAAATACTTTATGCCTAGTCCCCCAAATGAATGAAGCATGGGGAGTTAATTTTGAAATTTTTTTTTTGATTTGATGACTTTCACCATCTGAAAGACATGTGAAAAGTTCCAGCTGTTCCAGTTCCAGAAAACTGGAAAGAAATACTTGAACTGATCTGACCATATTTTGTGGATACTGTTATTTTAAGAGCATGTTAACTTTTCTGTTGATGCAGCTTTGAGCAACTCCTTTTTGTAATGCTGAGGGATTTCATGTGAATCTCTCATAAGATTCATTAAAAAAAAAAAGAAGTTATGTTCCCAAGAAGGGGCACAGTATTAATCAACACTTTGGCATTTTCAAAGATGCTGAATGGGGTTTTTGCCTCTTCTTGTTTCTCATTATTTTGATCTTAATTTGTGGCTAAAATCTGAAGGGCATCACTCCATAATGAAGGTTGCAGACTGTGTAATCATCAGGCCTCTTTCCAGTGTTCTTAAGATGAAACTTTGACAGCACAGCCAAATTTTAATGTCATTTTTAGTGTCTTGTCTTTCTACCATCAGCAAAACAGAAATTTATCCCCAAATAACCTGTTGTTTGTATCCCTAGAGGGGCAGACCTTTCAGCTCTCGTGCGTGAGGCTTCCATTTGTGCCTTGAGACAGGAAATGGCCCTGCAGAATACTCAAAGCAAAAAGGGTAAGAGAGCTTTAAAAAGAAAATCTTAACTGTTAACAGTGACAAGATAAATGGAATATGAAGTATTTAAAGTAGTTGAAGACAAGCATAAGGCTGTGAAAGCTGTACATCATTGATTGATTGACTTCTGAGCCAAACAAAAATTGAGTCACATAAAGGGAGGGAGGAGAAGGCACTGGAAAAATGGTTATGCTAAAAGTCACCACAATTCTTTTTTTTTTTTTTTAAGAATTGAAGGTTGCTTAAACCTACCTTAAAGAAGAGTTTCTGTTAAATGGTTATGTAAACTGATTATTTTCTAGACTAAATAAATACCACTGCCAATTTTCCCTGTCACGGCCAAAGACTAATTACACTGATGTATTTGGAGGAGGGCTGTAAACTGCACCTTCCCTGATTTCCTACCTTTGGCACCCAGCTGTGTTGTGTAACTGAACATGTACATCCAGCACTGATGGACTTGGGAAAAATCTGTTCCACTTTTGATCTTTGGTGCTTACCTCATCAGTGCCTCTTGCCAGGACTTTACCAGGGAGTTATAAATGGATTCAAGTACAGTCTCTGCCCTTTCATTATCTGTCTGAACTGCTGGTTTAAGTTGTACTTTTGTGGAGATTTTTAAATTACAGATTGAAACTGTTATATAAAATGCCTGTCTGTTTAGATTTCTTCCCAGTCATTTTGTGTGTTACTTTATCTTTAAGCCAAAATGCAGAGCTAAGATAGAATTGTGATTTTTCAGATTATGTCCTTGGAAAATATTGTAGGTTTTCATTATGGCCCTGATTTCTAAGAGCAACACTTTACTTTTAATGGCTTTGAATGATTCTTTTTGATCTAGTACCTATCCAATCTTGTCTGGTTTTTAGCAACAGTAGATTACCAGAGCACAGTGTCTGTATTCCCTGTTCTGAGCCAACAAGCATGTTCAGCTAGAGGATGAAAAGACCCCAAGCTGTAAAAACCTTCCCTGTTGTATGACTTGGTTACTCATTTTGCTTGCTGTAGCTGGCTAAAACTCTTGATTTGAGGTAGAAATATCTGAGTTTATCCCAGTCATTTTTATAATTGTTCAGAATACAGCAGGCTTTATTCAAAGCTGTTCATCCCTTGAATTCAGCCTTCACAGTTGGGATTGCAGCCTAAGCACTGACTGTGTGAATGTGTAGGCAGCCAGCAATTTCATAATATATGTACAGCTCGATTTGCATGTTCATAGCAGCTGCTTGCTTGGACTGTCCTTGGGTTTCCAGGATGTCAGCCCTGATTGGTATGAAAACATGTGAGGTGGCTTCTGATTTGAGACCCTGTTCATTTTTATCTTCAAGATGAAGACTGGGGATTTTGTTCCTTCAGTGTTGAGCAGGACAAGCTCAGCTGCCTCCCCTCCCACGCTCTGCTTGGCTGCTGAGTGTCCTCTTCAATCAGTCCTTTGGAATCAGGGCTGCTCCTTTCTGTTCTGGAGAAACTGTTGCAACTTCTTGTTATACCTGATGTTTTCCCTCTGGAATAAAATCAGGGGTGTGGTTTTTCTAACGCTCTGCAGTGGTTTGCTTGGAGGTACTTTTAGAAAGCGAAATGTTAAGATATCCTTTTGGTAATATTTCTTAGGAGAACTCAGAAATTGTACTGCTAATCTGAACAGGCCTGGGCAAGCTGATCATGTTAGTCACTGTGGTCTGACAATTGCCAGATAGAGACGTTAGTAGGGGAAATTCCTAACACCTGAGCAGATTTCCACTTTTATGCAGCATCCCTGGATTTCCTCATTGTTGGGCCAGCACTGAACACCCAGAAAGGTTCACTGTCATTTGCAAATTTGGAGTTTCACTTCTGCCTCCCTTTTCCAAACCACTGAAGATGGTGCATGAAAGTGGTTTCAGCAGCACTGCCAGAGTGGGACCCACCCTACTGCAGCAGTTCTGCAGTTTCTGTCAGGTTCCTCAGAAACTTTGGAACACCACGTGCTCCTGCTGATTTCTTCCCATGGACATCTTAACTCACCTGTTCAGCTTAATCTTGTGTATTTATTTCAAACAGATCTAGTCACACAGAATGGACAGTGTAGGAGCAATAATAGAGAGAGTCCTACTCCTATTTCAGCTGCGGTGACAAATACAGACCTTCTACACAAAGCATGACCCTTTCTGGACATTTTTATAAGAAAAAATGTCCACATTACCTGCAGTCTGTAGGGCTGATCCTAAGCAGAGAATCTATGAGACTTTTTTTTAGAGCAGTTAAGAGCAAGTGTGGTTTAATAAGTGAGAATAAAGTTTTGCATCTTTGCAATTGAATTTGAAAAGCAAGATTTTGTCCTTGTTTGATAGGAACCATCTATCCCTCACTCATCTATGTAAACAGGAAAACTCCAATTTCATATTTAGAGTTTTAAGTACATCGTCTTATTTTTAAAAGATTGTACCTGTTGATATACTTCATTATTTTAATTTAACAATATAAATGGTTTTAAACAATAAAATATTTGTACCTACTTAGTCAAACTAATTGGTTTGGTCATCAGAAATCCAGGCAAAGTGTGTTAAAGCAAGTAGCCAAGGTCTGGATTACTCACAGCTACATTTTCTACATGATCAAGCTTTGGACAAGCTTTTATCACCTAATAAGCATAAAGTAGTCTAACTTAACCTGCAGTGAGAGGTCAGCTACCTAGCAGGAGATTTTCTCTCTCCCTGTAGCATTGTCACAGTTTGGTTAAAAATTACATGCTTAAAAACAAAAGTGAAAGCAAAATTAAATTCTCATATCTTTATTGTTTTATGAAGTTTTAATGACTCAGTCTAAAAGTAATATGTCTTCTGAGAAAGTCCCAATTTGAACCCTTTTCTTACTGTAAATAGCATTTCCTTGGGGAAATAGGTTAAATTCCTGATATTTTAAACTTACATCTTCAAATTTTCCAGGTGTAACTTTATCTGGTAATAGGAATGTTGAACATGAGCTGCAGAGAAGTGAGATGAGAAAGCAGTGAGGTTGTATGTTTAGTTCAGTGAAATTTAACCTTCATCTTTATCTTTAACACAGGTAATCATAACTGTAGGCTATTTGCTCTTCTGCTTAAAACCTTAGACAAGGTATATTTCATTTTTGATTTAGTATCTTCCATTTGCTTTTTAGTCTTTTACTGTATCAGCAGAAGATTTTTGTTCAACTCTGACTCAAAATATATTATTGTTTTTTCACGTTGGCACATCCCATTTCATATGGCAGAGGTGGAAATAAAAGCAATAATCATCCTAATGAAAAGAATGCACCAAACTAGATTACAGTTTGTATTTCTGACATATCTGGTACCTGTGCATAGTGTTAGCTGATAATTAATCTTTATGTAGTGGCATCTTAGGATTTTTAAATCCAGACTAAACAAGGTACTTCCTTGTCAGAGCAGAGGAATCTGACTTATTTGATGTATGCTTATGTTTTAACATACTAAGAAAACCTGTTCAAAAGGTTATTATTAAGAATAATTACTGTGGATAGCTGCAGTAAGGTCAAAAAGGCAATCTGCATAAATTTAAACACAGGGAGTTGTAGCAGTGAAAGCTTTCATCACTTCTGCGTAATGCCAGATAAAGCAATGATATAAAACCAATTACATAGAAATGGAATAGAATTGGAATGATAGTAAAATGTTTTCTAGACACTTCTTAAATAACAGGAAAGTTTAATATTGAATTTATGATTTAAAAAAAAGCCCAGAAGTGGAAGCAGCAGAATTTGAGGGATTCACTTCCAGAAAGGTTATGGGAATTCAGTTAGGTATCATGAATGCTGCCTTGAAATACATGCAACAGTCACTTGATTGCCACTTGTCTGCAATTTCAGTCATTTCTAATGCTTTGTTCTTTAAGGAGAAATCAAGATTTCTCGTAAACACTTTGAAGAAGCTTTCAGGAAAGTGAAATCTTCAGTGTCCAAACAGGTAAGGTAAAATTCCAGTATGTAAAGCTCATTACTCCCTTAGGAAGGACACTCTTCTGATGCTGGAGGCTGCTGGGAATGATTAAGGTGGATTTCAAACTGACACTGCCTGATTCTGCATTAAACCAACCTGATGTTTGTGTTAAGGTCAGAAATTACAGCCTCCCTTTTCAGCTGCAGATGGTGCACTCTGTGTAGATGGCTTACCAAGATATCAAGGTTATTTTTTACTGTGCTGCCTTGGACTTCATTGACATTTCCAGATTGATTATTAACCTGGCCCTAAGCTACTATGTCTGCTGAGCTTTCAGTGGAGAAGTCAAGGCCTTTAGCATGCACCACATCCTGCCACAACTTTTCCTCCCCTGTGATGATGACACACAAAGATGCTCAGCCTTTTCTATGGATGTGCAAGAGACGGAAATTTGAGATGGAACACAAAACACACTTTATGATCTTAGTTATTTCTTATCACTCTTTTCATTATTTGGATTTGTCAAGGAAGTTTGTTGTCAACATTTCCTTATGCTCTTTTCCTTTTAATGACTGAAAGAAAAACTGTTCAGTCATCTTAATTACTATAATTTTGAAGTTAATATATAGGAATTGCTATTATTACAGAGCTTGTGTCTAGGTCTCCATGTCTTGCCACGAGTGTACTGTGCTGCAGCCAGAATACAATAATGTATTCACATGTAGCACTAGCCAGAGAGAAGTTAGTAAACTATTTCCTTTCATTTTTATTGTATTTTGGTGGTCAGTTACCTTTCATAAAATTAAAAGTTATCTGTAGCTCCAAGAACCTTTAAAGATGATGTTGGCTGTTGTTTCCCCTTTGCTAATCACTAAGCAAACAGCCACAAAAATTTAAAACCTCTCCTCTAACATAGTAATGACAGTTAAGTATTAGAACATAGCCCTTCTAGTTAACCAAAAATGTTATTCTGCATCTCAAAGGCAGCTAAAATATCACAGGTCTGAGAGTCCTATATTTCAGTTATATTCATCTGAAGACTTGTCAGTTAGGTATTTTGAAATATCTTTTGCAATACAAGATACTTATCTCCCATTTCCAGCTGCTACTTCCCATCTGCTAGACAAATTCAGTCTGACAAAAAATACAGACTTTGCTATGACACTGGAAAACTTTTTAAAAAGGCTAAAAAAGCTGCATCTTACTGATCAAGTGCATCTACCTCTTCTATCTTGTACACATCTCTGTTTTTGGTTTAATTGGTTGACTCAAGATAGACAAAAAAATTTCTTTAAGCTGTGGGCAGATATCACCTTCTGAACCCAGATATTTCAGTGGAAGTATTCTGCTCCTGAAAACTCTCATTTTGAGTGACCAGTGAAAAGGGTTAAGGAACAGTTAGGTTAGACTAGCAAGGGATGATCCTGTCTGTTCAATGTGCAGAACGAGATGGGGGAGGAAAGTGTCAATTCAGCAGCTCCTGTGGTGAAGAGGGCAGTGCCTTCTCAGTGAAGCTGCCATCTAACCCAGCATGGCAACAGGAACTGTAACAACTCTGCCTGAGGCCTCTGGGCAGTGGTGACTCTCCCTGGACAACCTCATTTAGGAGCTAGGCTAGTGGAGGTTTGCCTTCTTTAGGTTTTTGTTTGTAAATGTTTTAAAATGCAGCTCGTGACTCATAGAACTGGTTTGTTTCACTTGCTTAAATAATACACAAAGTCACTTTTAAATACTCTGTAATTTTTTTACCACTGTCTGAGGTATTTTTCCTCTTCTCTTGGCACTGTTAGGATCAAATAATGTATGAAGAACTGCAGAAGTCGCTGTGCAGGTGATACCTTTGGACAATTCCCAAAAGAGACTCTACACTGGTGAAGAGTTCTGCAGTGCCTGTTTTCAAGAGGCAGGTTGGAAAGAAGCTGTACTAAATCTGTCTCTCAACTTTTTATACATTTATACCTGAAAAAGTGGTCATCACAACCTACTGCTCCAAAGCATCCTTAATTTAACTGTCTCCAGAATAAAAGATACAATACATGCTTCCCTCTTACAACCATTTCCATTTTCCAAATGAATGCTTTTAGTGTTAAAAAGCTAACACCATTCTGGTCTATTTGGTGCCCTGAATCAGAAATCCCTGAGGCACAGGCTAACCCTTCCAAGTGTTTACACTGCTCAAATAGCTGTTTTCAACCACCAGAGAAAATTGCTGTTTTCCAGAACAAGGACACTGAAAGAAGCTGTGAAAGTAGGCTGGGAAAGTGCTGCACTGGATGTTATCACACCATTAATCATGCATTTTCCAATGACAGTGACACATGATTGTGCCAGCACAGGTTCTCTGAGCTGCTAACAGCTTCCTTCCACCTTACCAAAATAAACTGCCCACAGATGGCAAGCTGGGAGGGTCATCTTGGGGAGAGTAAAGTTTGGAAATTGGAGAAGTGCTATGATACTATGATTCAACACATGGAAACATTTGAGTTAAGAGGTACTTAACAAGCTGCTACTTAATTATTTTTCTTAAACAGATAAATTTTCAAAATTGGGAAGCACCCTAGTTAAGACAAAACACTGAAAAGTGACAGATTATGAAACCTACAAGCTTTCAGGGAAAAACCCCAATGAAATAGTTTTTGTAAGCAACACTTAACCTCCTACTTGAATTTCATTTAAACAAATACCCTGAACAACCAGATCTAACTTCAAGACTGACCTTGACAGAGAATAGTACCTTACATCTTAAATTCTTCTCACAATTGCCAGCTAACAAGAAATCTTGCTGCACCTTTTTACCCAAAGGTACATGTTTGAAGGCTATCACATGTAACTTACCACCACAGACTTGCATTTTAAAAATACTGATGATCATGGCAGCTTGTTCTTACCACTGGGATTTTTGCTCAACATGGCATGACATTCCCACCCTCTCCTAGGGAAGTTGGTGCCTCAGTGACTCAAATGCTGACTCATCAGACTAACAAATTAAGTCCCTGGATATAAAGCAGATGATGATGATGTGCCTGCTTTTAATTGTAAATCAGACTTGAGGCCTCAGCTATCATTCCCAGAAATCCAAGATGAAGCATCATCATTTTCAATCAATACCAGGTTGGGAGGAAACCTCAGTGATTATCTGGTTTAACCTTTCTTGGCAAAAAGCACAGTCTAGACATTGATGGCCCAGCACCCTGTCCAGCTGAATCTTACAAATGTCTGCCATTGGGGAATCCACCACTTCCCTGGGGAGATTTTTCACAATGAGAACAATCAACCAGTGGAATAGTTTTTCCTCATTTCCAATTGGAAGCACCCCTTACCCCTCATCTTTTCCATGTCACCCCTGTAAAAAGGCAATCTCCCTCCATCTTAGTAACCACCCCTGGAACATGGTGCTAAATTCTCTCCTTAAGCTTTATTTTCTCAAGGCTGCACAAACTCATAATACTACAACAGTATAATAATAATGATACACTCAATTCACTTGAGTGGCTGAGTGGACCAATGACAAGAATAAGTAATTTCTCCTTTATGGATATACAGAGAAGATTCCTGCCACCATACCTGAGGATAGCTGTAGATGAGGACCTTAAGCAGGACTGGAGTCCTCAAGTCCTGGCATATCCACCTGAGAATTTTCCTTTTATGATGATATTCCTGTGTATGTATGGAGCAAGAAAGCAAAGTAGGACTTGCAAGGCAAGATAAGGGAGGAAATGCTATCAAGGAGCAGTAGTAGCACTACAGTCTTGTCAAGAGTGCCAGCACAAACCAGGTGTATTATTCAAGGTGTCTCATGATCAGGTGATAGAGGAAGTGGAGTGCAGGATTTTGAATGCACAAGAAAATCTGAAGTTAAGGTGAAAGGAGAAAAAGCCAGGTCAAGGGTCCATATCCTGCTTACCTTGTCTGGGCTCCATGTGCAGCAAGGAGGAGGAAGGGTAGGCAGCTGAATTCCATTTGCCTGCTCACACATGAGTGTTGCACCCACACTGCTCTTTGTGTGAAATTCTGCTTAGGCTATAGTATGTATCACTAAAAAAAAAAAAATCCTTTGTACAGAAGAGATCCTTTGTACACAGAAAATGGGAACTGCTTTAAGGAAGGAGTCTTTTCACCCAATAGAGACAAATATTTTGTTCTGCATAGGCAGCCACCACCCCTCCTGGCAGACATGCCTCAAGGCTTTGCCTCCAGTCATCTTGTTTCTGTTGTGACAAGATCAAGAAATCATTCATCGTGCCATTCTGCTCTCCCTTTTCCTGAGGCTAGCAACAAATCAAAACCACAAGAATGAGCCTGTCCCAGAGCACAGTAGGTGTTAACATAAGCATGGATAAGGGGCAGAGGCAGTGCAGAGGACTGTCAAAAAGAGAAAAGAAAAATGCTGTCTTCATTCCTGGCTCAGTAGAAAGCTTTTTCCACATCTTTGTCCTGACTAAAGTCTTGTATCCCACTGCAGGTTTGATTGTGAAATAGAAGATTTGCTAGAGAAAAGATAGAGTTGCATGGAGTTGCAGGGTGCTGTGCCAAAGGCAGATCCACATGATTCAGACACACCTATTTATCAGATTGCTTTCCTAGGACCTTGCAGAAGCAGTGTTGGCAGACACACAAGTGGCTCCTGTGCCTTGCAATGAGCAAGCTGAACAGCAGAACTTGCTTTGCTGTAAGTCTTTTGAGACTTCCAAATTAAAGAGTACAGTTTCCAAAAGCTGTGCCAGACTACTTACACAAGGTTGCTGCTTCAAAGTCACTTTCCTGCTCTTAGTCCAACTGGAGTAGGGCAGCCTGCAGTCTGTGGCATTGATGTTATCACCTGTTGAACCTCATCATTAAATAAGGAATGAACATCTTTAAGCTCTGCTGTGGCATGCCACTGCATCTGACAGAAGAATAAATGTCAGGGAGGCAGAGGTGAGCCACTGACCTCAGCCTCTGACAGTGGCCACTTGCCATGACCAGATCCACGTCTCAACACCTGGAGACCTTTGCTCACTGAGCTCACCAGAGGAGTTCTGAGACACACAGCTGGAATTCTCAACTGTTCCAACTGACCTCTGGTTCCAGGGAGGAAGCCCTGCCCTGGTCTGAAGCATGGAGCTCTGCAACCAGACACAGATGCACCCATTTAGCACGTTCATGTTGGGAACAGACAGGTTCCACAGCAAATGGGGAATGCCAGAGGCAAGGGTTGTTCTGAGAGAGGAGGTTACCCACGCCTGTCCTCTGGGAAAACTAATGCCTAGTACAATCAGACTCCAGGATGCATTACTTACTCCACTTAAGCAGCTCCAGATAATTGAGGGCAGGGAGCATTAAAATACATGCAAGCACATTTATTCTGAGCACTGCAGGTTATTCTAAAAGCCCTGAAGATTCAGAGCTCTGCACAATTTAACTGCAACTAAAATACTTGGGTGACAGTTAAAATTCCTGACTGATTTCACATAAAGGAGATGTTTTCCAGACTGACTGAATGTCCAGATGTTTCCAAACTGAATGGAACAAACCCCAATAAACAAGTAGAAACACAAAAGTTAAACTCATTCCATCTGAATAGATTTAGAAAAAACAGCTGGGTTGACTGTCAGGGTTCTTGATGCTCTTTAGGTTTAATTTGTTCTTCACCAGTTAGTCTAAATTCCCTCCAACTTCCAGATAAAATGATTCAAAACATATAATTATACTAACAGCTTTCTGCCAGGTATGTTTTAATTGTATTAATGAAAACTATTTGAGTCTTTAAAACAATAACTAGAATGGTCCATGTGTGTTTTTTTTCAAAAAATGTTAGCATTTCATATTTCTGTGTCATGCCTTTGGAGCAAACACCATGACACAGAACTTAAATTCATTGTTCATTTAGAATACATCAAACCAGTCAAGTAGGGCCAGCTGCTCCTAATTACTTTTACCAGTGGTTCAGAAATGCTTCTGTTCTTTAGGGAGGAAACTATGCTGGTTACCTTTCAAATGATCTGCTTTTGGCAGTTCTTAATACTGGAGTTGGCTGCTAAGGCTTTTTATGTATTACACAGGAATGCTGTGCCTGAGAAGGGGAGCTACCAAGGCTTGCAAGAACCAGACCATTGTTTAGATCCAAACTTCAATCTCACTAGCTCAGATTTACCTAATACACTAAATTGTTCTCCAGTAGGTACCCAGCAGCAGATGTTTCAGAAAGATTATGGCAAGCATAGTATCTCCCTCAGAATGTTGCACCATTCAGTACCTCCTGAAGTGAAAATAATGTATTTATAATTTGAGTTGGAACAGAACATCATCATCAGAACACCTTAAAACAACAATTGCAATTTTAAACAAGAAAGATGGCAACTTCAGCCCTGCTTAAAAGCAGGAATTCCATTAAGTAGGTAACTAAGACAACTAACTATAAAATTTTTACTCTGAACTCTGCTTATGTTAAATATTCCTGTAAGATAACTGAATTTCGTAACTTCAGCTCTTAGCCATAAAACTTTGTAGACACTTTCCATCCTTCATCCAGTTATGAATAAATCATCAACACCAAAGATAATTTAAAAAACAAAGAGTGATATTAAATGGCTTAAAAAGAAACTGGTTTGCAACTTCTTAAGCCTTTACAAGTATTTCAACCCAAGTCAGTTTTCCTCTGCATAGGGAGGAAGGGCAATTATTCTTCACAGGTTATCTGTATCACCATTCCATAGAAGGGTCTCAAATCTGCTTTAGAAATACCAAATTTCTTTACAGCTTAAGTCCTTCAGCATAAGAGGACAAATCAAAAATTCACCCAGTATTACTTTAACCTTTTCTTTTTAATTACATGTAAAAATACTGGGCAAAGTCTATTTTGACATTACACTCCACCCTGAGCAACACACTGGCTACCTCACAGGTTGTGAGCATAATGAAGTCACCCTGTAGGTGGCTGGCAGCCTTTCATAGCACTTCTATTGTTTAGCCACAGATAAGGGCCCACACTTTAACAAAACACACATTAAAACAGCACCACAGTCCAGACCAAGTTAAGATATACCAGTAAAATCTTTTCAGGCACTCACCTTTTCAAAACAAACACCCAAAAAACCACCCCAAAATACAGGAGTTGAAGGCATCTAAAATTGAGTTACAGCAGCTACAACTTCCACCTTCCTCAGATTCATGAAGAACATAGCACAGAGCCACCATTTGAGATTTAAGAGTGATTTGTAGCCAGGTTTGACTGCTTAAAGCCAAGAAGGCAAATCTACTCTGCTGAGGTATGGAAAGGTTCTTCACTGCCCAGCATGTCTATCTGTTCCAAATGAAAAATTTCCTAGGCAGGAAGTTTGATAACACCACCTCTCACCACATATATAAGAAAGACAAGTATTTATGGAGGGTATTGTAGGTTTAGAGGGGAAAAAACCAAACGAGATTATTTGACAACCTTTCTGTGTACACAAATGACTAATGTGCTAATAGGCAGTATTGTCAGTGGTTGTAACTAGACTTGTTTGCCAAAATAGTGTCTGTTTCAGTCCATTCACTTTTCTATAAAAGCCAAATTTCAAGTAAGTGTAAATATTTATATTTGAAGCCACAGTAACATGGTAATAATTTTTCTTCAAATATCAGAAAACCCCCAAATTCTCTAAGAAGATTTTTCCAACATGAAACCCCAGATCAGGTATATTAAGTTACCTAAATGCCACCTGCTCACTCTACATGCCAACAGAAGCAGCTCAGGCAGTAGATGGGACCCTTGGAGTTGACAATTCCCCACCTTATGTATTTTTTTTAAATAAAGAAGTCACAGAAGCCATCTCAAAGATACCAGTTTCATTCTGATAGATTGCTCCTTTAAGGTACTCTCATTAGAAAAGGTGGAACTTTAAAGCATTGCTTCAGATGACATATTTAAACAAAAGCAGACTGAACATTCTGAACATTTCTGTGCAAATTTAGTTCTTCCAACCATCAGTTTGGAAACATTTTCAACAGAATGTTTAAGTTAACAAATCATGTTAGTTTAGAATTAACAGGTAAGTACAGCATTTTAAAACTAGTCATCTAAATAGCATGTTGATGGCAGTATAAAACATTGAGAACTTTTAAACTGTTATGAGTCAGACAGACATTTTATATAGATTTAACACCTACCAAAGTAAATTCTGTAACAAAGTGATTTTGCATTATGCATATAACACTGATCCTTAGGCAAACAGACACATTAAACCAACAAATCTGAGGACTGTGAGGAATGTTATAGCTGGTTGGAGTCTGCTACAAAATCCTTAAAGATGCATTGCTATGTTGCTGTACATCTTAATTCAAGACACAGGTGAACAGCTTTAGCAGGAAACCTTTATACCAGCCACTTTAAAGCAAGCAGACATTTCAAAGTTTTTTGGTTGCCAGAAGTTTAATCTTGCTTCACTTCACCCTTTAATTGCCTTTTCATGCGTGAATATGGGCTGATTGTGTCATCCATCACGAAGTCATACAGTACTTTTATCCAAGAGTTATATTGGGGCAGGTTGTCATAGTATTCAGCTGCTATTTTCTTCACCTGAAGGAGAGATATGAGGTTTATTTACTGGTTATATTAACATCAGTTGTGACAACTTTACAGCCCTCAGTGTGTAACCTGGTAATGTGTAACAGCACAGGGAGTTTCATTCCAGAAGTCAGATCCTCCAGGAAAGGCCACTCATGACACACAGCAAACATTCCTTGAAGGAAAAAGCAATTCCCTAGTTATTAAGTAAATCTGCTGTGAAGGTTTTGGAGCTGCCAGAACAAACTCTGCTGACTTTCCAAAGTCCCTGCACTCTGCTACCTACAGGGTGATGGAGCTTTTCAAAGCAAGTGGTTTGGTTGCTGTTGAAAGTGTGTGACTCAGTTCAGTGCTGACTCATAGATATACAACTAACAGTAAAAGGGATGTTTTATATTCTAGGAAGAGCTGTTTAACACAGCTATTTTTATATATAGTTTCAAATCTCAGCACTCAGAAGAAAACAGGCATTTTATTTCTGAGGAATATTTTGTTTCTGAAGACAGACTTCAAAGCATGAATATAAACTGCTTCCAAAGACTCTTCTCAGTTCCACTTGTTAACTAGACCACTGTTCAAACTGAGAGCAGCAGGTTCAGTTAGGTGCCCATATTGCTATTTAGGGCCAGCCACTTAAAGCCTTAAAAACATGAACAGAACAAAAAGGATTTTTCCACAAAATTCCACATCAATCTGGATAAGCAACAAACAAACCCAAGGTATTTACATGGCTGGTTTGAAGGCAAAGCTTGCTTGACCCATCACACCTATAAAATAGTGCACCTAGGCAATGTACTTTTACTAAACAGTAATAACTCTCACCTCACCAGTGCTGAGGAATTGTGTTCAGTACTTGGGGATCTTTAGCACACAGCACAGCAGTCCAATCCAATCAAATGCACTGCACTATTCCAAAAGAAGGCTTTGTTTTCTTATCAGAGCTGTGGATTATAAGTCCTGCAGCAGAACTGGGTGTCTACCCCTAGAATTATATACCTGGAAAAATTCATAGCCTACTTCAGCTAAAGTACCTGTCCAAGAAATGAAATACTGGTTCATAGCACAGACCCAAGTATCAAAGGTGAGTTAAAGCAACTTTCACTGTATTTGAAAGATTAAAATCTATTAATAAAGCAATCATCTAGCTTAAAAAAAAATTACAAAACACCACACAAAGCCTCAGTGAACCAACTGCCCGATCTACCTGCCCTGCTAAAAGTGCTAGTGTAGTTATTTCAGCTGCAGTTCCACCACTGACAACAGAAATACCAGTCAAGTTTGGACTTCACCAGAGGGATGATCTTACAAGGTCTCACTATTGCCAAATGCAATCACAAAGCTCTAAGACCAGCACCACAGCTGCTGTCAAATTGCAAATTCAGTATCTGATGAAAAACTGAAGATTCAGGTGTAACCCTGAAGCCTGTGTTCCCATTCTTCAACTGGAAAACAGATATAGTGAGAAAGAAGCTCCTGCCTGTAAGAAGCAAAGGTTGAAGTAGGAGAAACTTCACCTCTGCTACTCATGCAGGCATGACAGGTCTGAGTCCTGGCTTCAAACTCTCAATTCTGCCTGTCCTACACTGCCAACATACAGCTGATACTTATTTAGGGTTCAAAGGCTCTTCCCAGAGGAAACTGAAGTGCTCAGTCTAGAGAAGTTATTAAACATTTGTCAACAGTACAACAAACATTAACAGTAAGTCAAGCCCTCTCTCTTCTTCCACCAGAAGATGTCCCTGATAGAAGAGACTGAAGGACAAGCACACATTACAATATGTCCTTAACATTTCCATGACAGAGATAACAAATCTCCAGAGTTAACTACAACCTCTTAACTAGTTTCTTGCATACTTAAAAACAAGAATTCAGAAGGCAGGCTGTAATTACAGAAAGCTAAAGTTAGTGCAAAGCATAAGATTTGTGTTCCCCCCCTCTCCTTTTATGGAAGAGGACTGAGCAGTAGTAAACTGGAAGCTTGTTCAGGCTATCACTAAAATGCTAAATAATTACCTCCTTTATCACTCAATGTATATTGTGGGCTTTTTTTGTTTTTTTATCTCCCAACTTGCATTCTTCTGTTAGTGTTCTACCTTATTTTCATGTTAAAGTAGGTCTTAATTTAAGAAAAAGTAATAACCTTAGAAGTCAACTTACCAGTGGAAGGCTCTTGCCAGGAATATTGGGGAAGTCATGATGTTCATTGTGATAGCCAACATTAAAAGTGAGCAAATTAAGTGGCCCATAGTAGGAATAGGTCTCATGTCCTTTTAAAAACATGTAGTGTTCAGCTATAAAGTGTCCCGAAATTGGGTGCAAGCCAAGACCAAGTACTGAACCAGCAAGCATGTAAAAGATGGATTTGACTCCCCATAAATAATATATTGCCACATCAAAGGTGAGCTGAGCCAATAAATTGATTATTTCAAGTCGACTAATGGGTTTAGGATTGATGCAGAGAGGTCTAATGGCATAGAAAAAAGGCTGAAGAACAATCCATATGAACTTCCTAAAACGGGTGCAGAAAAACCAGCCCTCGAAGTTGGTAGGAATGTCCACATCGATGCCGTCACCGCCGAGGTATCGATGGTGATCCATGTGGTATCTCTTGAAGGAGATGGAGTAGGGGAGACCAAGAGGGAGGTTGGCAAATATTCCAAACCAACGATTCCACATAGCTTTGCAGTTGCCAAAGGCACTGTTGTGGGAGATCTCATGAATAGCCAGAGTCATGGAGTGACTAATACAGCTTCCAAAAACGTAAGCCCAGAAGACCACCCACTTCCAATCCAAGTCTTTAACCAGGTAGAATGCAGTCAGCTGCGCCAGAACCATCAGCACAACCACCCAGATCAGGTTGTAGTCTGGCTTCATCAATGCTTTTATCTCTGGATGTTTAGCTAGATGGGAAAAAAATTAAATAAGTTATTTCAAAGCTCTCCTCATAGCCAACTATCCCAATTAGATTACAGTTTTTCCTCCCTTTGTCCCAATTAGGAATTGTCTGCACAGATAATGAAAACGCGTGACCTTTCCACTTGTGATACTTACTGCTATAATGAATCATTTCCAATCAAGTCATTTTAGCACTTTTACGTTGCTCAGCAACTAGACACGTACATGGCAAGCACCAGTACCACATCCAGCCTCCTCAGGAAGGAAATGGCTCTGAGCCGACAACCCACCCGTAATTCAGAAGGGCTCACGAAGGCTCAGCCCCGATTTCAGCGCCGCGCTCGACGCCGCTATCCGCCAGCCCCGGCCGCGACGCGGGTGCCGCGGTGACCTCTGCGCACAGCGGCCCCGACACCGCCGTACCGCCCGTCCCGCTGGCAGGGCGCGGCCGTGGAGCGGCCCGGGGCCGCCGGGGAACCCGCGCTCCCATTCCGCCGCTCGGGACGGCAGCCCGGGCCGCCGCCGCCCCGCGCCTCGGGCTCTGCCCCCGCAGGCAGCCGCCCCCCCGCTCCTTTCCCCGCTCCTTCCTTTCCCCTCCCCCGTCAGCGCCGCCAAGGCGGCGGCTCCCGCCTCCACGTACGCGGGCCCGGCCCGACTCCGGCCGCCCCGCCGGGAGGCTCCGGGGGCCCGCGGCGCCCCCCGACAAGGGCGGCCATCTTGTGGGGTGCCCGTGTGCGTTCCCCCCGCGCCGCCACGCAGCCGGCGGCTCCTCACCCAGGATCTCCTTGCGGCGGTCGGCGTGCGGCTGGTCCGTGTAGACCCACTCGAAATCTTCTCTAGCCACGGTGTTCCCCATGGCGGCAGCGCGAAAGCCCCTCACCAGCTGACCGCCCGCTGCGCCGAGCCCCCGCTACCGCACTTTATAGCGCGGCGGAGGCGGGCCGGGGCCACGCCCCCGCGCCCCGCCCTCGCCGCCCATTGGCTGCCGCCGGCTGCCGGGCGCGCTCCCGCCGCAGAGGCGCCCCCTGCCGGCGGAGTGGAGCGGACCCTGAGGGGCTCGGGGAGCGGGGAAGGAGCAGCCCTCAGGGCGGACAGGAGGAGCCTTCAGAGCGGGGGAAAACAGCCTTCAAAGCGGGACAAGAGCAGCCCTCAGAGCGGAGAGAAACAGCCCTCAGAGAGGGACAGGAGCTGCCCTCAGAGAGGGACAGGAGGAGCCCTCAGAGTGGGACAGAGGCTGCCCTCAGGGCGGACAGGAGAAGCCCTCAGAGAGGACAGGAGCCCTCAGACAGGACAGACGGAGCCCTCAGAGCGGGACAGGAGCAGCGATCCGCCGTCCTAAACCCGCGTTCTCTTGAGCTGCTGTCCTGGTCTGACCCCTTGCTTCCAGACCTCTGTCTAAAGGTACTGAACTACAACTCCAAACTTTGCCTGTAGCAAAGTCTCCGTTTCCTTCCCTTTTTGTGGAAAGATATTTGAAGAACTTATTTGACAAACTCCTCTGTAAGAACTTACCTCCATTTAATCTGTCACTGCATGTATTTGTCATAAAACACTGACTGTGGGCAGTTCCCTGAGAAAGATTACCCTGTGTAGAAGCTGAATTACTACTTGCTTGGAATTTTAGTTGTCCGCTCATAATAATCTACATCAGTAGATCAAAAATCCACTCAAACTAATCTAAATCAGCAGTAGTGATAAAAACAATGGAGGCTATTATCACAAAGTAAATTATGCCTTATCTCTTCAGGTAGTATTAGTATCTCAAGGTTATGATTCATCACTTAAGATTTATTAGTAATAACGAGTACAAAAGGGTCATGTCCACAAGCTGCTGGAAGACCCACATGCAGCACGGCTATTGGAAAGGAAATTCAATCCCTACTTGGAAATATCTCCAGTTCTGTGAAGCAGTGGGCAAAGCACCACTTTTTTTATTTATAAAACATAGCACTTTTGTGAATAGTTTGATTTGACTGCATTTTAATTAGAGCACATTAGGGTGGGATTTAGAAGTGGAAAATGCAGCAAGGAGGTGAGACACGGGAAAGGTTTTGCTCAGCCTTTCCCTCCTCAGTCACAGAATCTGAACTGTGCAGACTGGTGCAGCATAAGAGGCAAAGCAGATGTCTAGATTTCATCGAGGCTCTGTGCCCTTGCCAGGTTTACTTTTTAGTCAGTGACCATTTCACAATAAACCAGGAAGCTTTGGGGTTGCCAGTGCAGCAGCTGACTGCAGAATTGCCGGGGTCACAAGAGTTTCACTCAGCTGCACTCCAAACACCACGTGTAACATTTCTGACAGCGTTCCCTTCTGGTTGGAGATCAAATATTAGCTCTGCTAATCATTGTGCTAAGGACCTCCTCACCCACAGGAAGGATCCAGGTGACAAGAGCACTGGTGGAGTGACAGCACATGAGGAATTCGGTACACAGAGGCAGGTTTACAGCACCACAGGTTTGTAAATGGTCACCAATTTCAGTCGGGCAATTAAACAGAAGATCCCAGGTTTATAAACTAAACATTCCAGAGCAGTTAAACAAGGTTTAAACAACTAAAAAAAATATATATTAAATAGGAAAGCTTTGGACAATTTAATAGCTCAAGTGTACTGGAGAGCAAAGTGTCTTCCATATTTAATCACTGCATTTGATCAGTTTGTGTAACATATCCAGATTTATTAGGTCTTCAGCAAGCCAACAGTTTTTGTATCTGATGTTTTCCATTCCAGAGACCGTGAGATCCAGTACCTACTGTATCTTCAGCTGGCAAAAAGCTTGAACAAAAGCCCTGGCATGTTCACTTACATGTGAACCAAAGCCAGGACTGCATCCCTGGAACAGGGAAGGTGAGATCCAGGCAGGAGAACTGCAGGAGTGGAGAGCACACAGACAGGCAAGCTGGCCAAGGTACAGTGCAAAGTAGCACAGAAGTGCAACTTGAGTTGAACAGAATAGGTCACAACTAGCAGACATGTTGCTGTAAAATAGTCCAAACTGAATTTAGTAGTTCATGAAGTAGCATTCACTGAAATTTGCTAATTACCCTCTTAAAAGCATCAGGAACACCAAGGAATCAGAGAATCCTCTTCTGTGCTGAGACACATTCTACTCTATCCTACATCATCCTATTTTCATGAGGCTCTTGATGCTGAAAATTCCTTTGGCAGCCCTAGTGCTCCCCACAATTCACTGTTAGAAGATCTGAGTAAGAGCAACCAAGTTTCTCTTCAATTCTGTCTTACCTTTTGCAGTAAGAAGTTACACACAGGCATCCTTTGTAGCATTAATGAATACCAACATGCAATGCTGAGTATCAGGAACTGACCAAGTTCCATTTGTTTCCATCTGTTCTTTAATCTGTGAAATTTGCAGGTACTCTTTCTTCCTTCAGCACTTCCACCTGTTACATCCATTAGCCCAGGTCTGGAGGATCCTTACATACTGTAGCTACACAGAAGCTGTTCAGTCTGGGAAGCAAGACCTCGTCACAAACAGCTTTTCCCTCAAAAAAGTACCACTATGGTATCTTTTGGTCTTATTTTCACCATGTTCACTAGGTGCACAAATTCATTCAAAAAATCCCCAACCTTACTATGAAACAGAAAGCAGTTTCTAAGTAAGTGCTATTTTTAGAAAAGCAGTAAAGCTGGCCTCAGTAGTTTTAAGTTATTTTAAGAAACCAGATATGACACTTCAAATTGCTTTCCCTGACAGCTCTGACTTTTCTTTCAGTTTTAGCCCTTGACACAAGTACTAAAACTGAAAAGTGGATGAAATCAATTTTTCATGTAATTTTGCAAACTACATCTCAGTCTCACTGTGTTAAGGCTCTCCTGTGAACAGATGATACAATCACTAATCACTACCAACACTACTTCGAGGCTGATACACCAACTCACATAAACATGCACAGGCATTGAGAGTGAAAAGAGATATAGTTTTACTTCAGGTGATTCATCAGCTTGTTCAAATATTGCAAAATTTATCCTTTTTATTTAACAAGGGACAACATGGTGTCAGAAATTAATGTTCCAGCTATTTTGTCCAAACAATTACTTCATTCTTGTTTTTTCCATGTGTATATTTTTCTGCTGTACATTCCAGGCAAGAGCCATCTGATGTTTCCCTCTCTGGGATGTAAAATACAAAACACTGGTGTACATTCATTGTGGAATTTCTTGTAACCATCCCCTCTACCCCTTAAAGTTTCATGGGCCTCATTCCATTTCACTGGCAGCACAAGGAGGAGCAGGATGCACCTGCAATCCTGGAGCACATGATACTTCCTTGAGCTGAAGGGTCCAAGCTGGCACAGTTCCCAGAGAACACTTCCCATAACAATTGGCTGTTGTTGTCCAGCTCAGTTTAGGAACAGCCAGAGATTCCCCAACACATCCAGAAATGCTACTCTGGAGTAACCTGAAACAATTTGTACACTGGGATGGTGGGGAGGGGGAAATTGTCTGCATATTCTAGAAATTAATAAAGAAACTGAAGTGAAAAATATTCAAAATATATGAATACCCTTTCAGTAAATGCAATTACCAAGTTTATACTTGTTTGGAAGCATTTAACCACAAGTAGCTGGTAATTGGTCCATTACAGGAATTTTTTATCACAAAAAACCATTCAATGAATTTGTATCACACAGTATTTCTAGCTATCATGCTGACCCTTTGACTCAAAATTGCTTTTTAGAAGTTAAGGTATATGCCAGTATTTTTAAGCTGAATAGCAGGTATCTATCTCCAAGATAGAGTTACCTGTAAAAAACATTCTGAGCTGTATAAACCAGTAAAAGCAAATGCTCCTTCAACAGTTTAAGTCTGCTCTCAGACAGCCTTTTATAATTTCCTTGATTATTGAGAAAAATTACTTTTTTTTTTGAAAGGACTCAAACTACTCAAGAAGTTTATCTGAAAGCTAAATGTCTGTCAAATATTAGGCATTTGTAATGTTACTTCTGGTACGAGCTACTATGTTTTAGAAGTAAAAACTGTAGCTGAAGTTTCAGGAAAAATGTGAGTTTGCCACGATTATATAATATCTGACCAGACAACTTCTGATTTGTTTGGTGCTTTAACCATAGCCACGAGGTTATGCTGACAGCCATACAAAATGAACTTGCACTTTAACCCACAGCAGTAATATCAAGATTGTGAACAGCTACAAAATGCAGCATTTGCATTTTCAGTGCCATACCAAGTTGAATTCAGAACCACCTAAAGACAAAGCAGCAGCTGATTAAAAAAAGAAAACATAAGTCAAATTATAAAGCTACATAGTTTAGTACATTAAAACAAAACCAAGGACAATGGTATTTGTATAAGATTCCAAAAATATACAGATGGCGGGGGGGGAAGAATCACTGTACACAACTCTGAGGTGGTTAAAGTGACCAGAGAGACTGAACAGTGCAAGACATGCTTTTCCAGTTACAAGCTCAAAACAGAAGTGCAAAAGAAATTAAAGCTCTGTCTGAAGTGATTTACCTTTTAGGATAAGGAAAGCTTAGAATATTGTCATCAGTGTTACAGAGAAATTTCCACCCCAACCCCAACACAGACACACAAAATAGTTTAAGTTTTACCATAATACAGCATTTCACTCCAATGATGTCCCCAGAGCTTGGTGACTCCAGGGACAGCTGGTAGGTGTTCGGTGTTGGCCCATGACCCAAGTGATGCACAGGCAGCCTCTCCACTCTCCAGCTTTGGCTAACAACAGATCCCTGCCCTCCAGGCAGGGCGAGAGCAGCCACACAGCCCCGGCTCCCCAGCCCGCCTCGCTGCGAGGAAGCCGCTGTGCTGAAAGTAGAGACTGACTTATGGCTGAGGAACAAAGGAATTGCTTGACAGGTCTCTGTGCTCTCTCCCAGAGTTTGGAACAGTTTCAGGCAAGTGCTTTTGGCAGGCTGACTAAGCTGTACATGCATCTATCCATGCAAATGTAGAATATGGCTCCCAAGACTTAGAACCAGGGTGTGTGCATGTGAAGACTGGATAGAAGGCCCTTCCGTGGAAGTTTACAAAAATATATAGCCAATACTGTAGCTTAAGAAGTCAGTTTTACTCGTTACAGAGAACCCCAAAAAGTATTAACTACTTTTCAGACATTCCAGACAAGGTCACTTGTAACAAAAAAGGTCAAGTTCTCAAAAACAAGGTCTTAAAAGCGGATCTTTCCTTCAAGTGAACAGGACATCTGTTTTTACTCTTAACCATTTAGTCAGTTAAGACAATTTATTTAAGATTTCATGTGAACATATGCATAAACACAAATAAGTTTACTTTAAAACACATCTGCACGGAAAAAAAAGGTTAACCCTTCAAAACATAACAGAGCAGGTCTGGTTAGTATGTAGCTATTGCAAATCTTAAAGATTCTGTGCATTAGGCCCACCCATATAGAAAGCAGGGGAAAAGTCAATGAAAGAAAATCACTGTTCAAGTCTAAGTGGTGTTTTGAAGAGCCAGCAGCCTAAGTGACACCATGAAGCTGGTCACAGTATCCAAACAAGCAGGCCTGCTTGGGCTACTAGAGCAGTGTATCCTCCTGAAGGCGCCATTTCCTCCCCAGTTATTTTCTGTTCCGAAGGCGTTTAGATTTCCTAGGACAGTCTGTGGAATCCACCGCCTTCCTCCTTTTCCTGGGAGATTGTTCATTTGAGCCGGAACCCGAAGAATTCCCTACTGTGCTCTCCATCACCTCCCGCAGCTTGCGCTCCAGCTCGGCCAAGCGGGCGTTCTGTTCCCCAATGATTTGGGTCTGCTCAAGCAGTTTCTGGTCTTGATCCTGGAGCTGCTTCTGCTGCTCCTGCACTTTGACGCGCAGCTCCGAGATCTCCCGCTTCAGCGCCGTCAGGCCCGTGCCGTTGGCTTTCACCTGCTGCTGCAGCTTGGTGACTTCCTGCCTGGAAGGGCTCTGCTTGGAGAACAGCTGCATTGTTGTCAGTGCTGCAGAAGGCCCTGGAACTTCAGAGAGAGCTGTGATTAACTTACGGGTACAAACGGTGTCCCAGTGTTTGTATTTTGCTTATCCCTACTCCCCACACATGAATCTGAATCCCCACTGCAAGTTATGTGAACAGGCAAACAGATTTACAGTCACTTAAGCGTCTAACAAGAACACGTGGTAATCTCAGAGCACAACCAGTTTAATTTAAAATACTTACAGCTTTTCAGTAGTCAGGAAAAAAGTTCATAATTAATTTCCTGTATATAAGCCCCCCTCCTTTTGCTGCATCAAAACCTGTGTACAACTATTGTGCTGTCATCTAGACTTAGTGTCACAGATGTTAAGACAAATTCCCACAAAAAAATTACTTAATATGGAATAGTTAAGACTGAATGAATATCTTTCATTAGACCAGCAAAATTCTGCTGTCTTAGCTGCAGCTAAAGCTCTAAAAAATTGTAGTTTGGAACTTAACAAGGTATTTCGGTATAACTTACATTTTAGAAGGAAGGAATTTATTTTCCATGCTTCTTTAGAATCACTCCTCCTAAGCACTAAAACCATACTGGAATCTGAGCTTGGAACTGTTGATTCTAATAAAGTTCCTGCAAATCAAGGAGACTAACAGCTACGGTATAATTTCTTTCACTTTTTCTGCCATAAAAGGTATCTATCATTTTTTCTGTCATTATACTCTTCTAGCAATGCTGTGCAATTAAGGTGCAACTTCAGGTGCTCTACAGACAGAAGAGTCTGGAACAGTCATCCTCCTTTTTTTCCATTAGGATGGCAGCACAGCTACCATTATGAGACACTAAGGGGTTGCTATTGGAGAGGTTATGCCTTTCCCTGAACAAGAGAGAGGCATTTTATGCACCACAAAGCCTTGGCCTTGAAAAGTTAATTGAGATCAACTGTGGGTCTGGGCAATACTTCCTCAGCTGAGAGGCTCAGTATATACTAACACATATAATTAAAAAAAAAAATTTAAACCCATATATAATTTTTAAAAAGGTATATAATGATAAAAATTGAAGTACAACTAGCAGGATATACTAAAGGTGGCATACATACTTATGGCTAAAAGGATGGACTAGACATACAAGAAACAAAAGCATCTGCAGTTAGGCCTATTGTTTTTACTTAAGATGTATTATTTCCCCCCAATTTTTACTAAGTTATCCTTCTAGAGAGTTACATTTCACAGTTTCTAAAATGTGAACATATCCTGTATAGTGAAATTTCTACAATTTCACTAATCTTTTGCCTTTTACCATTAGGATAACTTCAGCCAAGAGGCAACTACCTTAAAGTTTGGCTCACAAAAATTCTGGAAAGTCTGACGGAGTATTCAAAGGACCAGTTTAATGGCTTATTTATAGACTGTTATTTTAATTGCCTTTCCACTATTACCTGTAACTATTTCGCTTGTTAGTGCATAAAATAGTACCCCCAGTAAAGTATAAAAAGCCCATTCCAGCCCTCTATGTACTACTACAGCTTAGGCAAATTCATTTGCAGCTTGTCCTAAAAATAAAAGGCATCAAATTGTCATCTCATGTGCCAAATTTCAACCAAAAGCAGCAATAGTCTCATTCATTGGTGGCACAAAAGCATTTGTTTAATGAATACACACTATGCATAATTCTAACATACATTCAAGTGACTGTTCTTTTAGTAGTACAAAGGCTCCTTAACTTTCAAAGCAAATGAATTTCAGTTAGCATTCTTAAGAAACAAGTATCATCAATATTTATGTAATAAAGCTCCCATTTAAAGGAGGGAGCTTAGAAAACATACAGTGCTGTGATGTTTTAAAGAACAACTAAATAAAACTTAACTATACGTTGGAATTAATACCTGGGGCAGTTCCTATTAGACGTCCCGATACATCTGACCCAGGCATCTTTCTTTTCAGTATTGGAACAATCTTCTCATCAAAATATTCCATAGCCATGGAGGAAATGTCCCTTAGTTCTTGAAGAACTTCATGAGCTCTCTGAGGAGCTCTTGTAGAGTTTACATATCTTAGCACTCGATAAATTTCATCTATTACCTAAAACATTTAAGAAGAATTAGGATTTTCTGATAAAGGCAAGATTATTTCAGTTTGTTCTAGGAATTCTGGCATATTTAGGGGTTTTTTACCACATAACAGTTGCACACCACTGTGTGTTTTAGTTCCAGATCAGCTTTTTGAAGTGTTGCTCATGATGTATCAGAGAAGCTATTCATTTAATCTCTCTTCAAAGTCATGAAATAATGCTCATTAGGTGAAATTTGAAGTACAGCCATAGTTGGCTTGCAAGTTACATAATCTATACTCAGCAAAGCATGATCATTTCCTTCAGGAGAACCTGAAGCAAGAAGCCCTAAAGCAGAGCAGTCACTACCCCTGCCAGTCATGAAACAGAATTGGAGTAGCAAGAATTAGCATTATATCAGCCTGAAGAGCTGTAAATATTTACTTGAGTCCGCTTCCATACACACAAAATATTGCAAATTCAGATTAAGTCCAAAATATATTCATTTACAAAACATCAATTCACTATTGACAGAGAACAAAACTCTCTTGACAGGTTTGGAAAACAAAGCCCTTTAGTTAGGAGAGATACAGAGAGATGAAGGGAGTCTTACTAATTTATGAATTAAAATCTGAAGCAGGTCAAGATAGGAATGCTGGTCTCTTAGCCAAAGCTATACAGGTATTTTGCACAGGATTAAGAATGTTTGAAGAACACACATAATAAGGACCTTGTAATACAGTTGCACCTTCTGCTCTGATAAAGGAAGCTTAGCTAAAAGTCCCAAAAGCTAGACAAGACCTAAGTTTCTCATCAAGCCACAAACAACAAATGACTGCTCTAATTTCATTCACTTTATATCCTGTTAGCAACAACATCCTCAACATAAAACCTTGCAGCAGTGCTCTGCTATCACACAGAATGCTGAACCTCAAACCAGGATTTGCATATTCTAACACAAATTCACTTCCTGGCAGTTCTATGGTGAAATTTCCTGAGGGAAGCAAAGCAGGTGGGAGGGAAACCACAGACACTAAGTGAACACAAGACACAAGTGAACACTAAGCCTTGAGTCTGATTGACCAAAATATTAATTAATGGGTGAACTGGTAACTGTGCTGAGAGTGCAGCAGTGCTAGCAAACTCACACACTAAAAAAAAAGCCACCACCAACTTTTTAGCAGTTGTATCAAAATAAAATCAAGGTGCTTCCAAGTTGGTGCCCACAAGGAAAAGCAAGCTCACCTGCCCAACTCCTGCACACCCGTGGGCAAGGATGAGTACTGCCATTCCCTCTACTCTTCAGAACAGTAAAGCAACATTTTTTTTTAAAGTATCCCATTTACCATGTAAGTATCAGGAACTTAAGTTCATTTGACTTCATTATATTAATTTTTTAAAAATACATGGTATATAAAAGCATAATGTAAAGACATACAAGGATATAATTTAAAATGAATTAAAATCCAGTCATCAAGACAAACAGAAATAGTTACTTCTTCAAGATAAGAATACATTCCATGCCCACAGTTTATCCTACCACTGTATGCATAAATGCCTGCATGCTTCCCCAGAATCCAAAAGATAACTCTTCCATTCATCTCACTGCAATTCAGTTCTCTGCCCACAAAAAAGTAACATCAACATATCTGAACCTTGCATGGGAAGATCAATGAGTAGAGCATTAGGATAATGTTCACTGATCTCATTTAATCCCTGAGCTGTACCAGTCTTCCTCTGAGCAGGATTTTGTCAATTCCCCTGTGCACTGGTGATTTCACAGCTTATAAAACATCGGTATCTCTGATGTACATCTTGCCTGCATAATTTATATTTAATGCTGGGCTGCTATTCTAAAACACCAGAACTGTTCAGTAATGTTCCCATTTAACACACTTTACATTTAAAACTAATTCCACCTACTCTACAAAAATATACCATTCACTGTAATATTGAACAGTGTTTTGACATATTAAATACCTTAATTCAATTAAACTGAAGTACTCAAACCCTTAAGAAGGTGCCTAAAATCATGACTGACTGAGTACCTAGTGTTACATGTAATCTAAATTACTACATCTTCAGATGGCCTGATCACATGTTTTTTTCTAAAAGGTTGTAAAAGATGAGTATCCCACAAGTCAAACATCAGAATCAAGAGAGAATCTAAGGGCAAATAGAAATCTAATTTAAAATAATTAATATTTAAATACAGCCTGGTTTATTCATTTCAGGCTGCCTGGTAAAACAGAGTATTGGCTTGTAGGTTTATTTGCAAGTATATATATAAATTATATATACACACACAAAATAACAATTTTCCCCAGCCGTGCCAGGTTAAGTTACACAATCCGATTTTTTAAACACAGATACATATTCACATAATATAGTCTGCATTTTACCTTTCCAGGTATGAAGCAACAGAGATTGGAATCCACATACTTCATGAAAGTCATATTTAGGAGAGAGAGTCTCGTTTCCACAGCAGCGAGGATGTCTGCATGGCGAGCTAATGAATGGTTTCTCCTTTCTGACTCCCGTCTGGAAAACAGACCACAAGGTGACACTCATTTAACAAGGAGTCAAAAAATCCAACTGTAACACTTGTCAAGTTAATTTCACCCTTAAAACCCTGTAACCACTGACATTAGTCTTCACAGAAATAATAGACACTGAGACCCAGCTAGTAACAGCATACTACATTTTCTTACACAAGATTTGTTCTCTAAGTAATTACTATACCTTATGTGCTCCACACATTTTGTATGTAATTGAGGACTGTTTAAGAACAAGGCTGCAATACTGACTAGCAGCAGACACTGAGTCAGAGAGAATGTATTTATCCCACTCACTCATATGGTCAGTACTTCATTGCAATTGAAATAATAAAAGTAATATATTAGTAGTGAAGTTTACATAGTGAAGAACTACTATGAAATTTAGGTTTGAGCTAGAAACCCTTTTTGATAAAGGATCTCTATGCTAAGTAGCATTTAGTTTCTTCTCTCTGGCTGGGAAATCTGATAGGACACAGCAGCAGCTGCTCTTATTCAGTGGAAAGAGGAAGAAAGACATTGCTTTAGTGGGAAACCAGTTCCCAGTAATGCTCACATGTCAAATCCCTCTTCCTTGTTCCCACTTAATCCTTGCCAGTGAAAAACCTTGCCTGTGTTTTAAAGCAGAATATTTGATAAATCATCAGTGAAGGCAGTTTTTCTTGAAAAGGAATAGCATTTATTCATTCCCAGGAATCCTCATTTGATTTGCCAGAAGAGTTGACTAATACAGAACCCTGACTTCTCTGTTTGAAATACCAGACACACTTCTCACACCACTATTCTGTAATTAAATCTTAAGTTCAAGGTGCTTTTAGAAAAAAAAATTAAATAAAGGCAAATGTGACTCAAATTTTCAAGATATATAAGAGAATTAGCCAGAAAGGAATTCCTTTTCAATAATCTGCTTAAATCAATCTAACACAATTAAGTTTAATTCCAGTGTTAATGGGTACATACCTTGGAAGTTGAGCTTTAACTTGCTTTTGACACAAGTTGTGGTATCTTTCCACTTTCAGAAATCCCTGATTTAACATTCTCTGGCAAACCAAGTCCATTCGCTTACAAACCTGTATTTAAGTAAAAAGAAATCTTAAGCCTCAATTAAGGCCACAACTCACTTTTACTATTATCTTATCCCTACTTGCCAGGTAGCAAAAGATTCTCTTACTGGTTTTTGCTCCATTTCAACAAGCAAAAACTGCAGTTGAGATTAAGGCATTCCCATCTCCACCAAAAATCACGATACTCCAAAAAGGAGCAGCTATGTTTCACACAGTTCAAAATAAATCTGTTGATTTTGCCTAACAAGAGACAGTAGGCTGAATGCCACCTATTAGAAGCAAATACAATTTCCTCTGGTTCTAATGGAAGTTGCAAATGCCCACACCTGGCTTTCAGCATGGTCTCCACAGTGATTCTGGTAGATGAAATTAATATTTTGTAGTCTCAAAAATAGAAACCTTTAAAGGCAAGAAATCACAGTGGTTTTCTTCCAGTGTTTAAGGCTTATGTTTTTTGAGTCAACCACAATTAAATTTAAAAACACATGGAAAACATTGCACATGGAACAAGATTCTCCTTTTTGCATAAGAAAGTCTCTTCTCCTCTGTTTAAAGGATTCCTTTATTTGCTGTTGGACACCAGTAGTCTCAGGGTTTTTTGCCCCACAGAGTTAGGAAGAAGGACACACATGAAGAGCACATGAAGAGCTGCAGAAGATATAATAAACTGCTAAAGTTAAACCTTCACAAAGTGACCAGTTACAGGACAAAGCCAACTCATACAAGTTTAAAGGAATTCCTGTTCAATTCTGAAGATACAAGAGCTTAGTGACCCAACTGTTCTCGGAAATAGTTTTGGTTTTGTTGGGACTTTTTTAGGTACTGAAGTCCACAGCTCTCACTGTGACCCCACTTGCCAAAAAATACGTTTTTTTTTTAAATAAACACTCCTTTCCTCCATACACTCATCATTTCATAACTTCCAAGTCTATGTAAGTTTATACCTTGAGGAAAAAGATTCTCACCTCTCCCAGAAAAACCTGCAATTACTTTGTGTAATGCCTTCCGTATAAAAAGAAGGAAGTTCTGCTTTGTGTCCCAAGTTCTGTGAGAACTGACCACTTTCAGACAGCCCATTAAGCAGTGACTGTGGATCTGTCTGTGCCCCTCGGTATTACATCCTTCTGCTTAACCAAGGATCAGACAGGCAAACAGCAGAGGGAGAGTCTCAGCACACTCTGCCCCACACTCAGTGATCCAGTTAAATCATCTCCTGTGTAAAATCATCTCCTGTGTATAAGGAAAAATGCTGGCCTTTCCTACAGGAAGGAGGAAATCGTTCTTTCTTCCCTGAGCTCGTAGCAGTTTTAAATCGTTTACGTGCAGCTCCAATGGCACCGAATCCCTGAAGCAGAAACCGGGACCTGCACAGGGCTGCGTCAGCTCTGCAGTCACCGGGCACCAGAGGAAAACATCTCCAGGCGCGCTCGGCTCCGCGCTCGGAGGCGGCAGAGAGGGCTTCAACCTCGCGCACAGTGACATCTGCCGGCAGAGAGGTCCCCCAGGGAGCTGCAGCCCACCACACGGACCGCACTGGGGTTTTGAACCTTCCTCCTCTGCTTGCCCTACACAGCAGGAAGGATTCTTTGCTCCAATTTCTGGACAGTACCCATATTTAGCCAATAATCAGTCCAGATCCCAAACTTCGGGACCACCAGAGATCGAAAGTGTTTGTTTGCAACTTATGTTACCAATCGTCTGGTAATTCTCAGCTAGTTCACTACCTAAACCATAGAGCACCTGGATTTATAGCAACAAAATACCTCTTCTAGCCTGCACAGTCACATGCAAAGCTTCATTACACTTTTAGGTGTCCATAGCAGTCCAAGACAGTTTGATATTATGTATTTGATAGATTATACACTGAATTTCCTTATCCTTGTATTTGCAATTTTGGTGAATGTTTTCTTATTTTAGTCACAGGCTGTCTTTCCTCAAAGGTCAAGTCAAACCAGACCCTGTGTTCAATTTTCAGGGTTAGAAAGGTAATCCATGTAAAAAGCAAGAGAGGTTGCTTCTTCATGTGCTGACTTTTATGTGAAAGCAGCTTTCTATGATCCTATAAACTAATTTTCCACTTCATTTGTAAACAAACTGACACAATCTACTAACTTCCTTAAAAAGCGTGTTTTATTTCTTCCAAGCTTCACTACCAGATAACCAACTCCAAAACAAATATAAAATATCCTGGAGTATTTAGATTCAATATATGTTATTTTTCCTAGACAGTGACACCATGTTATATAAAATGCCTTTTTTAGGGTAAAGTGGCAAAATGTTTATAACTTCATCAAGAAACCTTAAAACAGAAATGCCTGTAAATAGAGACTGACTGAAACTGGGATTATTAAAGCCATGCTGTCCAAAGGCTATCAGTCCTTACTTGTGCTGTGCAGGAAATAAGCACAAGCTTACTCCAGAACCTCAGTAATCCTGATGTGTGTCAGAATCCAAGATAACCTTCTCAGAGTGTTCATAGAAGGAGGTTGTGAACTGAGTGATTTTAGTCATGCTTGTCGTAGACATAGCCTGAATGGAAGTGCCTTTCCAAGCTCAGACATGTGACTGAAAAAAACACTGGAATCTAAGAATTTCATTATTATCCCACTGAGGTAGAAATTTCAAAGCTTCTGCAAGTCACTAAAAATATCCCTGTAAAAGGAGCCTTCAAAAGCTGGAAGATAGGGAGCTTGCCTGTCAGCATGCACAGTAGGCTTGTCCAAAGCATTACAGCTTCAGACACTGGCATCCTTGGGGTTTTCTGTTTCTCTCATGGGGATCATCAGAGGAAGCAGATGAAGTAAATACTCAAAAGGGCTGAAAGCAAAATGCTGCTGCTTTTCCTCTCATTCACTTTGTTTGAACAAAAGTTTGAGGGCTCAAGATTTCCCTCATTTCAGACATGACTGCTCTCTGAATACCTATTGTTTAGTCTCTGTTCCTTGGATCTACTTCACTGCTTAACCTGTAGGTGCTTCATTTCTGCTTTCACACACAGTGACCCCAGGAATAGCAGAAAGCATTTATGCTCAGGAAAGCAAGTGCTTTTTGCACAATGAGGGGCCCACAGCCTTGCCTTGCCTGATGGCAATCATCACAAGCAGGAAATGTTCTTTACCTCATCCTTTGGGGACAGAAAAAGACTTCTGGATCTTATGCCTGAGATTATGCTCCTCATTATGCTCTACATAAACAATGCACATTCCTATCTCTATTTCAATCTGAAAACATTCTGGTGCTCTATGTCCTCCCACCCAGCCAACTCCTCAGTCTGCTGTTTTGTATACACTGTAGATCCAAACCCAGTTCAATCCAGAGTTTGGTTTTTTTTAATGGATCACTGAGCTAAGGTGATCCAAAATAAAAAACACATTAAGACATCCATTCCTTCCATGCTGGGATCCAGAAAATGCATCAAAATTATTGGTCTAAGGAATCCACATATTTTTGTCTAAACGTATATGATCAAATTTTGTTTAGGTAGATTGATGTCCTGGATTTTCCTGCCTTCCTCAAGATGCTTTATCTCATGGAATCCCACATTCTAAGGGGTAATGAGGCTGCTTTTGGGCATGTTTCCAATATGCATGAGACCTGAGCAATTTCCTATCTGTCATTCAATTAATGTACTCCTGCAATGTATCTTTAGCACAATACTACTTATTATAAGATACACTCATTTATCTTTGATAAGCAGCTCAAGTCAGTCCTCACAGAAAACAAAAATCTACTGTTTGTGCAAGGCAGCTCTTAGAGCAGGAACAAGCAAGTCTTTCCAAAGGCTACTCACCACCTTGAAAAATCCCAAAGTAATGAAATTTCATTCTGAATTTATGCCTGGCACTACTGTTTTTAAAGGCTACCTTAATTCTCTGACAAAAGCACCTGGAGCTATGAAGAACATTCAGTGTCTGCCTCTCAGTGAACTGCCAAAAGAACACCTTCAGCTCTGAACAGCCACCTGAAAGACCCAGCTGATCAAGCTTATGGGCTCAAACCAGAAAGGCTTTGATTCTTTACATTACTGCTGGTTAACAAAAGGCTACTTTCTTCTCAGAAGAATGCTCATAATGCCTTCTGATGTGCTTAAGGGAACAGTTAGGAATTTGATGGGGATTAATTTTCTTGGCTGTCACTGACTCAAAAACTCAAAGTAGGCAAAGATCAACTGAATAGTTTCCTTCATTTTACACCCAGTATTGCTCTACATGTGTTTCAAAGCTGGTATTTATCAAGTCTAGTTTTGCATATTTCTGAAAGTTCTGAAAGGGGCAGTCCTATTCTAGGAAAAGGAACTTGGAGGTGCTATACAAGAGAGCATAGAAGTGTCACATTTTACTTTCTAAGTGCCAGTGAGAGTTAAAAAGCTGGTTTAGTCCTGACATCCTCACCTTTCCTACTCTCATCTTCACTGCCAACAGAGCATTACAAACACTTAGAGCTGGAGAAAGAAAAAGCCTTCTGAGAGCTCCCACAGGCACTACCATTCACAAGCTGCAAGGGGAAAGCTGCAGCCACGGGCTGTGCCTGGCGTTGCAATTCTGAGCCTGAAAAGTGGCATATCCAAACACCATGTGATTTACTTCCCTTCCCCCTGGTCAAACTGCAGGTACCACCTGTGATCTTGGGCCAGGAGCTGGACTTTTGGGATCCTCATGGCTCACTTCTAACTCAGGCTATTCTGTGTTTCTCAAGTACCACATCTTTTTTACAGATCCACTACCTACTCTCACAGAAGAAGCTGAAGTCTTCAGGGGACTGACAGCAGACTCTAGAAATATTAAGGAACTGGTATGCTGGAGCAGTATAAATGAGAACAGATTTTCTGCTTGAAGAGCTTTTGGTTTATAGTTACAGTCAGGATGCAACACTTCAGGCTGCTGATCCAGGACACAGGCAGTCCAATTTCCTGCAGAAATACACCTGTAATATTATCCAGTTTAGACTAATCGAGTTCTTAAAATAGGAAGGGTACAGTGCATTCAGGTTTACTGAGAGTTACATAAGCTGTGCATTAATTCCCTCACTATTATTCCATTTACAACCTCGTAAGAGATTCAGTAAGACAGCAGCTTATCATAATATGACATGGTTTACATCAGGCTCCTTATGCAGGCAGTTAAATATTGATATACATTGATCCCCTCACTGACAGCTGTGGGGTTTTTTGGTTTTTTTGGCATTATCAAGTTCAGAGGTGCAGATACTATATGCTATTAATTACACATCCACTAAGACTGGAAGAAGCAGGCAGTTTTTTTGGTTGGTTTTTTTTTTTTTTACATCTTCTTTTTTGACCCACATTTCTAGATAGGGGAGGATTCTTGGAGCAGCAGGCTCACCACCTCCTACACTTGTATGCTTAAGCCCTATAAGCAAGAATAAACACACATACGAGACACAATAGACTGCCCACCCCAACCAGTCACTGGGAGAAACGACCCGCCAGCAGCCCGGTGCTTTCTCACTGAGCGTGAAAGGAACGAAAGAAGTAAGAGACGGCATAAAGAGCTTTAGGAATGCGGGTATGGAAGCGCACACGGAGAGCGGAGAAGGGATAAAGCCCCATCCCACCCCACCCCACCTCATCCAGCCCCTTCCCCGGCGAGCGCAGCAGCCCGGCGGGGGGCGCCGGGGCCGCCGCCACCGCGGCCCCTGCCCCGGGCCAGGCGGGCTGAGCCCGGCGGGGTGAGCCCGGCCCCGGCCGCAGCCCCGGGGCCCGCGCCCCGCCGCCTCCCCTCCGCGGCCCCTACCAAGCGCAGCTGGCTCGTCTCATCGTAGGACAGGAAGCTGAGGATGCTCTCGATAGCCACGATGGGCAGCCCCATCAGCGTGTTGCTCTGAGGCGGCGGCTCCATGGGCGCCAGCGGCTCAGCGGCCTCCGGCAGCGGGGCCGGGGAGAGCCGCGCCGAGCCCGGGGCGCCGCCTTCGCCCTCCGACACGAGCCGCTCCTCCGGCGCCGCCATCTTGCAGCCCGTCCTTCCTCCGCGGGGGAACGGCACCGCCTCTCTGTGACGCCTCTTCCGCAGCCGTCACGGCAGGCCCGCCCCGGCGTTCCCGCAGGGAGTGCGGGAAATGGAATCCCCAGCGCTGCTGCGGTGCCTGAGGGCTCGGGTCGCTAGCCCCGCCCGGGGAGCCGTTCGCGGGCGGGCGGGCGGCAGAGGCACGGTGTCCGACCCTCGTCGGTGGTGCCCGAGACAGGACGAGGAGCAAGGGCCGTAGACTAAAACACGAGAAGTTCGCCAACCCGAGGGAGAATTTTTTAAGCTGAGAGTGGCAGAGCGCTGGAACAGCTGTCCAGGGAGGCCGTGGAGTCTCTCTCCTGGAGACCTTCAGACCCCACCTGGACACGTTCCTGTGTCACCCGCTGCAGGCGACTCTGCCTTGGCGGGCGGTTGGACTGGAGATCTCCAAAGGCCCCTTCCAAACCTAGTGATTCTGTGACTCCCATGCAGGATTCCCACTCTCTCCGTGAGGAATTTCCCTAATACACAACCTGAACTTCCCCCGAGGCGGCTTTACAGCATCCCTTCGTGTTCTACGGCTGGAGGCCGGAGAGGAGGGATGAGCGCCTGTCTCTCCGTGCCCCTCTGAGGAAATGCCGTGGGAAGGATCTCCCAAACCTCCGTGGGTGCTGCTGCACAGTGACCTACCGGGACAACGTGCTTGGATTGCAGTGAGGCAGCTACACGGTGGAAAATACCTCTGTAGCTCCTAAGCGAGACAAAACCACATCCTCAGTACAAAGTAATCCAGCCTGCTGAGTTTTACCTATGGATAGGCGAGCACCCCTTCAGTGTTTGGTGTCCAAGCTGCCTCTACTCCGGTGGCAGGGGGAGCCACAGCAGCCGGGGTGCTGCAGGTCCGCTGCCGGCCTTTGGGATCAGAGCCAGCTGGCAAAACCCTCGGCAGCCCGAAAACCACTGCCTGGAACCAGCCATAATCGAGCAGGCAGAACACCCAGAATAAAGCAAACTCTGCTCCTTTATTTCCCCTTTATCCTGTATGTTAAGGAGGTTTCTGGATCAGATTGCTGGGACAACAGAGGGATGGGACCAAGAGCTGTTTCTAGAACATTCCATGGTGCTTCTGTGAAGAGGCACTCCTCAATTTCACAAGCATTTTAGCCTGACAGGAGTTGGCACAGCCTTTGAAAAGTATGGTGCCAGTCTCCTCAGTGCCTTCAGCAGCTGCTGCTTTGTTTCTCATCAGCAGTGTTGGGTGTCTGTGCTTGACTGGGGAACTGGTGCTGCTGAAGACTGACTTGCCAGAGGAAAATCACTAAACAAATGCCAAGAGTGATGGTAGCAAAGTATGTGGGAACAGGACATCAAATATTTGGGGAGAATGAGACCACTTCTTTCAGTACCTGCAGCAAGGTAGTGCTCCTTAAAATATTACAGGACAAAAGAATTAGCTGCCTGCAGCACCTCTGTACATTTTTTTGTCAGCCATGCTTCCTCTCTTTGAAGTTTTATCCTAACCCATTTCTTTCACTCCCCCCTCTCCTCAGAAACTCATCTGCAACCTCTTTCTTAAAATAAACAAACAAGCCCCAAAACACAAACAAACAAACAAACCCAAAACCAAAAAGAGGCATCTGGAAAAGAATTAACTTGGGAGCAGGGCAAATGCAAGGGTAAGGCTTTATGTGTGTCATCCTAATGGCACTTCAAAAATGTGTGCTGAAATTAATATTTCCTTTTTAGGAGCAGAACACTGTGTGCCTTGTATGGATCTGGAAGTGTTTTGCTCCCTCCCCTCAACTCATCAATGCTGCTGTCTTGCAGCAAGAGTTTTATTCTTGTGCGTGGTTTTCAGACCTGATCTCCTTTCACATGCACCGTCAGCAGTTTGAAACTCACTCAGGAGAATTCTTTATGAACTTGTGACTTGGCACGTGAAGTTTGGGTTGGCAGTGTGTTGATGCTTTAAAAGGAAGTAGGATTTTTCATCCTACCTAAGCATATAAGATTTCACATTGTTTCAAGAGAGAGTTTCTCTTTTTTTTTGGTCATATGATTTAGATAATTTCAGTTTTTTAGATACAGCTCTGTGTTTAATAAATATAAGCCGTATGTTTTTCATATCACCAAACAGAATAAATACAATGAACAATATACATAGCTTAACAGTTAATAAGTCTATTTTAGTAAGTTGGGTAATTCTGCTCCCTTCCAGGTTCTGACTCATGTCCTTCCCCAATGTATCTGGTGTCATTTTTCTGAGCATGCATCACTTTGCATTAATTTGGAAAAACACAGTTCTCATGCACTTTCACAAAACCCCCATTACAGACTCTGCAGTGGATGAACTTTTCAGTTATTTTGGGATACTGTGAAGCCAGAAAACTTGATAATACTTTCTGAAAGGGATAAAATAAAGTTATGTAGAATCTGTTTGCATATTACATGTCATGTATCATCTTGAAATAGCCATCGTTTTTATTTAACCATGTTAGAATTATGAGCATAGTTGGATTGATTTTTTTTAACTTCTCAATGACTCACAAGAAGGTGTTAGGGGAAATGAATTTTTTCACTCCTTTCATGCAAAAATCCACATAATATTTTGATTTATGTTTGGGGGAATGAAATTTGGATATCTCCATACTCTGGACTACATATTGTGCTCCCAACTGACTGGAGTGTCGTGTGTTTTCAGGCTGTGAAATTTTACTGAAATTGTGTGGAATGTTTTGGTTAGGCTTGGTATGGAAGCAAGCCACCCCAAGAACTGTGATAAAGAGAAAGGAGCCTGGCTCAAGCACAAGTCAACTTGTATCTATAAGATCTGAGAAAGGAGGAGAAATTAAAGAAAGGGAAGAGAGAGAGAGAGTGAGAAGCAGGAGCTAACAAGCAGACATCTGGGAAGATGGGAGTGGTGGAAAAAATTTAGCAGCAGGGGTTGGAGGTGAAGGAAAGTGTGTAAGTAGGTCAGAACTGTCATGTTGATTAGGAATATTGGAGCAAAGAGGAGTAACGTGCTCAGAAACTGATGGTAAGAGCAGAAGTTGGGTGGGAGGAGAACAGATTTGTTTTATTAAGTCAGTGTAATCAATAGAAAAATAAAAAAGCCTTTCCCACACGATATGTTTTCTTCTCAGGGGCAGCAGCAGTTTGCTCACTTCATGGATATTAGGAATTTTTTTAAAGAGATGGTAAATTTGAAAGAAGTCTGGTCTATTCACAGAGCTGTACTTTCATTCAGGCTGCTGGACACTAAGGCAGAGTAAAGCCTTTCTTGCTTAAAGATCTTTTTGTGAAAGGCATTAAAAATGGGAAAAAAGTAATATTTCAATTTCCCTTGAGTGTGTTGTTAATAAACACAGCAGTGTAAATTTGAACACATTAATCTTTCACAGCTGAAACTTTTAATCCTCTAATAGGTAAATGAGTAAATATTGTGGTATGGAGTCAGCTTCAGATATGAATGTAATCCCAGTTTAATTAAATCCATATAAATATTTAACTGGATCCTTTGCAGTTTAATCAGTTTTGGACCCAGTAGTGCTACATGTTGCATAAAAATCTGGTTGAGAAACTGACTCTAAAATCTACATCCACCCCTTAATTTACTTGTACTACTGTATATCAGGTATCTGAGAGTAATCATGTGTTGATGTTGAGAGGCAGAAGAATATGATGCTCCATGGGAGGTGAGAGGTAGAAGCAAAAGGAAAACAAATAGAAGACAGGAAAGCAGAAAATACAATCTCTCTAGAAAATACAGTCTCTCTAGATTTTTCTGAACTGAAAGTGTGGGGACCAGACCAGTCTTGAGTGGTTTATGTAGGCCAAGCATGTTGCACAGTCAAGCTTTCATCAAATATATTTTCCTGTTTCAAATTTCAAGAAAAAACTTAAAATGTTTACATATCCACAGGAAAAATGGCATTTGTAGACACATACTATATTAATTCCATACTACTAATAATTAATTACAAATCAGATAAACCAATGTACTTGGGGCATTAAAAAGACAAGGGTTCAGACAAAGACCTTTTCTATTTCCTTGGAGTCAAAATACCTCCCCCAAGGAGGGCTGCAGAATCAGCTCCCAATGGTTACACATCCTCCCTCAGCTCTACTCAGAACAACTTTGGTCAACAAGCTTAGATAAAAAAATGAGAGGCTTTCATTAGATAACATGACTTCTGCTAATTCTCTGTATTATTCTCTTGTAGGATGTTTGCCATCCTACAAGCTTAGATAAAAAAATGAGAGGCTTTCATTAGATAACATGACTTCTGCTAATTCTCTGTATTATTCTCTTTTAGGATGTTTGCCATCCCTAGGGCACAGAATTAGTTATCACCATGAGGAAGGGCTCAGTTGTGATGTAAGTTCCAAGGAATTCCTTTAATTTCAGTATACTAGCACATATTTACACTATGATAAAGATAATTCAGGGAACACATCAGTAATGTCTTTGTGTCTCAGAGATATCAGTTCAGCTTGGTAAAATATCATAGATACAACAAACTGCACAAGTAGTTTTGATGTCCCCAGGTCTGCCAGGGTTATCTCAAGCAGAGTTTGATATTCTGAGGCACAGGACTATAGCTCTGTGTGAGAAAGTGCAAAAAGACAGATAAATTAACCATGAGAAAAGGTTTACAAAGACATGGTCTGCTCAAATATGATATTGTTGAGGGCCTGATCTTGAAATAATTGTATATTTTCTGAAATCCTTCTGGTTTAATTCTCTCTTGACTCCAGAGGGGCTGCTAGCATGAGCTAAGTCTGGCTTCTTGGCAGCTGAGCAATAGGGATGAGGCAACAGTAAAATAGCAGTGTTCATTTAACTCTCCACATCCTCCAAACATCCAGCTGGGATGAAGGTCCAGAGTCACTGTGTGGCTGATCAGTGCCTTAAAGTTTCTGGGAAGGAATGAGATTTTGATCACAGAACTTCTGTTTCCAACAGCTGAATATATTTGTGCTTAATGAGCACGTGTTTCAGTTCCTTCCCTGTTTTTTTGCTCTCTGGCCAGCTCCCTTATGGGGCTGGATGAGTGGCTGCAGGCAGATAAAACTTTCCTAAATCACTGTAATTGCCCTAAACAGACGTTTTGTTACAGAGGGTCTTCTGTCAGGATCTGTGCTCAGATAAATTGACAGGGATCCAGAGTGAGTGTAGTGAATGTAATTTGGTTATTGAGAAGAATGGCAGCTGTGTGTGATGCATACAAAACACTAATTTGTGCCAGCCTACATTTTGTTGAATGATGCTGGGGTCTAATGGAAGAAGAAGTTTCTTTCTCCTCTTTTGAAGACATTGCAGACTTGCTTTAGCTGGCTGATTGTTCAATTACCTGTGAGGGGAAAAAACCCCACACAGAATTTAAATTACATAGAAAAGACTTTTGAGTGAGGAAATTAGAATTTTCTTCCAGCAAGTAACTTGAGAAGTTGGAGGAGCTCTAGTTAAATAATTCCTTGTTGATCTGGAAGAAATTGAATACTTCTCTTTAAAGTGAGTGATGCTTTTGATATTAATGACACTTTCTATTTTTAGAGAAACATCCTTTGAAACTGTATTTAAATGATCAGCTTAAGGCCTGAATAGGTTGCAGCAAAATTGATGCAAATTTCTGAAGTATTTTCTGAGTGCTGCTGGCTCTGTACAATTATTAGTTTACTGAGTAACATGATTATGTACTTTATGCAGTGGGTGCATGTGGGACTGTCACAACTTAGATAATGGGGTGAGTTTACAGAGAGGATGCAAGTTAAGCAAGAAATAATTTTTAACTAACTTTAAAGTTACAGAGTCTGAACTTTGGTTGTCTGGTGTAATTGCTTATATGCATGACTAGCTCCTACATAGAGTGGCCAATGATATTTATATTTACTTTGTGTAGTAGTAAGTGCTATCACAAAGCACCATCTCTCATGGCTCTGAGTGAGGCAAATGTAACTCAGCTGTTTCTCGTGTTGGGAAAATCCAGATTTTGTTTCAGCTGTGGTGCAGGGATGTGACAGAATACAGTTATTTGTTTGGATTTTAAATGGATTTAATCTGAGTGTGAATAAGGAACTATGTGTCCCAACCAAAATGGACTTGGTGTGAGCACAAAGCACACACCATCCAAGGAGGGCCCTGATGATGATGTTGATATTCTGCACTGAGCATGCCCTGATGTGATAAACTCCCTACAGAGGCTCATTTCAGCTTCCAGACACAAGTTTAGAGAAGTGGCTTATCTCCAAGAGGAAGATATGTCTGCTGTGTAGCTCCTCAATGTCCAAGAAAACTTCACACTTAGAGAACAGGCTGACAGAAGTTGTGGCAAGCCACTGTGTCTTAATTTAAAGTTTACACTTGTTAAATGCTTCTTGATGTGCTGCTTTGAATGTAGGATGGACCAAAAGCTTTTTCTTTGGAAGCAGCCACTAGAACAACATGGGATGTCCTAGCTGATGTTGTTAGCAAATTTCTGAAAAGATTTCATAAATCATACCTGCAGACTTTGGAACTTGGTCAAGCACTGGAACAGGCTGCCCAGGAAAGTGATGGAATCACTGCCCCAGAAGTGTTCAAAAACGTATAGTTGTGGCCCTATAGTTGTGAAGGACCTGGCAATGTTGGGTTAATGGTTGGACTTGATGACTTTAGAGGTCTTTCCCAACCTTAATGGTTCTATGGTTCTATGAACTAGGGCACTTTATTTTCCAGGTAGGAGATAGACTCAGTCATTGCTGTGTGTATTCCCCCAAACTCTTTCTGCTCGAAGGTCTGTTATCTGATGTTTTGAAAACAAATTAAATTGTAGGAATGCAGCATTAAATAGTGGAAATGAATCTGACAACAACAAGAAGGCAGCTGGTGGATTGGCAGAACTGTATGTAGGTGCTGAAATTGTTAAACCATCTGTTTTCTCTTCTTTAGCTGCATTTTCTCTTTGTGAGGAAGTTTGACAACACCGACTAATCGAGGCCTTTGTGTTGAATCACTGCCTGGAAAAGCCTTATCTTGAGCTGAAGAGTAGCTGTCTAAATTAGGTGCCAGAATTTCAACATCGATGGAAAGAATCCAAACTTATGAAGCTGCTGTGCCACAGCCCGATGAGTTTAGGTGAACAATTCTCTAATTCTCTTGGCATGTACTTTTTTTTTTTCTTTTCTCCACAGCAATCTCAATTCCAAAGCTTTTCCTTCCTTCTGGACTCTTAAATCATATCCTTGGGGAATTAAGAGCTCAGAAATCTGACTTGGTGGAGTTTTAACAGTAGGTGGCAGTGGACAGCAAATCTAACCCAGCTGCCCTCCTGTACCTCTTCTGTTGCTGCTGCTTGCTTGATTTATGTCAAACACCCTCTGAAATTACTGCCTTAGAAGCAGTCTAAGAAACATATTCAGCTTTTTGCTGAAGAATTGAAGGGTTTATTAAAACCAACCAAAAGGTAAAGCTTTTTTTTTTTTCCCCTTTAAATTCTTATGAGTTCTTGCAAAAGGAATGTCACCTGATAATCCTCCAAATTTTTGTCAGGACTGTAAAAGGGGACTTGTCTGGTCTGCAAGTGGTTCTGGGCAGTCTGGTAGAGCAGAGGATGTGAAGTTACTATTAAAATTGCTTGGATACAGTACAGAAGGAATTATGTGGAGTTTTTGAGTTCTAAGTAGTGTGCTGAGAGCATGAAATACAGCAGTGTTTTTCCAGCCCTGTCCTACAGATCCCATTGTAGGGAAGACTAATGACAAGAAGAGATGATGTTGTTTATTTCTACCAATTATCATTACCAATAATGTCTGTAATGTCTCTGCTACTGCACGTTTCTATGGTTCAGATCAAGCTGATCTCCTGTGGAAAGAATAATAATTCTGCTACATTTCTGTTTAGTGGTTTTGTGGACTTTTTTTCCCTTTTCTTGGATACTTTTCAAGCCATTCCAGGAGTATGAACTTCCCTTGAGCTGATGTAGGGGGATACAGTATGGGTAAATGAAGGTGGTATAGAAGGTAATCTTATCCCCCAGTGAGTTGCAGCTGGACCAATTACTAAAGATTAGAAACAGGCCTGATCTTAACAGGCCACACCTGTAGCCAATAAGAACCAGTGGTATAAAAGAGTGGATTGGTGGGATCTGGAGTCAGATGACTGCTGCAAGGATCAGGAACAGTCAGTGCTTAGAGGAGCTGCCTGTGCGAAACATTGAGGAGGTATGATGCTCTGGTGATATGAAATCCTTACACTGTAATGATGTTAGAACTCCTGCTAAGACAACAAGCTGCTGCCTTATGAAGACTTTATTAAAAGGCCTCAATGGATCCACCTTGGGCAGCACAAGAGCCCAGCCAGGGCTACACCCCAGATGAATCCAAAATGGTCACAAAATGGACAAGCAGTCATGGGCTCTCTCACTTTTATAAGTTCTGGGCCATTTGCATATTGGAGTTAATTGTCCAGTTACAGTTCCAGCCTATGAAGTCCCATTCTTTTTGTTTTTCTCTCTTCATTCTGCCCTTGTTTATGCTCTTGGGCCTGAGATTTGGATCATTTGTCCTTAGTCCCAAGCTAGAGAAGGAATTGTTTTGTCTACCTACTCTGTGAAGAGCGCTTACTATCCCTTAATATGAAGCTCAGAACTACACACTAAAGCAGGACAGAATCTGAAAAATATAAAAGCTAAGACCTGAGGCATCAGAACCTTTGCTGTGATCACTTCTAGGGATCTGCATGTGGCCTTAGTCAAATGCAGCATGTTCTGCTTAGGCCACCAAAGGTAGTGGGAGCCAGGGAAGAGGTGCAGAGCTTCAGCTGTCCATGCCTTTGGCTCCAGATCCTGTGGCTCTTCTTTTTTCTGACAGCTCTGTGTGGGCAGGACTGGGAACTGCTGCCCCTTGCCAATGCTCCTGTGCATGACTCAGTTATCTCCAACTGTCGACACTCTGGAGGTTGAACCTGTGGTCAGAAACCCTCCCATATTTCTGCCCTCTCTGGGGGAACCATCAACTCTCTGCTGATAAACCAAAAAGTCTGTCCTGGAATTAATAACCTGTTGTGAGAAATTCATGCCATGCTTCTCTAGTGAAATCATGTCTGAGTAGCTGTGAGAGGCAGGAATGAGAGGTGCTGTAGGGAGGGCGAGCAGTGCTGCTGAGATAGGCCCGGGTACAAGTGGTTTTACCTGCAAACCTGGCCAGCACTGTCCCCTCTGCTGGAGAGGAGCTGCGATCTTCAGTGCGAGGCCAGATGGCACTGAGAGCCCTCACTGCAGTGTATGAGTCACAGAGCCTGCACAGAACTGGAAATAAATACCTGTGCACCCCTTGGAGCTTCATTTCCTTAGCAGGGATGGAGTTCTGTGTGAAAGATGTCAAAGATAGAACTTAAGCCAAAAGAGACTTCTGTGGATTGGCCTGCAAGAAGCTTATGCTAGCAAAATGTGGCTACCTCACACACACACTCATCTGAAACACCTTTTCTACTTGATTTTTACCTAAGCATTTCCAGGTTTATTTTACAGGCTTAAAATTGTTATTTTAATATTCAAATTATTAGAATTATTTGTGTCTGTATTTAGGGAGTACATTTAAAAATCACATTCCTGATTTTATCCCTTACCGACTACATGCTTCTAAAAATTCAGCAGGGATTTGCAGAATCCTTGGCTGGAGTGTGTCCAAAGAAGGACAACAAAGCTGGTGAAGGTTCTGGAGCACCAAGGCTTCTGAGGTGGGACTGGGGGGTGTTTAGGCTGGAGAAAAGGATAATCAGAGAGACCTCATTGTGCTCTACAGCTCCCTGAAAGGAGTTTGTAGCCAGGTGGGAGTCGGTCTTTTCTCCCAAGTAACAAGTGATAGGGCAAGAGGACAAGGCCTCAAGTTGCACCAGGAGAGGCTTAGATGGGGTATTAGGAAAAATGTCTTTACTGAAATGTCTTAACTCAAAGGCTGCCCGGGGAAGTGAGGGGGAGTCACCCTCCCTAGCAGTGTTTGGAGGACATGGATATCTGGTGCTCTGGGATGTGGTTTAGTGGCAGACGTGGCACTGTTGGGTTAATGATTGAACTCGATGATCTTCCAAACTCAGTGACTCTACTACTCTGCGATTTTAAGAATTTCAGTTCTCCATTGCCACTTGCTTTGACCTGTAACATTTTTATCCTGTAATATAAATCCAAAGTCTGAGTTTTAAAAATTCTAGCAAATGAAAAGTTTGGCTTTTCTAAATGGCTTTGTAAACCTTCTGTGAGTAGGCTGACCCATGCATGCGGGCACTGGAGAAGCGAATCGGGAAAGAGCTGGAATTCACTGATCCCGCTCAGCCGGTGGGATACCCGCGGGGTTTGGGAGCAGCAGTGCGGCTCTTTGCCCGCGGTCCGTCCGAGGCAGCAGCCCCAGGGAAACGCGCGTTTTCCGCCGGGACAACGGGGGAGCCGCTGCCCGGGACGCGGCCGGGGCGGGGCCATGACGTCACGGCGTTGCCAGGAGACACCGCGCCGTGTTCGTGAGGCGCCCAATGGGCGCCCGAGGAGGTGACGTCATGCCGGGGGCGGCGCCTCCTCATTGGCCGGCCGTGGCGCGGGGGCGAGGAGCGCGGGGAGTGGGGGGCATGCGGGAGCGGCCCCAGGATCGGGACAAACACGGCCCGGCTCGGCCAGGGTTTTATTCCTTCTGCAGCAATATTGTATTAAACAGTGCTTGCTTACCGCCTAGGAGTTCCTGGGGGAAGGGGCTCTCAAAGCTCCTTTAATGCTCTCAAAGTTTCTTTACTGGTTTAGAAAAATAGATGTTTGTATACAAATTAGGTTCGTGTTTTGCTCTTCCTTCATCTGGGAACTTCTAATCCCCTCCGTTTTTATCCTGCTTAATTGCTGCGAAGATTTTAATACGAGTAGGAAAAACAGATGGGGCTGGTTTTCCTGGCCAGAGAGCCCTGTAACGGTGCCGATTGAATATACTTTTTTTTTTTCTAAGCCTTGCGTGAGCTTCTGAAGTGATGCTAGCGAAGTGCCTGGGTTTGAAATGGGTGTCCTGCACACTGCTCCAAAGAAGGGAGAACTTTTTCCCTCCACCTCTTAAGTGAGTGCAAAAGATTCGTGGGGATGTTTTTGGACAGCCCAACTAAGACTTTGCCATCTCAGTCAGGTCTGACTTGATCGGCTCACCAGGTCCAACCAAAAATAACAAAAAAAATAAAACGTGCCTCGGGCAGGTATGCTCCATTGACTGCGTACGCGAGGAATTTAAAGATATCTGTAGGACGGTCTGTCTGAGGCACAGGGACGGCAGGAGCTCGCAGATCAGGCTAGGGGAGGCTCTGCTGTGACCTTGGCTGGTGGCTTTCACCCCCGCTGCCGATCCAGGGCAAACCGCGCTGCGTGTGCCCCTGCCCTCGGTGGGGCCCCGAAACCCGCGCGTTCGGAGCGGCGTGCGGGAGGAGGTGACCCCGTGGGGGCTCCCAGGGATCTCGTATGGTCACAGCCCCGCGGAGTGCCGAGCCCCGGGACGTCTAACCTCCCTCGTGGAGCTCCGGGCCGGCGGGGGCAGGAGGTGGGCCGGCCCCTCCCGGGGGTGGGCGGCGGGCGGGGCGCGGCGGCTCCTCCTCGCCGGGCCGGGGTTAGTTTCGGAGCGGAGCCGGGGGTGGAGGCGGCGGTGGGAGAGCGGCTCCCGGTGGGAACAAAGCGGAGGGCGGGCGGTGAGGCTGGGCCGAGCCGGGTGCCTCCCGCAACAGGTCGTCCCTGCGCCAGCAGCAGCGCAGCCCCTCCGCCCCCCGGGCCGCCGCTCCCCGCTGCGGGTGGCGGGGCCGGCACCGGCCGCCCTCATGCGGTTCGGCTCCAAGATGATGCCGGTGAGTCCCGGGCCGCAGCGAGCGGAAAGTTGGAGCGGGGCAGCGGGAGGGAAAATGGATCCTGCAGCCGTGAAGGGGGGAGGGAGGCGACTCTCCTTCCCTCCGGCATTCCCTGCCCGCCTTCCCCCGCTCGGTCCGGGCTCTGCGGCCGCGCAGGGGCTTCCCCTCCCCCTCCCAGGTTTTCCTTTTCTTCCTCTTTCTCGCCGGGATCAACATGTTAGACGGGCCCGCTGGAGCCGAGCCAGGGCCGAGGGGGCCGCGGGGCCCCGGCAGCAGCGCGGGGCGGAGGGGGCCCGCAGCGCCCGGGGCTTTTCCTTCGCCCCGCTGCTGGGGGATACGGCTGGGATAAGGCTTCCCCGCCCTCCCGCGGGCTAATGGGCACTTCGTCTGGATCCTGCTTTCTTCTTCTTTTTTTGTTTGGTCGGTTGGGTGGGTTTTTTTATTTGTTTTTAATGGTACGAAGTTCTTAAAGTTGGTTTGAGCCGTGCTGCTTCTGGGGGTTTGGGTGGCTTTGCCTGGCCGTGCCCGGGCTGCCAGAGGAAGATGGTGCCCGCGCTGTTTGCGGTTCGGAGTGCTGCAGCTCCCGGGGCAGGTAGTCCCGACCTCGGCCGGCAGAGTTTCGGGAGCTGTTGGCGGCGGTGTGTGCTAAACCTGCCCGGCTCTGGGAGGTGTCTCTGTTCTAACACTTTCAAAGGGCACACGGAGCACCGCCTCCTCTAAGGAGTTTTACCATGAATTTTAAAACTGCACCGTTTTTGTCAGTTGCAGTTGGATGAAAGCAAAGCCCGGCAGCTTTTCCTTAGTTTCCAGCGGAGTATATGGGAAAGCAGTGACGTAAAATAGTTTCCTTTGAAGGTACACCTGCCACTAAATCCCTGGGTTTAGTGGCAGGGATGCCCCGTGAAATCCATTTTCTGTTGTTCTGATAGACTGGAGTATGCACAGAAAATCCTGACGAGCTTAATACCTATTTAGTCCGAGCTGAAGGTGCTTTCAAGTGTTCTCTCTGCCGTCCTCCCCCGGGCGATGTGGCCTGTCTTACCGAGTAGCTTTGCACGCATAGGTGGTTCTTTCAACAGCATTCTTGTATTAAAGATTATTTCTAGTTTAACTCTTCAAGGAACTGACTAAAGCAATTAAAAGAGGAGCTGTACTGAAAGGTGAAACTGGGAATCCATGCTGGAAGGATGTGGGTGTTTCAGGGAAGCTTGTTTTGCTATAGGTGTGAGGTTCTTCCTCTGCAATTAGGAGGAAATAATGAGCGATAATTTGATCTCGCAGAGCACTAGCGAAGGCTGGGTGACGATTGCTCTAGCTAATGAGGGAGGAACAGACAGAATATGAACCCATCTAGATTAAATAGCCAATGTGTTGTGCAACAGTGGTGTTGTCTGCCTGTAAAAACAGAAAAAACAAGCAGTAAATATAATAAGGTGTTGATTCGATCCATGTCAAAACTGAGCTAGGTAAGCGCCCTCATATATCAGTGAAATCTTCAAGAGATGCTGTTGCCGGTGAGTTCCTTGCCACTGAGTTCAAATAAAGGAGAAAACAAACAGGCACAGTCTTATCCCATCAACATTTGCAGGTGACAAGTTCCAGAGTATGCATTGCCCCGGTGGCTCCGACTTCTCTTTGGCTGACGACTCAGCTATTAGGGATTCTGCTTTTTCACACGTAAATAAAGGGATGAATATGGCCTTTACACATTGTGTTTACTGCGAATAATGAAAGGATTGTGAGGGTTGAAAGTGGCTTAAGGAATAAAAATATAAGTATTTTGAGTATTAGAACTTTTAATTCAGCTTAAAAAGCTTTTCTCCAGATTTCCTCATTGTTTTTTAGTTAATAATAAAAAAAAATCTCATTTCTCTTTTCAGAAAAAAATTAAAAGTTTGAGATGGGCAGAGAAGGAGGATTTGAGGAAGGGAGGGAACAGGACATGAGGGCTCTTTTATTTGTTCAGTAGTGCAGTGTTTATAACTTCAGTATCTTCTTCACTGTTTGAATGAGAAGTTGTAGGCTGGCCCTAAAGCATCTACAAAATGTTTTGTTTCTTAAGAGTTTAAGATGTCTTCTTTTCCCCACCTAAATTCATCTGTATATGATTTTTAACTCTCAGCTCCAGGTCCATCTCCTGTGCTCCAGAGGAGAGCGTGGGCAAAGGATTAAACAACACAGTTTGTTCCCCAAGTGGGAAATACAGGCAACGTGAGCCCAGCCAGGAATTCACCTCTGAGCAGCTGCCAGGGAAAAGCTGGGAAATTGCTGTAGCAGCATAACTACTCATGCTCTTGGGAGACTACCCTGAAATGGGAATGTTTTCCTTGTGGTAATGACAGATAGGAGCTCAACTGCTGCTGTAACCATATGTCAGGGCAGTGGGATATAAAGCCTGCACGAGGGTGTGCTAAGAAGTCATTTGTGTGTAGCTGTACTGATGAAGGTAATAACAGGGTTAATGCTGGCAAGCTGTGTGAGGTTGTCTCACCTTTCATCTGTGAAGGCTTGTGGGAGTGTGACTGGTACTGTTAAGCAGTGGAAAGGAGCTGGAAACACTTTCTAAAATAGCATATTTTTCCACAGCATAATTGGTATCTCTCCTTTTATTTTACATTATTACCCTAAAAGGAGCATGTATTGAGAAATAATTTAGGTCATTATGCATGCTGGATAAATGTTTGGGGTTTTTTTTTCTGTCAGAATGTGGGATATGGTAGATTGAGCTGCCCTTTAATACCCAGAGAACTTTTTAGATCAACCCCCCCTTAATCTAGATAATGATTAATTTTTTAATTTGAGTTATGTGCATTGGTTCCTGGGGGCCTCTTGAAATTGGGATGGATCCAGACCCACAGCTGTATTGTTAGGGACTAACTTGGCAAACTAGAGAGCTCTTTAATTCCTTAGTTTTGCTTTCTGTCATCAGAAATGACTGAAATGTCTGACACCCAAGTTCTTGATAACCATGTGTTCTTTTCTAATCAGGTTAAGCTTTCAAGTATAACTCTACAACTTTGATACCACAATGAGTAGTGCTTTCCTTCTAAAGTCTAACATCTTGTTCCAAGGGAGCTTCTTGGAGTTGCCACATCCAGTGAGCACTTCCAGTACATATTTTCATTGCAGAATGCTCACTACTTTGTGGATATCTCTACATTTCACCTTTTAAAAAACCCTACAATTAAAGGTGTTTTGCAGTTAATTGGAGCTGCTGCATGGATTCTGAGTTACTGAGGTAGTCTGTCTCTGGGAATTTTTGTAGGAAGCACTTCTCTGGAAGTTTAACTAAAGAACTTTTAGCAGAAGTGAATCTCTTGTGCTTTGTAATATAAGCAGCTGTAAGTTTGTAAACAAACTGACCCCCAGCAGAGTTTATGAGAGGAATAAGTGAGCTGTAGGATCTCAGTGCTGTTCCTGTGGTCTTTTAATTATTTATCTCTGGTCAGCTTTATCAGTCATTAACACTGTTTTCCTTGGCCCCTTTCATGGATTTCAGTGCAGGAGTGGGGTTTCAGACTGTGAGCTCTTTAAAGAGTATGCTGTATATCTTCATCTAATTGCAGGATTTAGTTTATTAAGTGTTCTTTTAACTGAATATCCATTTAATGTTCATAATTTAGAAGTTTTAATACTATATTCAAACACTTTAATGTGGTACTCAGTGTTTAAGTATTCTGTCTAGAATGCTAAATAAAGCTTAGGTGATTGTTCTGCCGTGCTGTCTTAGCTCTAAACTTCTCAAACCTCTTGCACTTCTCTTATAGACTCTGACCTGTTGTTATGCAAAATAGAAAACACTGCCTTGAGGTTCCCAGAGTGCTCTTTTTCTTTTTCCCCTCCCTTTGCTTCATGCTGTTACAACATGATATTTTTTACTTTTTTTTTCTGTTTAGTTAATAATTGTTCCAAGAGTAGTTTTAAATTCATTTACTTTTCTCTATGTCTTTTTTAGTACCATAGCACTCTACCTGCAGTTTGTGTTATATTACACAGCAGTGTATTAATATCTTTGTTTCTTTGTGTGGCTTTTATCAGACATGGGGGAAGGGCAATATTACAAATTCATACCAGATCAAGCTGTGGTGACCATGGGAATAGTTAATTATGCCTCTTCTGATCTGCTGAACAGTTCAGGGGCTGAGTGCCTCGTGGGGCTCTTGCATTTACACTTTTGAGGGCTAATATGCTGTCATGAAGTTTGGGATGGATGGATAAATCACAGAATCTTGTTTTGTCTTCTCCTTCCTAGTGTTGTCAGATGGGATCTCTGCTTTTTTGGTGAGCAGATCTGCTTTGTGGGATTAATTTATGTGCAAGTGAGTTGGACTTTAAAAGAGGCAGGTATAAAGGTTATTTCCACAGAATTAACTAGTGGCATGGCAGTGTGCCTAGCATTCCTTTCAAATTATTGATGGAGAAACAGTCTTGAAAGTGCTCTGTTTGCCTGGCCCCTGTCCTTGCCAGCAGCCTGCCTTGGGGACTGCTTTCTCTTCTTGTGTGTGTTATGGAGTTTGTTTAATCACTGCACGGTCCTGCCTTGCTGCCTCCCTGGTGGGTAGCCCTGACAAGACTGGCTTGAGCTGCCTCCTATGGCTTGGTGGCACAGCTGAAGGAGAACTTCTTGCTTCCTTGTGCCTTCCTTCCCACTGACAACAAAGGAACAGCCAAGATCCTTTTAATGTCTGGGCTTTCACCATCTTGTGAAGTGTAAAACTTACTCAGTGCTCTGGAAACTGGAGAATGCTCCTATTCAGGAGGTAACGAGCAGATAAAACTTCTCTTTTCTCTCAGTTTTATTATCTTGAGGCCTGGTTTCTGTCAGCTTAGTCACTTGTGAGTCAGGCAAAGTCTTTTTGATGTTCAGTTCCCAAACAGTGGGATGATACTGTGAGTAAAGGTCACCAGAAATCCTGGACATCACGTGAAGTGTACTTAATTATCTTAGTCACTACTGCTTTACTGGTTTAGAGGTTTCAGACTTTTCTGTGGAACATGAAAGACCTGAAAAGTTGTTTAGAACAGTGTTAGATAACTTGCTGCAGTTTGGGATAAATGTTCATGGAGAGGGAACAGTGAGCTGGGACAGAACAGCAACTGTGACTCTGATGTGTTAAAGGGCACAAAGTTGTCTTCTGCCGTTGCTGTTTGCATTTAGGTAATCATTAATATGCAGGATCTTGCTGCTGCTGTTTAGGGTTAGTCATGCACTTGTACTCATTAGGTATTTCTCCAGAGAGATGGTATTACATGGATGTTGACCCCACTGGTGTCTTAGGGGTGAACCCTTTGGGTTTTGTTTCTGTGGTGTTAATACCAAGAACTTTTTTGCTGAGCTGGTAACAGATTCTGTACAAATTGATTCTATACTGCTGTGATGCTTCCTGGACTTAATCTGATATGAACCTTTGATAGATAGCTGTGTGCAGTGCCCTACCTTTTACTGGTGTTTATTTTAAAAAGGAAGATTAGGAGAAAACCTGATGCATTTGATTAGGGTTTTGCATTGTTTTAAAACCCTATTCATATGTTTATTTCATGCTTCTGCAAAGTAAAGCATAGACATCTTAAAATTAAACTTGTGCTACAGTTATCACTTACTCTATGTGGTTCTCTTGATAATAAAATTGATTCTTAAAAGCCTTTATCTGCAGTGTACCTGGGTGATAATACCCAAACTCGTGTAAAAACATGGACATGTTCCCACAGAATTGACAAGAAGATGACTTTAAAGGTTCTGACTTTATTGAGTTATTCTGTATCAAATATTTGATCTGTAAAATGCAAACTGCTATGGATCATAACTTTGAATAAAGTGAGCAGAAGCTGCAGGGAGGTCAAGCCATTTGTTAGAGGTCATGCAGTGAGCTCAGCCTGGGAGGTGGAGGACCTGTAGAGTCAAACCAACTGGTGCATTGTGGTGCAGCTGGAATACAGGTCTGTCATATCCAACATCAGCATTTAAATGATTTGAGGGGTTAATCACAAATGGAGAGAGAACTCTGGTGGTAATTCATTGTGTTCCATGCTTGAGAATGGGCCCTGAAAGAGATGCTTCTTCACAAATCCTTTAAAATCTATAAAATAAATGTTCTTGTTTCACTGTTCAGGATGATTCTTGGATAAGAAGCAATGTGTGGGGTTCCTTTTGGTTTTTTGTTGAATAAGTTAGGAGATTTTCCTTGTCATTTGATACTTCAAATTTGTGAAACTTAAGTAGTTCAGGAGCAGTTGAGATCTAAGTTTAGATTACTGGTTTTCCTCTATTTCATTAGGATGTTAAATCCCATTGTTTCTTTCAATTGAAAGGTAAGGGAGAGTCTCTGGAATTGTGTATTTTTCTTACTTATTTTTCCTTCTGTTATTTAAAAGAGTAAAATCCTTTTTTTTTGTTTGGTTTTTTTTTTTTTTTTTTTTTTAGCTGTGTTCTGCACCAAACCACAGTAGCTCCAGTGTAGCAGCAGCCTGTGAGTGTGTGAACAAGGAGCTGGAAGGCTCCACATAAGCACTGCTGTAGTTTATCCTTGTATTCTCAAGGTGTGGAGGCTTCACCTTCTAAAAGGTGACTGTTCCCTTCCTGAATTTCAGTAGCCACAAGCCTCTTCAGCCAGACACAGGAATCTCACCCTCCTATTCCTTAGTTTTGCTGAACAAAGCTGAAGTTGTGCAACTTGGCTAAGCTAGCAAATAATGTGAATTTAGAGGAGGGCTTTTACTCCCTGTAGCTGGGTCTTTTACTCAGCTGTTTCTGTCATACCTGTGCACAGTTATAACTTGCTAATTTCCCTGCTGCCTGAGGGTAGTGGCTTGTCTAGTGCACTTTCTCTCTCTTTTTTTTTTTTTAGGAGTTTGTACAGACCTTTTTTCAGTCTGCTCTCTCAGTAGGTATTTGCTGTCCTGAATGCAGAATCTTACCTAGGTCAGTATCTGAATCACACAGAGCAGTGATTGTTAGCTCCTGCCTGATTTCTCCAGACAAGTGAAACCCTTTCCTGCCATCTTTGGATTTCCTAAGCCAGGGAAGACCCTCTAAAGGATGGCATTTGTTAGAGCTTCTCTGGTCTCAGCTCTAGTACAGCTGTGTGCCTCTCAACATAATCAAGTGTTCAGGAGAAGCTCATTCCATAGCAGGGAATGACTGATTTCTGGCTGTGGTGGAGTGAGGGAGGTGTCACTGAGTCTGAAAGGCAGAGTGCAAGGGACCAGGCAAAATGAATCACACCTCCCAGGAGAATGGCAGGGAGCTGTCCTGTGAAATACCAAGGTGGCAAAGGGACTCTGCCATGGCTCATGTCTAGGCTGTGTTCCTGAAGAGTGTCACTGTCCTGTCATGCTGCCCTGTGGCCTCTCCATACTGCATCTTCCAGCCTTTTGAGAACATGTTCTGCTGCAAGAAAAGGTCTGTGCAGGGAAGCCATGGACACAGCACTCTGTGCTTCTTGCCTCTGCCCTCTTGTGCCTGTGTACTGTCTGTAGGTCTTGCCCACAAGGCCCTTCTCAGAGTGATTTACCAGCGTTGCACAAAAAACATTGTTATTTAGGGTGCTTCTCTTGCAAATAGTATTTAGCAGTGCTGGCTAAGAGAAGGTTTTCTACCTCCAGGGAAGCTGAATGAGCAGCCAAGTAGCACCAGGCTGAAAGGGACAACTTCTGAAGCTCTTGAAGCGAGAGGAACCTGGCATAATATGAATGTTATTTGTTTAAACTCTGCTCTGTTTAATTCATTTAAAATAGGTGTGACATCACCTAAGCAACCACCATTCTGTACAACACTGTCTTGTTCACTGTCATGACTTTGGTGACAACCTATAAAGCCAAAAGCCACCCAGCAAGCTCTGCTGCCTTGCCCTGCTGAACTGTTCTCCCTTCACTTCTCAGCTGGTGTGTCTGCACAGAGCCTGCTATTGCCTGGAGAGAGCTGTGGGGAGTGAGCAGCACTTAAATAAAACCTGTCAGACTGTGATCAGCTCTACAATCTGCCACCCTTCTGCAGTGTCTGGTGGAGTGTCTGAATGTTTGGGATACAAGTTAAAATGTGTAGAGCTCCACAGGAGCAAAGGTTGGAACAAGCAGGTTGCTTGGGCTCATGGGCTGACTGAAGGGGATAAGATTTCTCCTTCCCAGTTCTGCTGTAGTTTTACATATCCTGTTACTGTAAAGTGGTTGGCTGAGACTGTCTGGCCCATTCATCATTTCTCATGTTGGACTAGCCCCACTGATCCCTTTTAACCTGAAAATAACAACAAAGATCCATCTGTTTTGTTGCAAATGCTCAGTGTGTCCTCTGTGCCAACTGAATGGCTGCTGCTTTAGTTACTCGTGACTTCCTATATGTTGCAGCCCAGAAGTAGGACAAAACCCCTCCTTTGTGGCTTTGAATAATAATAATAATAATAGTAATAATAATAAAATCAGCTGTTGTCAAATAGGTGTGATCACCAAGCACAGGCATTTTGTGCTGGCCATCTTTGGCATGGCTGTGTTGGTTGTCTGCAATGCTGTGTGTCCTGGCAGTCACCTGCATGTGACAAGTGAAGGTCATTCCCATGCAGCAGGAGTGTGTCCCACCCAGAGCTGGTGTTGACTTGGGAAGGGCTGCCCTTCTGCAAAGGTGTGGTGTGGCATTGCACCTAATGGACTTAATAGTAGGATGCTGCTCAAATGGATGGTCTTGTTCCTTTGGTTTCCATCCACACCCAAAGCCACGTGTCTTTCATAGCTTCCCCTTGAATTTAGTAAGGACTTGAGTGATGGTTTGTAGCAAATAAAGGCAAAAAAAAGCTAAAAACTTCCATGGTGGAAGTGATTTGTCATGGGGCTGTGCAATCAGAAATAACAGGTGGATTTGGGAGGATCATGGTGTGCCTCAGCTCTCCATTTAGGAGCTGTCAGATGACACCTTATCCTCTTCCTACCCTTATGGTATTTGCAGGGAATGCCCCAACAAAGCAGGAATGAAGCATCTGACTCCATGTTCTCAGAAGGCTAATTTATTATTATTTTACTTTATTACACTATATTATATCAAAGAATACTATACTAAATTATACTAAAGAATACAGAAAGGATACTTACACAATGCTACAAAGATAATAATGAAAACACATGACTCTTTCCAGAGTCTTGACACAGCTTGGCCCCAATTGGCCAAAGAGTCAAAACAACTCACAGCAGAATCCAGTGAAACAATCACCTGTGGGTAAACAATCCCCAAACACATTCCACATGTGAGCACAACACAGGAGGAGCAAATGAGATAAGAATTATTTTCCTTTTCTGTGAGGCGTCTCAGCTTCCCAGGAGAAAAATCCTGGGCAAATGAATTTTTTCAGAGAATGTGAATGCCACATACCCTCCCTTGAGAGTTGGTAATACAGGGGAATTTCTCCACCATCTTTGTGTATTGTCCCTCACTGCAAGGATGAAGTTGGACTAACAACAACGTTACTCTGGAGATATTTAGAGGATGTAACAAGGAAGCCTCTACATTGTAACAGCAAACATGTAGGAAGACAGAGCGGACTTTGAAAGTGATAAATGGGCACACTATTGTGCCGTGTGGTCTGAAATTCCTAGTTTGAGTTAGTTTGGTTTGTTTTTTGCTTGTCCTGCAGGTAGGTCGCTGAAAAGCACATTCTGGAATTGGAGCATAAAGGAGATGTCAACCCAGGCTGTGATGTGCTAAAATGCCTCTGAATTTGCCATTGTAGTAATGCATTTTAGGGTACCAGACTGGTCAGCTTGCATCACAGAACAGCCCAGTGTGTCCTGTGATTTTTCCTGCACTGGAATTAATCTGTGTGGTTAAATATGTCATTGTTTCAGATGCCAGAAATGGTGTCGGTCCTCTGACCTACCTGTGTGTGTCATGAGTGTTTTGGTTTGAAGTGTTTTATGGAGGTAGGACACAGGTTTTGACAGCTGTTTTCCTGGAGGAGTGACTAATACAATGCATTTTCAAAAGTGTTTGGCACAGAGCTCTGTGGAGTTGCTGGGTTTGGAGTAAATGAGTGTTCTACACTTTTTTTTTCTGACTTGCTAGATGATTTGTTTTATGTTGCTATTACATCACAAATCTTCTGCTGTCTTGTTATTTTTTTAAATACTATTTTAGGTACATTGACTCACAAAAAAAGAAATTCCTCTCCTCTACTTCCATACGCTGCCCACCCCCATGCGTGCTCCCACCAGCACAGCCCCTGATATCAGTAAATAGAATTTAAGTAATAAATGTGCTTGATGTATGGGCAGGCACTTGCTGTATGATAAATGTGACTTTGCCTTGTGTGTTCTGGTGGGCTGAGGTGGAGCTGCTTCCTGGTGTGAATGCTGATTGTCTTTTTATTGGTGAGATTATTGTGCCTTGGCTGAAGAAGCAGAAAAGGAGAGTTTTTAAACCCAGGAAGAGTTGGTGTCTTAGGCAGTGGGAGGTGTGGTGTGGGTGGGAAAGGTGCCAGATCCTGTGATAGCCTGTGTTGTTTAGGTGTAGGTGGTGTTAAATATGCTTTTATCCCTGATGCACATCTATTTTTGCTTTTCTCCAGGAAGAGTCTTGTCTTGTACAAAAGACAATCTTTTTTATTACCAGAAAAACATGGGGCTTTCTTTTCATTGTGAGGAAGTACCTGCATTTTAAAGGACTGTCTTGAGATGTGTAATTCGCCCGAGTCCCCACAGGGAGCACTTACTGTGGCCTTTTTTTGGCCTCTGGCTGAAGGAACCATAACACTTATTCCCAATGGGGAGAAGCTCTATTACAGCAAGAACAGCCTGCTTTCTTTTTTATTTTCCTTTATGAAGTTATTACTACCTTTTTTTTCTTTTGTACAAAGACTCCTCTGAGTTTGACGTAAGTACAGAAAATTGAGATGATTCAGGCTTAAGCTTGAGTTTATAACTCATTATGCTTGGATGCTGCCTTGGCTTTAGGATCATTGGGAGCAGCCCATGTTTAGTAACTGAAGAATGGGAGGAGGAGCAACTGGAACCCCCCTGTGATTATGTTGTATGAGTTGGACTGGTCCCCTTTTCTGTAGTACATATCTGTTGTAAGAATTACATGGTATAATTTTTTTATCTGCTTGAAAATAACATTAATTTCATTCTGCTTGTGTATGAAATGTTTATAACTTGGTGCTGAATGCAGAAGATGAGGCAGAGTCTGCCTGAAGGGGCAAACCTCCAAAGATCCAATTCTCCTTTGCTGGCTCCAGGAGGAGGAGCAAGCTGCAAGTAGGACACCAAGAGTACAAGCTCAAACACCATGTGTGCTTGCTTTTCTGACAGCCAGCTTGCAGGAGTTAATGATGAAGTGTCCAGCAGTGCAAAAGTGGTGTCTTCAAGGAGCCACGAGGAAGGATCTGGGGAGAAAGGGAAAGAGTATTTTGGGGTGGAAGGGAATATGTTGAAGGAGAGGAGCTACACAGATGGCAGTGACAGGGATCTGTGAATGTGCTGCTGTGTGGTATAATATGAAGAATATATGCAGGGTTTGTTTACTCTGGGTTTCTGCAGTTGTTTAACTACATTGGTGCAAATTCAAGTGGATCCAGGTCTGAGCAGAGCGAGCTGTAGATGATTGGTGTTGGCAAATGTGGGTGCTCAGTAAAAGGCTGTGGTTTCCTACATGTGTTACTGAAACAAATATATTTTATATATCTTACAGGCCAATTTGCTTGGTTTTTATCCTTGTATTGGGTTTGTATAGCCAGGTTTTGGTGGGGGGGGGCTGCACAGGTGGCTTCTGTGAGAAAGTTCCAGAAGCTTCCTTCATGTCCAACAGAGGCAATTCCAGTCAGCTCCAAGATGGACCTGCTGCTGGCCAAGGCTGGACTAGTCAGAAATGGTGGCAGCACCTCTGGGATAACATTTAGGAAGAAGGTAAAAAAAGATATCGTGCAGATGTAGTTATGGCTGGAGAAGAGCAGAGTGAGAGGAACAACTCTGCAGACACCAAGGTCAGCTCAGGAGGAGGAGGAGGAAGAGGTGCTCCAGGCACTGGAAGTGAGATTCTCTGTCAGACTGTGGTGAGGCAGCTATGCCCCTGCAGCTCTTGGAGGTCCATGGGGATGTAGAGATCCACCTGCAGCCCATGGAGGAGACCCCCACTGGAGCAGGGGGATGAAGAAGAGGCTGTGAATGGGCTCTGAACTTCTGGGAGGCCCATGGTGGAAGAGGCTCCTAGAACAGACGTTCAGACCTGTGGAGAGAGGAGCCCATGCTGGAGCAGGTTTCCTGGTAGGACCTGTGACCCTGTGGGAGACTCACACTGGAGCAGGCTGTGCCTCTGAAGCACTGAATCTGGAAGAGTGACCTACCTTGTAGCAGCTTGTGGAGAGCTCTTCCCCTGGGGTGGACTCGCACTGGAGAAGTTCATGGAGATCTTTATCCTGTGGGAGGGACCCCTCACTGTGGCAGGGCAAGGACTCTTCTCCCTGAGCAGTAGCAGGAACAACACGGGATGAACTGACCACAATCCCTATTCCCATCTCCGTTCACTGCTGGGGGAAAGATCTTATTGTACTTCTTATTTTCCTGCTCTGAGTTTAATCATAAATCCAATTAATATCCCTAATTTGAATTTGTTTTGCCTGTGACATTATTTGGGGAGTGATCTCCAGCTTCTTATCTCAATGTATGAATCCTTCATTATGTTTTGTCTCCCTCATTCATTTGCAGAGGGGAGTGATAGAGAGGCTTTGGTGGCAGCCTGGCATCTGGCCAGGGTCAACCCACTACAGAATTTTGGATTTTTTTTTTTTTTTCCTACTGAATGCTGATGTTGCAATAGACACTTGCAGTATAAAAGTATGGGTGGCTTTAAAAGCCACCTTTGTTTGAGATTTTCTTGCCTTGTGTGATAGGTGGTAGCTCAGCCAAGGAATGGGGAGTTGGGTTGCTCCTGTGCTGAGTGTTCATCCAAAACAGTGAGCTTTATTTGCATAGACCTTTCTGGTGTCTGGCTTGTGGGAGGACTTCTGCTTTCTTGTGTATGAAAATGCCTGAAGAAAAATGTCAAGCTGGAAAACGTAATTTGGGTTCAAAGTAAAAGTCTTTGTTTGGAAAGCTCTCTGAAAGACGGGGTGCATAATGCTCAGCTGAAAGAAGAGGGGATGTAGGTCAGGAATCCTGTGTTTACCAGTCCTGATAGACTTCACAAAATCAAAATTGCTAATCTAAGATAATGATTTTCTGCAAGATTTGGCAGGAAAATTGTTATTGCATATTCCTCATTAGTAAGTCTGAGCTGCGGTGCTGAGTTCTGTTGTTGAGGTTGCAGTCCATGAAGTAGAATGAGAGCAAACATCCTTCCATTAATTTCAGACAGTAACAATACTTGGCCAGAACTTGGGCTGTTTCCCTTACAACTCTTCAGATTCCCATCATGATGATTCAGATGCCTGATAGTGAGATGTAATGTGGCATTTGTGCTACAGCCTTTGCCCAGTTGAACTAGCATATACCATAAACAGATGGCTTTCATGCTGTTCTCTCTACACTAAGGATAAGAGGGAGGAGAAAAAAAAAAAAGGAAGGGGAAAGCTTTCTCTTTACTGCTTGCAGCTCGTTTTCCCCATCCCTTCCTCAAAGTGCACGTAGATGTACGTTGTATTTTAAGTCCTGGAAAAAATTGACATTTTTGCTAAAGATAAAATACAAATGCATAACAAACTTATTGTTTAAAGGAGAAACTACCACGCCATTGAGAGTAAAAGCTCAGTCTTGTTTTCTGCTGTGATACAATGAAAAGGGAAAAGGGCTGTGCTTTATATAGACTGGGAATAATCTGAACAATCCCATGGTGCTTCCTACTGTACTCCACCTACCTTGCATCATAACTTCCTTTCTCATATTTATGGCCCAAAGCCAGTGCAAAATAAACGGAGTGGTGTGTGAGGAGATGGCAAGAGCAGAACTCCGTGCGTTCGGGTGTGGCTGGAGGCAAGCACTAAACTTTACTCTGCATTTCTCTTGAACCCCTATTGAACAGGATCAGGGATAGCAGCCATCCCATGTGCCTGTGTTCTAGTAAGTCTATTATTATCTTTGCTTACCTTAATCTTTTGCTTACCTTAATCTTTAGGCACAATAAGGGAGGATGTTGCCTATGGAAGAACGGTTTTCAGGGTCTGGGGAACTTCATGCAGAAGAATCACTGAATTACTCTCTTGTTGTGGTATACTTTGCACTGAATGGAGAGCTGTAACTGTGCACCAGCTCTGACTGCTGCTTCTCAGAACAGGAAAATGTGCTGCTGTGCAGGCTGTCTTCTGTTGTTTAGAAAGTTGCATTAAGTCAGCAAAAATATCTGTTTTAGCCACTGATTTCTTTGTAGCTATCTGGGAAGGTGCAGCATCATTGCTCCCACTAGGTAAGATGCAAGATTTAAATTTAAAACTCTTTGTGTGGAAGGGTTTTGTATTTATCAGGGAAGACTTAGTAGTATTTAAACTGTGGGTAAAAGCAGTTATTTCTCTCACCTGTACTTGAAATGTGATAGTTAATCTATTAATTCTAAAATTTCTATGTTGCTAGTTTTTCAGTTAACTAAAACTAGCTTCTAAAATTACATTTTAGTTCAGGATTTAAATTTAGAGAAAAGGATGTAAATTAGTTGAAAAGTCCTAAAAGAATGACTTTTAATGCCTCCTTAAAAATGAGAGCTGAGAAAATTTGTTATGCAAGCTAAAATCATTACTTAGCTGTGTTATGGAAATATAAAAACCTTCAACACAGGTAATGAGTTCTTGAAGGGATTAGGTTTCAGTCTGAAATGTAGCTAATAAAGAATGTGGTACAGAATGATGTTATTAGCTCTCATGCAAAGTAACAAAATGAATCAAATTTTCCAGAGGCAGGATGCTTGTTTGGCTATCAAATAATGGGATTGGCTCTGCTGTTGCCTCCTTGTGTGCCTCAGTTTCCCTGCCTGTAAAGTAGGAAACTGCTTGCTTGTGTCATGACTTCCTGGTCATAAAGTGCTTTGAAGCTGAAGAGTACTGTGTGAATAGATGCCATGGTTTGTGTTGTATAGTGCATGCTGTGCAGGAAGCCTCCATGAAGTTAGGAATCCAGACAATAGTGAAAAACAGCATTAAGTTGTTATTTTTTTAATATATTCTCTTCTTGATTATATTTTATAAGGGACTGAGTTTTGCTGATTGTTGCCCATTGCTGACATTCTGTGATCAGAGTTAGATCTTTCCCTAGAAAAATGTGGGGAGGGGGAAAATGTGTCCCTTTTAATTCAGATAGTTTCAGGAATTAATTAAGTGTATTTTAATTTACATCATGCCCCATATAAGAGTGTTCTTCTGAATATTTGAAACCTGAATGCTTGAGTGCTATTAGTGTATGAATTAGAAAGTATCCAATTTAGCACCCTTTTAATTCCAAAGATGTGTGACATCAGCTTTATAATAACTAAGGAATAAGAAAAGTCTGATCCTTGCAGAAGCACCATCAAAGCTGAAAAGTAAATTGCATTTCTATTCCCCCCCACTTTAATCAATAATTGAGGCCTTCTGATCTAAGGAGAAGAGTGATTCCAGGCCTTTGATGTGAAATGATATCTTGTTGGATGGATGGGAATTATAAGACTTGTGTTTGCTCAGGTTAGTTTTTGGAAATGGTTTCTTCTGGTTTTGGATTTTTTTTAAAAATTATTTTGCTTTTAATTTTTGTTTTGTGTGGCAACAAAGCAGGAGCCAAAATAGAGTGTGGTCATAGCCTAGCACTTTTAACAGAGCTAGCCATTCTTAAATATTTTACTTTCAGTTGAAAATGTATTTGCAGATGTGGAGACCCTTTGTACTTAATATGGGTGTAATTGTATGAAATGATCCCGTTGATGAGCTCAGCAATGAATGGGTCAGATTTGCAGGCAAAGGTAAGGCTGTTTGATGTGCAGGAGAGAGATGGAGGATTATAAAATGGCCCATGATTTGCTTTAGTTGATGCCCTCTTCTGTCCTTCTGTTTGGTTGCTTTTCTTACTAAGCTCCCTTCCTGTTCCTGGGTGTGTTTCAATCCTGACTTAGTGGCTGTAGTTGGAGTTCATTCATAAATAATAGGAGTTGAAACAAAATGATACATTTTGTGCTGGGGATACTCAAATTGTACTTCACACCGATGTAAATTTTTGTAATATTTGTGCCTGAAGTGGCAGGCTTTTTTGGGACACAAGGTCCTTTATGTTCAGCACTCTGCTTTTCCATCCAGTTGTTTGTAAGTCAAGCACTGCAGTCATTCCTTGCAAAAACTCTCCCTTGCTTTATCTCATGTGACCTTGGGCTTCCCTCTGATGTCCTTGGTGCAGCCGATCGAAGTGCCTCATTTGGTGGCTCCATAACTGCAAACTTCTATTTTCTAAGCTGGAGCAGAGTCAGCTGGAATCTCTGATGGGATTTTAAAAGGAACTGCTTCAGTAGATACACAACACCCCTGGTTTCTCCCAACACCCCTGGCTTCTCCCAAAGTATGCCAAAATACTGCAATGCTTTTATATTTTAAAGCTTTTTGGTACCTGTAGTGAGCATGGTTTTGGGCTGGGAAAAGGGAGGGCAATCTTTTAGTTGAGACCTTACTTTAGGGATCTGAGTCCTGTTCAAAAAATGCTTGGTGTGTGTGCTGGGCGTTCATAAAACTCAGTTTTTGTAAAGGAGGAAAAAACCCTCATCCAAGGCTATATGGAATTGTCAGATGTTTCAGTAATTGCTTTCATGCTATCTTTAAAAAAAAAATGCAAGGTCTGATTGAAATTCATCTTATTTCTTTTAATCAAGTGCTTCATTTATGCCTAATCTGAAACTGAATTTTTTGCATGTTGGGTTTTTTTTCCCCTCTGAAATTGCTGGATATTTGTATACAACTGTCTTGACATCTTCAGTTTCAGGGAGGAGGGAGAAACTGTTTTGTGCTGTAGGTGGATGTGAGGATTCCAGCTTCTGAGCAAGTGTCCTGAGAGCACTCATTTCCTTTGTTTCTTGTTGCCATGCAGCAATAAAACAGTGATACAAACTAACTGGTGGGGTGGTTAATGAATGTCACAGTTGAACTATTCCCAAGGGAAGCATGAGTGAGTCCTGGAGATCCCAGTTTGAGGTGGTGCCAGCCCCAGCAGCCACCGAGGGTGATGAGCAGCACTGAGAAACCACAGCAGGCATTTGGTTCACATCAGTTTCTTCACCTTTCCCTTCTTCACCTCCCTGGGAAGAGGCATCTCTGTGATGGATAGTCTCTGGTCAGCTTGCCCTAGGCTCCAGTGTGTCCAGGTGGGCAGCAGGGTACCTCAGGAGGCCTTGCAGGTGAGCAGGCAGTGGTGGTGACAAATGTGACACCATTTGGTGTGAGAATAGCACGACTGCTTACAGAACTTGATCATCTCAGCATTGCCCCTGGAGCTGAAGGGAAGCAGGATGAGATAACATCAGTATCAAAACATTTTAGTTGCTTTAGACTCTTAAAGACTTGAAGGTATGTTTTTTAGGGAATTTGCAGTTTGGTTGCTTTTCCATTTCTTAGTTCCTAGAGTGTGTGGGCTAGAGGCAATGCAGACACTCCCAAGTCCCAGAAATGGCCCCCACACAGCAGGTCTGAGTGCTCTTGGCTTAATGTATTAGTAATTATCCTGAGCATTGTGGATGGAAATGGCAACTCGTGATCCTTCCTGTGTAGTTGTCTGTATTGCTAAATCCTAAGGATTAACAACTGGATAGAGCCAGGCACACTGAAGAATGAACAGCCCAGCTAGGGTCAAATTAGGTCTGCTTTGTATATAATGCCATGGTTTGTATAATTTTCTCTTAATTCCCATCTGTGAGCTCATGTTTTAAATTAACAAATGTTATTGCAGACACACAGCCTGTGCCATTTCTCAGTGGCATTCCTGTTCTGAATACAAGGTTGTAGAGCATTAAATGTGAAAGGTTGATAAGTTTTACACACCTACATAACCCTGCTGTAAATCTATTTGGGAACTTCCTTTTTATTTTATATTTTTCTGCCCCAGTAATTGTGATTAATAGGTATTCTTACCTGGCTGCACCTGACATCCTTCACTGCCAGGCTCCTCTAGGGGAGTCAGAGACACTGCATCTGAAAGGTAGCATGTTCTGTGACAAAAAATTAAAGCCAAAAGTCAGAGTTCCTGCTTGGAAAGCTTTGTTCCTTAATTTAGGTCACTACCTCCTTGTGCTGTCGACAGCAGAACCTGTTGAGCTCATCTTCACTCTACAGTAAATGTGTGGTAAACTGATCTTACCTACCTCCACATTCTCTCTCCTAGTTTCCTTCCTTACAACCTCCAAGTTTGGCTTTTTTGTTTGGTTTTCTTGTTGATTTCTTGTTTTTTTTTTTCCCCCCTCCCATGAAGGGACAAAGAACTGGGTGGAGGAATGGAGCCATCAGGCAGTTTTGAGCTCACTTTCAACAGGCTTTTTCCTCTCTGTGAATATTTGTAGAAGCATTCAGGAATTTATCAGAAACCCTTGTCTTGGGGAGGTGGGCAAAACCAGTGGTCAGAAATTCTGTGTTCTTGGTGTAGTGCCAGGGCCCAAAAACAATTTGCAAGTGTTTACACTGCCAGGAGTGGGCCAAATACTTGCAGTCTGTGTAACAAGATGTGCAGAGTCTGGAGTGTTTTTGTCAAAGCTTTTGAAAGAGTGAAGGCAGTCTCTCATACGGGGTTGAAGGGGATCTTGGCACTCAGAATAGCCCTGGAAAGGCTTTGGAGACATCAGGAATGTGCATGTGCATGGTTGTATTCCCTGAGAATCCCCAGCAGCGGATTCCTAAAGCTGTGAAACAGATGGGGCTGAATTTCTCTTTGCAAAGGCAGAAACAACTCTAATTCCATAGTATTTACACAAAATCACAAAAATAGTGTATGTAGTAATGGTTTTGTTACATTAAAAAAATGATTATTTAAATTCATTTAGAAGGGTTTTTATACCTTTCCCCCCTTGTTTGATTTGGCCTCCTTTTCCTCCTCTTTGACCTTTTAAACCATTGCTCCTAAGGATGTATATCCACTTCACCCTTTAGAAATGAGGACAGGCAAGGATTTTTGTATGTTCTTGAGAAAGCACCTTTTCCATCTGTATGAAAAATCCTGAATTGTATAGGTTGCTGTTGCTTGAAATGCTTAGTGGTGCAATTGCTTTCTGGAGATATTTGACTGATTTTTTTTTTTTTTTGCTTTGCTGGAGGCCGTGTGACTAACAGCCAGTTGAGACTGAAGTTGAGAATTGGTCTCAAGAGAACTGACATTAAATTTTAGCTAGCAGCTAAACTTTGATAGGAGTTTAATATTAATAGCATGTAGCTAGATGCTGCTCAGAGGCAGTAATCATCAATGTTTTCTATCAAATATGGCAACTAACTTTAGAGTGCTTGTTTAGTAGTTGTGGCAGGAGAGACATGAGCAAGAACATCTGTGTGGTGTGTGTAAACAGATAAACCAAAGATCAAGGAGCCTTCTCCAGCTGTGAAGAGGAAGCCAAGTAAAATATCCTTGATTTCCTGGATAATGGGGTTTGGGGGGTGACCTTGTTTTCAGGCTGAGACTAAGAGCACATCAAGTTGACTTGTGTTTCTAGGAACCTTTCTATGAAATATGTTACAGAAATGCAAATTGTGTTTCCACTTCACTACCTATGTGGTAAACTCTGATGTTTTTTTATAGCAGATGTAATTACCATTGTTTTTCCCTCCTGCTGAACTCTAGTTGACTCTTTCTCCTGCTGTCTCAAATGATTGCAGGATACATACATAGGTGTAATAAGGTGGGAGGAGTTCTGATGCATCACCTGAAGAGGGAAGGAAGGAGCACCAGATCCAGATTCAAAACCGAGTAATCCTCTGACACTGTTGAGTCAGGGATGGATGAAATGACTCCATGGTTCAGAAGTTGAAAAAGAGAGACTTTATTAAGAGGTGGCATCCTTTTATAACCAGGATTGCTAAGGTGAAACCTGATTGGTCTCCAAGTAAAAACCTTTCACACCATTGGTGAACCATGAATAGCACACTCTGAAGGTACCTATCTATGAACAACACGAACAGAAAGAGAGATCATTGTTTTCATTCTTCCTCTCTAAGTTTCCCAGGCCTGAAGCCTGGCAGAATTCTCTTTGACTGAACTGAGAATGTCCCAATACTCCAGCAATGTGATTTAGTTGAGCAGGGGATGACTTCTGCAGCATCTCTCTTGCTTATACCTTAAAGAAATTCGGGGTTGTTTAGAAAATTGTACCCACTGTAGTTGATAAGATGTTATCTGTGTGGGAAAGAATGCATTTAACAGCAGGTTGTGACTCCAGGGTGCAGCCTGCCTTTGTGTTGGAGAGTAACCTTGTGCTGTTGCCTTTGTCTCCTGCAGATGTTTCTGACCGTGTACCTCAGTAACAACGAGCAGCACTTCACAGAGGTGCCAGTCACCCCCGAGACAACCTGCAGGGATGTGGTGGAGCTGTGCAAGGAGCCTGGGGAGACCGAGTGCCACCTGGCTGAGGTGTGGTGTGGCTCAGGTAGGTCAGGCTGGCAGCTGCTGAACTGCTGTGCATTCTCTGCTCCTGAGAAGGTGGCACATGGAGACCTGACAGATGTGATCCTGTCCCAGAGAGTTTCTGCATTGCCATTTCATTAGTTTCATCAGACTGGCTGTGTGATAACCCACCTGCAAGAAGGCTCACACGTGCAAAACTGAGTGAAAAGCAAAAGGGAACTTGAACATGCAGATGTTTCTGTGTCTGTGCTGCCCTTCTGTGACTCAGATGAGTCTGAGGGGTGAGAGAGAGTATTTTTCTCTTCCTCTTCCTCCTCCCCACAGTGGGATCCCAGCAGCCTTTTTGGGGGTTTTGAGGTACTAGGTATTGGTAGTTCTGTGACCAGTCCAAAATAATTTCTTTAACCCCACAGCCATTTTCACTTGCAGTGGCAAAATAAAGCTTCCTTTTTCTGATGACACCTTCAGTGTTACCAATTGCATTGAGTGTGGATGGGAAGGAGTGTGTTAGCAGAAGGAGTGGGAGTTACCTGGTGTGAAGTGCTCTAAAGAAAGTGGGTGACAGAGAGGATGGAGAAGCTACTTCTGACTGTCCTTCCAAGCCTGTGGAAAAGGGGTTTGTGCATGTGGCTCATTGTAACTTTTTTTTTCTTTTTCTGTGTTCTTCCATCTTGGGAATTCAAATCTCCCAAACTTGCCGTGCTCCATGGGAACTGGAGAATATATCAACAAATAAAATCTAAAATATTACTAATGTCACATGGCTGAAATAGGAAAGGGCTCTGGACTATCTCCTGTCTCCATGGTACTCATTGGATACTGGGAGCCATCCAGAGGCATAAGATAGATGAATCCCTGGCAGGATTTTGAGTAATGAAAAATAATTATGTCTAAGCCAACCTTTTTGAGATGCTTCAACAAGATTATAACAGAATCAGATGATAAGGGCTTATATTTCTCTCTTCCTCTGCTGTTATCTCAGTCTCACATCTGTTAAAAGAAATCTTTGGTGAGATGGATGTTTGTTTAATGCTATGAGATACCTGAGTTGTCTCTTGATATTTACTTGCTTCTGACAGAGATGTAATGTTTCTAATATTTCTAAGTCTAAAAACTGGAGCAGATTTTTTCTCTTCTTAGAAATAAAGAAGCTTTGCTTCATCAATGATAATAAAATCAACAGTTAATCATGGAAAGAGATCTTCTAGGAATGTATTTTAATTGTACATCTTTGTCTGAATCAACACCATACTGAAGTCTACAGTGAAAGAGAAGTAAAATCAAGGTTTAGGTAAAACAACTGAATTTATGGTTAGTCTTAATGCCCACACCCTGTTAAAGAGCACAAGTGGTTGTGGAGGGGAACAGGGTTCTCCTGTTGGTACTTCAGGTGGGGCTGTGTCAGAGTGGGGAGCTCCTCTCATGTTTCCTGAACCTGGATTTTTGCTTGGCTTTTGAGATGGTGATGTAACATTTGCTAGAAAGGGCAGTGAGATTGTCCTGAAATCAAAGGAGAGCATCTACAGGAAGAGGCAAGTCATATCTGCCAGTACTTAGTGCCCAAATGTTCTGGTTAGGCTGAAAAGTGAACTTCTGTGTGAGTGGGACAATAAAGTATGCGGTGTTTTATTTATACCATCCAATTATCTGCCTCTCTGCTAGTCAAGGAGGTGTCAGAAAATACAGAAACAAAGTGAAGCAGTGAATTTTTTTCTGAATGAGTCTTTGCAGAGACATCATGAGACACACAAGAACAGATATCTAAGACAAAAAAAGTTTTGTCCACTTTTACAGTGAAAACCTTGACAAGATCATTGAGCCCAGCGTTTGCCAGAACACCACTGTGCCTACTAGGCCATGGCACTAAGTGCTATGTCCAGTCATCTCCTGAACATTTCCATGGGTGGTGACTCTGCCACCTCCCTGGGAAGCCTGTTCAAATGCTTAACCAACCTTCAAGTGAAGAAATTTTTCCTCCTGCTGTCCAACCTTAACCTCCCCTGGTGCAGTTTGAGGCTGTTTCCTCTTGTGTCACTTGTTACCTGGGAGAAGAGGCTGCAATCCCCCCCTGGCTGCAAGCTCCTTTCAGGGAATTGTAGAGAGTCATCAGGTCTCCCCTGAGCCTTCTCTTCTCCAGGCTGAGCAACCCCAGCTCCCTCAGCTGCTCCTCACCAGACTCATGCTCCAGACTCTTCCTCAGCTCCATGGCCCTTCTCTCTCCAGCACCTCCATGTCCTTCTTGCAGTGATGGCCCCGAACTGGACCCAGCTCTCGAGGTGTGGCCTCAGCAGTGCTGAGCACAGGAGGACAATCCCTGCCCTGCTCCTGCTGCCCTCATTATTGCTGACACAGCATGTCAGTGGCCTGCTTGGACACGCTGGCTCATGTTCAGCTGCTGTTGACCAGCACCCCCAGGTCCTTTTCCACTGGGCAGCTTTCCATCCCCTCTGCCCCCAGCCAGTAGCACTATTTGGGGTTGTTGTGACCCAAGGGCAGGGCTCAGCAGTTGGCCTTGCTGGAGTTCCAAATACAGTTCCCAGTTGTACTTGCTAACAAAAATGCAGTTATCTCAATGGCATTAAAAGATGTGAGTACTGCATTCATGCCTGTTGTTTTGGATAAAATATGCCTTAAGCATCTGTGTAGCATCCAGCAGCAAGCATTTGCAAGATGTTTTCATATATATTCTGGATTTTTTTGGTGAGGGGAGGAGGCAATGGGGAGAGAAATACTTTTAGCTAATCTCATTTTTGATGTCAGTAAAGTTTTCCATCTTGTTCTGCCAGGATTAGCCACGATTTCTGTTTAGTTTTCCTATTACACTGAACAAATTCAACTGCTCTGAAACAAACATGGTGCAGGACAGCTGACCTCTGGGAGTAGAAACAAAAGATTTGTGTTGGAAAATGACTTCTTAGACTTCAGTTATTGGGATCCTTCTTATGTCACTTGTTTCTTTCTTTTTCTGACACTTGCTCAGGAATTTTAGCTTCTATTGTCAGATCTTATTAAGCCTACTTTGAAAGATTGCTGCAAGTGTGCTTGAGGCACTTTGCTCCCTGAAGGGGACAAGTTTACTGCTCTTCCTGTCCTCCTAGTTCTGCTTGAAATTTGATGAATATCAAGGCAAAATTTCTTGACCTTCCTATTATTATCAGAATTCTCTTAGGCAGTTACCTTGCCTGCTGTGGAAAGCAGTCAAAAGGAGGGAGTGCATGTATAAAGATCTCCTTTTTTTCCTCTATGAGACGGGGGAAAAAAAAAAAAAAAAGAAAACTGATTGTCCATTCTTCTTGAGCTTTCCAAATGTACATTTGTTTGGTATTTGAAAATCTCTTTGACCTTCCTTTGAAGCCAGTGAGTGGTATTGACAGAATCCTTGTGTAAAGGGCATCTCCCTTGATTATAGAGTTACTGCTGAAGTATTGCTGAGCTGCTAGAAATCTGCCTCATAAGCCTGCTGTATAGCCTTCAAGACAAAACTCTGCTAGTGGTGCTGTTGATTGTTGTTGTTGTTGTTGTGTTTTTTTCCTTTTCCTTGAATTAAGGTTTAGCAGATGAGGAATGTTTTTCGCTGTCTAGACAAGTAACCGCCGAGAGACGGCATTTTCTGTAACAGTGACCTACTTGCTTATTCTGTAAAGCTAATCTCTTTTGACAGTGACTCCAGAAATTCTCCTTCCTAGATTGCTTGAGCACAGCTGCAGCATTTTCATTTAAAGAAACACTTCTGTGTTGAAAAGAGCTTTTCACATACTGCAAACATGTTAGCAGCTCCTTTTTTAATGGAACTGAAAACATTTATACTTAACGCCAACAATTTTTCCTGCTGAAAAGATGATTTCATATTAAGACAGTGACTTTTTGAAAGACTTTATTGAATATGAATGAACTACTCTGATTTCTTTTTTCTATCTTTCCCCTCCCCTTGCTTAAAAAAATGAAAGGAAACTGCCAACAAAAGCAACGTCAGGAAAAATGAAACTGGTGCAAAAATGGTGGTATTTAATTTCATTCTTTGTCTGCTTGTCTTATTTCTCAGGCCAGGAGCAATATCTTCTGCTTGTCTGGCATCCAGCACAAACAGGTCCAGCATGATCATGAGCCCCAATGCTGTTAGAGGATACTGTGACAGTATCCTGGCTATGTAAATTCACTGCTGTGATATATTGACCACACTGTTGCCAACATGTTTAAAATAGGCAAAAAAATTGATGGTAAAATGTCTAGAATAACAACAGAAACTGCTTTTATGTAAAGATTTAGAGGCCAGTAAGTCACTCTGGCTGGGAGTGCCTGGTTGTGATATGTGTAAATTTTTAAAGAATGGTAATACAGAAAGGGACGAGTAGTGGTAGATTTAGACTCACACTGGGTTTTTCTATTATCAAAAGGCAGTAAGTAATGCTTAAAAATTACTTATGTGACTGAATCCTGAGCTTGGGGATAGAAGCAGGAAAAGAAATTCAGTGGAATTTGTGCATGTAACTTTTTCATCACAGTTATTTGAAAGGAAATGGCAAGTTCTTACTGGGCTCACTTTTCACTGTCTGATCCTTTTTTTACTTTGAGCTGTGAATCCAAAGTAGTTCAGCTTTTCAAGGTTTATCAGAAATAGGGCTTTCAAAATGCATCTCATCTGAAGTTCATGAAATTTGCTGTCCAAAACAATGAGCTGGCTCTGTGTCTGACAGGAGCTGTGGGAGAACACTTGAAGTGACAGGAGCTGTGCTGGCACACTGAGCATCAGGGCTGCTGGGTACTGCCAAGGAGCCTCTCCAGGCTGCTGAGTGCTCCTGCCTGAGCTTGAATGCAAGGGCTGCCATCCAGCGTTAGGAGAAGAATTCCTCTTCCCTGAGAGTTTATCTTTGCATCTCTCTTTGTTCCCCTTGGAGTTAGGAAGTAAAGGTGTCCCTGTAGGAATTGTGGTAGCAGTGCCCTTGAGGAGGGGGTGGGAGTGACTGAGGGATGAGTTTGTCTGAGGTGCCACAGAAGAGGAGTGAAAGGTACAACAGCACATTTCCTGTAAGGTGATATGCACATACCAAATGAGGACACTAGAGCTGAAAGCTCCAAATTCCCTGTTTGTTTTCCCTCAGGCTTTGCCTCAGCTTTTCCCTTCAGGGGTGGACTTTTCCAGGGTTGCTATTCAAAGGTGTTGTTTTAGTTTCAGAAGCAAGGAGCTATGCAGTGGCTTCTTAAAAGAAAAGTAGAAATCTCTTGGGTGAGGGCAAGTGTTGTGTGCACTCACTACACCTGTGCACTCACAGTGTTCAGGTGGAAGATGGACAGACATTTTTGGTTTAGTGTGGGCCCAAGCTGTGGTGGGATGTAGCAGTTCACTGTTCTTGTATTTGGGTTGCCCCCCAGATGAAGGCAGGAATGATGCATCTGACTCCATGCTCTCAGAAGGCTAATTTATTACTTTATAATACTATCAAAGAATACTAAACCTAAAGAATACAGAAAGGATACTTACAGAAGGCTAAAAAGATAATAATGAAAACTCGTGACTCTTTCCAGAGCCCCGACACAGCTTGGCCCTGATTGGCCATTGAGTCAAAACAATTCACATGAATCCCATGAAACAATCTCCAAACACATTCCACATGTGAGCACAACACAGGAGAAGCAAATGAGATAAGAATTGTTTTCCTTTTTCTCTGAGGCTTCTCAGCTTCCCAGGAGGAAATCCTGGGCAAAGGGATTTTTCAGAAGATGTGACTGTGCCACACTTAAAGGTTTTTTACCTTTTCCAGAGCGCCCCATAGCCGACAATGAGCGGATGCTGGATGTTCTGCAGAGGTTTGGAATGCAGAGGAGCGAGGTGCGGTTCTTCCTCCGCCACGAACGCTCTCCTTGCCGGGAAGCTGGTAGGTGTTGATCTCAGCTGCTTCATCTCTTCAAGTTCTGTGTCATTCTTCAAGGCTAAGGAAACAGCTTCTGTGTGTTATTTATTAATGTTCATAGCCAGTAGGTGTTGCAGCCTTTTTTTTGTCTGACTGTTGGCTAGTCTTTGTAAAGGCTTCATCTTCCCTTGCTATATCTGGGAATAGTAAATCCCAATTGAAATTTCTGCAGGTTTTTCTAGAGCTGGTTATCACCAAAGCATTCTAGGCACACTGTATTAAATATATTTTCTCCAGCAAAATATCTTGAAATCTGTGGTGGTCTCTTTAAAATATAGAAATAAAATAAATATAGAAATAAATATAAATTTTGTGCTTCTCTGCAAGCCAAACTCTTGCACAGTGATTTGGGTCATTGTTCACCTGGATAATACTTTACCAGGGTGATACTGGGCAAAGATAGAGCTCTTCAAAGTTTCTCCTACGCATTTGTGTTAGTTTTAGGAATAGCATTAAATGAACTTCCTGGTGAAGTTTTCTGAGAATATACTTCTCATTGTAAATTGAAATGTGAAATCTGTAAAGGAAGTTACTTTCAGTTTTTCAGGGGTTTTCTGTGTATCCCACATTCACCTCTTTAGTAAAATCTTTCACTTTTACCTTTAAATCAATCTACCAGATTCTTCTTTTTCCCCCTTTTCTGTTTTTGTTCTTGGTAGTATTTCTCAGTGTTGGAAATACTGAATTTGTTAAGTGACATTGTACCCAGCACATTTTAGATGCCTGACTGTATCTCAATATTTGAAATGCATCCTGGTGATAGGATGAGTGCATGAAAAGCGAAAGCTGTGCCATTTCTACCTGCTGAGGAGCTAACAGAGCAGTTTAGTTGTCCAAATGTATTTTTCCAAGTCCAGGGTGCCTGTAGTATTAGGATTATTGTCATTTTATTTGCCACAGCACTGCTAAGCAATGTATTTGAACTCTGAGTTATTCTCACAGAAATGTGGTTTTGAAATAGGAATCAAATGGGCAAGAAGGTAACAGGCATGGCTTTGTCCTCTAGTACACTTATGTTCTGCAGGGAAGTCAGTGAGATTGGTATTGGGCATCTGAGCACTATTTGCACATGATTTGATGGGAATAAAGTAGGGTTCTAGTTAAGCAGCAGCTTTACTGACACAATGACTGCCAGGAAGAAGAAAAAAATGTGTTTTTAAACTGTGCATCTATAGTGCACATTTAGTAGGGGCTGACTGCCTGTTTGCCACAGGATAAATACTGGAATAGCCTACTGTCGCTTAAGCTAGTTTTGTTTGTCTGTATTTTTGAACATAACTGTACTTTAAAATAAAATTTGACATTGAACAGAAATCTTTTCAGAAAATGTGTTGTGTTATCACTTAAATTCATCTTGGTGTAAAGAACAGGTGTTCAGATTCTACACTATAATGATTATTCTGTTTCTCCTTTTGTACTGAAAGCAATGTCTAAAAGGATAAGAAAAATCTTACATTACCTTACCGTCTTTGACTGTTTCTGTCTAGGGACTGGACAAAGGTCTCAAGATCCAGCCTTCAAAAGAAATGGTGTGAAAGTGCCTGGTGATCGAAGAATAGAGAACGGGGTGAGTGCTGCATGCCATGGCTGAGCTGGAGTTCATTTTCCCACAGCAGCCCTCCCAGGGTTGTGCTTTGCATTGGCAGCCAGAAGGGTGCTGATAACACTCCAGAGTTTTGGCTACTGCTGAGCAGGGCTGGCACAGCATCAGCACTGTCTCAACATTCCCCCCACATCAAGGGGCTGGCAGGGGGCAGGGTCCTGGGAGGGGACACAGCCAGACCAGCTGACCCAAAGTGACCAAAGGGATATTCCCTGGCATGTGGCGTCAGCTGAGATACAAAAGCCAAGGGAAGGAGGAGGAACAGGGGAACATTTGTTATTTTACAACGTTTGCCTCCTGGAGCAACTGCTTCCTGTGCTGAAGCTCTGCTTCCTGGGAAGTGGCTGGACATCGCTCTCTGATAGGTAGAGAATAAACTGGTTTTTTGTCCTTGCTTGCTTGAACAAACTTTTTTGCCTTTGCTTTAGTAAACTGCCTTTTCTTAACTTAGGAGTTGTTTTCCAGCTTATTCTCTCTGCCCTGTCCTGCTGGGAAGGGGAGTGGTAGAGCAGCTTGGTGGGCACCTGGAATCCAGCCAAGGTCAACCAACTGTAGTCCTTTTTGGTCCCTGAACTGGGGTGAGACAAAGGCAGTTTTTATATATATATATATTCATATATAAAAATAATTTGTAGTTGCCAAGTATCAAGCTCCTGTGTGGGACACAGAGTTTGTCAGCTGCACTCCTTATCTGTTTTTCTGAGTTTGGGAACATATTAATATAAACAATGGCTCTGTGCTTTGCCCTCACGCTGATGGCCTTGCTACACTGGGGGAGCTGTCTTGTGGGGATGATGAGGGAATACACCTCCCTCTCCCTGCCTGAGATGGATGTGAATGCTTTTAAAATGCAGGCTCCCATGGTCTTTGCTCATCCATATATAAGCTGTTTAATACTGTATAATAATATTAACTAATGCTGTTGGCACCCTGTGGGGTTTGTGGAATTCAGTGTCATCTGGGTGTAAGAGAAAACAAACTTTAGGTGAGGAGATACTGAGCTGTGCTCTGAGGTATCCAGCTCCTGGGTGGCAGGGTGTGTGGAAGGACTTGGGCAGGCGCCTGGAGTGGTTATCACCTCCCATTGCCTGGGGCCTTACACCTGAACAGGTAATCAGTGAGCCCTGGCAGCTGAGAGAAGGGTGCCTTGCCCACCCCAGTGAAAACCAGCAGCGTCTCAACCTGTACTGGGGCCTGGCCTGTGAGCCACAGTTCAGTGCTCAGAGCACTGTAGTTGAAACAGGAACCCAAACTGTGTTTGAGGACACTGTGGCTGAGACAGGCATTCAAACCACCATAATTGCCCCCGTGGTGAAAAAGGAAAAATGGAAATGGCCAAAGTAAGCTGCAGCTCTGTATCATTGGTTGGAAAGGGAGGAAGAAGGAGAATTAGGGAAAGTAGGAGTTAGATAAAGAAGCCAGTCCTTCAAAAAAGAAATTGCAAGGAGTGAGACAAATCAAACAGGAGACAAAGTTACTTGGTCCTTGACCTCAGCAGAACTTCAAGAGTTGTGAAAAGATTACAGCTGCCATCCATGTGAGCAGATTTCTGCCTGGCTGCTTCAGTGTTGGGGTAGTGGGGCTGACAGTCAGCACTTGGAAGGTCATGAAGCCCAACAGCTGGGATCCCTTGCCAGAGATCAGGAAATTAAAAGAGAAATTGGAAAACAGCAGTTTGCAGTTTCTGGACATGGCTCCTCTCAAGTATGAGGGCAAGGTATCCATTTAAGGAAGATCCTGTAAATTCCAAGGAAAGTGAACCACTGCATGAAGGTGTCCAGTACTTGAGAGAATTAGCAGTGCTGGAAGTCATCTATAGTGATCTAAAAAGTGACAATGTCCTTAAAGATCCAGAGGATGTCCCTTGCACAGTGGCCTTGTGGAGGAAGGTGGTTCATAGTGCCCCTGCATCCTATTCCAGCATCTAGGTGGTACTGTGTTACCTGCAGATGGATAGACCAGCTGTGGAGGTGGCATCCTCTTGGCTTTGGCATGTAGAAGAAACTGGGTACTTCCACATCCCTACAGCCAGCACCCCAGATTTTAGGGGCAGCCCAAGAGATTGCTCCTCTCCTGCCCCAGTGAGGGGGAAGGGAAGCCCCAGGAACAGGCCATGTAGGGAGCTGTGGTTATTCCTGTGTGAGCAGGGAGAGGACATGAGGCAGTGGGATGGTGAGCCCCCCTCTAAGCTGGAAGCTCATGTCCATGAACTGAGAGGGAAGAGAGCTGTTCAGAAAGGGTCACCAAGAAGGCTCTCAGTGTAGTTGCCACAGAGAGACTGGAAGGCAATCAGTGATCTCCTGTGGAAACCCAGGGCACCAGGAATATTTCCCTGTCTGCTCTGGGGTGCCCTGACCCCAGGGCAGCACTGACTTTGACCCTCATTCATGGAGAAAGTTTCCTAGACCTCAAGATAGACTAGAATCCACAAAAGTGTGAGATAGATTATAGAGAGCAGTGTAGGTGTACCACTTGGTGAGAAATGAAGGTTTTGGGATTTTTAGTATGTTGTGGATGGAAGCAAGATGGAGGGCACAGGGTGTTGTCCTGAGTTTCTTCTTCGTGCTTCTTCTTCCTCCTTCTTCATGGGTTTGGGTGGCATTCTGTAATTGGGCAGAAAAGTCCCCATTGCAGTTCTGTGGGATCAGTTATTGGGTTAAAAGGGAAAATAATCTAGGTGTCAGTTCTTAATTGGATAGTTTAGTCTTAAAAGACCTTGTAACAAGAGATAGTTGGCCATTTTGTGCCTTCTAATGAAAAGCTGCTGAACTCATGGTTGTGAGACTGTTTTACTGATAAGAAATAATAAACACCCGAGTCAGAACATGAAATACCATCTCAAGTGCCTTTAATCCAGACCCAGAGAAACCCACAACTGGTACCCCACAACTGGTTGTTTATGTTTTAGACATAAAAGGACTGAAAGCATCTCTTTTAACCATGGTGAGGGGACTTCTGCTCTGGCATCACCAAGATCAGCCAGAATACCCTCACCAGGAGCAGGAATAGAGGGTCCTTGCCTTTGGCCAGGAGGAGGAAAGGATGGCTGGGCACACTGGGCTGTGTGGATTCAATGGCCTGGCACATCAGAGCCACACAAATATAAAGCTGTGGTAGATAACTGATGGGTGTTATTGAGGCCATCAAGGCACAGGAGTGCAGAACCCATCTGGGAGTGACTGGGGGATGCCAGGTGTTGTCTGTAATAGAGGCTGAGGTGAGTTTGACAGGGCACAAATGGCAAAAGCATCCCATGTGACTGGCCCAGAGGCCCCTGGTACCCTTGGCTTCAATTTCCTCAGGAGAGGGTACTTCAGGGATCCTGAGGGGTACTGATAGGGTTTAGCTGTAGCTACTGTGAATACAGAGAAGATCAGGCACAGAAAGACCCCTTCATTGTGAGATTGTTTCAGGTTGAAGACCAGCAAGTGACAATTGCTACCAGAACGGTGCCCTGGCAGTAATATCACATCAACTGAGACTCTGTAATTCCCATCCATGAACTAATTTGTTGACTGGAGAGCCAAGGAGTGCTGAGCAGGACCCACTCACCCTTTAGCAGCCCCATATGGCCAGTGCAAAAGTCTAACAGGGCCTTGAGAGACATGTTCTGTGGTGACATGGCACCTTGGAGAGAATTGAATCAGACAAAGGGACTCATTTTTGAAATAACCTCATAAACTCTTAGGACAAGCAAAATGGCATTGAGTGAGCATATTGTGACACTTAGCACCCACAGGCCTCTGGAAGAATTACCATTATAGTGAAAATGGAGGCTTTCCCTCTTTGGAGATGCAGGTGCAAATAGTACCATGGAAAGAAATGACAGGCTGGTAATGACTGCTCTAAAATAGACACAAAGCCTCTAGCAGTTACCATCCTGGCTTTCAGTTTCCAGGATGTCACCAGGATCTCTTGGCTGCCATAGCTGTGCTTGTACAGGTGATCTCAGAGCCACAAATGCACCATCCTTCCCCTTCTTTCCTCTCATCAAAATTCTTTTCTCATATTACTTCAGTTTACTCCAGACTTCAAGTTGACACCAGTTACTGTTTCATTGAATCCATTGTCTACCACTCTTGCTCCATAATAGTATGGATATAAGATTGAATCTAGACTCAGGAAATATCTGAAGAGACAACCAATAACAGTGCTGTCTTTGAAAGTGGTGTTTTCCCTCCTGCCCAGCCATATTTAAACTTTCTATTTTCTTCAACTTACGTGGAAGGGCTTCAAATTATGTGATACACCTACAAGCACAGATCCATGCTGCCACATGCTGAGCATTCTGGGCTCAGTCAGTCAAAGCTGATTCATGCTGAGCTGAATTATAAAGAGCTCTGAAATGCCTCCTGAAAATGCTGCTGGGATTTTGCTGCTAGAAACATTGATGTTCCAAAAAATGTAATTTTCTGTGAGTTGTTGAATTGGGCTACACATGTGTATGAGCTTACAATTATTTGTTTTACCATAAGAAGTTACTGTGTCTCTTCAGTCGGGGTTTTTTTTTTGAAAGACTTTTACCATACTATTCTACAGTAGCTCTATTAAGTGCTAGCCAAATCAAAAATTCTAGACTTAGCATGCTTTGGGTTTTCTTTGACAGGTAAGTGCACCAAGGATGGATATGACACTGGCTGAACTCCAGGAAATGGCATCACGCCAACAGCAACAAATAGAGGCTCAACAACAAATGCTGGCTAACAAGGTGAGTTTGGAATTAGATTGCTTGCAGCCAAAAACAAAGGTAGTAAGAGTCATGTGAAGTGGAAGGAGGATTTGGGTTTTTTTCACCCCTTCTAAACACAGGGCTCCTTTTCTTTGGCTGCCTGTTTTTAAATTTGAAAGTCAATGTATGCAAATATCCAGTTGTAAAACATACAAATAATGCCAATGATAGAAGTGGCCATTTAGCTTACTGAAGGGATAGGGCACATAACATTAATATATTGTCATTCATCCTGGTGGCTCTGTCAGCTCTATTTGTGCTCCATGTGGTGACCAGCAATTCACCAGTTTGATCACTGAACACTGCTTTTGTCTCTGCTGTCCTGTCATGCTATCTTGCCTTCTCCTGATAAGAGTTCAGTGTGCCTGGTTTTCTGGGACAGCTGGCTGGAAGAGATGTCTTGCATGTGATAAAATAACCTAGGACTGTGATTTATAAAGTGCTTGTAGAACAATAACAGAAAAGCTAATGGAACAGAAAAGCTCCTGAATTGTGTAGGGGAAAAATACTCTGAATGTATCTGCAGGATGGTGGCACAGAGCTCATGTTTTGCTTAATGTGTTGGTACACATTACTCTTGAAAATGAAGCAGAAAATGCTGCTTTTGGCAGAGAATTGTGAAATGTGAGCTTGTCTTGAAGAGGGCTCGTCTGTCTGGGTGGGTGCTCCCATGGATTTCAGAATGTGCTTTGCTGGGGAAGAAGGCTGCTCTGGGCATCTGCTCTCAGTACTTTTCCTGTATCCTCTCTCCCTCTCCCTTTGAGATCAGTTCTGTGTGTCTGTATGTTTAGTACCTTGTTCAGTTCCCTTGGCCCTCAATAATTGTATCTCAGGGAAATGATTCAAGCCATGTCTTTCTAATAGCTCTGCAGCACCTGCTGAGTGATATTATGTTCTGACAAAATTGCCAATAAAACTTTTTCTGCTTGTGGTAAGAACAGGTGTGACTATGATGCAGGAAATTGGTCAATCAACCAAGTGATGAGAAGTTTCACCTGAAATGTAGCAGCACAATTAATATCCACACTGCCTTGTTTAATTGGCCAAAGAATTTTGCCCTCTTCTCAGTTCCAGCTGAGATGTGTTTATATATGAGGAGCCTAAACTTTCACGGCTTCTGTTTCACTCACAGGTGGTGGCAATACACCCTGGTCTTATAAATAACACTGTAGTCACAAGAAATAGGAGCACTATTTTTACTGTAAGTGATTTAAAAAAGAAAAATATGAGTTTGAGTCTGTATAGTTACCTATTGGGTAGGTGTTTGAAGAAGAGTAGTCCTGTGGGTGTCCCACTGGTAGGAATTTTCATTTCAGTGCCTGCCTGGAACAAACTTGCTTTCCTAGGTGCTTCTTCAGAGTGACTTTCCATTGCCTCTTTCCTGCCTTCTGAAATCAGATGCAATATTAAAAATAGATTCTGAGGGAGGAAAAATGGAAAAAGACACTTTCTTTTTAGACACAAGCTGTAATCTCTTTGTTTTTTGATGACATTTTCCTGCGTGGGAGTGACTCCAAAGTAGTGCATACACTGAGGATGCTGCCTGGTCCTGGTTTTCTCCAAAAGGCAGGCTCACTTTTTTGCTCTGCCTTTTTTATTCCAAGTGCACAAGAATCCCTGTTTTCTAAATCTGACTGGTGATTTATTTTTTTCTCTTGTGGGTTTGGCTTTTTTGGAGGAAGTGTGGATTTCTTATGTAAGTAAGCAGTGGTAGTCTTGGATTTTAGGGAGTGCTTGGGAAAGTCTCACTAGTTCTACTCCCCTGGAGCAACCTGTCATCTCCAGAGCTGGAAGCCATGTATAATGGCCAGTGATTTAGTGGAATTTTTTTGTAGATGATCTAGTGGTCTTATGGCTTCTTCTAAGTCTAAACTAGACATGTGTATGTAGAAATTGATAACACATTATTTTACTCTCTAAAGGCAAAAGGATCTTCTCCACTAAGGTGATATCTGTTGTTCAAATGAGGGCCAGTTCACTGTAAAGGTTTTCCAGTGTCTTGATGCATGGTGATCATTATCTCCTGATATCTGATCATTATCAGAGGTTTGGTGTGCAGCCATCCTCCATCTCAAGGAGGTTTTAGCAGAACTAGTAAAAGTACAAAATAGTGATGGAAAATACCAATAATTTATGGAATGCCTTCTACATAAAGAATGTCTGATATTCTCCAGCATGACTTAGTTGTTTAAAATGTGACATATGATGGAGATATATAAAATACAAGCAGCATGGAGAAGGTGGAGAGGAAATAGTCCTTAGCTCGTGTAGCTCAAGAGCTGAGTAGTGATTAAAACAAATTTGTAAATGTCTTGGAACATGAATGCTTAAATTTTTCTTAGACTTCAAAATCTTTGCCTTGACTGCAGGAGCAGCGCCTGAAATTCCTGAAGCAGCAAGATCAGCGACAGCAACAGCAAGCTGCTGAACAGGAAAAACTGAAGAGATTAAAGGAAATTGCTGAGAATCAAGAAGCCAAACTTAAGAAAGTGAGAGCATTGAAAGGTCATGTGGAGCAAAAAAGACTCAGCAATGGGAAATTAGGTGAGTTGCTGGGGGAAGGTAGCCTGGGATTTTTCATGAAATGCAGTTCTTAGAAGTCAAAAATTTCTGGTGATTGTAGTGATTCAGAGGAGTTATTTACAGCATTACAGGAGATGGTAATCTTAACAATTTCACATATTGTATTTACCAAGAAAGCTCATGGCTGACCTAGAACAAAATATATTTTCTTACTATATTTTAAAACATCCTGTAAGAGCACCCTGTGTTTTGAGCCTAGCATGTCTGCTCTTTAATTACAGTGTGCTTTTTTTTCCTTACTTGAATACCTTTGTGCACCACAGTAACTTTTTCCATCCTTGATGTCAATACCCTGCACATTTAGTTTGTTATTTTCTTGGCCTGTAACAAAGCTTAGCCTGGTACCCAAGTTACCTTCTATGCAAGAGGTAATTAATGGCCAAATTGGCTGCATATTTGCTTTTTAGTTATGTGAATCTGACCAGTATCTGCTAAGTATTGGTTGGGTGCTTATAGTTCAGCATGTTGTTACAACATTAAGTCTGAAATAAATATTTATTCTTCTGCCTACCTTTTCATGCTCTCTGTGGTGCAGAACTTGTTATTTCCAGCCTGACTCTACTGAAAACATTAATACATTGCTTTAGTAGGAAGCATTTTGGTTGACAGATAAAGCAAAAGTGTTTTTCTGTCGGAGAAGACCTTTTGTGCTTGGGTTCTGTTGCACAAAAGAAACTTATGTTTTAAGGCTTGGAAGGATGGTAGAAACTTATGTTTTAAGGCTTGGAAGGATACAAGATCTTGGAGCATGTGAATCTGTTTTACTGCAGCAGGTCTGATTTTGGTACTTGCTTGAATTCTTAGTGTTTCCTTAAACTTCATTCTACAATAGAACAGTTTCAGCAGTGGGAGCAGCTGATGACAGATGTTTGTAATAGACCCGAAAAAGCTCTCTGAAGCCTTTGTTTAATGTGACAGCTTGGGTGTTTTGTCACTGAGTTCTTATGACCTAAATTCAGAGTTCCAAGTATCATAAATAAGCCTTGTGGTTTAGTGAGTATCTTCCTGCTGAATTCAGCATTCAGTGAATTTAGGCTTCTCCAGATGAATTCAGTCTGGCATTGTGGTTTTGTTTGTTTCAATACTTTAGAAAGTTTAAAAAAAAAAAAGTTCTCTTTCCCTCCCTGTCAGTGCTCTAAGTAGACCAAATTTCCATAACCATTCTAGAGAGCCTGCATTTGCCAGAGCTCAGAGGAAGAGCTGGTGTGACAGGGCAGTGGCTTTGGCTGAGCAGCCCTGCTCTGAGGCCGGCAGGGCGCTCTCTGCCTCCTTAAGTGCTGCCTTGGAAGCAGCCCACGCTGGGCTGTTTCTCAGGGCAGCTATTGTGCTCTGCCCTTCTTTGCAGTGGAGGAGATTGAACAGATGAACAGCCTGTTCCAGCAAAAGCAGCGCGAGCTAGTGCTGGCCGTGTCCAAAGTGGAGGAGCTCACCAGGCAACTGGAGATGCTGAAGAACGGCAGGATTGATGGTTACCATGACAACCAGTCGGCTGTAGCTGAGCTTGACCGCCTCTACAAGGAGCTGCAGGTAATGGGGGGCCAGCCTGTGACCCTCAGCCCTTCTGGGCTCAAAGTTGGTTGGGTGGTTTCTTACCTTGTTGGAAAGAAATCCCGTTGCTCCTGTTCCTGCCAGGGCTGTGTGTGACAGCCTGCACGCTGGATAGTTGTGCTGGGTTTAAGGTAAAGAGGGGAAGGAGCACACACTGTCTGTACCTTTCCTTTCTGCAAGATTTGGAGACTAACCAAAGTTTTCTGAGGAGGGAAAACATGACTTGACTTTTTAGAAGGCTTTTCTCTTTCCAACCGTTTCCTGTCCTAGATCCTGAAAGTGAATTTGTTTTTATTTTGGTTGTTTTCCCCTCCTCCCCCACTGCTTTGTGAATTTATTCAGTTGAGGAACAAACTGAACCAGGAGCAGAATGCCAAGCTGCAGCAACAGAGGGAGTGTTTGAACAAGCGCAACTTGGAGGTGGCAGTCATGGACAAGCGTGTTAATGAGCTGCGCGAGCGGCTGTGGAAGAAAAAGGCAGCTCTGCAACAGAAAGAGAATGTACCAGTAAGTGGGGGCTATTTCACAGCTAAAACATTAATTCTGTGTCTTGTTTGTACAGCCTGAAGTAAAGACTTGCTTGGGGGAAAGGCTGTGGAGATGCTAGACTTGTTGTCTTTATCCATATGTAGTGGAAGTCTTGTATTATTAAAGTGCTTTTCGTGGTACATTAGTGTTAACCTACTTACCCGTGTTGTCGTGGAATTCTATTTCAGATTTTTTTTTTGCTATTACTACCTCAGCTTTATAATTCTCAGAGCTGTTTCAAAAAAGCACTTTTGATATTGCCATATCGTTTGCTACTCGTTCTATTCTTTTTTACTTCTTTTTTAAACTCTGTGAATGGACTCTACAGAATAAAATTCTTTATATTTTCTTTCCCCCCCCCCCCTTCCCCCCAAGGTTTCCTCAGATGGGAATTTACCACAGCCAGTGGCTTCTGCTCCAAGCCGAGTGGCAGCAGTAGGTCCTTATATCCAGTCCTCTACTATGCCACGTATTGCTTCCAGACCTGAGCTCTTGGTGAAGCCAGCATTTTCAGATGGGACACAAGCTTTGCAGGTACCTGATGGGCCACTGAAAACACAAACACTGCCCAATATGAGAGCTGGGAACAGTTCACAAGCTAAAGCTCCTGCAGGTAATAGCTTACAATTAATGTTTTTTATCCAGAGATGTTTTGTTTTCTTACCTAACAGCTCTGTTTTGATGCTTTGTCTTTTTTAAAGCAAAGTGTTATTTGAGATGCCAGTATTGCTACTTGCCATTTTTTCTGCACCAGTGAATATATTTTATAAGCACTGAGGTTCTATGATTCAATGTTAAAAATGAAGTAAATCTATCAGTGAGTTCTTTGAGTTGTTATACAGTGTGGACTAGAGGGGGACTTTTCTATAAAGTAATTATTTGTTTTAAAGTTCTCCTAAGAACTATCCAACAGTGTGTTTGAGTTTCTAGAGGCAGTTCTAGTACATACATGGTGCCTGGATTTAAAAACTGGCAATGCCACGTTTTCTGATTGTGCATTTTGGAAATGACACACGTAAAGGATTAACCAACGTTACAAATTCACAAAGGAGGTGCTTGCTTGTAGCACAGAAATAGCAGTGAAGTTACTGACTTCCTGGAGAGTGAGGTTTGGCCTCTCCTACTTGGAGAGTTAATTTGTTGGCTTCCCTCTGTGGCTTTCTCCTCTGAGAGACAGTTCAGTTCAGTAAGAGAAGTCTAAAGAAACTTTTAGAGAGTTGTAAATATCTCTTCTGTGCTATCCTGGGGAAAGACTCCCTTTTCAGCTGGGAGAGAAGAGGAACACTGATCTTCCCAAAAGCAAGAATGGAGACTGAGCTTGCAGAATAGTTCTGTTTATTTTCTATCTGCCTTCCTCCATCTCCAATTCTGGCAGATACTGCAGTGAACATTGCACAAAAGCAGTTCCAAGTGTCTCTTGCTGTATTGGAGAATGGAGGATTGTTTCTTTTTATTTGGTTTGCTCATCCTAAAACTATTGGAGTGGAATTTAGGCTCTAGACCACACAAAATTTGATTTTTTTGCTAGAGGAATGCATGGTGGTTAGCTGTTTGAACTAAAATATCACTTCTTATTTTTTAGCATTTGGACAAAAGGACTGATTTCCTAAAAAAAGTTTTTGGTACTTTGTCAGAATGAAATTTTCTGCTGCTGCTTATTATTACTGTTTGAATTTAACATTACTTAGATTATTTAGAATTTAATAGGGAGAATTTGGTGAAATACTTAATAGGAGATTGCAGGCATTTTCTTAGTGGTTTTTGCAGACCTCTACTCCAGTGAATGTAAAGATCATAGATCTTTAATGCAGACCCACATACACATGAATTTTCTCCTGTTTTGGCTATCCCTGGCAGAGTCTGTCTTTGCTTTAAGGCATCATGTTTTTCTTTGCACAATATATCTTTTTTATACTTAACATTGTATCACTTCTAACTTAGCACAGATACTCAAGGCAAGTTTCCTACTAGCAGGAAATAAGCCAATCTAGAGAAGTTTCTTTTTTGAATGCTTTCAGTGCAGATGTGTCCTGTGACAAAGAGTTTTGCTGCTGCTTTTGGTAGTTGTTCTTCAACTTTATTTGCATTCTCTTTTTAAAACAAACAAATGAAAATGTAATGCTAGGTTTTATAGCTATTAACCTCTATGTGATACTTCTACATTGGCTAGACCTGACTCTTACAGAAAAAAAACTATATGTAATAAGTCAATAAAAACTACTATTCTAGCTTAATATGTTCCACTTAATCTTTCCTAGGTTCTGTGGTCCCCAATGCAAAACCTTCTCCATCTGCTCCTGACTGGAGTAGTTCAAATACAGACAATCATATTAATCAAGGATCAGCCTTGACTTCAGGAAAAGGAATTGTGACAAGTGAAGGACAAGGTACGTTCTTGTGTGCTTGGCTAATCTTAAAATTTGGAGAATCTGGTTAATGATACCTCTCTTCTGAATGCTTCAGTAAATAATTGAGGATTCATTTGAAAGCTCGAAAGAAATATCAAAGAACATTACTTTGCCATTACTTTGCTAGTGGAAACACAAGGTGACCCCTGTGGCAGGGAGAAATGATGAGGAGGACTCCATAACATCAGAAGGCTAATTAATTACTTTATTATACTATGATATTCTATATTATATTACACTGTATTACGTTACATCTAAACTGAATCTGCACAAGCACCCAACTCAACTCAGCTGCCCAGAATCTCATGACTCTCTGCTGACTGACAGTCTGCACACGTGCTTGGCCCTGATAGGCCAAGGAAACAAAACACCATCACTTTGGGTAAACAATCTCCATATTGCATTCTGCTTTGGCACAACACAAACAGTGAATGAGATGAGAATTGTTTTGATCATTCTTTTTTCTGCTTCTCTCACTCCTTCTCTCAGGCTCAGAGAATGTGAATCCCACACTTTTTGCTATGGTGTTGCAGGGTTTTTAAGAAGAAAGAAACCAAACCCACAACTTGCATCAGGTGGTGAAGAAGATCCTAGTTCCTTCTTACATGCCCCTGTTGAATTTGCATAATGCAGGATTTGACAGGCCCAGGGGCCCTTAGTGCAGAGACAGGATGGATGCAAAAAGCATCTCCTGCATACACTCTAAATATTGCACACAGCAGTATAGGAAAGCAGGACAACCCCAACCATGGGGAGGAATGATGAGGAGGACTCCATCTTATCAGAAGGCTAATTAATTACTTCATTATACTATATTATTCTATATTATATTACACTGTATTACACTGAATCTGCCAAGCACTCAACTGCACAGAATCTTGTGACTGTCAGCTGACACACACAAGGATTCAATTGGTCAGTGAATCAAAACACTCACACCAGAATCCAATCAAGCCAATTCCTTCAGGTAAACAATCTTCCTCAGTGCATTACACTTGTTCCAAAACACAGGAGCCGTAAATGATAAGAATTGTTTTTTCTCTCTCTGAGGTTTATAGAATGTGAATCCCAGAAATATCTCTGGGAAGCTGTGCCTTGCTTTTCTCTGTGAAGGGAAATGTGGCTACACAGCAGGACTCTCACCCCTACAACTGTGCCATCCCTTTTGAAAGTTGTCTCCTCTCTCTTCAACAACAGCTGAAGGGGAAGCTCTTTTACGAGACAGAGAGAAGAAGGTGCGTCCGTTCTCCATGTTTGACTCTGTGGAGCAGTCTGCTGGGCTGGGCACGCTGAGGAAGAACCAGAGCAGCGAGGATCTCCTGCGGGAGGCACAGGTATGCAGGGAGTCCTGGCTGCTGCTTCCCATCTGCCAGGCCTTACCCACAGCTCTTCTCAGAGCTTTCTGCCAGCCACATTTGAAGTACTGAGGTCAGCTTTTAAAAGACTGCTTCTGAGAAAAAAACCCTCTTAGGCTTTTAATGGCAATTGGTAACTCCACATCATTCCCTGCAGTCACTGTGGTGGGAATCTGACTGTATTACTTGTACAAGTGTGTATTTTTTTCCCCCTAAGATACAAAGAGGCTTTTGCATGTTTGTTTTCTTTTTTTCAAAATCATCTACATGCTTGTTTCACTCTTTAATGCAACAGTGTCCTTCAGATGTTTGACAGCAGTAAAACTTGCCACCTAAATTTTGGCATGAGGACACAGTTTGATCAGGTAGGGGTGCACTAGCCTACAGCTGGGGATGACAGGTGCTTTGTTGGAGAGCAGCCTCTTGACAACTGAGTGTCTGATATCTCTGGAGAAATTATTGTGCCCTGTCGTTGCTCCTGTTTTAGACATAGCTGTTACAGAAGAATGAAAGAGAATAGGCTCAAAGTATTTAAAAATATCAGTGATGACAAAAAGTTTCAAGCAGTTTCTTCCTGGTTTCAGTGATGTTGTAAACCTTATTACAGCAGTAGTAGATATAAGATACTGTGCCATACTTTGAGGCTCTTTGGTCCTTCATAGCAGAACTCCTAAATCATGTTTTACTGTTTTATCTTAGTGAATTTTTTTGTCTTTCAGACAACCAATAAAAACGTAACCAAGGTGCCACCACCTGTCCCCACTAAACCAAAACAGATAAACTTGCCTTACTTCGGTCAAGCCAGTCATCTTCAACCTGCTGATACAAAGCTGGATGGAAACCTACAGAAGCTGCCTTTGGCTATTGCAGCTGTGGGGAACAAGCAAAAGCCAGTGGCACAGCAGCCTTCTCATCCTTCTCAGCAGATACAGCAAAGAATTTCAGTACCTCCTGCAGGTTCTTCCTCTAGTCAGGATCAAATTCTTCCTTCCTCCAAGCAGGAGAGTCCCCCAGCAGCAGCTGTGAGACCTTTTACTCCTCAGCCATCCAAAGAGACTTCGCTGCCGCCATTTCGAAAGCCTCAGACTGTGGCTGCCAGTTCCATTTACAGCATGTACACCCAACAGCAGACTCCTGGGAAGAACTTCCAGCAGGCAGTGCAGAGTGCTTTGACAAGGGCACAGACCAGAGGACCACATTTCCCAAGTGGTAAGCATGGGGCTCTCTCCCTGTCTTCTGTCTGATAAACGTCAGGTGGATGTTCTTTCCACCTGGTCTGCGGGTATGAAGCTGTTCTTCAGGGAGTTAAGTGGGTGAAGGCAGCTGCAAGAATCTTGGGTGGATCTTCCATGCTGTGTAAGAGTGTTAACAAGAAGTGCAGAATGTGTGTCTTGGGCTTGCAAGATAACTAATGGTAGATCTGGTTACCAGATCGGTTCTGTTCAGTCTTTTGTATTCTGCTTCTTTGCTCTACATAAAGAATACACAACCTGATTCACCTTTCTTTGTTGTTGTTCTCTTGAACATTTGTTGAGTATTGTTCTCTTGAACATTTGTTGTTCTCTTGAGTATTTGTTGTTGATCAAATACTCAACCTTGTTTCCCCTTGACCCCTCTCTGAACCACTCCACAGTGTATGGCAAGCCCGTGATGGCAGGAGCTGGGCTGCAGAACCAGCTGCCGCAGACAGACAACATCTACTCCAACCTCCAGGGCAAGCCAGGCAGCCCAGAGCCCGAGATGGAAACAGCAGCCTCTGCTCACGAGAACCACGAACCGGAGCGGATCCCCCGTCCCCTGAGCCCCACCAAGCTGCTGCCCTTCCTGTCCAACCCCTACCGCAACCAGAGCGACGCCGACCTGGAGGCGCTGCGCAAGAAGCTGTCCAACGCGCCCCGGCCGCTGAAGAAGCGCAGCTCCATCACTGAGCCTGAGGGGCCTAATGGCCCCAACATCCAGAAGCTTCTCTATCAGAGGACCACTCTGGCTGCAATGGAGACTATCTCAGCTCCCTCGCATCCCTCCAAACAGGCGGCATCAGCTGCCAGTCCTGAAAGCCCAGTGGAAATCCCAAATCCTTATCTAAGCACGGAGGCCGAAAAGGAAACGGCTGCTTCCATGCCAGAAGCAGCTATTGCTGAGGAGACAGAAAGCACAGCAGCAGAGCAGGGTGAAGCTGCTCTTCCCCCTGCACCTTTGGACCCTGTGCCTGAAGCTGTGTCAGACAGCGATGAACTCACGCAGCCCAAACCAGAAGAGCCAAACCTAGAAGCTCCACTGCCGCTGGAGGTGTACATGGAAGAATATCCTCCATACCCACCACCTCCCTACCCATCAGGGGAACCAGAGAGTTTGGGAGAGGACTCTTTCAATATGAGGCCTCCTGAAGTTACTGGACAGTTTTCCTTGCCTCCTGTAAGTATTAGCTTACAACTGGGGTGCCCTGTCAATAAATCATCTTGAGTGCTGCCATAAACCCTGTGCATTGTGTTGTAGAGCTCAGGCAGATGTGGGAGAACAGTCACACAGTCTAGGAGTCTCTCTGTTGGTATCTGTTCTAGTTGTGGGATGCTCTTATCTCCAGACAGTAATGATAAGTCTCTCTTGTCCCTAGAATTAATGACATAATGAAGGGTTTCAAATTGAATACACAAATAGTAAAACTCTACAGAGCTGTAAAGAATCCTTCCTTCTAGAAGTCTGCCTACACCCAGATTTTACTTCCTTTTTAAGAAAAATTAAAGCTGATTTTTTTCTTTTTTCCCTTGAGGTACAGATACAGATTTTACAAGCATTTCCCACTATTGCTAGTATGAGCTGAGGACTAATTTTCTTAATCCTGGATTGCATTTGTTTATCTGACAGTGCCTTTCTTGAAAAATACGTAGGAACAAACTTCCTTAGTTTCTGTGTAAAAAACTGATTTGTAGATACCAGCTGTTTGTACTTCTTCTACTGAATGTTTACTGAATTTCTTTGAAATCTGATTTACCATCAGTCTACTCTCAAGTTGCATCAAAATGGAGTCTCTTGGGGCTGGGAGGAGGCAGCATTTTTACTATTTTATTTTGCAAGTTTGTATCTGTGTGAGGTATGATGTTATCTCACTGTTGCAGAACAAAAATGCTTAATGCCTTTGGTTTCTCAGACTTTCTTAAAAAAACCTATCAAGAGTAGAGTTTTGATAACAGTTTTCCTAACCTGATACATGAAAGTGGTTTTTTCCTCTGTCACTTCACTGCAGAGGAGTTAAAATATTTAAATGTGCTTTTTAACCTTGTAATTTGTGCATGGAGTAGACATTTCCTGTGTTCATGCTTTAAAGATTTTGTTCTTGCTCCCTTTTACAAGGAAACTTGAGTGGTAGAATTTCCTGAATTGTGAGAACTCACTTCTGCTTGGTTTGGTAGTAATTCTGCAATGATGAGAAGAAACCAGCCCAACTTCTTGATTTCATATTTAAATCCGTGGGTTGTTCTGCCAGGCTCGCTTTTGGAAAAGCCTCTACTTTTGATATTACATACAAATCTACAGGCAGAAGAGCATTTCTACTTAAATATCTTATCTCCACATGCCTGCTCTTGCAGAATATGTGTCAGTTCTATTCATCTTTGCCTGGACATCTGTCAGAAATTTACATACCCTGGTGAATGGTGTTATTGCTGCTGCCCAGGCAGCTGGGCGAGCGCTGAGCTAATGCGAGCGTGTTTCCTAAAGCAGTGGGTACAAACTCAGCTATAGAAATGCTTGGGAATCAATGGGAGCATCTAAAGCAATTCTGCACTTGGTTCTGTATTTTCCCAAAACCATTTTCCATCACTGTTTGCTCCTGCTAACCTCTGGTATGCTTGCAAAGATGATAGGAACTTTAGATCAGCACTTGCATTAGTGTTCTTTGTGGAGTGTGCTGCTTGGTTTGTCTAACAGGTATGAGAGTTAATGGTGAAATTGTCAAAAAAAACAAACAAAAAATTTGCATATTTTCCTGATCTTTGGTAGTTTCATTACTTTGTTGATGTTTGATCAAGGTAACTTCTGTATGAGAGTTGTATAATGACCTTGTCCAGAAACAAAGGCAGAGATCTTTCATAACATGCTTAACCTAATATATTCAGAAATGTGTTTGGGGATTGGTAAAAAATACTATCAATTTCCTACCAAACACTTTTCTAGTTGATCATTTCTGCTGTCATTCCCAAATAAGCACTTTTGCATTCATCATTTGCCAGGAAAAAAGTGCCTGTAACTTGTGTCACCTTTTCACAGGGGAAGAGGACGAACTTGCGTAAGACTGGCTCCGAAAGGATTGGCCATGGAATGAGAGTGAAATTCAATCCCTTGGCATTGCTTCTGGATTCATCTTTGGAGGGGGAGTTTGACCTTGTGCAGAGAATAATTTATGAGGTACAAATGCTAATTTGTAAAACAAGGAATTTCAATGCTGGCTGAAACTGAGTAGTCATAGCTTTTCTGGACTAGTGCAGAGCCTAGATCTGTTCTTGAGGAGATTAAATCCTAGCAGGTTCTAAGTGATCATACTTGGAGGCTGATTTTAAGTGTGTTAAATCCACAGTGGATATTTAGCATCGAGACCATAAATTTGCAGGACACCTTTTTCTCATTTTTTATGTAGTGTTTCATTCCCTGTCTGGCATGTTATCAGATAATTTGGTAGGCAAAATCCATGTGAACTTTAAATAAAGTTAAATAAACATAGATCAGAAATTTATTGAAAGTACTTCTAGTAAGTTATCAAGATCCTGTTTCTCTGAACCACACTGTTAAAGGGAGAATGCAAACTTAAATATGAATCTTGGTGCAAAGCTGGTAGTGAATGTAGTCTTCTTGCTCATGTCCTTTCTAGAAATTCATCACAAATTCATATTTCGGAATAATACAATTGATTTTTGTGTGAGAAGAGATACTTATTCCAGAGTTTCACCTGAATGTGATTGTTCCTTTCTGTCTGGCCAGGTGGAAGATCCTAGCATGCCCAATGATGAAGGAATTACTGCTCTGCACAACGCTGTGTGTGCTGGGCACACAGAAATCGTGAAGTTCCTGGTGCAGTTTGGGGTGAACGTGAACGCAGCAGACAGTGATGGATGGTGAGGCTTTCATTAAGTGCCTCCTTAGGGATGTTCTCCACTAGAGTCAGGACTTGGGAGCTGCTGCGGGTTCCTCACAATGTCCCTTACTTTTCTCCTGTGGAGCTGGCAATTAGTTTTCTTTCCAAAGCAGAACAGCAGCACTTCTTTGTGGGGCATCATATGGGACTTTGCAGATGGGAAAATAAGGAAATTAAAGCAATATTCCCTGCATGAAAAAACCATTGTAGGGGTGGACACAGTTGTCAGGAAATGGCTCTGTTTCTTTGAGATATTGAAGACAGCTCATAATGAACCTTATGCTGAAATTCCCAATACCCTCTGTGAGATAACCTATAACTTACTTGTGCTCTGGGCAGTATCTAGCCATGCAAACTCTCCCCAGTTCTTTGTCCAATAATCAGCCAACTTGAAACCAAAATAAAGTGGAAAACCTTCAAACAAGGCTTGCAACTGATAATGTGTTACAAATCCTTTTTACAAATAACTAGGGAGATTATTTATGGGAGGCTGATGCAGGGGGTAGTGATTTTACTGGTATTTCTGCCTATAACAGAAGTGCTTGAGGCCTAAAAGTGAACAAAGCTGCATGTGCTCCCTCAGCCTGAGGGGTTGTCACAATTACAGGCCCTTGTCACGAAGTCAAATCTTGAAGTATTATGTGGATTGGAAGAGGCATGATGTCAGGAAGATTTGTGAGTGGGTTTTAATGTTGATTAATTGTTGAATTTTTAGTTCCTTAATGAATGTTCCTAAATGTAATGGATTACAGAAAGGTAGAATAACTGGAGATCTGTATGGAAACTTAGTTTTAGGGCTCAAGCAGCTCTCAGTAGCTCCTGTTACCTGTGAAAAGTGATTGCTTTTGACGTGCTGAGTTAGGTGTTGTGCTTGGCAGCCCTCAGCAGGGCAGGGCTGATTGCCCAGGTCCTGCAGGCTTGGATGCTGTTTGCTCCCAGGGCACTGTAAGCACTGGGAGTGAAATGCCATCCTTCTGTGCTTGCCTTGCAGGACCCCTCTGCACTGTGCAGCATCCTGCAATAACGTGCAGGTGTGCAAGTTCCTGGTGGAGTCAGGGGCAGCTGTGTTTGCCATGACCTACAGCGACATGCAGACGGCTGCGGACAAGTGCGAGGAGATGGAGGAGGGCTACACACAGTGCTCCCAGTTCCTGTATGGTGAGTGCCATCCCCAGCCCTGCAGCACGCCAGGGGCTCCCCTGCTCTCAGGTTTTGTGTTGCTGGAATGGCTCCCGAGGTATTGAAAAGTCTTTTTTCCCAGCCCCACGGTCGAGGAAGAAGTTGAGATTCCTCAGCTCTGGTTCTCGAGGTTGTTTATTTTCTCTTCTCTAACCCATTCTTTCCTGACCCACTGAGGTCTGTCTGGCAGGTTGGCTCGTGGCACACTGACCACCCTTGGGGTGGTGTTGGCTTTTTATACTAAGAACTGTGTGTACTTTATTTACAATAACTTTCCAATACCTGTCACCTACGTTAGACAATCTGTCTCTACTCTAAACCAATCCAAAAGTGTCACCATCCCAGCAAAAGGTGGAGGACAAGAAAAAGAAGAAAGACAGAACACGCCCAGATTCTTCCATCTTTCCTCTTGAACCCCCATTCTAAATCCCCAAAATTCTACATCTTCACATTGTGATAAATTCACTAACATTCCACTCAAACTCTTGTGGCATGTTAATCTTCACCCAAAGTTGGTAATTTTTTCCAGGGGCTAAAATTGAAGGTACAGGTGTCTTTGACTCCATGTCAAGGTCTCTGAGCCCCCTGCCAGGGGCTCGAGTCCTCCAGAGCAGCCAGAGGAATGTCTTGGGTTCTGACACCCTGCCACCTTTCACTTCATTGAGAGGTGCATGAGGAGGGGTGAGTTGCACACTCAGGTTAGGTGCCTATGCCTCTTGGAAAGAGAGAGGTTTTCACCAGCTTCAGCAGCTTCCTGAGTTCCATTGAGATGAACTTTGAAATACTCACCCTGTGGAGCAGAGCCTATAACCAGAAGGTTTCTTTATATTAAAAGCTTTGACTGAAGCATGTGCATTGACAGATGCACCAATTAGGTGAATCTTGCCACATAAGAACTTCTTTACATGAAAGAAAAGTGGTATGGGTATGTCAGTGGGCAGTTCATGGCTGTTACCTGGTGTCTTGAAATGAGTATTTCCTAATGTGCACCTTAGAACCAGAAAAGCTATTGCCAAGGTCCTGCCTTGATGGATGTTAGTAAGCACTGAGTTTGACTGTACCTTCCTGACTTTTTTCTTCACTTGCATTTAAAAAGATATCCCATATTAAGTTTAGATTTTATTCAAATAGTAAGGCTACAGAGATACTATCTTTGAATGGAGAAAACGAATTCCCCCTAGGGTGTGATGAGTATTAGGCAGTGAGGTTTTACATTACTTTACTGTATGTTTTGTGTGTAATGAGGTTTTAAATTACTTTTCTCTGTTTTATATGTAGCTCATGTCCCCTAGGCACACACCAGCTGGTGTGTCATCTCTCTGCAAGAGGTTAGAGTAACAGCAATGTAACACAGCAGAAAAAGCTGTAAAACTGCCTTTCTGCTTTTGTGGCGCAGCTGAGAGCTGAGTTTCTCTAAGCTGCTCCTAAGCCAGGAGATTTCAAAACAGTCTGTCCAGCTGTCCTCACTAAGCTTGAAAACTGTGTCTTTGGTGCCAAATATATAGTTTTCTCTGTAAAGGGAGGAAGCTTTTTTAAACTGGCATCAAAATTTGTAGGCTAAACAAAAATTCATTTGGTTTTGTATCCAGACTCTGAGGGAGGTCATCAACACCAAATACCCAAGGAAAATTGTAGGATTAGATAAAAAAATTACTTGTCTAATATTTTAAACTGGTTTTAACTCAGACATGAATTAAGAGATGGTCTATTTGTGTTGCACAGCTCTTGAGGTATTTCTTTCAGGAATTTGTCTAATTCTTAGATTCAGATAAACTGCCATGAGATCCTGTGGAAATGAGGTCCATGGTCTCATTATATAAAGCATGAAGAAATCCATTCTTTTTGTTTGTGGGGTTTTTTATGACCTTCCATCCGATGATTTCACTTGATACTCTGTTTTTTTCTTGAGTTTGGGATCTTCTTGTGTTATGAGATACTTTTTGGTGGGTCCTGAAAGGACTGTAAGGCTTTGGCCTATTAAGTTTGGCCAGTTTTTCCAGATTGAAACCACTGAAACTATCTCTTGATGGTATTGGCTGTTCAGCTACCAAAGTTCCTTATTGTTTCATCAGAAATCAGTCCTTTTGCTAAGACTGGTTCTGCTTGCCTGTAGTTACTGTAAGAAATTATTCCTTAAAACTGCTTCTGTAAAAGAAGTTTGGGAATCTGTATCTGTTTCCAGAACTGCACTAAAACCTGGCCCTCTAAACTCAGTATTAAGCTTGGTATAATTCATTGATTCACCTAATCTTTTTGTTGCAAATGATGTCCAATATCAAGTAAGAAGTACAGGTAGGTTTAAATAAAACCAATCATCCTTTAGCATTGATTCAATTACAGGTCATGAAGTATGGAAATTTTCAGTTTCTTAAATGTAATGCCTGCTTTGATGCTCAGTGCTCAATCTTCACTTCCCTGGGTGCAGAGCATGGCTTTGGCCAAACCTCTAATCATACCAAATGCAAAGCAAGGGAAGAGTTTCTCTGAGCAGAGCTTATCATGCACTGGAAGTAATTTAATGTTATGTGCTGAGCTGGTGTGCAGAAGTGAAGAATTTGGTTTGAGCAGATGCTTCCTTTAGCAGATGCAGGTGGTAATAGGTGCATGATGAAAAGGGAAAGGATGAGTTTTGTGATGCAGTGTGCAGCGTGCTCTCTGCTCCTGGAAATACCAAAGCAAACAACAACAAAAAACCCACAGTAGAATTCAGTATTTTAAAATAATTACCTAAGAGAAAATCAACTGGTGTACAAACTAAGATATCTTTTCCAGTTTTCTGCTTAGAGGCTGAGGAAATGGGTGCAGAAAGAAGAGTATAATCTCTGGCTACAGCTGTAAAATGAGCAAGTTCTGAATAATCCTGCAGGGTGCATGTGTGTACTACAAAACCCCTTAGTCCAGAAATCATTTAACATAATTGTGTTTCTGAAGGCAGTGTTTAAAACAAGGAAAATAAAAATAGTGTTAGAAATGAAAACTGCTGAGATAACCAAAAGCAGCTGCAGAGAAGCAAGCAGATCTCTCAGGTATAGGGCTGAGATGCAACGTGCTTTAAAGTTCTGAAATAAAATGACCCAGGTGGCAAATGACACCACAAGCATCAAAATGACAGTAGTGGTCAACCCAAGCAGGCATTGCTATCTGTCTGTGACAGAAGGAGATTACTGTTGCACTAAGAGTACAGAAAGTGTTTCTTGCTTATCACTTAGGTCTAGAAAATGTGGACACAAAAATATAACCTTTTATCAGTCAGTGCTGCTTTCCCCATTTGCCTGGTATTTTTTGAGCATATTTAAGGAAGGAATTTGTCTGCTGTAACTTCATAAAGCCACTTCTTCCAGGGCCAACTCTGAGTAGGCAATATGGTGCCAAGTCAGTAGGAATTTTGGGTTTTTTTTCGTGGACTGTCTTCCAGTAAGAATAAAGGAGTCTTTCCCTCCTGTCGTCCTTTTTATTTATATCTTTTCTTCTCACTTGAGCTGCTCTGTGTTTGCAATGTTGCAGGAGTGCAGGAGAAGATGGGGATCATGAACAAAGGAGTGATTTATGGGCTGTGGGATTACGAGGCTCAGAACGATGATGAGCTGTCCATGAAGGAAGGAGACTGCATGACAATCCTGCGCCGCGAGGACGAGGAGGAGATCGAGTGGTGGTGGGCACGGCTCAATGACAAGGAAGGCTACGTGCCCAGAAACCTGCTAGGGGTGAGTCCTGGCTGCTTCCAGAGCCAAAAAAACAACCCCACCTCTGGATGTGGAGTGTAGGCAGCATTGTGTTCCCCTTGGATCTCTTGCATGGAGGTGCAGCTTTAAGAGTCCAGAGGAAGGAGGTGACATTCTCCATCTTTATTTAGGGAGTTGAATGCCTTGGCAGAGTGGGTTGACAGCCTCTGTTTAAGGTACTTAACACAGATTAATGGGTGCTATAGGAGTGTGCCCCCTGTGGATGGAGTGACAAAACTATCCTTTGTCTCCTTAAAAAGGAGCCCACAAGTTTCTTTCCTCAATTAGCAAAAGAGACACCTCATAGGATCTTGGGGACTTCACCTCAAACTTAAGGATAGCCAGTTGGACAGGAGCCAGAAAGTCCCATCTGAGCAATTTACTAGAAAAAGAAGAGAACAAAGAAACTAGTGGCTTTTATGGGGTGTTTAACCAGGAGCAAGAACCTCTTGCACCTGGCTCAGTTTTTCTCTTTACAGAGTTTTGTTATTTTGCCTTTTATTAAAACTTTTCTGTTTCCAACACCACCACAGAAGCCATGCTGCTGATTTGATGCCTTCTAAGGTAGCTGAGCTATCTTGGGTATATATTTATATATTGATAATAAATCTCCAAGAGCTTATGAGACCTGGCTTGAGGAGACCATATATCAGGGTGCCCATAAGAACAACATGTATCACCACCCTGCTATGCACAGCAGGCCCTAATACCAACCTTGTTTCACCATCTTAGAGAAAAAAAAATCCCTTTTATCCAAACATGTTCTCTGAATAAGGCTTTCTTGAGCATGCTTGTTACTGTCATATTTTCTGAAAAATCTCTTTGCCCAGGATTTCTCTCCTGAGAAGCCTCAGAGAAAAAGGAAAACAGTATTATCTCATTCATTAGTCCTGTGTTTTGCTGCGTTGGAATGTGGTTGGATATTGTTTATCCAACATGTGAATTGTTTTTACTAATTGGCCAATTATGGCCAAGTTGTGTCAGACTCTGAAAAGAGAGTCATGAGTTTTTATTATTATCTTTTTAGCCTTCTGTCTGCATCCTTTCTGTATTCTGTAGTATAGTTTAGTATAGTATTCTTTAATATAGTATAAATCATAATAAATTCGTCTTCTAAGAACATGAAGTCAAATTCATCATTCCTTCCAACAACAGGGGTCTCAGAAAACACCACACATGTTCTCAGGCACATGGGGTGATTTTAGGGCTGTCCTGTGTAGGGCCAGGAGCTGAACTCAGTGATTCCTTGGAGGGTCCATTCCAACTCAAGATATTCTATGACTTTTTGAGAATTTTCCCCGTTTCAAAAAAGTGATGTACTGGCACAAAGGGCCTTCAGAACTGAAACTTGCATGAAGAGTGAGTCATGAGTCCTTCCCTATATACACAGGGCACCTTTTGATCCAAGGAGATAACCTAGATTTTTGCAGTGTTTATCTTTTTTTCTAGTGTTGGAAAACAGATTACATAGCTCAGTAAAGGCAGACCTTTTTCTCCTATGCTTTTAAAGTAAGATTTAACTATATGTCTAAGGCCTTACATGAATGGCCTCTCCTTCTCTCATCACCTTTTGTATTGCCTTTTATTAAAAAAAACAGTGTACAAATAAAACACTTTCAATTATGTCCCTGTATTTCTCCTCATAGCTGAGTTGCTAGAAAATGATGGCAGATGGACACATATATAAAAATTCCATTAAGCTTTTTTCTGCAATTCTAGTTGCCCTGGTGCTGGAGATAAGAGGTTCTCCAAGATTAACCACTGTGAATTTTAGCTGATTGATGTATGATGCTTGAAAGAGGCTGAGCCTCCTTCCTCATGCAGATAATCCTTACTCTTAAACTGCTTGGATTTTTCAGAGCAACTCTATCTAATGCAAAATCAGTTTTCATGTCTGTATCATTTCCAGGTCAGGCCTACACACCATGTACTCTAAAATCCTGTCTAACATACTACTCCTGCTCAGTTTTTTTCCTCTCCAAAGTAAACATTTCTAAATTGAGAGCAGCCATCAGCCCTGCACAGTAAGGGTAAAATGGCAGCCTTTTGATTTTTGCCTGCCCTGGGCAGAATTGTGCATGTAGTGCTTGTTCATAATCTTGTCGTTTGAGCCTTAGCACAGATGTGTAAGAACACAAGGAACACCTGTGCTTCTAGGGGGGAAAAAAAGCACAAGGCAGCACAACTTAAACTGGAGATCAGAACTTACCTTTGTAAGCACAACACAATCCCAACAGAATCTTTGGGGAGAACTACACAGTATTTATTAACTGTGACACTCCTGTGTCTGTTCAGTTGTTTGAGTGCTGCCACTGAAATATCTTGTGGTGATTCTCCAAAGCAATTACAGGCATTTTAATGCAGCAGCTGAATTCTAGTCTGTGATGTTCACCAAAGAGGAAAACATCTGGTAGATTAATATATTCTTATTTTTATCATAGTTGCTTTTATCCTTTTGCAGCTAGGTGTATTGAATAAAAACAAGAATTGAATTATCTGTATCACTGCTCTACCCCTCTTAGTGACTCCCTGTCTCCCTATGCTAATAAGATAATACTGTCAGGTGCTATGGTACTATAACTGACTGACTTCATCTCTAAGAGTGGTGAAATCACAGCAGGCTGAGACAGTCCTTGTGGTGAAGTCATTGGCCTTGTCTTAGTCCCTGAGAAAAGAAGAAAGTCTGATTAAAGAGAGAAGGGGGCAGCTTTGAGGAGAGCTTTAAGCTGTGATGTAGACATGCTTCAGTTAGAGCATGGAGGATTCATCTCTCCTAACTGGATGAAGTATATCCTCCTATTTTCACATGCCAGTGGCCAAGCTGTGCAGAACAGCAGCTGTTCCCTGAGCCCTTCCAATGGAACAATCACCTGTGGGTAAACAATCTCCAAACACATTCCACATAAGCACAACACAGGAGAAGCAAATGAGATAAGAATTGTTTTCCTTTTCTTCTGAGGCTTCTCAGCTTCCCAGGAGAAAAATCCTGGGTGAAGGGATTTTTTCAGAGAATGTGAGTGCCACACCTGTCCCTGCTGTGTGCTGTGCCAAGCTCTGTCCTGTCAGTTTTCCCCTGCACCCCTGTGTGTGTGTGACCAGCACATGGCCCAGTGGCCACAGGCTGGCAGGGACCAGTTTCCTGCTGGGCAGGTCATTCATGGAACTGGCCACCCACCCTCCACTCTCTAAAGCTCCTCCACTTCCATAGTCCTTCTGCAGACAGATGTTTCCAGCTTGCCCAAAGCTATACTGCCATAAAGGCTGATAGGTGAGAGAAAGCAAACCAGACTTCACCTCTCTGGTCCCATTTATAAAACAGGGAATAATCCCCCAGTTCACGGACCTCAGAAGTCTCTCAACTTACAAAGCCATGTGCTTTTCCTGGCCCACCCACCTGGGTAGAGCTGAAAGTCCTCAATTATGTGCTGCTCAATACCTTCCTTTTGTACTGACACAGTATTTTTTTAAGTTTGCTTAAGACTGCTAAATTCATATTTATCAGTGCCCTGGGTGGTTTTTATAACCATGCTATTTCTACTGTGGGTTACATTAGAATTGTAGCACCAAAGAGAGGGGGTTTGTGTTCCTTTATTTTTTCTTTTAAAAAAGTAACCTTTTAAAGTACTAATTTTTTAAACCTCATTTCTGTTTTACCCTCAGCTGTATCCAAGGATTAAACCTAGACAAAGAAGCTTGGCATGAAATAGTACAGAAGCCAGATTCTTGAAGTACTAATCATGGATAACTTACAGAAAAAAGTCCATTTTGTGTTGGTTCCAATATCATGAGACTTATTTCAATGACAATGTAATTTGAAAGCTATGAAAAATGTGCTCTGAAAACAAATGAAGGATTCATGCATTAGCAAATGGATGAGGGCATTGTACACGATGAAATAATGCTTACAAGCAAATGAAATTCTGCTGCCTTTGGTCAAATCAAGCCATTATGTTCAAGTACCCACCCAGCTGTCTTCAAACATGGCAGAAGAGAGTTTCACTTCTTTTCTGCATTAAATACAAGGACCTTTTGAAATTGCCATTGAAGGAATTATCATGAAACAGACAACTTGGCTTTGTGCAAATTTATCCCGAGGCTTTTTCCAGATGGGAGAAACTGAAGTATGTGCACAGCACCCAACTACTTATTGCTGGAAGCAGAATGTTTGTTAAAAGAAGCTAAAAAAACTCAAGTGCATCTGAAGAGTGACAACCACATGACCAATCCATTAAGCAATAACTTTTAAAAAAGCTGTAGCATCTTAGATATTCTATGTATTCAAAATATCATGAGCTGTAACAGAAATGTAGTTTTAGATTCCTCTTTTTACAAAGAGCCTCATGTATTTATTGTATTTTGTACTTTGAAGACTAAGTGTAGAAACTTTCTGTAGTCCTTGACAATGTACTTGTTTTTACTCTACTTGTTTACTCCACCATTAAACTTTTGTCTCCTCTTAAGCTTTAACTCTGGGTATTTTAATTAGAAATGTTGCTAGTGAAGACACACTGCTGTTGTACATTACACTAACTTTCAGCTACTTTCTGTATTGAACTGAACCCCTCCTGCCCCAGCCATTCAAGGTAGGTTTTCTGCATTTAAAATTGAGCTGAATCTGTTAGTGACACATTGTTAACCTTAAAAGCTAAGGGACATACTTCAGGAAAAAGCCCAGCTTGGCACAAGTATTTTCCAAATAAAACCTTTCCTATAGAGCTATCCTTTCTATCTATTTGGCAGTAATTTGATACTGAACAGTATTTAACAGAGGAGCAAATAATTCCTTAAGGGTATTTAGAAAGTGCCTCACCCTACAGGCTCCTGTTTTCCTACTAGGTAAGTCCTGCTGCCCATAAGGAAGAAATAGTTTCTAAGGAAGAAATTTCCCCACAGTTCCTCAGGTGGGGAAGCTAAAGGCAGCAACAATTGGCTCATGGTCACAGCCTCTGATTTCAACAGTCTTGAGTGTGGGGTGTATATAGTATCAGTTATCTATCTTAGAAACCTTGGGCTGTTCAAGCATTAATCTTTAAAAGTATCAGCTTATCTAACATTTCATTAACTGCCTCACATCCACAATCAGCTCCAGCATGCTGGTTTTCCCCTTTAAAGGGCAGCAACTTCTGTTCCTGGAAGCAAAAGGCTCTGCATGTGCACTGTGATGATCTGTCTCTAAGAAAAAAAAAACCAAAAAATGCTTATTTTCAGCAGAAATAACAGTCTGGAAAATTTTATTTTTACTTTTTTTTTTTAATTTAAATACTTTCTTGTATTGCAAAGGAAGATAAATAAGATACAGGAACTCAAGATTCCACCTGAAAGCATGGGCTTTCTCTTGGAAAAATCTTGTTGCCAACAGCCTCCTGCTCCAGGCACATCAATGCTCACTTTGACCAAAGATGTACTTGCTACTCCAATTCTTTAAAGAATATTTAACTAGGATAGTTCTGGGGCTTGGACCCCCTATCTCTGAGTACAGGTGTTTAGATATGCATTACTGTCTCTTTACTAACTTCAGATATGCAGGATGTTGTTCAAAAAGCACTTTTTAAAACCAGATTGTCAAGCTATAATGAGCTTTTCTTGCTGAAGTCCTGTAAAATGCCTTAAATATGAAGATATTAGCAAAGCAGTGTTTTCAAAACTTGCACAGAGGATTGATACTAAATTAAAGCCTTTGTCCAGAGGCTCTATGATAGTAGGCACAGACTGTCAGACCCATAAAAATGGGGTTGCAGGTTTTTCTGTGGAAGTAGAATGCTTTTCTTCTTGCAATTGCATGCAGAATCTGCTTGCTTTGTGTAAGTTAAGGCACAATCATGTTTGCATATTACTTGTATGGAGCTTGATTATCTTCGCCTGCCCATGCTCTTGTTGAGGTCTCAGGCTGCTGCCAGTGTCTCAAATGACAGTGAAGCACAGCCACTATAACAAGAAAGAGGAAAACAAGGTTAAATTTAGTAAAAAGACCTGTAGCAAGCATGCATAGTTGCATTTCTAGCATATAGTCAGCCTGTTGGTACAGAAGTAATTTTAGGATCTTTCCTGAGCGATTTAAATTTATATTTCACTTAAGTTTTGGGATTCTCAGGTTCAGAAATAAGTTATGTTCAGGTAATAAGCAAGTCAGACACACGTAGGAGGGTACTTTTCTCCCAACTTAGTCCTTTCTACAGGGCACACATGAAAGGCAGAAATAAGCAGACATGAGCAAGACCTTCACTCTTGCCTACACAGCTGCACCTTCATTTTGGTCTGTTGACAGAAAAAGCAGGGAAGAAGCCAAAATTACTGCTAGCAAAGGGATAAAGGGCTTCTGGTGCAAGTAACTGTGTCTGTTAGAGAATATGTTGTGATGTAGGTACATTTTTAAAAGGTAACTTCTCTAAGGCTGCTTATGTAGATAAATCCAGCACAAATGTGAGTACTTATAACCAGCCATCCTCAGTCAGAATGCAGCAGGACAGACCCTACATCCCACCCCCCCAAAAAAAAAAATTAAAACAAATGTTTTAGAGCTAAATGAACTTACATTAACAAGGTTCAATTCTATTGTCCCACTTTTCTCAGTATCCAGTTTTCTAAACATTTCTGTGGTTGGAGAGAGGTGACAGACAAGGGTAAATACAGGAACTAATTTGAAAGTCTTCCCTTTCTTTGTGCTTCAGGATCAATAAGGAATTAAGTCCCAGAATCTAAAACTTGATAATGGCCTACACCCCACATCAGACAAAGTCATTGTGCAGGAGCAAGGCTAAACACTTTTAATTGCTGTCTAGTATTTTTTAATTTTTTAATCAACATAAGAGTTGTTTGCATGGAAGACCATCTGTGGTTCAGCAGCCTGGCCTAAAATACTGATTCCTGGATCTAGGAGGAGCCAGATTAATATCTCAGGTTTGAATTTGTCTGAGCACCTTATCCTGGGCTTTTGGACAGTTCTGCCTGGACAGTTTTCCTGCTGGAATCCCAAGGCAGCAGAGCCTGCCTGGTTACTGAGGGTGCACTCACTGAACAAGGTTTCGAGCCGAATCAAACAGCGCACGAAGTTGTCAAAGTCAATGACCAGATCCTCGTCAGCAAAACGAGCCACAATGACCTGATGTAACTGGCAGTTCAGTTTGAACCCTGGAAATAAAATGCCAAGGATTTAAAAGACTCTTAAAGACTTTTTAAAGACTATTTCCAAAGAGTAAACAAAGGTACAGAATGAAATGCCTGATCCTGCCTGGTGGCAGGAGGGGAAGGCTCCAGAGTGCTCAAAATTCAGTAAGTTAAGATGGGACTGTATGGCTCTGAGCATCTCTCACCCTGCTTGAAACTGATGGAATCCTCTGAAGAGACAGATCAGTAGAAATACCTGCTGTTTCCAGTGCCCTCCTCATCTCATACGAGTTCATGGTACCCGATCGATCCACATCAATTTCTCTGTAAATTTTCTGCAAAACACAAAACCCAAAGGGAAACCTTGGCAATAATGCAGAGTGTGATTTGGCTTCTGGCAGAAGTGAAACATTTTGAAATGCAGCCTTAAAGCACTTTGCAACATTGATCTGAAGGACTTGGTACTTACATTCATTTATTTTAAAAGTGACTTTAAAAACTAAGTTTTTTTAATGCAGTAGCCAGAGCAGATAAAGACAAAACATGGGGGACTCCCAGGGCAGGGACTGTGTGTCTGTAAAGGTGCCTCTGCACATTGTATGGCTCAAATCAGCCTACAGCCACTTCTACATGTGATGGATTGTTCTCCCAAAGGGGTTGTGTCTTACCTGGTATTTCTGAATCTTTGTCCAGAGGGTGTGGAACTCCTTCAGTCCCAGTTTGCCACTCCCATCATTCTTCTCTGAGTTAAGGAAGTTTCTTCAGAGGAAAGAAAAAAGGGGTTTCCTCTCCCTCTGCTGGGTTTACTTACATGGGCAGTTACGACTTAAAAAAAATTGCAAACAGAAGAAGGATTCAAGTCCTCTCTGAAAGACTCTCTCTCTCCAGGACTCATCCTGTTAAATACACAATTGTTGTCCAAGCTATCCTTCTAAATTATTAAGATCATTACTTTAAATCATGGCCAGCTCACAAGCTCTTTCTGCACCCCTGCTGCAGGTCTCTGTCTTTCCACTACAAGTATGAACGAGCCAGGATGATTCCATTTTGTTCTGCATAGTGGGTTCAACACCTGCAGTTACTGGAGCACAAGTCCTGGGTCTGGATTGTGAACAGGAGAAGCCACAGCCAAGCCTGCTATTTGGAGACCTTCAGCTCTAGAGCAAACAGCTAACAAAAGAACCTGGTCATGGCACTGCTCCCAAAACCTGCCATGGAGTGCCTATGGACTGCTGTATTTTACACCAAATTAGAGAAAAGTATCACCTTGTGCTGGTAATTTTCCCTTTTTCCAACTCTGCAATTCAACTCCCACTGCACAGAGAAGCTGAACACAACTATTCTTAGACCTGATACTTTATCCTACACTTTTGCCTGTATCTTAAGAGTAAAAGCTCCTAAAATCCTGCATACTCTCTGCTTTCTGTATGGCATGTCAAAACAAAACACTGTTATTTGTGTCCCTCATTTTCCATTTCCTAAGTCCTCGTGGCTTTGTGATGCTCTTACCAACTCCAGCCAGATAACAGAGAGGTGGAACAACCCTGCAGCCAAGGCCATCCTCACCATGCTGAGAGCCTTTTCCCAGCACAAACATCACTTGGTCCCCAGCTAAACCAGAACACCCAACAACTGGGAAGGCTTCCAAGCAGACTTTGTTTGCTAATGGATTTTCCCACTGCCTGGGATAACACATGTGTGAACAGCAACAACAAGGGAGTGGCTTTCCAAGGGAGGAAAAGCCAGCTTCACCTCAGGAGCCATTAGTACACCAGGATGGACCCACCAGGGAGCAGAGGCAGCTGGCCTGCTTCAGCAGAGGAAGGGCAATGTCATCTAGGAAGAGCTTTAAAGGATACATCTAACAGGTCAACCATTATTTTGCATGTCTCAATACTAAAGCCATCAGATTTAATATCTTGGCCTGTAAGGAAAGAGCAAAACACAGGATTATCACTGCATGCTGTACCACAGCACCTTCCTAAATAGCTTATGAAATCTCCAACCACCTTTTATTTGCTTCCAGAGGTGCCATCCTTTGAGCTGGGATGTGTCCCCAAGCAAACAGCCTGAGTAATCTGGTTTGTGGGCATGCTGCAGCAGCAAGAGACAGAGACAAAAGCTTTCCTGCTCTTACTGTCTGCCTGCAAAGTGCACTTCTGTGGACAACGTGGACTTCCAGCTTAGGAAGGTTGGCAGGAGGTGGCTTCATGAAAGGCTGAAGATGAAGCCAAGCTTGGTAGGCAGCAAGAGCCCATTGCTGGTTACTGGCTGCTGCACTCAGACATACAGCACTCTGACCACCTGCTAAGATTTCACTCTGGAAATTAAAGAGACTTATTTCTCGAGCACTGTTTAGTGGGAAGGAAAATAATGCAGAGCCAACCTAGGAATCTCTTCATAGAAAGAGAAGCCCAGAGTTTCAAAGTTTCTTCTCCTCCTTAGGGACACCCCAGACCATTGGCTGGGCTATTGCTTGAATCACTCATGGGTGATTCAATACTAAAACAGCAGCAGTATCTCTCTTGATTATTATCATGGATTATTCAAATCCATCCATCCTCCTGGCAGCCAATTCCCAGTGGCAGATGCTGGGATAAAAGACACCCATCTGTACCCTGCCAAAGCATACAGCTTGTGAGACACCTCCTAGGCTGGCACAGCCCCAGCCTTTCTGCAGCCCCCTGAAGCAGCAGAGAGAGCATGTGGTCGTGGCCATGAGGAGAGCCAAGCAGCAGGTCTGGGGCAGAGCCCAGGCTCTGACTCTGCCCAGGTCAGCAGTGCCCTCTGTGCTCCCATGGCCACTGTGGAAACCTGCTGGTGGCATCTGAAGCTGCTGGTGGAGGAGGGCACTCACGTTTAGCCAGGATTCTATTCAGGATGCTGCGCAGTTCGAAGGCAGAGATCTCTGCATCCTGTGGAAAAGAGGAAAACAAATTTCCCACCCTGAGCTGCAGACACCATCTGCAGTCTCTGATTCCTTCAGGTAAGCTGGCCAATTTCTAACACCCCTTTGAGTTCAGCTCCCTTGAATGGAAGGAAGTGGGAAGCTCTCCCCACTCCAATTCCCAGGAGCACCACCAGTTCCCAGAGATTTGTGGCATTCACATTCTCTGAAAAATCCCTTTGCCCAGGATTTTTCTCCTGGGAAGCTGAGAAGCCTCAGAGAAAAAGGAAAACAATTCTTATCTAATTTGCTTCTCCTATGTTGTGCTCATGTTGAATGTGTTTGGAGATTGTTTACCCACAGGTGATTGTTTCACTGGATTCTGGTGTGAGTTGTTTTGTCTTTGGCCAATTGGGGCCAAGCTGTGTCAGGGCTCTGGAGAGAGTAATGAGTTTTCATTATTATCTCTTTAGCATTCTGTAAGTATCTTTTTAGTATAGTATAGTATAGTATTCTTTAATATAACATAGTATCATAAAATAATAAATTAGCCTTCTGAGAACATGAAGTCAGATGCATCATTCCTTCCTGCCACAGGGGACCCTGCAAATACAGTAAGTGGGTAAGAGAGATGCTTCCCCCAGGACAGAGTTCAGCTCTTGTGCAGAGTCAGCTCTCAAGTGTGTGCACAACTGTGCATCCCAGAAGCTGTGCAGTCACCCACCTGCTCCCACAGAGGATTTCTGAGCACTCCTGGTGAAAAATCTCTGCTCCTTTTGAACTGTGGGCTTGACTTTTATCTCTGCAGGGCCCAAATTCTGTCCTTGGGCAGAGCATATGGCTGGGCTGGGCTTCTCCCCAGGCTGCTCTTGCCTTGGGCACACCTTGCTGCTGGGTGTGCTAATCTCTATTGTATTTGCAGGGATCCCCCATGGCAGGGAGGAATGATGAATCTCACTCCATGCTCTCAGAAGGCCAATTTATTATTTTATGATACTATATTATATTAAAGAATACTAAAATAAACTATACTAAAGAATACAGAAAGGATACTTACAGAAGGCTAAAAAGATAATAATGAAAACTGGTGACTCTCTCCAGAGTCCCAATGCAGCTTGGCCCCAACTGGCCACTGAGTCAAAACAATTCACAGCAGCATCCAGTGAAACAATCACCTGTGGGTAGACAATCTCCAAACACATTTCACATGAGCAAAACACAAGAGAAGCAAAAGAGATAAAATTGTTTTCCTTTTCTCTGAGGCTTCTCAGCTTCCCAGGAGAAAAATCCTGGGTGAAGGGATTTTTCAGAAAATGTGAATGTGACACCCACTCACCCGGATGCCAGCAAGATGTTACCAGAAAAACACTCACATTTCCTGCTAGCTGCCCAAAAAGCTTTTTAAAGCTGGGTTCGATGTCATCTTCACTGATCTCAGTCTAAAAGACAGAAACAGAAAATGTCAAAAGGGGGAAAGTTTCTGAATGAGAAAGACTTGATGCATTTCCTTGCCCTTAGTGAAAAATTCAACTGGCAAAGTTGAATGTACAAAGTAGTTTTTACTATGATTTTATTCAGTTTTATTTTCAGGGGCACTTCAAAATACTGGCATTGTAAATGCTGGAAAAAACACCCACTACACATGGGGTAGCTGCATTAGCAGGCAAAGCATCCCCAGCTCCAGCAAGACTAAACATATGGTGAGCCACTAGTTACTCCTGGAACAGCATTACAGGCAGAAAGAGCCCTGCTGCTGAAAGCTGCACTCCTGGAGTCCTGGAGAACAAAGAGAATTTCCTGTGGCTCCAGTTAACTCTTGAGATGTACCTCTGCCTGGGAAGTCCAAGTTCTAGACAAAGGACACTTGTTTCCATTACATTCCTGATGATATTTCAATTTGCTTGACACCCAGATATGGATATTGAGAGATCTTTTCCCATAGTAGGACAACATTTCTTGATAATGCCTATAGAAAACATCACCCTGCTCAGGGAATAGGCACTCTAACCCCCCCTTTACAACAAAATTATCTCAATTGAAAACATTTCATTTGAGGTACCTCATCAAAATTGCCTTCAATTTCATCATCTATCACCCTAGAAAGAGAAAGAAATCAATATTCAGATAAAAACAAATCATGCTTATGATGCTTTTCCTTCAAGCTTCAGTTAAAGAGAGATTCTTTAAAATATGGAAATAACAATGAGCATTCAAAAATTACTGGATTAATCAGCTGTGGACACAGCATAGCACAGAGAAAGCTGTATTTTGCCAGCTGTGGCAACAAGAGTTTGAAAAGACACTACAAATTGTAGTGCCACAGACAGGATTTTGGGGCTCACATAACTCTTTGGGTCTTTTTTTGGCTGCTTAGCACAGGACCTTGGGTACCAATCAAACTTTGTCTAGTCATTTCTTCTTTAAAACAGCAAAAAAGTGAGAGCCCTAAAGTAATTCTGATGTGTCTCATGCTGAGGGGGCACCAGACCTACAGATGGTACCCAAGAACTCCTAAGGGCCCATCAGAAGCTGAATAATGGATTATTCAATCCAACAAACATCCCGGGTTTCCCACTGCTGCAGGAATATGCAGCAAAATATTACAGGCTAGAGGAAGGTTTCTGCTTGCTTTGGATCAGGGCAACTCAATCCAAAAGAGCCCACAGCCCTTCCTCAGGCTTTAGCCCAGCTGCTCTTTAAGATGTGACATGCCTAAGCCTTTTAATTTTAATTAAATAGGAACTGAGATAACAAAATCAATAAAAATATTTTTTTTTCCCCCACGTGCCCACTGCTGTAATATGGTCACCACAAGCTACCCACGTGGAGTTTGCATTTTTTTCAGAGAAGACCCTGAGGCAGAAGTCTCCATTCTTGTCGGGCTCAAAGGTGGAGGGCACGATGATGTATTCCCCTGCAGGCAGCTTGAAGCGGTTCAGCACCTCCCGGAGGTTGATGAAGGTATTGGATTTTTCCCGGGCTTTGTTGGTCAGGAAGAAGTTTTTGCTCAGATGAATATTTGTCTGGCCAGAAAACTTAGGAAAAGCAAAGAAAGGGAGAGAAAAAAAACCCCAAACACTGGAGTCTGCATGTGTTCACATTTACAAATTTAAAATAGCATAGATATGTCTGGGGAAAAGAAAATAAAAAAGATGTCAGCTTGACAGAACTGAAAAAGAAGAGAAAGGGAGTGAGACTCCTGAGATGTGGCTGCAAATATATTTTGCAGATCATTGCAATAAATCATTCAGGTCATGCTTTTGGTTTTGCAGATGATGATGGGTGGCTGAAGACATTGGGCACATTCCTCCACCAATCATTTTTCTTTACATTGAGATGGCACATGAGCCATGTCCCTCTGGTCCCAGAGCTGGTGCCACCTGCAGCTCAGCTCTGCCTCCCAGGTCAGAGCAGAGCCTGCTCATGGAGGGCTCCAAGAATTAAAAAAAAACCCAAAATAATAAAATAAATCATATTTGGAGTGAAACATCTAGTGGAGGGGGTTGGAACTGAGTGATCTTTAAGGTTCCTTCCAACCCAAACCATTCTGTGATTCTGTGATCTTCCAGAATGAACTATTTTTGCAGAGTCTTACAGGTGGGCTGCTTCAGCTCTAGAGACCAGCTTCAGGAATGTGCATCTTTCAGAAACCTCCTCCTTCCTGTCCTCCCAGATTTTTAAGAATGAAGGAAGAATTTGAAAAACCTGTCAGACCTGCTGCATAGTGAGAGATAAAATCCCACCTTCTGGGGGAAAGAAGAGTGACGATCAGTTTTCTTATGGAAATGAAATATTTGGACAACTAGGGTGAGTGACAGAGTCCTGCTAAGGCATTAAAAAAGCACATAAAAAGTTTAATTAACCATACTTTACATAAAAGCCACTGGTTTGGGCACAGCCTCAAGAGCCACAGGATGTCTCAACTGCTTCACACAGACCCTCACAGGGACAGCAAACCCAGTAATGGGGTTACCCAGGGGTTTTGCTGAGCTTCACTCCTTCCTCTGAGGAGCAACAGCTCAGAGGCATTGTTGCATTGCCACCCCTCTGTGACCCCCAGGGTGTACTATTAGCTGCCTGCAGGTAGAAATAGAGAGAAACCAAAAGAGGTGGTGCTTAGGGAAATGAATATAAACACCTCCTTGGAATATTATTCATGAGTTAAACATGACCTCTGTGCAAACCTGGAAAAAGCAGCTGTGCTCTGAGGGAGCAAGTGTGGGGCTGGGCTGAGAGGAGAGCCACAGAAGAGTTGCTTTGGGGAGTTTTTACAGCACTGAACACTCTTATCCCAATACAGGACACTCTAAAAATGCAACATGATCTCAAGGCCCCTTCCAGAATCAATGGCCTCCAACTGTAGACTCTGTGCAGTCATGGTGTCCTGCAGTGAAGTAGGATCCTCTGAGCCTCTTCTTCCCACCAGCCACTGAGCCCCAACACTGCACCTCGACCACCAACCCATGGCACATACCTCTGGGGGCACCTGCAGGGAGAAAAGGAGAGAGTTAGTTGCTTCTTGAGTGGTGAATGGCATCTCCATCTTCTTTTCACCTTTACTTAGCAAGGACATCCACATTCTTGTGGGGGGGAAGCGAAACAAAACAAAAGAAAAAAACTTGGCTTGAGAGGAAGGTAGGTGTTGAGCCCACATCACCCAAGGCCAAGTGCTGGCTCAGCTCCCAGCTCCATCCCTGAGGCAGGTGAGGCTCACCTGGGGCAGTGTGGCCACAGCCAGAGCCACAGCCAGGCTGGTTGTGGCTTCCTGCTGAATCTCCTCCCTGCAGCCCACCAGGATTTTTATTGTAGGCTCAATTTCTCTACTATTTCTCCCCATCTCCTCTTTCTCACTCCTGGCTCTCTGACCTTTCCATCAGCAGGAAAGGAGACTGGCTAAGCAAGCACGACGCAGCTTTTTGTTTCTTTACACCCTCCTTGCTGCAGCTGCTGTCCAGCTCAACCCATCTGAGTTTTGATGGAAAGCCCAGCATGGGAACTGCACTATCCCATTTCTGGGATTGATTAAATTAGGTTTTCAGTTTTCCTCCCCAGTCCTGTCAGCCTTCCTTGCCTCATAAATGGCAAAGCCAATGGTGTGCATGTCCTCGCCCATCTTCCTCTGCCTCCGACGGTGCTTCTGGATCAGCCCAATGAGGAAAGTGCAGCCCCCCTCAGGATCATCAGGGTCCTCATCTTCTTCCTCCAGCTTGATCAAATACTGAGGATTCGTCCAGAATGTGTCTGGGAAGTGGATTTAACAAACTACTCAGAGGCTTCTTGGATAGCAACCATGATGATATTTAAACATGTCAGGTGTGACAGATGTGTACTGCATTTATCACATGGGGTGCTATGTACTGCATTTATCAAATGGGGGCGCTATAGGTACTGAACTTATTACATGGGGGCGCTCTGTACTGCATTTATCACATGGGGGCGCTATAGATACTGAATTTATTACATGGGGGCGCTCTGTACTGCATTTATCACATGGGGCGATATAGATACGGCACCTATTACATGGGGGCGATATATTGCAATTATTACATGAGGGCGATAGATTTCATTTATCACATGGAGCGCTATATACTGCATTTATCACATGGGGGCGCTATAGATACTGCATTTATCACATGGGGGTGCTATAGATACTGTATTTATCACATGGGGGCGCTATAGATACTGCATTTATCACATGGGACGCTATGAACTGCATTTATCACATGTGGGCGCTATAGATACTGCATTTATCACATGGGGCGCTAGAGATATGGCACTTATCACATGGGGGCGATATATTGCAATTATTACATGAGGTGATATATTTCATTTATCACATGGAGTGCTATATACTGCCATTATCACATGGGGGCGCTATAGATACTGCATTTATCACATGGGGGCACTACAGATACCATGTGATAAATGCAGTACTGCCAAAATCAGCTGTTAGAAGAGAAAACTAATGCACTGCCCTGCCCCCCCCTACCCCAGCCTTTACAACCACAACAGACCCTCATCAGGGAGCCACATTTCCCAGACTTTTTAGAGTTTAGTCCTAGATATTCCATTATTCATCCCAAACCATCTCCTGGAAGCTCCCGGAGAAACTACAACTTCTCCTGCCCTGCCAAGAGCTGCAGTTTCACTTTGTGTAACCTGGAGGCAATCCCAGGCCTTCCCTCCCTGTGGCTGATCCATCTGTCTCTGGAATTGGTTCCCAGTCAGTACAGTCATGCACCTGTGTGCTTATTAGTGTCCACTAGGATGGACAAGTAAAAGGTTTCCAGTTTTTCTTACTTGGGTAATTCCTGCAGCCCCCTGCAGTGGCTCCTCTCCTCCAGTTGCCATCCAGCTTCTGCAGGCTCCACTTTTTGTACCTGTCACTTGCCAGGGTGTCTGGAGTCAGGTTGCAGATCTCCAGGCGGGAGTAATGCCTCAGGAAGTCGTTGAACGCCATCCTGTGGGAGACAACGCTGCTGGCAATCTTTCCTCAGGAGGGTTTTCCATCCCACCACCTTGTCCATCCTCCCTCCCTGCCACTGGGATTCAGCACTAGGGCTTGGGGTGAATTTGTACACTCCTCTTGGAGAGCAAACTGGGAGAAGTTGCTTTGCATGAATAAAAGCAGAGCAGCTGACATTCCCTGTCACCGTCATATTTTCTGAAAAATCCCTTTGCCCAGAATTTTTCCCCTGGGAAGCTGAGAAGCCTCAGAGAAAAATGAAAACAATAATTATCTCATTTGCTTCTCCTGTGGTTTGCTCCTTTGGAATGTGTTTGGAGATTGTTTCATTGGTTTCATGCAAATTGTTTTGACTTAATGACCAATCACTGCCAAGCTGTGTTGGGACTCTGGAAAGAGTCACGAGTTTTCCATGATTATCTTTTTAGCCTTCTGTAAGTATCCTTTCTGTATTCTTTAGTATAGTTTAGTATAGCATTCTTTAATCTATTCTAGTATCATAAAATAATAGATTAGCCTTCTGAGAACATGCAGTCAGATGCCACAGGGCACCCCACAAATACAACAATTCCCTTCTGCTGGAATGTGGTGCTCACCAGAATTCCCCATCCTCGTGTCTCCTGGTCAGTCGCTCCCGCACCTCAGGGTCAACACCACTCCAGTTTGGGCAGCTGGAAGAGAAGCCCACATCAACCACAGCCCATGGGAAAGGTGAAACTCTAATGTGGCTGCTCTGGCACAAGATCTAACTTTTAGCAGTTCCAGAATTCTCAAATCACTGCAGAATTAAAAATAGATGCACCTGGCACATGAAATACCTCCCTTCTCAAATATCCAAGGTAAAGGATGAGAAACAGAGTGTTATTTTTAGAAAGTGCAATGTCTGGACTGAGACAGAAAAAGGAAGAGTCAGAATAAAAACTGCCCAGCCACAGAAGTGTGTAAACTCCAGCTTTCATGGCTAACAGCAGAAATGGATTTTTAAAGCCCTTTTAGAAAGTGAGTTTTCAGAAGCTCACCACTGAATCCAGGCTGTTAAATAAGCAGAAACTACAGGGAGCTTTCTAGGATTCACCAACCAAGTCTCTGCATCTTACACAAAGGCTGGAATTTGCATGAAAGGCACCACGAACTGTGATGGCTACAAGGGAGATAGCAGCAAGGGGATGCTTCTCTCTGAAACAGTTCCACGTGAACACCACATCCAGACAGGACTTACAGAGGAATTTCAGGTAGGGAACAGACAGAAAAGCACAGAAACACAACTGCACCCCTGCAGTAAAGGGCTAACAAGGAAGCCATTGACTCACTTGTCATTCCATTTCCCAGTCCACTCCACTTCTCCCCAGGGATTTCGGATTCTGATCAGCTTCTGCACCGTTCCTCGGAAGTTCACCTGATGGGATCAGAAGTGGGTGGAGAGGCACCGGGGACTCAGCACCACCCACCCTCCCTCATCCTCTCCAGTAATTAAAAACTTGACAGATCAAGTATCCCAGTGCTAGGCATGACAACATGCACACATTTGGTCTAAAAGACAAAAGTGCAGCTGATTCTGTCCAGAGAAGTTTTGCAGCATGCACAAACCAAAGCCCATAAAAAAACAAAACGTCTGATTTGTGCTGCTTAAAAAATCACCTTTGATAGGCTTACAAGCAAAGGGAACGTAAAACTGCTATTCAAAAACCAAAAGAGCAGGTACAGAGATATTTCTCAAAGTCATCACTTAGGTATAAATTGTCTCTTCACATTTTTACCCCCGTGTTTATATGTTGGAGGAGCCTGTTACAACAGCCAGGACACTGAGACTGGCCACAACCCCTCTGACCACACCAATGCCCCACAGAGCAGCAGCCTCAGCCCCTCCTCTTGTCATCTGCAGGTCTCTGCAGTCCAGAGATGAAATATCCTTACAGAATCTGCACAGACCTCCAAAGGAGCAGCCTGGCTAAGTCATGCCTACTTGTGAACTAAGGTGAACAAGCTCCCTCTTCCCTGCTTTTGCTGTGAGAAGACCACCAAGTGCACACCCACAAACCAGCACAGCATGTCAGCAGCTCTCTACACCTCACCCTGAGCTTTCAAAAAGTATTTCAGAAACAATTACCAGTGAACTAACCAAAACCCACTGCACACATGGAAGGATGCCATGATCTGCTTCCTTTGTTTTGTCTTGCCTTCACCAGCCTGCTCTTGGTCAGGCCCCTTGTGCTTGAACACCAAGCCCAGCTGAAAGGTGCTGCTCAGCAGCCACTTTGGGGACAATAATACATGGGGGGTTTTGGTATTGTTTTTTGCTCAGAACACTTCTTGCTGTGCTTCTAAGGTAAAATAAGTGTGGCCTGCTGTACAGAAATGGACTGAAGGGCCTGGTCACCAGCAGAGGAGAACATTCCTTCTGCACAGAGCTGCCCACCATCCCTGCTCAGTGGGAAATAGCTGTGCTCATGGAAAGGGAGGGTTTTTTTTTGGTCAGACACCCAAGAAGGTAAATCTGTGTTTATCCAAAACATACCAACTAATTAAGCATTCCTTCAGAAAGAAGAGACTCAAAACCCAACTCAGCAAAATGGGTGACACTTAGGAATTTGCAGTGTTGAAGATGGGTTTGTGGTTGCCCCACACAGACCCTGCTGCTCCCTGGGGTGGCACACCGACCTGCTCTGCCCCGGTGACCGAGTACGCGTGTCCCTTCACCAGCTTCTGGGAGGTGACTGCTTCTGTTTCTGCAGCACTGGTGATCTGCAGGGCAAAGGACATCAGTGATTGCACCTTCCCACGGGCAGGAGATCCAGCAGAACAGAGCTTCCCTCTCCAACAGAGCTCTCGTCTCGCTGGGAGGCTGCAGGAGTGGTTTGGCTGCTGCACAAAAGCCACAAGTGTGACAGAGCAGGGAGAGGGGACAGCAGCATGTGGGGTGGTGCTGGAGCCCCAGGGGGTTTGCCACGTTTGTGGCATGGGGTGCACACCAGAAGCCTGGCACAGCAGCAAAGTTCCCTCCTGGCTCCAAAACACTCGGTGTGGTGCAGCCACTCCTGTGCATCTCCAAAGGGGATGCACTCAATAAACTCCATATTCTCAAGGGACCAGGAGAAAAACAGGGAGTGACTGGCCTGAGGCTCCCACTGACATCACACCCAGCTCCAGCAAATTTCAGGGTCAAGACACCCCCTGCAGCTCCAAAAGAGGCTGGGAGGTTCCCCTTCCTTTCCCCAGCCCTGGGATCTGCCCTGCAGGGCAGCAAGGGAAGAGGCTGAACTTTGGATGCCATTTGTAGCTGAGGGCACATCCCTCTCAATTTTTCAGAGCCACTGCTTGGGCAGTCTGGCCTTTAAACACTGCAGAGAAAAGTCACTTCTTGCCAGACAGTGAATGTTTAACCACCTATGAAACATGTGGCTGTCACTGTCTTTCCACCATTTCAGAAGTGTGTGACCTCTAAACAAGCATATTTGAAGCTTAAACAAACAGAGAGGATTGGATGGAGCAGGCAGGATTCCTGCTGTCAATTACTGCCCAACAGCACACTCTCCATTTAATGCTTAATCTCTGTGTCCCTATTTCTCTTACTGAAGAGAAGAAAAGATTTTTTTTACAAGCTTTTTATTTTTTTCAAAGGATAAACTCAGCAACAGTTAATTTACACTACAGAAAGTGGTAGCACTTATCAACAACATAACATATTTACTTTCCCCCCCACCCACCCAAGGGATTTGTATAAGTCTGGGGCAAAAATCCAGATGTCAGATTCTTATCTAAATGCAAACGAGTAAAACAGGCCTTGAAAATACCATGAAGTCAAATTGACATTAACCAAGCACTTTTCCTGCTGAGAAGCTTCCCTCTCCTGGGACTCTGATTTAACTTGAAAAATGGGAGGAAACATTTACATTTATATTATGAATGGAGTTTTTGTAAACAGTTTACCTTCCTTTTAGACATAACTAAGATGCAATCTCATTTGGGAGGAAGGTGATTACCACAATAACAATCCTCAGACTCATTTCAGTAAGGCTAAGAGCAATGCTGAATCCATGCAGGCAGGGCCAAAACTCCTCTTTTCATTCCCATGTGGGTCCAGCTTCTGACAATGTGTCTTCCCATAAAACCTTTCAAAGGTCTGGCAACAGTCCGAGCCTCTCTGCTTCCAGAGCAGAGCCCAGATTTTTTTGGGAGCATTTCAGGTACAACTTGTGAAACAAAAATGCTGCATCAAGGATGGACATTGCACCTCTGAGCACCTGACTGCAGGAGCCATTAGCAGCACCTCTCTCAGCCTGTGCCATCCTGCTGCCAGGCTTTCTTAGGAACACAGATGCCCATCAGCACCCCTGACAAGTTCCCTGTGTGATTGATTACCCTCAACCTGCCACCCAGCAGAAGGTCTGTCTCATGGAAGAAGCACAAGGGAGGGAATGAACTTTTTACATGCGCTAATGAAGTTTAGTTTCAGCCTAACCCCCACGGAGAGCACAAGTCAGAGTCACAGCTGTGGGTCAAATTCTCCAGGCACAAGGCAGAGCAAGGAGCCACAGGCAGAGGGCACTGGCAGGCTGTGTGCAGCTCCTGCAGGTGCAGCACAGCTCCACCCCCAGCTAGAGCCCAGAAATAAACCCTGCTAACTCACATCAATGGAGCAGCCAAGGAGAGAGCCTTTCTGGAGTGCCTTCTGAATGATCTTGAAGAGGTTGGGGGGTGGCTTCTGCAGCTCGTACCACTCTGCAATGCCACCGGTGAAGTCCTCGAAGCCTTCGGTGGTGGTGCCACCAGAGAGGGACTCATATGAGCCATTCAGCCTGCACAAAATGGGGGACAGACACAACCATCAGGCTCCCTCTTCTCTTCTTCTCACACACACACACACACAACCATCAGGCTCCCTGTTCTCCCCTTCCTTAAGGAGAGGCACTCAATGTGCCAGCTGTCCCAGCATTGCTGCTTTCAGGAGCATTACAGCAGCTACAAACGTGCCCCTCCATACAGCTTTGCTTCTTAGACCTCTGTGCTTGGAAAACCCAGCCCAAAATATTAAACAATCATGCATACACCTTGCAGGTTCAGTCCTATCAATGGCAGGAATCATGAACACTATCTAAAGAAAAAAGAATATATTAAAAAAAATCAAGACCAAACAATTTGTCTCTCTAGTTCTACAGTCTTTAAACACCTTTAACAGTTATGGGTCTGAACTTCAGTGGATCTCAATTTCCTAAGTCAATTCAAAATAGTAGAGTTAGAGGATAGAACTCCTCTCTGGCCAAGCCAAAAATGGAGATTCAGATATGAGCACTGAACACAGACCTGGGCACATGGACTGATGTGCTTTGCACACTGAAGCACTGGCAGCTGCCAAGCCCTCAGAGGTGCATGGGGCACATGAAATGGAGCTTCCCAGGCCCTCGTGGGAGCAGGCTGCTCCAAGAACAGCCTCACCACGAGATGCAAGAGCTGCTTTTCTTGGCTAGCAACAATTCCAATGCTTTTGGTTCCTTGTCTCAGGCATCTGCCAGCAAAGCCATATGAAAGGAGCCATTTGGGGGATACCCCAGAAGAGAGCCATTTTGTGGGATACCCCAGAAGCTGCAAAGGCTGATAAGCAGACTCAGAATGCAGAGTATCCACGCAGCTGGGGGTGCTGTGGGGTGAGTGGGGGGAAGCCTGGCCCCTGACTCACTTGGCATAGGCCTTCTCCAGCAGCGCGCTCCAGAACTCGCTGCCCTCCGCCGAGTGCACGAAGAGCAGCTCTCCGTTCTTGGTGGGCAGCCTGTCGTCCACCACCACGTCCACCCACTCCCCATACTGCCAGAACTGAGGGAAAGAGAGCACAAACATCCATCACCACGCCATGCTGGTGGATGATCACCATCCCATCTCCAGCATATTTGTCTTTGAATGTCGATTTCCCTGGGGAAAAGCAATCCCCGTGTCCCAGCCAGCTTCACCCGCCCTGTTCAGGGATGCACATACTCACATACCCTTCCTCAGGGAGGGAGGACCACAAAGGCAGCCCCTGCTCCCAGATCTTTGATTAATGGCCTTGGTCCTTCCATCATCCTTCTTAGATGTCTCCTTTTTTCTGTCTGGCTCTTTGACATCCCACAAAGCCATGCCAGGAAACATCACACATGGATACACAGCCAGCCACATTGGCTCCTGCCCAATAGCACTGAGAGGAAAAGGCTGTTTTCCACATACCTGGAAGTGGAAAATTCCTGCATATTTATCCTGGAAGCTCTGGTCTTTGGGAACAACACGGGCCAGGATTTCTTCATTCAGGGTGAGAGAAGCAATGGCTGCCAAGAGCCAACAGTCTCCTGTAAAAAGAAAAGGAAAATGAAAAAAAACCAGACAGCATTCATTATTCAAACTTTAGTTTTTGCACTGCATCAGGACTGTGCATTATAACCAATAATTCCCTCAGCTGGGATAGGATGATCCCTCCCATCACTTCATCTCTGAGACAGAACAAATACCCTCCAGATCCAGGCAAGTGTTTCCTCAAGAACAAAGTCATAAAAAAAAAGTCAAAGCAGGCTTTTTCTGGCCCACCACCTCAGTGATCACCCATTCTGGCACTGTTTGAAAGAAAACTTAATATTCAATGGGGTGCCTATATGATAGGAAGCAGCACAGAGAGAAGGCAAAGAGCCTGTGGGCACACACTGGTACTTAGGGGTGCAATTCCTCCTCAGAGGTGTTTTCTCAGGCATAGGCTGCATTCTTCTCCCTTCTCCAAGGGAAAAGTTTAATGAACAAGTTTTTAAACAAGTTTAATAAACATGTTCCTTGTTCTCCAGAGACCTGTCCTGCGGGCAAGCTCCCTTTAAGGTCTCTTGCCAGCCTCCCTGAACACAGGAGCTCCTTTCACCTTACACATCTCTGGAGGCTCTTGCTCCAGGCCTCTCTGTTTAGTCCCATGTCTGGGCTCCAGCACAGTCACCAGAGAGCCAGGAAAGGCCTGAAGGCAGCCTCTGTTTCCCAGCCCCACACACCTCCTCATCCTGCCTGGGATGGAGCCAGCACCCCCCAGCCCTGCACACCACAGGCTGCCTGGACAGTGTTTTTCCACACCATCTCCTGCCACACAGAGGGAGGAAGAGACCTCAGCTCTATAAACATTACACCTCTACTTTCTGGAATTCTTTTCAGAGCCCAGTTTTACTTTCCCAGAGCAGTTACCTTTCTGCTCAGCCATGGGCCTCCTGCAGCCCCTTAGTGAGGTGGGCAGAGATTTACAGAGCCAGATGATATCAATGCAGGGAGGCCCCAGCGTGGCAAATAATGAGCTCTGACTCCATGATTTCAGGAGGTCGAACAAATGCTTTCTTGAGCTATATTATATCACACTAATGCCATACTATATTAAAGAGATACTGCAGAAAACCCCATAATTGTCTGGAGACAGTCAGGACACAGCCTTGGCCAATCAATCCAAACCATCACCAGGGTCTAATTAACAAATCACTTTGGTGAAACAATCTCCAGAACACATTCTACATCTGCCAAACAACAGGAGCAGCAAGTAGACATAAGAATTGTTTTCTCTTCTCCCTCTGTGCTGCCTTCCCCAGGAAAAACCCTGGGAGAGAGAATTATGTCTCTCTCTGTTCAGAGAATGTGAATGCCACAAGATGATGCCCTGACTGCCACAGCCTGACACAAAACTCCTTGTTACCATTCCCAGATCTGCTGTTCCCTTGCTTTGTGAACAGAGGGCAGTGAGTATTGCACTTGAGATTCCACAGAAGAGTCCTGCAGGATTGCAGCTTCAATGTGTGAACCTGCCACAGCTGTCAGTAAGCAGCAGCCCCTACACAGCCACCACTCTGCCATGGGAAAAGGCTCAAAAGCTTATGGGTGAGAAGCTGGGATCCAAATGGGACAAAGTCTCAGGGTGAATGAACTCTAGAGCAGCCCAGGAGGTCCAAATCCATCGCTCAGGCCCAAATCCATCTCTGCTCAGACAACACCAGCAGGAGCATGGACAACCTGCAGCTCCCCCCAGGCTGCCCTGGCTTGGCACAACTGACCCCCAGCAGCAGCTCTGAGAAATATATCTGTCCCACACATCTTTTCACACCTCAGGAAAGGTGGAAGAGGTGAAATTGCAGAATAATAATAATAATAAATAATAATAATAAATAATAATAATAATAATAATAATAATAATAATAATAATGAATAATTTCAAAACCTAAGGTGCTCATACTGCTTCACAACCTGGAGGGGAAGAACTGAACATAAAACTTCCCCTTCAGCCCTGCCTCTGGCTGCTTGTACTGCAATGGAAAAATCAGCCTGTCAGAGAAGTTTTCCAACAGGAAAGTCACCTTGCTGTTCCCCTGTGACAAACTATGAAGCAATGATGAAATTCCCCTCCCTGCTCTGTCACAGCACATCCACCTGGCCCTGCAAAGTGGGGATTCCTCTCATAGCCTCCTTCAAGGAGCTGAGACCCTCCTCCCTGGGAGCTGCATCCAAAGGCACTGCAAAGGTGTTTGCTGGGAAAGACAGGGCCAGGAGGAAAGAGTCTGGCTCAGAGAGCAGCGGTCACACCATTCTTCCCAAGAAATATTAGTATTTCTATTCCATAGCTAGGGCAGGGGCTGGGCAGGCAGGGAGCAGCACAGGAAGAGCAAATGAACAACTCAAATGGGCACAGCAGTTCAGGAGGGCTTGCTCAAGAAGCTGATCAGGCCTCCAGATGGTGAACATACACTTCAGTGCTCTAACACATCTTTGAGTCATGCTTTCCCTGGAGGTAAGAAGCAAGGAAATTCCAGGGGAAACACCCTCCAGAGCACCTCCACACCCACAAGCAGAATTTATAAAGAATTTCCTTGCCTTTCTAGCTGTCTCATCAAGGCAGACTGAAATTACAGCCTGTTGCAAAAATCTCTGTTGAACTTTATACTGGTTTCTAACAAGAATTTGGAGTCAAACACAAATCTTAACTCTGACAGCTCTGGGCAAGGTCCTGAGGTTTAAAGGTAGCTGCAGCATATGTGGAAGACATCCTTTGGTTTCCACATTTAAAAGTGCCCAACAGCCAGGATTTCATCTCTACCTCATGAGCAGCCATCACTAAAAGCACACCTGGTAACTCAGACTCTGGATGAGAACAGATCTTGTGATTCTACCTGGAGTTGGAGCACTAAGCAAGCTTGAGCAGGGTCTTTACCAAATAGTCTGAACTTCCAGAACTGGGGCTTCTGCAAGGTTCTTGACAGTGATTTTCCTTTGATAGGGAAGGAAAGTCCAAGGAGAGGCTGACAGGTTGCTTAGAGCCTGAAAGGAGTGTTAGCAAGGCTGCATTCATCATAAATGATTTTTGTAAATGAACAGTAGGCAGGACAAGGTTACCAGAAAAGGGAATATTCTCAGGCTGTGAGTTTATCTATACACATATTAACAAGAAGTGCTGTTTTTTGTCCTGGCATGCTTACTTTTTCCTGCTTTCAGTGTTTTACTTGTAGTTTCAATATACCCATCTCTGCATTTACCTAATCTCCAGCTCTAAGAAGAATGTTAAGAAAAAAAAAAAAAAAGTAATTGCAAGGCAAGCATAAATAGCCCTAAGGGCTTAAAATTAGCCATTCTGGGAAAAAAAAAAGGCAAAACACACCCATCAAATGCCTGAAGGGCTGTAAGCAAAAGGCAGCTCCTCTGGTCACTGCACAGCTCATGTAAAAGTGTGAGGTAAAAGGGAAAATGTACCTTCTGCCAATCACAGATTCATCATTATTTTAAAACAGTCTTAGATGAACAGCTACTGGATGTATTTATATTAATCCACAGCAGTCCAGAACATTTTCTGGTTACAAACACGAGGCTCTGGCAATCCACTGGCAGTGGAGTGGCTGTCAGCATGAGAAAACCAAGGGGCTGATTTTGGAAATTCAACCTCTTCAATTTGTTATTTTTTCACACCTTTGTTAAGTGAGGAAGAGACACCTGCACCAAACAGCAGCTGGGGGATCCTGTGCTGTTTACACCCCAGTGTTGTGATACCATGGTGACATCCACTCCAAAAAAAGGTGGCTAAGGGTGAACCAGGCTTCTCTGGCTTTGGAACCTCCCCTCAGCTGTGATGAGTCACCACCTCCCACGTGCTGTGCTGCCATTTGGAGCCAAACACCATCACTGACTTTGCAGTGCAGACACTGCAAAACCAACTCCAAATCCTCTCCTTCCAAAGTTTCTCCTAAGGAAAAAAACCCCAAAACAACAAAACCCAACAGCAACAGACCAAAACCAAAAAAAACCTCACAAGGCCAGAAAAAAGGATCATCTAAATCCCAAGGGGCAGAACTTTGGTGTCTGGAGAAGCTTTTGTGCACTGATGATCAGCTATGCCTTACATGGATCAAAGTTTCTTATAGTGCAGGTCAAAAGCAATTAACCAGATTTATGCACCTGGCCAAAGACTCCTGAGCTGAAAGAAACCCTGCTCATTAGCTGAGCTGTTTGGTGACACATTCCCTGCCAAGAAGCTGCCATGCAGATGTGCTCTGGATGCCCCATCTGTCCCTGCAGCATTCCCAGATGTTCTGAAGGGCCCAGCAACAGCAGTGAAACTCCCCATGGGCACAGGTCTGTTGCTTTTTGATCAAGCCTTTTGGGGGATAAATGGGACTACAAAAGTTTCCTATAGAAATAAGCAGCCTAATAAAAAGTACAGGTTTCCAAAAGCACCTGACAACTTCCAGTGCAATCTTCTCTAGAACTTCCTGAAATGTGATGGGACATGAACATTCCAAGTAAATACAAACCTCAAGTAAATGTAAGCTTAAGCAAATATCTCAATACAAATGCTGGTGTCAGATAAGGCAGTGGAAAAAAAGAAAAAAAGAAAAAAGAAAGCATTTGTACAGTGCCTCTGCCAGCCCCATTGTGTGAAAGAGCAGAGATTCCATCCAGGCTCTTAGGAACTCAGTGGCTATACAGAGATAAGATCAAAAGCATCTGACTTTTAATCAACAATTGTCACACAAGACCAAAATCCTGCCCAGATTAATGAGAAGGCAGCCAGGAGAGTCATTGCAGTACTTAGTGACACTGAAAGAGGAGATACAAACAAGAGCACTGACAAGCTCTGATTCAGATTCAGTCAGGAGTACAAAAATACCAGCTGTGAGTCACTTCATATCCTCTGGAGATACCATAAGCCCCATGAGAACATCTGACTGTTCCAAAGACAACTAGGGCAGCAAATGCTTTCATCAATTTAAAACCAGAGTTTGGTATTAGCAACAGCAATTTCACAACTTGAAAATGAAGCTTCAGATCTTTCATTCCCATGCCCTTGCTGCCACAGCATCTGCAGAGAAAAGCTGGAAAAGCAGAAGGCAGAAAGCAACTAAGTGACTGCAGAAACCAGCATCTCTACAGAAATGCCAGATGTTGAAATGGCATTACAGTAAACTTTAACTTCAATGTGAAGAACTTCTTCCCAGAAAGTTTGACAATAAAAAGAGATAACAGATGTCTGGCACATGTGTTTGAGCACTGGGACATGCTTCATGCCAAAACAGTCGTGGTGGGAGACATGGTATTGGGTGGAGAGAGCACAGGAAGGAAGGAAGCTGGTGACATGGCAACCCCCCAAGGCACAGCAGAGCCTAACCCACACCACCAATGATATTGGGGCATGAGCAGAACCAGGTTCATGTCTAAGTATTTTTACTGTCATGGACTTTTTGATACAAATTGCATCTGGTTGTCAAAGCACTAACCTAAAAACCATATTTTTCTGCATGAAACCATAAGCACAAAATATAAGCTTCTCTGCCTGTTCCATTTTTGGACATGAACCTGCAAATAGCAGCAGTGGGACTAGAAACTAAGAAGTCGCTGTGTGGTGAATATTTGAAAGCAAACAAAGAGAATTTGGTTCCTTTGCCAAGTGCAGCAGCACAGCACATCTTGTGTTAGTCATGTTTCCTGCAGGAGAGCTTTCCCTCAACCACACTATCTGTCTAATCCAAACTCCTCTCAATACAGCTATGGAGTAGGAGCCTACTGCTGCTTTCACTTTATTTCTTCTCCTCATATCTCTGCAGACATCCTCCACCTAAAACCCCTCTTGCCAGGCAAGGCAGGAGAGAGGCTTCCACACTGGGATAACTGTGCCCTCACTGCCAGGCTAAGCCATTTGCTCCCTACTGTCCCCTGGCACTTCCCTGCAGCTCCCAGAGCTTCCCTGGAGAGCCCCACCAAGGGGTTGACATTGCACAAACTGAGCAGAAGACTTGGCAAAAGCAGAGGGCTCACAGGCTGGCTCATCCCTCCTGAAATACCCCAGTTTTGTCCTCCTGGAGAGATGGCCACCAGCAGGGAATCCTCCATACAACTTCTTTTCTCTCTACAGCATCTCCCCAGGTTCCAGGAGATTCCTCCTGCCCAGCAGAACTTTCTCCCACTGGGGAAAGAGAAGTCCTGCTATGCACACAGGTGGCTGTTAAAGGCAGAAATGAGCCAGGCTGCTCTCAGGCACATGGATATGGATGAGAACATGAAAGGAGCTGGCCAGGGTCAGAAAAGCCATCAGGAAACCAGTGTGTGCTACCCCTGCTTGGTGCATGCAGAGAGGCTGTGCTCAGTAACCACACACGTGCAAATGCCAAGGAAAGGTGAGAAAGGTCTGATTTGAAATGAAGGGAGGTGGGAGGATGCAAAAGGAGGTATTTACTGCCGTGTCTAAACCGTGGTGCCCTGGGGCAGAACCTGCACAGAAAACTCAGCTCCGTGCCCCACCTTACCTAAGGCCCCTTGGCAGATGTCCGTGCGAGTGGCTCCTCCCGCTATGAACTGGGGGTTGGAACACAGCTCCTGGCAACAAAACAAGGCTGGCATTACACCTGGCCGCAGGTGAGGCAGGGAACAAGGCCACACTCGATGCAATTTAACCAAACCATTGACCACAGCAGGTGAACACCACAGAGATGGAGCAGGGCGGGAGCGGGTGCGGGCACCAGACACAGCAAGCACAGTGAGAATCACACTGGTGACCAGAGCTCGTGTGCAGCCAGCTCAATTCACAGGATGTGTCGGGAGATGCGCTGCATTTTCACATACACAGTGCACACACTGCTCTGCCATTACCTCCCCAACACTGACTACACCGAGGTCTTTCAGAAGTGCCTGGAGGCACCCCGGAGTCCAGCTGACCCCATGGCTCCCATGGGTGCTTCGGGAATAAACCGCACGGTGGTCAACTCTGGCTCTGCTGAAGGAAAGAGTTATCGGAAGGGACAGCCCCAAGCGCTACCCAAAGCGATCTGTCCACACGGGGAGTTCTGCATGGAGAGCAAAACGACTTTTCTGACTTGTTTGGTTTCCAGGCAGAGCAAGCCACGCTGCCAGCGTGTCCCCGGAGCAAAGGGGACCCTCCGGTACCCGGAGCATCCGCAGCCGCACGAAAGGAGCGCACGGCGGGGAGAGCTCGCACCGCGCCCCGACCGCCGCCTCCGCACCGTTCAATCCACCCAAATTTAGGGGCTGGGGGAAGGAGGAAGCCGGGTGATACTACACAATGATGCTACCGGGGATCCCCGCACTCCCCCGCCGCCCTACCGTGGGTCTGCGCCAGACGACGCCCTGTGTCTTGTGCGAGCGGGGCCCCAGCTCCCGGTAGCCGAGGGCGGTGGGGCCGGCGGGGAAGGAGGGGTCCTGGAAGAGCCGCCCCTCCTGCAGGCACTGCTGGCGCAGAGCCCCGAAGCGCTGCCCCAGGTAGGGCACAGCCCGGTCGTGCCGCCCCGCGCCCGCCGCCACCGCCCGCTCCTTGGCCAGCGCCTCCGCCATCCCCGCCATCGCCGCCGCCGCCCCGCCCCGGCTCGGTACGGCACAGCCCGGCTCGGCACAGCCCGGCCCCGCCTGTCATCCCTCCCCTCCAGCCGGTGCCACGCCGCTGCTCAGCCCCGCCGCACCCCCGGCGTGGCTCCAGTCGCTCTGTGCCGGCGGAGAAATTTCCCCTCCCGCTCTGTCCAGCTGTCGCCCCGTGCAGGAGCATCTCTGCCTCCCTGGGCGCCGCAGCAGCTTCGCACCTGCGCCATCCCTGGCTCCCCTGGTTCCACATGTAGGCATCAATTCGAAGAGGTTGGTATTTTCCGTGTAAAAACCAGAACTACCCATATCAATTCTCTGCGTTTAGGGAAAAAAAAACCTCAAAAAAAACCCCAGCAAACCAACAACAAAAAACCCCAACAAACAAACAAAAAACAAAGGAAGAGAAAACCTAATATGGTTCAAATCCCACTATGGTACATCTGCACCCCCTGTTGTCACCTTGTCACAAGGTACCATAGTGGGATTTGAGCCATAACATCGCAAGTAACAGAGATCACTTAGAGCTCGATTTGCTGGTGATCACCACAGCACACAGGACCCACCTGCACTGGCACAAACCACAAACAGTGAGATTCCCCCGATCCTCCCCAAAACACAAACACACACACACACACACACACACACACACACACACACACACGCACATATGGTGTGGGGGGAGGGAGTGTCTCTGTTTTGGAGGTGAGCTGCTGCCAAGAATGGCTGAAATGCTGCTGCTGGCACCCGTGTAGAGCAGCATCTCTCCGAGGGAGAATTCAATTTGTTTCATATTTTAAGCCTGACTCAGGACGTGCTGGAGCCAGGCAGTGTTCCCTGGGCAGCACGCAGAGGCTGTGAGCCCTTTGTGCTGCACCCACAGTGGCTGCCCAGCTGCCCTGGAAGGGCAGGCATCTCTTCTTGCACATTGTTTTCCAAGTCCTGGATGCATGAAACAGTGGTTTGGAGCCATCCTATCTGACTGAAATGAATATTACTGCTTGAAAAATGCTCAAAGAACCTAAAATTACTGGCAGTACTGTTTGCTGAGATGTGGTGGGAAGTTTTCCTTCATTGCTGGTACATGGTGCTCCAAACCATTGCGTACCACTGCCTGTTTGCTTGCTAGTTTTGCACTTTGAGAATTTATTATTCCTCTTCCTAAGCTCAGCACAGGTCCTGCTTGCACAGTTCATGGGAAGCCATTGCCATTAAACAGGAAAAAGAGCTAAGCATTGCCCATTCAGTTCCCAGTGTTCCAGAGGGGGCCCCCAAAACCTTTTGGAAGTTAGACATGAATGGTCTGAGCAGCTGATGTCTGTATAGATCATGGCCAAGCAAGAAAACAGCCCTGGTACCACCTGGCTGTCCAAACCTGGAGAGGCACAGCCCAACTTTGCTTTGAAGATGCCTCCTGTCCCCTAGGGCTCAGAAAGGCTCTCTTTATGAAGGGAATAATGGTGTTTTTAGCAGCACGTGGGGAATCAATCACACGTGGAGAGCTGGAAGCAAATTCAGTCATGTTACATGCACTCAGCTGAGGCTGTGCTTTTAGCCAAGGTCTCCAGCATGGCTGTGCTGAAGCTCGAGCAGGACACAGAGTGGCATTGGAGGACGGTTTTGCTCAGCTGTTTAGATTTGTTAAGCTCTGCTGGGTTATCTCACAGGCAGGGCCATCTCCTGGACCCGGAGACACCAGGGAGTTGAACTGGCAGTGGGCTGTGTTGCAGCCTAACAGGAGGGATCTGGAGCTGTAGAGCTGCTCAAAAAGTGTTTCTTTGGCTCCACACAGTGGCTCGAATCTGTACAGCTGCCACAGGTCAGACTGCTCTGGTTTTACAGGAGTCAGGGTTAAAGGAAACCAGAGTCAGTTCAAAACAATGGCTTTCACTCACAGTTTTGGTTTGTGAACTCTTCTGCTCCAGCTATTTTCCAGCAGATGCAGAAGTCTGAGCTGGGTTGAAAATTTGTTATATGATTACTTTGCTTTTCTTAGCTATCTCTTATGTGCCCCACAGATGACCCTCACAGACTGAGCCAAACAGAAAGGAACAAAGCCAGAAAGGAGCTGAGCCAGCAAGTATTCAGTTAAGCAAGTGGAGAGGTACCTGGGCAATGCAGGGAAGATGTATATTAGCCAGCCAGGCTTGTTAGACTGGTCCCAAACATACAGGGACTGTGCTGTCCCATGTGGTTTAGTGACAGACAAGGATATATCAGTGAAAGACAGAATTTCTCTTGTTATCTGGGAAGTTGGCTGTCCCAGCAGCCATCTGAGCAGCCCCTGCCCACAAGTCCTCTGCAGCCAGGTGAGTCAACTGCTTCCACTTCCAGCCCAGCAGCAGATGTGGATGGAAGTTCACAGTTTGAGGGAATGAAGTTCTTTTGAGCACTACGCCAGCCAATTCCTTAATTTTCTACATACTGACACAATATGCCCATTTTCTTTAAAGAAAGAGGTGGTTTCCATTTGACTGTGAGACCAGTGTGATGCTCTTAAGTGAAAGCAGCAGTTCCACCACTAGGTAACCACTTCTGTCTCCCTAAAACCAGGAAATTTCAGAAGGAAAGAGAAATCTGATTTCTTCTCAATCTCCCTGCACACCTGCAGCTCTCCAAAGAAGTCACCAACTCACATTTTGCTAGTGTGGCTTCAGCTGCTGCTGGAGCAGCTCATTCCTGCTCCTGATAGGGAGCATCCAGCTGTATTTCACAGCATGGAGTTTCAGGCAGGATGGGCTTCTCCTTCCCTGTGCCCACACTCAGCAATTGTGAGGACCCCAGAGCTGCTCTGCTTTGCATCATCCCTCCTCTCTCTGGCTCCTCTGTCCTTTCACTGCCCATGGATACTGGGGAACAAATGGCCAACAGCTCAGGAAGGGAGGAATGGGCCCAGACACCTTCTAGGCTCATGTTCTCCTTCCCAGGAGCTGCCCCCTCCTGGTTAGGATGAGGGTGATTTCCCAGGGGAAGAGGCTCACAGTAGCAGCAGTGATGTTTCATCTGGAAGGGAACTGCTCTCCTGTCTGAGGCTGGGATCTGGAGAGGGTCTGAGCTTTCCCCAGCATCTCAAGCTGTCTCCAGTTCAGTGTGAGGTGTCAGAAGGACCTGCAAAATTCTGCTGTCCTTCCCAGCTTCCTTCCCAGTGCTGAGCCAGCATTCTGGATCAGCCCAGCTCATGTTGTGGAGCTTCACATGTGGGGTGCAGGCATTACCTCTGCAGGATATCACCTTCCTCCTCCTCAGGCACCAACAATTCCATGGCTTTTATAAAACAGCCAAGCAGGATCAGAGCTCATTTTAGATGTGTTTCCCAACAGGGAAACTGCCAGGCTGCAGCTTGAAGCAACCCCTCCCTCCCCACACACTCAGATGAAACATTGCAACCTCTAAAACAAAAATCTTAGAGACAAACATTTAGGAACTGTCATAGCTCCCAATGGTGTTCCTATTGACAGTCACTCCATTCTCACAGCAATAGGGTGGGTAGGAGCCCACACATCTAGAATATGAGAAGAAAAGCTCTCAGAATGAAACTGATCTGTGTTCATGCTGCAGGGTCTACAGTACAGGGGAGCAGATTTAATCCTCATCAGCCCAGTGATGCAGCACAGGAGAGTCCCTCTCATTTCCCTCTGATGCACTGCATCAGAAACATATCTGAAACTGCTGGGTAATTGGCAGTTATTTTCTTCTAAAGATTCCCCCATATACAGAACAGTCCTGACTGCATGGAATTTTCAGTCTCTTCTGTGAAATTCAGGTGAAGCATTTTTCTGGTTTAATTGGTTCTTCTTTATTCCCCCCTCATCCTCTTGCTATCATCAAGAAAGGGGGGGAGGGAAAGGAAAACAAGAAGAGCCAGGCAAAAATATGCAAATCTCAGAGGCAACAAAAGTCAGAATAATTGTTATAACGATTAACCCTAGGAGTTAATGCCCCTTCAGCAGCAGTATTTGAGTCATGGGGAACCTTAAAAACTTTTTCCTCCTATACTATAGCAGTCAGCTGTTGCTGTAGTCAACTACAGTCATCACCATCTCCTTTATATCCTCTAGATGGTGCTTGTGTATCACATTCTGCACCAAATAAATCATGCTGCCAATCAAGCTTGGGAAATGGATTTGAAGTGCTGTGACAAATCACTAGAATCAAATAGTTGTGGTGGGCACACTGGGTGGCCACCTGGTGCAGGCCTCCCCCAGAGAAAAGGGTTGTCCTCAGCCTCTTTCCAAACAGGAAAACTGAAATTCATCATTAAAATCTGATTGTATTATAGAATTATAGAGTGGGTTGTGTTGGAAGGGACCCTAAATATCATCTTGTTCCAACCCCCCTACCATGGGTAGGGGCATCTTTCACTAGAACAAGGTGCCCAAAGGCTCATCCAACCTGGCCTTGAACACCTCAGGGATAAGACATCCACATGGTATGGCTCCAAAAAAACCTACACAGAAAAAAAAAAAATAGAAGTGATTTTTAGATAAAATAACCACATGAATTATACTTTCCTCACACAGGGGAAAAACAAGATTTTGTGTTTAAGTGTGGTGTTGTAGGAGCACTGATCCACTCATTCATTTTGGCAGGGCCCTTCACAAAGGTCTGTCTGCAGGATGAATGCAGACTGTTAGCATTCCTAAAAGAGCCTCCATGCTTTGTTGCCAGGAAACAACAATGAAGGTGTAGGGCTGCCAGTTTGATGGCAGGGATGCAGGGCAGTGGCATTAATCCCATGCTTTGCAGACATGAGATCTCTATCAAACATGAATGCCAGCACAGCCTGCCATTTTTTCCTGAGTATTGTTTGGCTAATGGATGTATAGAAATGGGGAATACTAGAAGAGCTCAAGCCAATTCCAGCATCATCTCAGGTCTCTGAAAGCCCTCCTCTACCCTGGAGAATTTGGCTTTATGGTATCTTGTGCTCATGCATAAAATATTTGTTTTCTAGGTAAGAAGAGTACAGCTAAGGTGACTTGCATCTGCCAGGATCAGGGGCCATCAAGACTTGTCATTAATTATTAAGCCAAGGGATGCTCATATTTTCACTACAAGAGGGAAAGAAATCAAGATGAGGCTTTTCTAGGTAATCTTGCCTGTGAGCAGAATCAAGACAAGCCTTTGATAAGTCCTAAGGGTGGGGATGCAGTGGTCAGGATTTTATGTGAATTTGAGGGCTTTTATTTTTATTTTTATTTTTTTTTTCTTGTGTGCAGAATCTTCTAGTGTTTGCTCAGGGGCAAAGACATAAGTTTGATATTTATGCATTCATAAAATAATAGACTTTTTAATGGTTTGTTCCATGCAGGGTATTTTATGCTGTCCTGCTGACTTTCAAGGGATTAATCTCTAGTAAGGGTAATGGAACCTTGAAAAATCTTATGATTCTGCTTCCTTGATTTTTAGCACTCCTTCAGAATAATTTGTTCAAATGTGTATATTAGGAATACAGTGAATTATAGCAAAGACCTCAGGGAAATCAAGGTTTTTTTTTTTTTTAAGGCAACAGGTAATTTTCACTTTGACTTGTAATTTGGGTGAAATTTCCAAGGCATGGAAAAGCCCCATGAAACATCTCATTACACTGCAGTTCTGCAGGACTCTCATGCAGGAGACTTCTTGCAAGTCAGGGGGCTGAGTATAATGGAAGTACAGACCTGCTTTTACCCCTTCTGTTCCTTAATTTTCAAGAAAAACAATCTTTGTGTATACTTGGTCATTCTAGAATGACTCAATATGCACTTTCTAAATGCTTAGTGGGAAGCACAGCTCAGCTGAAACAGCAGTGGGGATAAGAACATGTACACTGGCAGCAGCTGCATGTCCCCTTGCCATTGCCAGCTCCTGTCACCCTGGAAAAGGCTCTGTTCTTCTGATACTTGGGCTGCCATTGATGTGTCTTCAATTGCAATCCTCCTCCTGAAAGCAGCAAACCTGGATCTTGTTCTTAGTTATTCCAACAGCACTTCTTGGGAAATATTTAAATTTGTAATAATGTGCATGACAGAAAGTGCTGCAGAACTCATGAGCACTGCTCTGGGCTTGCATGCACAAGAGGCTGTTTTGGAAATTAGATAGAGTGAGATGGCATTTCCTTTTAGCAGTCTTGAGGAGCTCTTTCAGTGCTGACAGCAATCATCTCCAAAGGGAAAAAAGTGCACTAACTTCTGCTAAATGTCTTTTGAGAGAAACAAAGTCAGTCTTGTGGGAGGTATTACCCAAGTTCTGAAGGAAGAGCCCTGGTAAGCATGTTGCTTGCTTGACCTTCTGCAGCAGGTTGACCCTGGCTGGGTGCCAGGTGCCCACTCTGTTGCTCCATTTGCCATTCACATTCTCTGAAAAATCCCTTCACCCAGGATTTTGCTCCTGGGAAGCTGAGAAGCCTCAGAGAAAAGGAAAACAATTTTTATCTCATTTACTTCTCCTGTGTTGTGCTCACATGTGGAATGTGTTTGGAGATTGTTTACCCACAGGTGATTGTTTCATTGGATTCTGCTGTGAGTTGTTTGGACTCTTTGGCCAATCAGGGCTCTGGAAAGAGTCACCAGTTTTCATTATTATCTTTTTAGTCTTCTGTAAATATCCTTTGGTAATTATTTAGTATAGTATAGCATTCTTTAATATAATATAGTATAATAAAGTAACAAATTATCCTTCTGAGAACATGGAGTCAGATTCATCATTCCTGCCTTCGTCAGGCATTTCCCTGCAAATACAGTACTCTATCCCTTTCCCACTGGGACACAGGATAGAATAAGATGGAGAACAACCAGCAGGGTGAGATAAAGCAGTTTTATTGCAGTAAAAGAAAGAGAGAAGCAGAGATTTGTGTGTGTGTGGGCTAGAGAGAAAAAATAGTCAGTCTTTACTTCCCATCAGCAGCAATGTTTGGACACTTCCTGGGAAGCAGTGTAACAGTTCCTCTGGAAGGCAAACACTGAAAATTCACAAATGCCCCCTCTTCTTGCTCTCTCCCTTAGCTTTTATAGCTGAGCTGACATCATACAGTATGGAATAGCCCTTTGGCTAATTTAGGTCAGCTGGCCTGGTGATGTCTCCTCCTCGGATCTTGCCCACTCCCATCCCCTTTGGTGGGGGAAGGAATTCCAGAGGGATGGGGCTGCTCAGCAGCAGCCAAAACTCTGCTCTCTTATCAATGCCCTGCCAGCTACCAGGGCAAGGCACAGCACTGTGAGTGTAGTGGACATTTTTGCTCCCAACGAGGGGGAGAGAATGATGCATCTGACTCCATCTTATGAGAAGGTTAATTAATTACTTTATTATATTATTTTATACTATATTACATTGCATTTAAATTGAATTTGTTAAGTGCTGAACTTTGCACACAACTGCACAGAATTTTGTGACTGTCAGCTGACAGTCCTGACACACACACACACACTTGGCCCTGATAGGCTAAGGAAACAAAACACCATCACTTTGGGTAAACAATTTTTATATTGTATTTTACTTTGGCACAACACAGGCACAGCAAATGAGAAAAGAATTTTTTTTCCTTTCTCTGAGGTTCAGAGAATGTGAAACCCAGAAATATTCTTGGGGAGAATTGTGCCTTACTTTTCCCTGTGAAGAGAAATGTGGCTACATGTGAGGGCTATGAATTTCCCCTTGGTCAGACCCAATACATCTTTTCAGCTGATGGGACATGAAAATGGGCAGATTAAAGAGGCAGAGCTCATCCCTTGGAGGAGCTCTTCTGCAAGAGGACAAAACAGAACAAAAAGAGAGATGTCATGGATCTCTGCTTCTCTCCAAGGCAAGAGCCAGCTGCACTGCCTTTGTGAAGGTGCCTTTCCTTGGTGGATGAATGCTGACTTTGTGGGGGATTGGTGGTGGCTGGGCACCTGGAAAATGTCTGTGATGGAGTTACTAAGCAAACTACCCTTAAAGGAATGTCTTTTGGGACTCTGTTGGTTGGCAGGAAGTTTAGGGATACATTCTAAACATTCTGGCTGAAAACTGTGATCTGTGTTTAGCCTGCAAGCCATTCTCTGCCCAGGGCTGCTGCTTCTTTGTTTTCAGCAGGTAGAAACGTACTGAGTGATGCTGCTTTTCCCTGTGGGATTAGCAACATGTCTTCTGACTAAACACTGCTATGAAGTGTTTCATTTCAGCCTTTGAATGGGAAATGTACCTTAAAATTGCACCTACTCAAATTTCAGGGCTTCACTGATTTACCAGGCTGGATTTCATACATGAGCAGGTTGGGTTTTGTTTGGAGTCAGAGCTTGTTTCTCTGTGACATGCCATATCAGGCAGGTACATGAGATAAAATGCAAGCAGAACATTCCATTGTTGGCTTTCTGCTTCTTTTGAAGCAGCAGAAGGATTAGATGAGGGATGCTGGGAGCTGTTCTCTGGTTTTCCAAAATGGCAAACACTCAGTTCTGGCTGTGCTCTTTCCCTGAAGTCTGTGTGATGCAGGTGATGGGCTGTAGGCTCATGGTTCATCAAAGCTCTGTTCTCACTGACTTCTTGTGTGACTCTGTGCATCTCCTTTCCCTTCTTTTTTCCTGGCTTCTGTTACCTATCTTCTCTATCCAGGCTGTAGATTTTCAGCACAGAAAGAGCTGTGCTGCAGAGTATCTGCCACCATGGGCTTTCTTCTCAACTTCCCAGGATTTCTTCTCCTCGGAAGTTGAGATGCCTCAGAGAAAAATGTAAATAATAATTATCTGACTCACTTCTCCTGTGTTTGGCTGCTTTATCCAACAGGTGGTTGGTTGATTGGTTTCTTGTGAATTGTTTTGACTTAATAACCAATCGCAGTCCAGCTGTGTTGGGACTCTGGGAGCAGTCACAAGTTTTCATGATCATTCTTTGTAACCTTCTGTCTGTATCCTTTGTCTTTCTTTAGTATAGTTTTAGTATAGCATTCTTTAATATAATATAGATCATAAAATAATAAATCACCCTTCTGAGAACATGGAGTCAGATTCCTCATCTTTCACCTTGTCCTGGGGACCTCACAAACACCACAACTGAGTGGATACTCCAGGCATTTTATTAGCAATATTAATTGTTATTGCCAACAATAATATTACAATACTTATTCCAAGGCAAGGAGGGGAAACATAAATTCTCTCTGGTGATACTCATCATGTTAAAGTATGTGTGCAACAATATCCCATGTAAGTTTTGTAAATATGCCATTATTGTTATAGCAGCAATGATGCTTCTCACAGCCCACAGAAATGTTATTGGGTTTTTTATGCAGTCAGCTATCAGTGCAGCACTGTATTAGTGCTTTATGTGTTTATACACACAACTTTTGCCAATAAGAAAGTGATATTTAAATAAATGTCATAGTTGTTATACTTAATAGCAAATATAGGAAACTTTATCACTTGAAATATTGAGTACAACTACATTTGTATCTTTAGAATATTTTGAACTCTAGTGAAGAGCAGTGACTTTTCAATGTAATCATCACATAGCAGGTGTGATTTTGCAATTTTTTAAATTTTTTTTTTCTGGATCAGTAATTCAGCAGTTGAAAGGCAGCTGGTGCCTCTCCAACAAAATGATTTCAGTTCTGGTTTGAAACCAGATGATTGCCCCTCTAGCTTCAGGCAGGAGGATGAGCAGGATTGCACTGTGCTGCTTCTGACCAGCAATGTTTGATCTGTTAGTGAAACATTGCTAAGCTGGAAAGTTGACATTTAAAAGCTGCTTCAGGTCTTCTTCACTCTTCTTTCTTTTCCAGTGGGGAATGATTTAATCTCCATGCCATGATTTGTTTTTAAGGAGGAGCAGTGCTCACTAAAAGAATACGATGTACATTAGTTTGGGACATACATTCTCTTCAGTCATGTTAAATACTTCTCTGTGGAACTACTGATATATAAAACTTGTTTTTCTGGTTTGTGTGACATAATTTTATGTCATTTAGGAAATGTAGTGAGGTGAGATTGACAAGATGTAGTTTTATTAAAATGCTTCACTTGGCTTGGTTTGAATGTAAATTTGAGGGACCATTGTCTAATGCCTTTTGCAGATGTTATTAAAAAAGAAATCAAAGATTCATAGAATAGTTTAAGTTGGAGAAGCCCTTTAGGATCGAGTCCAACTGTTAATCCAGCAATTCCAAGTCTACCACTAAACCTTGTCTCATGTTTCAGGTTTAAAGATTACTAAATAATAAATGAATATTGTCTTATTAGTGAGGTGTTGCGGTGTTGTGAGGGCCCCCAGGACGAGGTGAGAGGTGAGAATTTGACTCTAAGTTCTCAGAAGGTTAATTTACTATTTTATGATATTATCTTAAAAGAAAATGATATATTAAAACTATACTAAAGAAAGAGAAAAGAGACATCAGAAGGCTACACAAGAATGAATAATAATAACTCGTAGCAGACTCAGAGTCTAACACAGCTGGCAGTGATTGGCCATTAATTAAAAACAATTCACATGTTTAGATAAACAATCTGCAAGCTATATTCCAGAGGAGCAAAAGATGGAGAAGCTGAGGCTTCTCATCTTCTCAGGAGAAGAAATCCTGGCAAAAGAATTTTTCATAAAATATTACAGTGACAGTGAGGGTTACTTCTGAAAGGAGCCAGGACTAGGTAACACTGGTCAACTTCAAAGAAAAAACTCTTTCTGATGTTGTTTAGTTTCTAGCTAAATTTCCCCCTAAACCCTATGTAAAATATACATCAGTCCCCAAATCCAGGGTTTTTTTTTGGATGGGCTCTTCAATGATTTTGCCTGAACATCCCTTTTCAGCTCATGAACAGTATATTTTGCATCACTGAATGAAGAGCTATCTGTGACCTAAATCCACTTGCCAAGGGCCAGGTATGGGAAGGTCTTTCATTGGCTTAGTACCTATGGAAAAGGAGCTGGAGCAAACTGATAGCAATTTTGGAGAGCACACAAACTCTACCCACTCAGCAGCCTTTCAAAGGAGGCAAAATCCTGAGACTCCTTATTCAAGCAAAGCTGGCCTTTGAAGCCAATGATGAGGCTTATTTTATCTTTTGGACAATAAAAGTGGAGTCAGTTCAATAGAGCTCCAGGGAACAGGCAGGAAGAGCAAGGATGGATATAAGCAGTGAGGATTTTATGATGTTCCCTCAGTGTTCTGAATCTTCCCTTGCCCACCTCATGCAGAAACAGAGCCTGTATTCATCAGTCAGTCATTCTCTTTTATCCCATGCTTCCCATGGGCTCCTCTCTCCATCAGGAGCCCACCTGCCCTCCCCATCCCCAGCAGAAATCTCTTACCTCACCCTCTGCTGCCTCTTATCTCAGTGTGTCTTTTGCCCCCAGAAATTCACAGCTCCTGGGCTGGCATGCTGGCTGCTAGGCTTGGCTTACTAGCCTGAATAGAAAGCTAGTTATGCTCATTTTCATGAGCAAGTGTCAGGAAAATGGCTTTCCAGACTGCCTAACTCTTCCATTGCAGCCAAGAGGAATCTGTAGATTTTTGAAGAAGTGTGGACTGCCTTTCAAGTACCTCCTCAAATAGTTTTCTTTTGGCTATTACCACATTGAGCAGCTCAGTCTTCCACCATCCTTCTTCCTAGGGATTACAGATAAAGCCTTATCTCATCAAGGCAGCTGACCCACACTCCAGTCTGTTTTTCTGCTGATCCTAATGTTAGCATTAAATGCAACAAGATTTCATATAGTAATGTATTAGGACATAAATGTGCTCTACACTGACTCAGAATAACCTCTTTATTTCTCTCCAAATTTGCTTTATCCAAATCCTCTGAGTGTTTTCTCAGGGAACTTTATTCCAAGAGTGTTATTTGTCTGTTTTTCCCTGTGGATATTGATCAAATTGCACTGAAGTCAGTACAACATTTCTCAATGCTTTTCAGTATTTTACCTTCGGCTTTGCATGAATTTGTATTTTCCCAAGTTTCTTCTTATTTTATTCTAAGCTTGCCTATGTCACTTGCCTTCATTTCCATTGAAAAAAAAAAAAAAGGGAATAAGAAATGAAAAGAGGGAAAAAATACCAGGGAACAAACTGGGTGTAAAATACATGCAGAGATACTTTTTGTACCCATGAACTTCCAGTGTCCAGCCTTAAACATTCATTATTGGGTGCACTACATATAACTCACTAATTCCTACCCTCAACCTCTCTGGCAAAGGAAAAAGAAATTTCTTCCATGAGAAGGAAAAGAAATAACATTGGAAATACAGAAGAAAGATTAATTATTATTCTTTTCTCATATGCCATCAACCAAACCTTCTTTGGCCTCCAGGAAAGTTTCTGTTCATGCCACTCCTGGCTTGCTCTGCAGCCTGATGTCTTCCAAGCTCCATGAAGACTGAAGAACATTTTCCTGCCTGAAATCTAGATACCCTGACAGCAAACTTAGCTGAGTTCCAGGGTTTAATATGCCTGACAGGTGCCCTTCATAGCCTTTGTCTCTTGCTGGGGATGTCACCACGAGCATTATCTGGTTTGCTTCTCCAGATGGAGAATGAAGAAATGGTTCTCAGTGCTCAGTTTTCTGCACTGTGACTTGTTGGGGCATACAAGATGGCAATGAAGGTACTCAGTCTCATGTCTGGCTGGAAAATCTGTAAGAGATTTCTCTGGAAAAGACTTTGCAGCCTCAAACTTCCTCTGCCTTTAACACCAATAAAAGTGATACAAAGGGTGCTTGAGTGAGGAGTGAGGGGGAATGCATTGCCTGTGTTTTTAAAAGCCAGGAGTAAATGGTTGTATGTACACAAGGCATTTCCTTGGCCTCATGGATAAAACTGCACTGGCATACCCAAGAGCTTGTCCCTGACACAGCCTCAAAAAATACAGCTGCTCTTGATCCCTGGTAGTGACAGGTTAATGTGCTGTGTAAATCCCAGGGTGCTGCCAGGAGAACATCTCTGAACATGGCCCTGCAGTAATTCATTAAACATTATTAGATCTTTCTGCAGCTTGCTTGCTTGCTTATCAGGCCTTGTCATGTTTTCTTTTGGGCACAACAGGTTGCCTTGGTGTTCATTGAATGATGCACCAGAAAAGAGCAAAAGAGAGAGCTCAGAGACTGACACTGTCCATGAATTGTAAATAATAAGAACTTGATAAGAAAAAAATAATCAGAACATCTCCCTATTATATTTAATAATGAAACACCATGCTGCTATGTTCTTGGGTGATTGGATGTTCTCAGATGGGAAAATTAATGAGTTGAACAATAGACAATCTCATTTCTCTTTCCAACTGTGCAGAAATTAAATGTCAAATACAGCCACTTATTCTTCATTTCCACTTCTCTGCAGCATACTTTCCCTTATCAGGCTCCTAAAGGGAAAGTGAAGCAGGAGAGGGCACAAAAAACAACCTCACTTCTAAGAAGCCAGAAACACATTTAAAATGTTAGTATACTCTGTGAAACTCAAAGAGTGCTCTTTGTAATGAGAAAAGTTTCTGTGTAGGGCAAACTTCTGTTGTGCAAGGCCATCTCCCATGAATATTTTGAAATAAAAATGTAGTGGCTGTGTTTTCACAGCTGGAGTTCCAGGTGACAGTTGTGTGTCAAAGGAGTAAGTTGTGTCCTCCAGAATATATATCTAAATGTGAGCAGTACATTTGTTTCCCTGATATATACCTTATTTGCTTATTTCCACATGAAGTATGTTTAAAATGCTTTGAACAGAAGAGGAAAGCACAGCAGAAGGAAAATGAGTTCATAGAAGAGTGAACAAAGCAATTATCAGGAGATCAAAGCAGCAGATGCAGGCTGGTGACTTTGCAGTTCAGTTCTAACTAAGCTTTGGCTGAAGCTGTTCTTGTTCAGTTCTGATCAAGCCTAACAGAGCTTAGAAATTATGATTGTACGCTCAGGGTTTGAGTCTTTGCTAGGTTGATTCCCCTGATCCAACTCAAAGGTTATGTCCAAACTCTCCTTTCCTGTGGCCCAGCAGACTGCAGAAGACTTTTGGTGTGGACATCGGTGTTTCTCAATCCTGCTACATCTGCACCTGGGCAGCTTCTAGGTCCTTCCACAGCAGGGCAAGGAGTTGTGTCTGCTTCCTCACCCCAGCATTAAACCTTCACAGTTGTAAAACCTTTGCACCCTCCCTGGTAGCTCAAAGGACAGTCTGTGCAAGGGGCTGCCAGTGAGGACACCTTCCAACACAGCTGGCCATCTCCCTGTGCCTCTGGCCAGGAATTTGGGGGATCCCTGCACAAATAATATCTGCACTGGAAACTGTCACTGTCACTGGGTCACTGTCTCCTATACCAGCCTCTCATGGTGCATTATCCAAATGTTTGTGATGGGTTCTGCAGGAAGGGATGGAGCTGGAAAGCCAGGCAGCATTCACTGGTGGCTGTGAGTGGTCTCCCTGCCAAGCCCAGGTGGAACAGTCACATCCTGGATTATATTATTGCCATTATGATTGTGAGTGTCAGGAAGAGGGCTGGATGCAGGTGACAGAGAGGAGAGGGACACAGACCTGCTGCCATTTAGTTCAAGCTAACATCCCCAGCTGTGGCAAGCAGAGCCCTTGCACAGTGCCTGGCACAGCAGTGGGTGCTGCTGCTGCTGCTGCCAAGGGCACTAAGGCCCTACCTTGTCTCCTGCAATTCCTGCTCCTGCTCTCCCTGAGCTACTCCCAAGGATGGTGCTGGCAGTGCCAGCTCCAAGTGACCCTCCTGGGCTGCCCCAAAGTCCTGCCCACATCCTCTGGCACCACCCTTCCAATCCTAATAATTCTATGATATATGCAGAAACATATAGATACATATAGATATAAATGACAGATACAGAGATAAATAGAAATATAGAGCTATCTTCCCCATCTATAGATAAAGGTATATATACTATATATATGCTCTCTATATTAAATAGATATATAACCCTATATAAAAAATTCTATGTATAATAGGGAGTTATATGCATATACAGAGGGCTGTATATGTACACATATATGTACATATATGTATATATGGATAAATATATATGTATACGTGCATATATAACCAACTGGTTTCCTGACAAGAGGTTGCAACCAGGTGAGGGCTGACCCCTTTAGGGTCTTAAGCCACACCAGGGGAGGTTCATGTTGGACTTTAGGAAGTTTCTTCACAGAAAGGGAGATTAGACAGGGGAGTCACTGTCCCTGTAAGTGTTTAAAAGACTGGACATGCCCTGGTCTAGCTGGCACGATGGTGTTTAGTTAAATGTTGGACTCGATGATCTCAGAGGTCTTTTCCAAACGAATTGAACCTGCGATTTTGTGATATACGTGCATAGATATGACTACATATATATATATATATATATATATATATAAATATATATATATATATGCGCATGTGTGTATATATATGTATGTATGTATGTGTGTAGATGTAGGTATGTATATGTAGGTATGTATATATATGTGTGTACGTATATATGTATGTGTGTGCGTGTGTATATATGTATGTATATATATATGTGTGTGTATATGTGTGTATAGAAGCATACACTCCTCCAAGAAATAAATACAGCGCGGTGGGTGGAGAAAATTCCCCTCCGCCCACCCACAGCACCTATTTCTACCCCTCCTCTCAAAGCTCCTCCTCCTCCTCCTCTTCCTCCTCCTCCTTCCCCGCCCCAGCGCGGCCGGGCACGCCAACGGCGAGAGGCGTTTTGTCCATGCGCGGCCGCCGTAGGGCCCGCCGGGGCAGGCTGGCGGTCGCCATAGCGACCCGGCCTAGGCTGGGGGTGGCCTCGCTCGGTCGCGGCGGGCGGGGCGGTGCCGAGGGACGGCTCGGGCCGGCCGGGATGAGCCATGGCCTCCGTGAAGGTGGCCGTGCGAGTGCGGCCAATGAACCGCAGGTGAGTGTGGGGCCGCCGCGGAGCCGGTGTCGCTGACAAGGGGTGCGGGGAACACCGTGTCGCGGCTCCGTGTTCGGGCGGTGACAGCCGCACCGGGGGCGGAGCTCTGCCGGGCATTCGGGGGCTCTCGGCGCTCGGCTCAGCCGCTCTGCCCAGCTGGGGGCTCTTCTCCTCCCGGGGAGGTTGGGAAGTGGCTCCCGGTGAAGCGGAGAGCAGCGGGTCCTTGCCTGGGAAGTTGCTTTGGTCCTTCTGTCATGACGGGAAAGTTACTCTGGTGAAGATAGAAAACTCTGAGAGGAGGGACCTGTCGAGGATGTATATACAGTCAGGCTTCTAAAATGTGACAGAAACCTACTTTATCTGGAAACAGCAGCCTTTTCTACCTGCTTGAGAGAGGGAGATTGTTGTCTAGTTAATTTGGAGCCATCGTGGTAAAAGGTTATCAGCTTATGCTCAAAATATGTATATCTATATCAATCTATATATCTATATCTATCTAAATATATATATGTGTATCTCTCTCTCTCTCTCTCTCTCTCTATATATATATATATATATATATATATATAAAAACCAGGCAGTCTGCTGCATTTACTGTATGGACAGGAGTTCATCACCCACTTCCTGAGATGTGTCTGGGAAATAAACACCGTTTTCTTTCATGAAATATGTGCATAGTATGCACGACAGAGTTAATGGTCTAATTTAGGGACCATATGTGGAAAACTGTCTGATTCTACTGCCAGTGCTCTTCCTCTTCCCTTGTTCTGAAGTCGTGTAGCCAGATGAAAAGAAAAGTGGTTTAAAGCCCAGGCAGCCCATCAGGCTCCTGCTGTTCCTCTCACTGGATGTGATTCAGGTGTTTAAAACACACAATTTGTCACATCTGAAAGCTGTTCAAGATCTTGTTATTTTCAGTGAGGGAAAAACAAATCTTAGGAGAATAGAGCTGATGAAGGTAGGAAGGGGAAAATACTGCAGGCTGGTTTTGAATAATTCAGGTGGTTGGAGGTCTGGGTTGGTGAATAATCTTGTCACACCCTTTTGCTTCCCCCTGCCCTCTGCCTCGGGTCTAACCATGTGGTTCTTAAAAATTTAAAAAATTATTCTATATATACACTCCACTTTTCCTTCAAGAATCTCTGACAACAGTTAGCATAGGTCTTCAGGGTATTGATAAGACTTGTCATGTGCAATGTTTTGGTAGCATGGAGAAGTTTTGCAGGAGGAGTGTACCTGTGGTCTGCTAAGAGACAAAAGAGACACAGGGATGGAAAGCACATGGCAGAAGAGAGGGATGGTAATTGTGACAGGCAGTGGAAACACAGACCTGTGAGTGTCAGTCTGCAAGTGTTGTAAAGGAATATCAGACAAAGACTCTGCACATGGTGACTCTGTTGCATGTGGGAGGATTACTTGGATGGGACTGGATCTGAGCATACCAAGAAAATGATGAAAATGGTGTGGTGCAAGGGGCAAGCTGAGGAAATGTTTTTTGTCACAGCTGTGTGGCAACAGGCAGGCTTACTCTGAAAACTGGTGTCTGACCATGCAAACTGTGAAGAACCTACCAGTTTAAATTGCTAAAACCTTGGAGTTTATGGGATGCTGTTAGGTGTTTGTGAAACACTATAAGGAAGCTGGATTTAGTGCCCTGGGATGTTGCTTTTTAGTATTGATTTTTTTTTTAGAGGCACAGTTGGTGTTTGATGTGAGAGCCAGCCCTGGAGTCACTGGTGTTCCTCTCTATCAGTCACTGCTGGACTCACAGTGTGTTTTGTAAAACCCTAACCCTGGGAGGATCCAATAGCTTTTCTTCTTGCAGTAGGAAAGGCATGCTGAACTGTAAGCCAGGAGCAGTAATCATATTTTTCTGAAGTGGCCTCTGGAGATCATCTAGTGCAGCCTCCCTGCCAAGGCAGGGGCACCTTGGCAAGTGTTCCCTTGCATATGTCTTCTCTCAGCTGTGCTCCCTTTGCCTTTTTGGGTCCCTGGAGAATTTTACAGAGGAAAGGCCTTTCCACCTATTCAAAGGATCTTTACAACCAGATGTTCCTTCTCCAGCACTAAATTTCAAAATCCTTACCATGACACTGTATGGAGTTAGTTTAGTTAAATTTGCTTCGGTTTGTTTGAAGTTTAATAATATATTGCAGCTTATTTCATGAGTCATTTTTAATTAGAGAAGACACAGCTGATGAATGGTTGTAGGAAGACTCCTGCATTATGGAGCAGTTGCACTGTGTGGTCTCACAGCACTGCTAATTGTGCACTAAGTCATGAACAAGGATTTTGGAATGAAATGTGATGGGGAGAGGGTTGTTTAAGGATTATTTACTGTTCTATTGCTTAGCTAACAAACCTTTTTGCTTTCTTCTGTGATTTATTTTTAGTCTTCATTTTCTCTGGCTTGACCTGTCAAGTCCTTAACCATTTAAGTCCTTAACCATTCTTCTTGGAGTAACATCCCAAATTGTGTTACACAGATGTTACACTGAAATATTTTGATTCTATCTCTGTATAATGTAATGGAAGTATGTCTAATGGCTTTACAGTTACTGCTTTGAAACCAGCTGTAGCATGAGCTTAGAAAGTTCAGTTACTTGGTGAGTCTGCATCTGTCTTTTGGTTTCCCTCATTCAACACTGAATTGCCACGACAGCCCTTAAGTCTGTGCTTACAGCTGTAAGTTTCTGTAAAGGCAGCAAAAAAACCTTCAGCTGGCTGAAGCCTTGGTTTTGTCATTGGATAGAAGGGGAGTGAGCTTGGGTGTATGGCATGAGGGTTAAAAGCTTTTCTATTTGGTAGTGGGGAGACAGAGAAAGTATGTTCTATTGCATAGAGACAGCTTTTGAGTGACTCTGGGATTTGTTTGGGTTAAGATTTGGTACTTTAATCCACAAATAAGTCTGTGTGATTATTCATTAGATACAAGGCTGGCCCTCTTGGATAACTTCTGGATTACACCTGAAAGTGAAAGCAACTCCTCTGCTTGCAGAGCTGGAGGCAGAGTACCTTGGGAGATCTACAACCAATATCTTATCTTTAACTGCTTGCACAATCCAGGCTGTAGTATCAATAGCAGAGTTTTCAATGGTTCAAGTTAATAGAGCAATGCAGAGGACAGAGATATAAAAAAAACTGTTTTGTTTCACAAGGAACTTGTGAATGGATTGTTTTTGTAGCAGGAAAAAAAAAATAAACAGGTAAACAGTGAAGAGTCACCTGAGTTCTTTATTTCCATTCTAAATGTTTACAAGTAGTTTAGGTAGGAACTTACTGGGAGTATGAAATTTATAATTAAATATCCATGCTTTTTAGAATTGAGAAGAGAAGCAAAAAACATGCATGGAAAATGTATTATAAGATTGTCAATGCAGGGAAGAGGGAATGAATTGGTGTCTCATAAATTACAAGTTTTTAAGTACGAGTTACTGTATATTTTTCATTTTCAAGTTACTGTGTACATTTTTAATTTTCATAAGCTTATAAAGAGACAGTGTTTTGACAAAATGTGTATAACATTAGTGTATCACAGGTGAAATAAGGAATGATGGAGTGATTAGAAGGAAGGACACTCACAGCTAAATACCATATCTATCTCTGAAGTAGATAGGGAAATTTTTACTGCATCTATTTCCAAACACTCACTACTGGTTGTTGCTCTTTAGAGGTGTCCAGAGTGATCTCAGATAACAAAACTCAGAGCTTAAATATGGCCAAGTGTTGCAATACTGTCACTTTCTGAACTACTGTACCAATGAGGATAAGCCATTTATCAGCCAGCTGAGTCTGCTATTTCCTATGGTAACTGTTTGAACTTCCATTTTAATAATGGTGCTTGATTCATAATCATGTGCAATTCCTCTACTATAGAAAGATATAGAAGTTGAAAGATCCTTAAGCATGGGGTGAGGCTCTGGTGTGCTTGGGGTGAAAGTATATCTGTCTTGCCTCTGCCTTTTTATGTGGTTGAGTTTGAATCCAGTAAAAATTTACTTTGCTGAGTTGGTAAGATGAAATAACTGTTCCGAGTGTGGCTTTTTTACCTTGCCACATTTTGTGTTCAGAACCTTGAACATATTTCATAACCTCTGGCAGATTCTTCCTTTGAAACATTTCTCTCCCTGAAAGTAAGCTGTGCATATATGTACATCTAAGCCCCTTCATCAGTGTGCTGCTGCTGTTGTTGGCACTGGATCAGTGCATAGTGGTGTAGACTGATCCAAACTCTTGGATCATGTAAACTTGATACTAAGAATGCTTGAAGTCTGAAAGAAAAAGTGTTCTTAGTTTTGTAAGATACATCAAGAAATGTTTTTACTTTCTATCTTTCACCTCTTCAAAAGGAATGAACTGTAGGGAGAGTTCTATTCTACAGTATGGTCATGAATCTTGTCAGGATAGGTCTTCTACTACAGGGAGGAGCAAAGAAGTGAACATCAGCCTGACAGTGTCCATGTCCTCTCACCTTAATAATCCCTACCTAGTACTTGTTCAGATGTGGGTTACAAAGTGGGGAATCTGATCTGTGTCTTACCCTGTAGGTGAAATGACATGATTTTTGTGTGGCCACATGTTCAAGATGTAAAACTTGAGAGTAAAGAGAGGTGAGCAGGACATGCAGATGTAGTTGTTCTGCAGGGACTGTTGCTCCCTGGTTTTGGTGGTACTTGATGTTAGACGTGGTGAGAATGTGTTATTTGAGAACAGACATCAGCAGTAAGTTATGACATAAACATTTGTGATTAGGTGAAAATGCTCTCAAGGATTATAAAGGTTTCAGAGATGGTAGCTGGGCTGCTGTTTCTGTCTGTAGTTCTGGAATGAAGATGCAATTGAGTGTTTGCTAGGAATCGTGGGTGCTGTATATTGTGAGGGTCCTTTAAATGGTATCTAGGCAGATCATATATTTGAGAAAGGGGTGTAGTAAGCTGGGTTATAAGGTTGTAGACAGACCATTAAAAAATGAGGAAAGGCTGGAGAACCTGCTCTTGAAGCAACTGAAGTAGAAGCAACAACTTGCTCACAGCAGAGCATTGACTCGAAGGACTAGAAAATTAAAAAAAAAAAAAAAAACAAAAAACCAGAGCCTTGTGGCCGTACAGAAAAGTGTTGGTTGTCATATATAAGAATAAGAGCTGTCAGAAATCTTACAATCAGTACATTTTAAGGCTTTTTTTTTTTTTTTTCTTGTGTAAGAGTAGTAAATAGTGGTATCCAAATAGTTCAGGTCTGTTTATATAGGAATGGAAAAAGCAGTTGGGAGGTGAGGAAAAAACCACCTAAGTTATCTTACTCAGGAGTTTAAGGAGAACACTGCAGGTGTAAAGCAGAACAGATGCTTTTCTGAAGAGCATAAATTGAAGAGGTCTAACCATGTGTTTGGTAAGGGGTGGTAAAACACAGTACTGGACAGCTGGGTTAAGGAGCAGGGTCTGAGGAGAGTGTCCTTTGCTAAAATAAGAAGTTAAGTCAAATAGAGAAGCCATCAGCAAGGATAAGAGCTGACTGGGAGTTTGGGTGCCACAGGTCAGGATATTCTAGAGAAACTTGTTGGACTCTCCTTAGGCTTTTCCACAATAGCAAATGTCAGCAGCTCAAGGGAGCTGAAACTTGGGGGTTAGAGAAACTTAGGTAGCTGAAACTTAGAGGTTTAGCACTAGAGAATGCCAGCACTCTCTGGTGTTTGTTTCTCTACAGTTTCTCATCGTTTCTGAAGTACATGGTCTTTAAATGTTAGTGACTTGTTTTCCTCTTCTTTCTATGCCCTTTCTCTCAGTGGTTAATTTTTGAAGGTTTTCTGCTTAGAAGCAAGGGATTTGAACTTAGGAGTGTGCTGCACTCTCCGTGTAATCCTTGTTTGCAAATACAGTTCAGAGCCAAGCTCTTAACCTGTGGTTGGTGCTTCCCCCAGCAAGCCCCTGTGTTAATATCTCCTGAAATCCTGTTTCTGGAACCTCATTAACTGAATTAGATTGGAAAAGATCAACAAAAATGATGGGAGTCCTTGATTCAAAGAATATCAGGCTACATGTGTACTCTATGTGTTATAACTACCAGAATAGATTAGGAGATGCAAATCTAAATGTATTTTCAGGGCTTAAATGCTCAAAAGAGAAATTAAATACTTAATTATGGCTCCTTCTAAATATCTCTGGAGTAATGGAATGAAGCTAATAATGGATCAGCTTAAACAGTATCTAAGGAATTACTGCTGGTGGGATAGTGCAGGTTGTGTAAGCATCTCCTGAGGCTCAGGCAGTTGGATAGAGCTAATACCTTTTAAGAAAATCATTAGGGGAAATCTTGCTTCAATGGGAAGGTAAGACTAGACCTGGTTGACTGTTAAGTAGCTCCTGGGCTTGCCTTTCTGTCTCACACCTCCTCTTCAGTGGTTTTTGCACAGCTTTATACACAGAAATGAGAATAAATGGGGTATGCAGGCTTTAAAATTGGATCTTGCTCTTTTCATGTAGCAAAGAAGGTGGATCAGGAGGGAGAGTCCCCAAGTGCAGAGCTTTATCCTTGTGTTGGTGAGCAGCAAAACTGGAGTGGACTTGTGTAGCCGTGTGTCTCTTCTCACAGAGAAAAGCAAGGCACAACTTCCCAAGAATATTTCTGGAATTCATATTCTCTGAACCTCAGAGAAAGAAAAAACAATTGTCATTTACTGCTCCTGTGTTGTTCAAGTGGAAAGCAATGTGGAAGACTGCTTACCTGAAGGGAATTGGTAGTTGGATTCTGGTGTGTGAGTGTTTTGATTCACTGACCGATTGAATGCAGGTGTGTGTGTTGGGACTGTCGGCTGACAGTCTCGAGATGCTGTGCAGGGGAGTGCTTGGTAGATTCAGATTAGATGTAATGTAATATAGAATAATAGAGTACAATAAAGTAATTAATTAGCCTTCTGATAAGATGGAGTCCTCCTCATCATTTCTCCCGGACGTCGGGCAGAAATATCTCCGATAGACTTGTCCTGCAGAAGAAGCTCCAGTGAGTTTCAGCCAAGAACTGGACTCCCAGTGACTGGAGAGTTAATAGCTGGGACTGACAGTTAATTTTCCATAAACCATCTGAGGTTGGGAAGCCCACTTAGAGCCTCTTTAGTGCTTTAATGCAAATACTTCAGAAGTTTTTCAAGCGTGTGGATTTCTCACAATCATTACTTTGTTTAGTCTGTCTCCCTCCATAGCGTTGAAGAACAAAGACCTTCCGGTGCCAGCCGGGCTGGAGCACAGTGGTAGTAGCATGGACACATGTGGGGAAGTGTATTTAGACTGGCCTCATGTAAAGTTGGCAATCCCCAAAGCTTTCTGGTCTTAAGCATTTTGAACTAAAACTGGTTTTAGAATAGTGTTTTCCAAGTCCTTTGTTTGAGTATTATCAAACACATTGCCAGGTTACATATGCATGTTATATCACTGAAATGATGATCAAGAAAATACTTTTAACTCCTTCTTGTTGAGAATTCCCTGAGACCAGAAGAAAAAAAGCTGAATAAGTCTCTCTGAATTGTAGCTTTCCTGAGGAATTGAAGTAAGAGAAAAGTGAGTCTGTTTGTTTTTCAGGCTTTGTTTATTTGAAATTAAGACTAGTTATGAAATAAATGGGATTAGCACTCGGCTCTTCTAACCTAACTGAGCCCTTGGACTTGAAAGACTCTTAGAAGTCTGAGTGTCTGAAAGGCAGGTATTATTGGTGAGAACAGCTGGTTGAAGAGCAAAGTACTCTGTTTTGCAGAGGCTATGAGTACAAAGCCAGGGTTATTTACTGAGAGAGGGTTTTTCAGAGTTATTTAACAAAAGGAGTGCATAGATGGTACTCAGCATCTTAATTGCTGATGGGCTGAAGTTTATTGTTGATGAGTCAGATACTTCAGATATTAGCTTTATGGAGACTCTTCTTCAAAGAGTTTATATTGTAAATACAAAGCAATAGTGAGATACATAAGCTTGGAGTACACTCATAATTTTTCTGTGTGCTTATACATTGGAAAGATATTGGTACTCAGATAACTGAACTGATTTATTTTTCAGTTCAGATTGTTTCTTTGTGTCTCAGTAAAGGAAAAAAAAGTCAGTGGAAAAGCCTTACGGATTGCTTGAGGAGCTAAAAGAGCCATGAAGTCAGGCACAATTTTTTCCCCCCTGAATTTCTAATTTACAGACTTCCTACTCCAAAAGATAAGGGCACTGCGGGGCAGTTGTGAATTTCTGAATCATGTTTTGCTGTACACAAGAGGTTAAGATAACACTGTCTTTGACTTGGGATTGCAGAACTAAAAGAACAAATTGGAAGAAACAAGATATTAAAAACAAGTACACAAAGTATCAGGAGTCCTAGAAAACCTTCATAGTGGTATAATAATTACAACAGCATTCCAGAATGTCATTCATTTCAACGATTGTGTTTGAGGTTATTTTTTATGTTGCTTCTGTCAAAGATGGGCTTTTGCTACATTTTCTTAAAGGCTGCTATCAGAAATGTGTCAGAGGATTCACATGTGGCTATCTTAAAACTTTAGCTGTGCAGCACTAGTTCCCACTGGTAAGACCATTTCTGAACCTGGTCAGTATGCAGGCAAAGCAGGAAAGTTGCTGTTGAGGCAGTCTTCTACTTGAAGATTAAACCTTTTCCAGGTTATTGGGAGACATCATTGACCATGGTGCATGTAGATACAATAACTTTAAGTTAGCTGCTGCTTATGATTTAGAAATTTGCATATGTGGCCACTTACCAGTTGTGATCAGAGTTCTTGGAAGGTGGAGCTACCTAAAATATTATATTGTGTTTGTGGGGTGTTCCATGGCAGGAAGGATGATGAATCTGACTCCATGTTCTCAGAAGGCTAATTGATTATTTTATGATACCATATTATATTAAAGAGTGCTATACTGAACCATACTAAAGAAATACAGAAAGGATACTTACAGAAGGCTGAAAAGAGAATAATGAAAACTCGTGACTCTTTCCCAGAGTCCCAACACAGCTTGACCTTGACTGGCCATTGAATCAAAACAATTTACAGCAGAAACCAACAAAACAACTACCTGTTGGTACACAATCTCCAACCACATTCTAAAGGAGCAAAATGCAAGAGAAGCAAATTAGATAATTATTTTTTTCTTTCTTTTCTGAGGCTTCTCAGCTTCCCAGGAGAAAAATCCTGGGTAAAGGGATTTTTCCAGAAAATGTGAATACCACAGTATTATTACTGTTAATAATAATACTGTGGTATTCACATTAATTAAAAAAAATTTAAGAAGCAGATCAGGTGCATGATTTCATGTAGTGATCAATCTGTATGTGTTACTGTGAGTGTGCATAGTTTTCCCAAGAACACTGGATATCATTTGACAGAAGACAGCACAAAGACACCTGTATGTTCATATTTTAAGAGCATTACTGCAATATATTAAACTGCTGGTTTTCAGTGTTGTTGGTAAAATTTATTCTTATGGCTAAAAGTGTTTAATATAGGCTGTCCTTCATACAAGAACCAATATATGTGTACTAGTATAGACTTAGAGTTTATTTCTGTTTCATGACATATAGAAGATTTCCCTTGTGTCTACATTCTCTGTCACTGGATTTATTGTTCTGTTTTCAGCTGCACAGTGGAGAAAGTCCTGGGAGTAGCAGAACTCTCTCTTTTAATTCTTTTCAAATTTGCCATTTTTTTTTAAACCAGTAGAAGGGAGTGGGGGTATCATCATAAATCTGCACAAGCAAATGATGAATATTCTGTTGATCACAGAAAACCCTATGCCCATACAAAACGTGCCTTATGACAAAATTCTCTTTCAAAGTACCAAATAGGTGCAGAGTTTCTGTTTCTTACTGAGACAAATGCAATCTGATCATTAGGAAGCTGTTTCTTTTCCTTTCAGTCCCCAGGAGTTTTTCCTTCTGTTTTCTTTTCTGGCTGGAAGTGAGGTGAAACTGAAGAGCTGGCACAGCTCATCTGTCAGCCAGCTCGGGCTCATTTAGGGCTTTTGGATCTGTTGGCTGATGTCAGCTGGGTTTGACAGCATAGTAAAGGTCTTGAAGATAATGAAGATGTGCTGTCAGAGAAAATGGGCAGCTGTCAAGGAGCCTCCAGAGCTCTCCTGAGCAAGGGGGAGGCTGCCACCCTGATCAGCTGTCACTGGATGCCCTGAGGACTCCTTTCAAACTGAGCCTGAAGGACTTCTGACTGCGGTTGTGCTGCTTGGTGTACAATGTACAGGTGTTAACTTTAACATGTTCGTGTAACATGGCTTCAGCCATTTAATTGTGGCCTTGGAGCCATATTAGTCAACACCATGGCATGACTTGGAGATTAGGATTTGGAGAGATTCATTCACCTTTTTTCTGCATTGGTCACAGGGAGCTTAGGATATGCTGTGCTGTTGCCCTACTGTGATTTCCCCCCTCTCCCCATTTCTCTTTCCTCCTTGCAGTTAATTGCTGGATGACTAGCTGAATTGAGCAATAGTAGAGGGGTAATTACAGCACTGGGCTGGTGTATTTGCTGGCATCTGTGCCAAGAAACTTGCCTGCACGATCACTTTGTCATTTGGTTAGGGGCCAGGGGATCACGGGTTGTAAATTTCCGTCCCTTGTGATCCTGGAGCTCCACGTGGTGCATGAAAGAGCAGTGAGAACATCCTGGAGGCTGTCCCTGAGCGCTGCTGTGGGAGCAGATTTGGCTCTGGAGGGAAGCAGGATTTCTTAAAGCATCAAAGCCTTAATTGTGAACCAGTTTTGGCAGCTGGTCTCTTTATGTTGCTTTGTGATGGAGGCTGGAATTTGCAGGGGCAGAATCTTTGGTTAAGTGGCTGAAGCTCTTCTCTGGATGAGGTAGGGCAAGTGGTTCCTGTGGATGCTGGTGGAGCTGCTGGAGGGTTCTCCTAGCCCTGAAGGTTACCCAACACTGCAGTACAGCTGTTTACAGCCTGAACCTCATCCTGAGGTGACATCGTGATGCTGGTGTCCCCATCATCTGTCTTTTTGCTCAGAAATGGGTCTTACAGCTTTAAGCTATGCCCAGAGAGAGAAGGAGTGGAATTTTTTATGCTGTATTTAAAACACAGAGATAAGAGTTCAGCTTTGTCTGAGCTTGTGGCAGTGCTCTCTGAGTTCTCTGCCACAGAGAGAGAGAAACTGAAGCTCTCTTGCTTTTTTGCTGGTTTTCCTTGTTAGCTATGGCAATAAAGGTTTTTCCAGAATTGTTTTTTTTCTGGAACTGTGAAAAATTCTCATTGTGAACACTTTGCATGTTAAATAAACAGTTTTTTCCATGTTTCTCCAAGGAGATTTTCTCCCAGACCAGTTGTGGAGGGGCTGCTGAATCCTGCTCTTTAGAGAAAACAAATCTGTCCCAAACCAAGACAGCCTTTAACTAAGGTGAAACTTGCAGTCAAAACTTTTTGGAAGTGACTTGGCCCTGATGAACTGCATTAAATGAGTGCCTGGAAATAACTGCCATCAAGCAAGAAATTGGTTTTTATGAGATGCTTTTAAACTCTGTATGTGTACAATAAATTATATGCAGCTGTCTCATATTAAAATGAAGCTTGGGTATTTGATTCCTGTTAATTTTTTCTTCCACTTCTTTCAGGTTGGCTTATTTATTCTGATCCTACTATTCCTGTTTTAGGTTGTCCTCTCACCAGCCCTTTTCCTTCAAAAATGCAAAATTCTATTTGTGAATTGTATTATTGGCTAGTACTTTCCAAGGTCCTTTTTTAAAACCTTGAAATCCTCATTCTTTAATAATGTTTAATAATATTATCAGTATTATCCCAAAATTAATTAATTAATTTAGGCTTCTCAGAATTTTATGTAGTTCATATATGGGTGTTAGACTTTAAATCTTTGGTACCAGTATTCCATTATTGAGTAGCTTTAGCAGAGTAATATGGAGATCTGGCTAGGTCTGGGAAAGAAAGCGCTGACATACTTGATTATTTCCCCTTGAATGCCTTAAACATGGAGAAATAAAAATAAAAAAAGCAATAATTTTTGACCAAGGTTCTTCCTGCCTGGAGTTCTTACAGACTTCCTAGAGGAAGCAAGTTACAGTTTGCATTTGAAACAAATTTTTGTAGGAGGATTGACCATTTAATTGGGCCAAATTGTTATACCTTTGCTGAACAAATAGCTCCAGGCAGGTGGAGGGTGTGGAAGAAGCAGGATGACTGGGAGCCATCCACAAGCTGCATTACTGCAATGCCAAGATCTAGTTCTTGCAAAAAAAAAAAAAATACCATTGGACACTTTTCTCCATTTCCATGTTTATTATCTGTAGCTGTATTTTGGTGTTTCAGTATCTTAAGTCTAGATCTAGTAATCATAAGACATGCCTCAAAGTTTTCCATGGTAGATCTAAATTCAATTGTATAATTAATGCTGTAATTATTACAATTTTCTCTTTCATTAGCTCTAGAAAATAACCTAATGTGTTGATATTTACTTAAGCATTTTTATTTACCTAATCTTTATTCATTAATGTAGATTTTAAAATGGGTTTTGCTTTTCTTTACTATTTCTGCTGGAAAACCGAATATGAACAGAGTAGCTGGAGAACAGAGATGTGGCTCATCTAGTGCACCACGAAGAAGAAAAAACACTAAGATCTTAAACTTGGTTGTCCTTTTATTGGGAAGAAGTTTCTCTTTTGCATTTTGTGCTGGTGCAAGTGAATATCAAGCAGTGTGATACAGCACTTTATTGCTTTAAAGCCCTCTGCTTTGCTCTGCCCTGGTCAGGCACACCAGTTTGTCAGGTGACTTTGCAGATGATTGTGGGACAGGCGTGTCAACATTTGAAGAGGGAGGTTTTGTGTGCTGTGCAGCTCTTCCTTCTGGCTCTTTTTTCCCTGTGCATGTTTTCATTAGCACAGGAGGTGGTGTGCTCCAGGTTGTCATTCAGGAGCAGCCTGTATTGCTCTTATGACTAACAATAGTGATATTGCATCTCTGGCAAGCAGGTTGGTACATGCTGGGTTTAGACACCAAGCTCAACATTTTTTATGGTATTTTTGAAAACAGTCAGAAACCATTGTGAAATGAATGCAAGTGCATGAAAACACTTATTTGGAACTGGATTTTTTCCTTCCTGGCATCCTTGTGCTTTGGGAAGCCAAAAGCCTGTGTAATTCTCTGTTGGTAGTACAGCCTCTCTCCTTTGCTCCTGTGATGCTTCAGAACTCAAAACACGTTTGGTACCTTATTTCTAAAAGAGTTTTAAAATGCTGGGTTTTTGTGCTTTAAACATTCAGTCCTGTTAGCTAGACTATATGGATAAGTGGGAACTGCTGCTGGTGGAATGTTGGTGGGAAGCTGGGGCTTGTTTTGTTGAGTTCTGTTTTGCCCTTCCTTATAGCCATGTATTTGACTTAACTGGGTTTTGGATCAGAGTACTTCCAATTAAGAACAAACCACTTAATTGACTTGCAGACTTAAATTTTGGAAGTGGGTTTCCTCACACTTCTGCTCTGTTTCTAGATGAAGGAATTTGGAGGCAAGCCCAAGTGCTTCAAATATATGCCATAGAAGTAAATAATCATTGGGCACAAGAATTAAAAAGTAAAATAATAATTAATTAATCTGAGACTTGACTGTGGCAGGCTGATGGGTGGAAATATGACTGGATGGATAACTGTGGTATGTTTTATTTAACCTACTCAAGTCTGTTGTTTTTTGGTTGTTTTTTTTTTTTTCAGGGAGAAAGATCTTAATGCAAAGTTTATTATTTCAATGGAAAAAAATAAAACAACAATCACAAACTTAAAGGTGAGTAAACACAGTTTATAAAAGGAAGTTGTAACTCAATAGCTGCCAAAATATGACTGGACAAAACAGTGATGCTTGCTGCACTGTGGTCAATGGCCTCTAGTTGTTAAAATACAGTGTTAAAGTAATGTTTTGGGCAAACCAGGTTACACTGTTAACTTTCACTGTAGTTTTCTGAACAGCACTCTCTAGGCTCTACCTCATCATTTCTTCAAAGGTTTATCACTCAGGTCGTTACTTAGCTGGGACATGAAAGCCAACAATAGAATAGAGGTGTGTTTCTGATAGCTATTAAGTCTCTGCTTCATCTGTAGAATTCTTCTGAAATTCCCATGAAAATGAACCAACCCCAAAGTACCCATCACTTGCTATAACCTTTGATGGTATATTTTAACATTTCTCTCAGCAAGAGAATCCGTGTGCAGCAAATTGGTTTTTGCAAGATACTTTCTCATGACTAATATATGAAAAGTAGTTTCAGAGTGTAGTTTCTTCAGAGTGATCTGGAGCATGGTGAGTATTGCTGAAGTACAGTGTCAGCTGTCATGTCTTGAGCATGATGATTGCCTTAAACAGCAGGTATGTCACACCTTTTTAATTATGACTCCATGTTGAAGGGCTGTTCATGGTGCAAATATCTCTCTGGCTCCTATAAATTATATGTGTAGGATAATCCCTGATTATAATAACAGCATATATGGACCCATTTAACTGAACCTAAGTATTGTGACAAAAATGTGCTGTGGGGTTAGAAGCAGTAAGCTAAAATTGAAATAAATCCTGCTGTGCTGTTTTATGAGGTGGCTGTCTTTCTTACTGAAGGGCATGCCTCCTCCGAATTTTGTCAGTGTTGTTGGAATGATAACCTGACCTGTCATACATTTCTAAATGTGCATAGCATTATGTTAGATTTACATGCTGATTATTTACTGTCAAATGTTTTTAATTACTTCATCAGGATGTGTTGTACCAGCTCTATTTTCTTTTTTTTAATAGATCCCAGAGGGTGCTACTGGAGACACAGGACGAGAGAGAACAAAAACATTTACCTATGATTTTTCCTATTTCTCAGCAGACAATAAAAGCCCCAACTTTGTTTGTCAAGAAATGGTAGGATTTCTGATCTTAATAATTAATCTTTTTCCTTTCCCTTTTCTTTGTCTTGGAAGCATTCATTGAAACTTCTTTCCATTGAAGGTGCTTCTTCTGTAATTTAGAAGTTTTCTAGATACCTGAGAGTCTGAATTTTGCTTTGTTCTTTTTTTTTTTAAACTTATCTAACAGTGTAAGTGGTGTGCTTTCTAATACAGCAGGCTGAATGCCTTCTTTCAAGTTCTTTTTTCTGATTGGTGTTGTATAAGGTCAAGTTAGAAAACATTTCTGAGCACTGAAATTGGTTTTGAAAAGCTTTTTCTAAAAAAATCACTTTAGAGAAACAAGCATATAGCTTTAATTCACTTAGAAACAATCTTACCTGGTTGAAGTGTGGTGTGGATTTTTTTTTTTTTCCCTCTTGGTCCAAAAGCCTTGGTACACATTGAAGAAGATTCTTTTTTCCCTTCTCCCTTGAGTACTCACCTTAGGAAAAGACAAAACAGTTTTTCTTTCTGCATAGTCAGAAGAGAAGATTAAACTTGGAGCTGTAGGTGCCATTCAGGTAAACAGATCCTTTGTGACCTTGCATTTCATGGGAATGTTGAGCTTTTTGGTTTTTTCCCATTCCCTAATAAATTTATTAAGTAAATCTCAAGTAAGTTGTGATTGCTGACTTCTCTTTTGATGCTGTAAGCTTCAGCTGGGAGTAGTTCTTTCCCCTTAAAATAATGCAACAGTTTACTGAATATCCTGTGAGCCAACGGGGTACATACCTTCTCAGTATGTATCCCATCTGTTCAGGAGCCCTTGAAATCAGGGATGCTGTAATGGCTAATCCTAAAAAGCCTCTCAATTAAAACTAGTAATAAGAAACAGTAAGTTGAAACCATTTTTAAATATTTATGAGAATGACAAGTTTTGCCATATATATATATACATACATATATATATATATATGTATATATGTGTGTATATATATATATCTCATGACTATAATTGATGGGAATTTAGACTTGGAATTTTTCATTTAACCATCAGGGTAAGTGATAAATCCTTTTATTTTCTGAGTACTTCTTTTATTTCAGTGATATATTAGGGTTTGATAGTGTATATTCTTAAACTTTCTGGGTTGTTGTTTCTTGATGATGTTCTTCTAAGTAACACATTTTTTTTTGCTGTTTTTTGAAATACCAGGAAACATAAATTATATTTGGCCATCAATGCAGAAATACCCTAATTACTTCAGCACTGTGGCAAATTGAAGTAGTGATGTATTTGAGAGCAATGATTTGAACCTGAGATTCTAGTGAATGGTTTTAGGCAGGTGTTTCAGGCCATATGGCTTTGCTAGAATTTTAGCAAATGGTATAAATTGAGCACACAGAGTCAGTAAATTATTTATTTTAATTAAAGCAGCTTTGATAATGTATTTTTCTGCTCTGATTCTAAATGAAGGTTCTTGTCATGCACCAGTTGTGACTTAAATTTATGGATATTTAATTCTTGGATCTTCTAGATACCTGCCTTTAGATACTTCTGGAAAGCTGTGTTAGACAAGACCTCGTTAGAGGAACCCCAGGAAGAGATTCATGGTGTTAGTAGGCTCTTGCTGTTACAGTGCAGGTTATTTCCAGAATCCAAATTTGCTGTGAAACAATTAAGTTAATTCTTGTCAAAGCAACCATTTGCAAAGTAAAGTTGAATGCATACAAATAGAGATCCAAGTTGTAGTCTATACTGATGCCCAGTTTCCACATATAAGTGATAAGTTCCCCTTTTCCAAGTTTTTCCTTCTGGTGCCATTTACCTGTTTCAGAGTGGGTCGGGTAGAGACGAGATTACTATTACTTGCACGTGTCAGGAGTCTGTAGAAACAAAAATAAATTAAAATTCCCATGTAGTGATGGCTGCAGCAGCCTTGAGCAATAAATTTTAAAGCTGTGAGTTTTATGATTGGTAATGATAGGATAATCATAAATGTGGTTTCAATGACTGTGTTCAGTATTGTGCTGTTACAGTGTGTTCCACAGCCTTGGACCCTCTTTTATCTGGACTGGCAGGAGTGTGGACTTCTCTTGCTCAGCTACAAAAATATTGTTTCTGAGGTGCTGTTTTAATTACACTGTGTGCAGTGCTTCAAAAACAAAAGGAGTTTTTAAACTATAGGAGTGCAAGTCCTAAACATGCTCTGCACAATGTACTGTTTTGCTTTTGTTAATGATTTCATATTTAATTGGAAGGCTTTGTAGTTAAGCTCTTATCAAGTTCCTGCAGAAATTACAATTTGCTGCACCAATGGCATAGAAGGGCCTCTTTCTCACATTCATCTTGCCAGGGAATAAAATTGATCTTGATTGTTGGTGATGTGGTTGCCTAGTGCCCTTTGTTCATGATTGTTACATTTTTCCGTTTGAAAGGCAGAAAAATAAGAAGTGGAAATCTGTTAATACTGCATACCTTATTAATATGCCTTGTAGATGCAAAATACACTTTAGTATTCCAAAGTTAGAGCAGGGATGGCAACTTGCCATCAAGCTTCTTAGTTTGTATTCCTGACTGAGAAAAAAAATAGAGTTTTGATATTTACTGGCCTTTTGTGACAAGTTGGTGTCCCATCCAAGCAGTCTCTGCTTCTAATCTGTGTGTTAAGATTTGTGTTCAGACAAGGCTGACTGTACCTGCCCTTTGCAATACCTCAAATTGCATACAAGACATAAACACATTTTTAAAAAGGAAAATTCCGTCAAAAGAGTAGTGCATAAAGACTTGGACACAGAGAAAAATAGGGGAAAGAATAAAAAATAGCTTGGCTGATCTTTATGTTCTTTGAGAGATATAACTGGTTACAGCACTGTAACTCCTTTGCTGGAGGGAAGGTCAAGTGAAGTATTCCAAAGGCACATTTGAAGATTAGTGATTAAAGAAATTACCCAGCACTCCTTCTAGGGAGAAGCTGTGAGATTATACTGTGCTTGTGCCATTCACTATTAAAAATGGCTTGGATGCCTTGGAGAACATGAACCACATAAAGTGCAGACAAGTGGCTAAACTATGTGAAGCATCTATGAGATTTTTGAAAATCATGTCTAGATGGTGAGACACAGATTAGTATTTTAAATGGGAGAAATGCTGCACCAAGTGTTACTCCTTGTCCAGTGAGGGGCTGTCACATTCACATTCTCTGAAAAATCCCTTTGCCCAGGATTTTTCTCCTGGGAAGCTGAGAAGCCTCAGAGAAAAAGGAAGACAAATTCTTATCTCATTTGCTTCTCCTGTGTTGTGCTCACATGTGGAATGTGTTTGGAGATTGTTTACCCACAGGTAATTGTTTCATGGTTTTTGCTGTGGGATGTTTTGACTCATTGGCCAATGGGGGCCAAGCTGTCAGGATTCTGGAGAGAGTCACGAGTTTTCATTATTGTCTTTTTAGCCTTCTGTAAGTATCCTTTCTGTATTCTTTAGTATGGTTTAGTATAGCATTCTTTAATATAATATAGTATCATAAAATAATAGATTAGCCTTCTGAGAACATGGAGTCAGATTCATTCCTTCCTTCCTCCTTCTGGGGGCAACCCAAATACAATAAAGGGTATGGATTGAAATGAGGGATAATGATCATGAAAGGTCAGGCAAATCTGTGAGGTATGTTGGAGGGAGCCAGTGCTGTAGAGGAAGGTGTTGAAGGCATCTGGTTTGAGCTGAATTATTAGGTGAGACCAGAGTCCCCTATTATGTGATATGGAGGAAGGATCATTACTAGTTATTACATGGTGAGGGTAAAAGAGAAGGGGTTAAATGAGGAAAAAGGGTCACTTACCACATTAGAAACAAGTTTCCATGTTTGCCAGCCTAAAAAGCATTGCTATGTGAAAGCCACTTATGGGGAAAATTCAGAGAAGATTATGCGTCATGTTCTTACACTTGATTAAAGCAAAAAAAAAACAAAACCAACCAACAAAACCCTCCAAAAAAACAAAGGAAGAAACTGACAGAATCATGGAAATGTTTCCTTTTGAGCAGGGACTGGATATTTGCACAATGTGGAGAGTTGGCAAAGATACAAAAGATAGTAACATAAGATATAAATGATATAAGATACAAATAATATACATAAAAATATAAGATACAAAAAGATAATAGCAATAATGAAAGTGAATGGAGTAGCTGAGATTGCTGAAAGACATTGTGGCTTTAGAAAAGAAAGTAGCAATTTGACTTGTCAAGTGTTCCGTGACAGAGAAACAAATAAAAACCAAACCACTGCAGTGCTGTAAATGAAATATGTTGATTGAATATGAAATGCTTAGTCTTTTATTTGAAATATTAATTTCCTCTCCTATAGTAAATATGTGTTTTGTGGTATTCTTCAATATTTGCCATGCTGGGCTGATGGCAATCTTCTTCCCCAAACTTCTGTTGGCTTAAACATTTATTTTTTTATTTTTAGGTTTTCAAAAATCTTGGTACAGAGGTGCTTAAATCTGCCTTTGAAGGTTATAACGCCTCTGTGTTTGCGTATGGACAGACGGGCTCTGGCAAGTCCTACACCATGATGGGGAACGCGGTACGTCATGTTGTCACTGAACCCTAAAATACCACCTTGGGAGGGCCCTCAGGGATCATTTAGTCCAACTTTTCTTAGCAAAAGCATGGTCAAGACAGGATGGCCCAGCATCCTGTTCAGATGAATCTTTAGAGTGTCAGTTGTTGGGAGTCCACCACTCCTCTGGGACATAATTCCAGTCACTGATTGTTCTCATGGAAAATGGTTCTCTTGTATGCAGTCCCATTCTCTGCAGGAGTAATTTGTATCTGTTACCACTGTCTTTTGCATGTGACTCCTTGTAAATAGGAGTCTCCATCTTCTCTGTAGGCACTTGCTAAATACTGGAACAGGCTTATAAGGTCTCCTCTAAGCCTTTTATTCTCAAGGCTGAACAAATCCAACTCTCTCTGCCTTTCTTCTCATGGCAGCTTCCCAGTCCTTTGGTCATCCTTGTGGCCTTTCTCTGGACCCTTTCCAGCCTGTCCAAATCCTTTTTGTGTAGCAGAGACCAAAACTGAGTGCAATATTCTAGGTGTTACCTGACAAGTGCTGAGTAGAGTAGGATAATGACTTTTTCATCTCTGCCCTGGTTGTTGTGATGCAGTCCAGCATCCTGTTGGCTTTCTTTGCCACACTGCTTGCTCTTGTTGTGCTTGCTGTCCACAGAACCCCAAGTCCCTTTCTGCAGAGCTGCTCTCCAGCCAGATAGATCCCAGCCTTTGCTGTGCTCCTGGATTATGTTCTCTCTTGTGCAAGACCTTATATTTGTTGAACTTCATAAGGTTCTTGTTAGCCCACTATTCCAGTTTATCCAGGTCTTCCTTCAGGGGGGCTGTCCCTTCTGAAGCGTCGACTTCCCCACTCGCTTTGGTGTCTTCATCAGACTTTGCTGTGCTACTCTTGGTCCCATTGTTCAGGTCACTTATGAAGAGTTAAACAGCATTGGGCCCAATATTGATTCCTGGAGACCCCACTTGTGATAAGTTTCCAATTTTAGAAGAAGCTGTTTGCCATCACCCTCTGAGTGCAGTCTGTAAGCCAGTTCCCACCCACCACACAGACCCCTTGTCTAGACCATAACAGGTTAGTTTCTTTAGCAGCAGGCTGTGGGAAACCATGTTGAAAGCCTTGGAGAATTCCAGGTAGACAATGTCCACTTCTTGTGCCACATCGAGTGAGCTGGTGTATATTTTTGTTGGAATGGATTAAAATGACACTGTTGCAGGAGCATGTTTTTTATGGAATTTTTAATAATGCTTCTTCTGTATGCTACTAACCCTTCCATGTGTCATACCTTCTAGCCAGTAATTTTTGTTCAGTAACAAAGCCAAAAATTTCTAATGTTACTGCTGATTTTCTATGCCCAACTTGAGACAAAAAAAAAAAGGAGATACTGATTTTGAAAAAATTAATGATCAGCTTTTTCTGAAGGTATGAGCTTTTTAAAACTCTTTTGAAGACCGAGAAGCCTAAAATAGGTCCTTAGAGAAGGCTGTCAGGAAAGAAGCAGAAATTGGGCATGACAGCAGTTCATCAAACCCCAATGAGGTTATACAGGAAATGAAATTTTAAGGATTATGTCCTATTGAGCACTGGGGGATGAGGAAGGTGTGATAGGAGGTATTTGGCAGTTTGTGGATGAAGGATGGTGGTTTCTCAAAGTTGCTTCTGTGACTGTCCAAGGACAGAGAAAACCCACTAAACTTTTGGGGGTGGAGCAGTTTAGAAAGACTGACTGATGTAGCCTGTTTGCCAGGCAGCCTCTGCAGGTTTCATTCTTTAATCCTTGGGAAAAAAAATGTATTGTGTCTTCTCTCAGTAGAAATGAAAAGGAAAATATTAACACTTATTCTTCTTTGGATAGATCACTCTTCTGAAATGTAGGAAGATTGGGCTCTTTGCACCTCCTCTAGCTTAGGAGAGAAAATTAGCTGTAAATCTTTTTCTTTCAGTTGTTACAAAATAAGTAGCTTTATGTTTACCTCAATATCATAAGCAGAATAGACTTTTGTAACCAGAAAATATCTCACAACCTAGGTGTGGATTTCTATTTCAGAAATTTATAAAAGTGACATTTTTATGAGCCTGCCTCACTATATATAATGACTGTAATTATCAAAACAGTTTGCAAATGAATAGATGCTGGAGTTTGTTTGACACTATTCTGTTATAAAGGTCTAATCTTCTTGGCATGATACATAAATACTTTAATCTGGCTTTGTATAGAGTGCAAATAAAGTATACTCAGCTGGCAAGTTAAATGCTTCAAAATTGATGGCCCTGTCAGAGAGACTACAGTGCTATAAGAAAACTTGAATTGGAAATAAGTATTCTTTCTTCCCTACTTCAGTTTAAAAAGCCTGGGTTCTGTTCTCATTTTGTTTTCAATATTTGCTGTTCTTGGCTCTGGAAGGCTTCTTCTGCAATTCTATGTACAGCAATCATTTCAAGAAATATGTGGGCCAGTTAGATTGGTGAGCAGAGATATTGAAATGAGCAGAGATCTATAAAATACCAGGAAATTCAGACTTGGATATGCAGAGAAGGCAAGACTGTGGGGGATTAAAAGTCTTCTAAGACCTGAAAGGCTGCTACAGAAAGGAAGAGAATAATTTGCTCCTTATGGTCAAGGTAGATGGGCAAAACTCAGTACATTTAAATTGCAATAAGGATTTTTCTGGTTAGATAGCACAGAAGAAGAACAGGCTTTTAATGAGAAAATTCAGCTTTTGTGTGAACTACCTATTTTGGCTCTTCTGATTTTCATGTCTGGAAACTCTGTAGACCAGGAAAAAAAAAAATAGTCAAAGCTGTAGTTGATCTGCCCTTCAGCTCTAGGGGGTGAAAAGGTGAAAGTGTTTAAATATAGTTTCCAACAAAGAGTGTACATACTTTAAGATGTACATTTTACTAGCATAATACTCTGGGAACTGTGTGTGCTTCCTTTCTCAACATTGTATTGCTAAGGTTGAAATTACTCATTTGGAGCTTGTACTTCCTATTTCAAGCCTATTTTTGTGGTTGCTGGATTATGTCAGACACTAATGATTTGCCTAAAACTTTGTGATAGATCCTTCCATGGTTTTTTCCCCTAAGCTTTAATTAAAACTATTCTGGTGTTTCCAAGCATGAGATGAAAGAAAAGTATTTTCCCTCTTCTGTTGTGTAAAAAAAAATTAAAATAAAATGTGTGTGGGAATTTCCAACACTGACTCATGAAATTTTACCTGGAAATAGAGACTGATAATTGACAGATATTGGGAAAGGCCGCTCCTCTGTTGGCAGAGGCAAGTGTCTCAAAATGCCTGAATCATCTGCAAGTTTTTTCCCTTAATCTGGGATTTATTTTGGTTTTTAGGTGCAGTCATGTTAAGAACTAGGAAAGACGGGAGCAGAGAATAGATTTTTATTTCAAAGAATGAAGCTTGGTTTGGGAAGGATAGAGAGGCTCTGATTAAGAGGAGGAAATGCTGGGAAAAGGCAAAATGGAGGGATAATGTATAATTAAGAAACCAGAAGTGACTGGATGATGAATTGGGAATTTTATCTGGGCAAAGGAGTGAGGAAGAGGAGCTCGGAGGTGGCACCTGGAATAAGATTGCTGTGACAGAGAATGCAGAGGGAAACTGAAGAGTGAGGGCAGAGGAACCAGCATAGGAGCAAACTTGAGTGAGCTTGGGCAGAAAGGATTGGGTTTTTGTAGGAGTCCAAGAATAGAAATCTTTGCCTATGGAGCACTGGCTCTGACAGAGTTTGGTGCAGGGGGAGTGCATTGGCTTTGTGTTTTCCTGTTGCCAGTTATCTGTAGAATCCCACCAGGGAGTGCCTAGTCTGTGTTCACATTGAATGTGTGGTCTGGCTTGTCCTGGTTGCATCCTGCTTAATTACAAGGCCCTGACTGTAAGCACAAGAGCATTTCTTGTTGCAGTGGTAAATAGTTAGCCCATCACATTGACTCTCTTACAGTTTTTAGACTGGAGGGAAATTATAGCTGCCAGACTGTTTTGTGAGCTGCTCCTGAGCCTGGAGCTCTTACCCCAAAGCTCATCTGTATGTTTACATCCTGTCCTGTTATTCCAAGGAGCCATGGCTCTGAGGAAGGTTAACTGCCATTTCCCTGAAGCGTGGGGAGATGTCCTCAGCAGGAGTTGGTCACCTGCCTAATCCTGCTTGGTGGGAAGGGGGCAGCTGGGAGTGAACACCCCTATGTCAGATGAGACCAGACCTCTGTTACCATGATATTTTCTGAAAAATCCTCTTTGCTCAGGATTTTCTCCTGGGAAGCTGAGAAGCTTAGAGAGGAATGAAAACAATAATTATCTGATTGCTGCTCCTGTGTTTGCTGCTTTGGAATGTGGCTTGGACAGTGTTTACCAACAGGTGAATGTTTGATTGGTTCCCTTTGAATTGTTTTACTTCATGGCCAATCACAGCCAGCTGTGAGTGACTCTCTGAGGAGTCATGGGTTTTTATTATTCATTCTTGTGAAGCCTTCTGTCTGTATCCTTTCTCTTTCTTTAGTATAGTTTTAGTATAGCGTTCTTTTAATATGATATAATATCATAAAATAATAAATCAGCCTTCTGAGAACATGGAGTCAGATTCTCATCTCTCACCTCGTCCTGGGGACCCTCACAAACACCACAGACCTGTGTGGCATTCTCCTGCTCCTCTGCTCTGGGGAAAACCCTCACTATGGCTTCCTGCTTGGCTAGAGAGGGCTCTTCCTGGACCAGCAAGGAAAGCTGCATGCTAAGTTTCTGGGTATCTCAGTGGGATAGGTCTTATTCAGTTTGCTTTATTAAACCAACCAAGCATTTCATGCATAAAAACACTTTATCTGCAGAGACAAACATTCAGTAGTTAATATCAAATTAAGTTTGGCTGGATTGTGGGATATGCTGAATGAAGATTTAATTTTGTCATAGTGTTTTAATTCATTCAGAGGACCTGTTGCACTTTTCAACGCAGGAAGGACTGTGACCTGAGAACTGGGGGTTTGAATGAAAATGTCCCATGGCTGTTTGTATATGTCTCTTGTCCTGTTCTCTGCAGTTGTTGCCAAGTGCACAGTGAAATGGACAGTGAGATAGAAGCAGTTAAAGATACTGGTGAGATAAGGCAGTTCATGACTTACTCTGGGGAGCTGGTCTCTGCCTTAAGCAGTTGGGATTATTCAAACTGAATGGGAGGGACAAAATGTATTCCAGTAGCAAAGAAATGAAGCTGGTTGTATGTTCCACACACAAAAGGGTTAAAGTGGCAAGGTGACTGCAGTTAAATAAAAGGCAAGAGAGTGTTAGCTGAAAAGTTTTGATTTTTCCCCTTTCTGGAGTCTTAAACTCTCCACTAGTCATATAGGGCTTTATTTTTCAAAATATATTGTGCATGCATGTATAACCTTGGAATTAAGAATTGTTGTTATTGCAGGGTGATGCAGGTTTGATACCTCGAATTTGTGAAGGATTATTCAGCAAAATAAGTGAAAAAACAAAGAGGAATGAGGCATCTTTTCGAACAGAAGTCAGGTAGGTCTTGGCATGTTAAGAGTTTGCAGGTTATCAAACTTGTTTCACTTACAAACACTCTGCTCTTTCACTTTATCTCTGGGAAGAGTGCATATTTTTCAAAAATAACTTTTTATGCTTGGCCTCAGTCCTGTAATTGATTTTTGTTGGTACTTGTAGTCAAAATGTGCAGTACTTGTACCTTCAAGCCAAGAGCTGTGCATATTGTATCATTTATATGGTAGTGCAAATGCCTTTGCTACTGGACAGCACCTTCCTTTTTTTTTACCCTTTATTTCAGACTAACATTAGGAGATCTTGATCTTGCTCATGTCTGCTTTCTTTCCTTCTTGCCTTTTTGGCTTTTTCCTTTATGATACAATACCTTGTAGTCATTATTATCTTAAGCCAACTTTGGGTCTGTGTTCTTTCTCTGAGTGTTTTGCTTTCATACTTGTGTTAGGATGGCTTTCCTTTTATAAAAGGCTCTAGAATCAGTCAGTGGCTTTCTGTTCTTTTCTTTCAGTTATTTGGAAATTTACAATGAGCGTGTGAGGGATCTTCTCCGACGGAAGTCATCAAAAACGAATAATTTACGAATACGAGAACATCCAAAAGAAGGGCCATATGTTGAGGGTAAAAACACTTCAATTGTTTTACACTGCATATTTTATTATCTTTATATGTTCTAAAATATAGTGTTTAATTTATAGGGCATGTTATCTTTAAAAAGCATTGAAGGAATAGCTTCTAATTTTGCATCTCTACTTGCTTTCCCAATCCAAAAATTATTACAGATTTTTTTATCTGTAAATTTATAACACAGTTTTAAGTAATGTTAAGAGACTCAGTTGGTTTTAATAGTTTGTTGACTATAATTTATAAATCTTAGATATTTAGATGAAATGAAAACCTATTAGGATCTAATTGTCCTAAACTGTTTTCTACCAGGGAAGGTTCATGTCTCTTGTGGGATTATGCTCATGTTATTCCACTAAATAATTTAATAAGATTGTGTATTTCTTTTCTTTTTTACTGTAAATGTGTAAGTGGTCCAGTGTTCATATGAAGCCTCATTCCTTTCCTTAGGTGATGAAAAGTATGACAATAAACACTAATTGCAGCAATAGTTTGCAGTAGTGAGGGTAATTTGAATCTTTTTGTAAAGAAAATTAAGGACATGTATGAGCATAATGTAACCCTCTGGTTTTCTTCAGACTTGTCTAAACATTTAGTCCAAAATTATACTGATGTTGAGGAACTTATGGATGCAGGAAATATAAACAGGACGACGGCTGCCACTGGAATGAATGATGTTAGCAGCAGGTCACATGCCATTTTCACAATCAACTTCACTCAGGTAACAAAACCAAACTCCCTCCAGAGATTGGACATGTTTCTTCAGAGCATAGTTTGCTTATATGCAGCAAACTCCTTTTCTAATGACTTCTGATGCTCTTGGTTGTTGTTTTTGGGGGCTTTTTAGAAAGCCCATGGATGACCTGCTAGATGAAGAGAACTTGGAGGTGGGGGAGAAATTGAGTGTAAATTTGTCTGTGCATGCTATAACTTATTGAAAGCAATATATAAATATAATACAAATATTGTAAGCTTAATGAAATGAATGCAGCACATGGTCACTGCATCCATGTAAATTACAACTCACAGTGTCATAGCTTGTCTGTAAATGGCTAAAAAGTTGCAAATATTACAATTTAAAGAAATAATATGGGAGTTATGCAACCACTCATTATCAAATGTCTTTCAGTGGCATCTCTAATACACCTGTCGTCTCAAGATTTCCTATTGTAAACAAGTTAAATTCAGTCATGTCATAAAAAAGGCCACTAAATTTGATTCAGTAAAAGTGCAGGATTTATTAGCTTAACATACTTTTCTTTGTTTTATTTTTTCTTTTCTTTAGGCTAAATTTGATTCTGAAATGCCTTGTGAAACTGTTAGCAAGATTCATTTGGTAGATCTTGCTGGAAGTGAGAGAGCAGATGCCACTGGTGCCACAGGGGTTAGATTAAAGGAAGGAGGGAATATTAACAAATCTCTAGTTACTCTGGGAAACGTAATTTCTGCCTTAGGTAAGTCTCTTTTTTTTGTGCTTGTCTCTCTTGAGGTGTTTTTAGTCATTAAATACCTTTGCTTACACAAATAATGGCTTATCATGTTTTTGAAAATGAATGAAAAGATCTCATTTTAATTTTTTTTTCTATCTTCTTATCACAGCTGATTTATCTCAGGATGCAACAAATCCTCTTTCAAAGAAGAAGCAAGTATTTGTGCCTTACAGGGACTCAGTGTTGACTTGGCTATTAAAAGATAGCCTAGGAGGAAACTCCAAAACTATAATGATTGCCAGTAAGTGTTTTTAATTTACTCTTTTGGAATTCTGAATAGTTCATGCTTAATAGGAGTGGATGTAAAAATTTAGATTCCAGATGTTTTGTTAAGGCACAACATGTTCTACACATATTAGTGATTTCTTTCTTTCTGAACTTATAACATTCTGGTTTTTACTTACACTCTGCACAGTGTAACTGGAGCTTTGTGGATCTGGTCTGTACTGGTGTGTGAATCAGTTGCTGTTCCAAGCTGTTTTTTTTTTTTTTTTTTTTGTTGTTGCATTAGTAGCAACCTGGTCTCTTTTGACATCCTGTGGGAAAGATTGTCACTTTAATCTAACCTTCTAAAAGCACACAACATTTCAACTCCTTGTCTAAATTTAAGTATGATGAGTTGTCTTGAAAACTCTTATGGTTTCCTTTTTACCCATAGGAAGGTCTGCAAGGATCACTTAGTTTAAACCCTACCTATGCCATGTGTATTGCAGGTTTGTCAACAAACTGGAATGGGAATTCCATTCCCAGAAAACCAGAGTGAAGCCAGGATGATGTTTAAGGGGAGGTGAGGATTTTGAATGTTGGAAATCATGGAATGGTTTGAGTTGGAAGGGACCTTAAAGATTGTTTAGCTCCATCAGTCCTGCCATGGACAGGGTCACCTTTCACTAGACCAGGGTGTTCAGAGCTCCATCCACCCTGGGTGGGGTCAGAGACACAGACACCAAATTAAGGAACTGTATTTACTATAATATAAAACTGTAAACAATCACAAAAGGATAAGCTAAGCAAGGCACATAATAATTAGCTAAGAATTACAAAAAGATAAACTAAGAAGAGCACCTAATCATTACTATGAAAGAATGCCTATAGTGATTAAGAAAGATACATCACCAGGTTACCCTAATAAAGATGCATCATCCAAGTCTGAGAGACATCAGCTGTGGGGGGAAGCTGTCACAGCAAAGGACTGGAGAGCCACACCTGGCAATTGGGAACTCCTGTGGTGTGTCCACCTCAGGCCATGAGGCTCCCCCACTTTGCTATGGCAGTGACCCAGGTTTTCTACTGTTACACAATCAAGTGGATATAATTTCTAACTTCATTCTCCTGTTGGCTTTCTCCCAAAGCCTGGTATAGGCTCAAGGAGGAACCGAGGGAATTGTCTTTGATTGTAATACCTCCCCTAATTAGGCCAGATGTGGCCCTACCCAGTTTCTAAATATGTAAGAGTAAATACAAGTTTTGCCAATAAATGAACATATATATAACATTACTCTACTAATGACCAAATATATGTATAACATTTGGTTGGAAGGTTCATCTATATGTCAGCTTTGGCTCAGGCCCTGTTGTTCAGGCCTTGGTACTTCACTGTTTCAGTGTCTCATCACCTTCTGGGTAAAGAATTTTGTCCTAATATCTGATCTAAATTGCTCCACTTTTAGCTTAAAACCATTTACCAGCCCAGGATAGGGTAAGGTAGGCTTTCTGGGCCTTGAGCACAGAATGCTGGTTCATGTTCACCCACCAAAAAGAACCCCTAAGGTCTTTCCTGCAGGGCTGCTTGCAATGAGCTCTTTTCCCCAGTCTGTACTCCTGGGTGGGGTTGCCCTGACCCAGGTGCAGCACCTTGCACCTGGACTTAGTGACCCTCAGTAGGTCCCTGTGGACCCTCTTGTCAAGCTTGCCCAGGCGTTGCTGCTTTCAGAAGAGCAGCTCTGAAATTCCTCTCTCTTTCCTGCTCAAGTGAAATGTGGTCTTAACTGGTACAGTCTCCTTTTGGGAATGTGGGATAGCAGAATTGAGGGAATAAAATGTATCAGATCAGGTTCTGGTTCTTCAGAACCAGTCAGATTCTCTGGATAGCAGTTCCTTTGTTGTAGGATTTTGGGGATGTTTTTGGAATCCATGCCACTTGTTCTCCTCAGGAGAATCTTAGTAGTGCCAGTAGACGATTGTGGACCAGACTCTGCTTTGGTTTTCTGGCTCTTTAAGTAAAGCTGTGCTGGCAACTTCTTGCTGCTTTCTTGCAGTTCTATGTTCTTGGGCTTTTTTTTGACAGAGGGCTTGGGAAGAGAAGTTTTAGAAACACAGTGAGCTTTCAGTGCCTATACTAATGATTACAGAACCCAGCTTCTTTTTCAGCTACTTCCTCATCTATTAGTGATGCTTCTGCTAGGCAGAGCCCTGATGGTTGGTTGATCTTTTCTTCAACAGTAACTCTACTGGTAATGTGGTAGAATTTCCTAACAGCCCAGCAAGCTGTCCATGTACATTTGTCCTACCTTTTCTATAAGTAAGCACAAAAAAATGCAGGAAGATCACTTTAAACTGTAGGAAGGGCTGTAGAAAAATATGTCTGATTATGAGTTGTCATTTTTCTGTAACACATTGTAACATTGAATAGTGGAGAGGAAACAATAGATAAAGCTGGGAAGTGAGAGTGTGAGCTAGGGGAATTTTAGGCTGTTTCAAAGTTCATCTTCTGTAGCTCAGAGAGTCTCTACTACAAAAAAAAAAATTCTTTTTTTGAGAGAATAAGAAAGGACAGATTATTTTAGTTGCTTAATTAATTTTTCAGGTAATTTTATTGTTTGATTCTCTAGATCTCTTGTTCAGTTTGATCATTATAATTTCTGGATGGTTTTTTCTTCTGTGTTTCCACTAATCTATTTGGATGCCTTAATTATCTTTTTAATTTGGTACATCATATATATTGTTAGGAAAATTAGGGAAGGATAGCATTAGCACTTGGATTTAAATTGCATTGTTTTTCCTGGTTAGGTTACTTTGAAAAATAATACTGGTTTTTCTTGATGCATCAGACAGCTGACAGTTCTGTGTGCTGCCAGATGCCTGCAGCTCAGGAGAACAGCTAGGTTTGTAAATTATAGAAGCTCTTCTCTTGTTTTGGTTCTCCTGTCTGGTTATTTTTTGTTTTAACGCTGTTTAATTTCCCTACTGTGTTTTACCTGGAATGTCTTTTCTTTTCAGTGATTACATTGATACTTAAAAAATATTCTCTGTTTTCCTGACTGATCTTGTAAAAAATTGCAAGAAAACCTGTGAAGTATTTATATAGGACGTTTATGTTTACCAGGGAAATATAAATGTTAAATAAGATTGACAGCAAGATTTCTTTGCAACACTTGGTTGTTAGACCTGATTATCCTAATGCACTTATCTCATACAGTGTTTACTTATGCAAAGTTATAGTGACATGAAATTGCTGAAGAGTTGGAACAAATTGTATCCATACTGGTAAATGATATATTTCTGTCTCTTCACCCACATTGAATTGATCTGACTTTTAAAATCTAACTTCAGTAAATGCAACATATGGTGCTAGATAAACTGCTTCTGATTTCATGTCCTTAGCTATTTCACCTGCTGATGTCAATTATGGAGAAACTTTAAGTACACTTCGCTATGCAAATAGAGCCAAAAACATCATCAACAAGCCCACAATTAATGAGGATCCTAACGTCAAACTGATCCGTGAGCTGAGAGCTGAAATAGCCCGACTGAAAGCCCTGCTTGCTCAAGGGAATCAGGTTAGCTTTACTTGGATTGATGTGTAATTTTCCTTGAGTTATAACATCTATTTCTAGGCTGTAATTATCTTTCATTATATTGATTTGAGTAAACAAGCTCGATGAGGCTACGAATGAATATTAGTTTCCTGATGGAATCATTTTCCATATGGCCAGCAGATTGCTTCTTTTAACATAAAAAAAAAATGTCTTCCCAAAGCTTTTAGGTTTCTTGTAATATAATCTGAGCTGGATTGCTGTGTGCTGTGGAACAGGTAGTGAACGCAGCATAAGGAGACTGAGCAGGAACATACCTTCTGGGTCTGTCCTGAATGTCCTGATGTACTTAGTGTAGTATCTTAAAAGAAAGTTTAAAGTATTCAAGATGCATAAATATGAACATGTAGAGTATGAATGGATTTAAACAATACATTGTATTTGTGTTTGGCTGTGCAGTACATTAGAAGGCACATAACATTCTAAATATGTAAAAATATTTTCAGTGGTAGTGTAAGGAAACAAAAATGCTCTGCTTCACTTTTGCATGATTCTCTTTCTTGCTTGGTCAGTATGATCTGCTGGAAACAGTCTCTGCACAAGTTAAATTAAGTTTAGTTACTGCTCTGTTCCCAGGGTGGTGAAACCAAAGTAACAATAAAGAATATCCAATTGGTTCAGGCCAGTTGTCTCTTCTGGATAATGTCACTCAGATCTGCTAGGTTTCATACTTGAGCAAATATAGTTTGGAAGTATCTGAAGCACTACTTCAGATTTGTTTCTAGAATGAGGTAATTCTGTTTTAGATGGTCTGTGCAATATGAAATGTCAGTTTAGCATGTTAGACCATTGTTAGTAGAAGAGTAGGACTTCAGCTGGATTTCATGCTATAAAAAGGGGATGGAAGCAGAAATGGCTCTTGTAGATGATTGGAGCAGAGAGCTCTGCTTTTTACCAACAGTTAAATTCTTTATGGGGTTGAATTACTTGTGGTATTTTCATATTCTTTAGGAGCGGAAAACTAATTATTTTCAAAATATGATTTGATTTAGAGTTGGCAAAGTAGATGTAACTTGGACCCCCTTGAAATTTGAATGCTTTGACCTAGTTTCAAGCTGTAAAATAGTGGCTATTGCAGAATAGATCTGGTTCAGTGGTAGGATGTGGTAGATGGCTGTGTGGGAGACAGTAGAGAACTGAAGCTTAAGTTTATTGAATTTGTGATGGTTGGTAAAGCAGCAGGTGGTGTATTACATATGCACAGTGGTATAAATCTCTGTATAATTTATTTCCTGTTTTCCTTTGTATCACCAGAGCACTGTATTGCAAATGCTTCTGTAGATCTGAAGACTCTGTTTACCAAAATATGGTGCTGGATTCAGTGTAGAAGGTCACATAAAATGAGTACTGCCTGTGTGTTTGTGTTGTTTAGTAATTTTCCTCTTCTAAGGCCAGTTATGTTAAGATATAGTTATTAAAGATAAAGCAGTATACATAAATATTAAAGCAAAATGGATAACTATTCATGCATAATAAAATTTCATGTTTTTTAGAAATATAAAGAAAAATGTATTAGGAGTTACCTGTTATAAATGTGTCTGGTTTCTGTGTGTGTGGCCATGTGTATGAGTGAGTGAAAATAGTACTTTCAAGCCAATTTGAAATAGCTGCTTTGACAGGATTTTGATTATTCTGTTCACAGTATTTCAAGGTAAAATGATATATATTAAAGTTCAAGGAAGTTTATGCTAAGGACTCAGAAAAGTTGAACAATTGAATTTCATTTGGTTCCCCCAGAAACTGTGACTGTTTTCTTTTTGAATTGATGTTTACTTTTCATGGTTTTAGATTGCACTCTTGGATTCCCCGACAGCTTTAAGTATGGAAGAAAAGCTTCAGCAGAATGAAGCAAGGGTGAGTTATAATTTCATAAAGCAGTTTTTAAACATCAAAGAAAAGGAAAAGTGGATGGTCTGGATGCAGGAGTACTCGTAATTTTCAGGATTCTTTTTAATGTGCAACTAAGTTTTTTCTGACCAGCAGCATTAACTTGATGCTTAAAAAAAAAAAAGTAGGTAAGAGCAAAAGTAAGAACAAAATACATCTTTTATATTTATGTAACAGTTCTGTTTATGAAAATGAAATGAAAAGACTTGTTCCCGACTAGCCTGCCTTACTAAAAAAATATGCTTGTAAATAGACTAGAGAGGGAAAAGCCACTAAATCACAGTAATAAGTAGCAAGTAATTGCAGTAATAAAATATTCAGTGAGTAGAAAAAAAACAGCAAAAAATTATGGGTAGAAGTGTCACTTCTTCTATGCTTTGAAGCAATTTATAACTTGTGGTGTAGGGTAAGTTTTTAGAAAATTTCAGTATTTAAATCTGGTGTGTACAAATATATTAAGTACCCAGTTAGCTATCCTTTTGGGGGAGGGTCTTAGGTCTAGGTGTACTTCACAGTGTGCTTCTCACCAAGTTTTTTCAATAATCCAGCCAAATGTGGAGGCTGGAAAAAATTTCCAGGCTGGTTGGATAACTCACAGCATCCAGAAGAATCTAGATATAATGGTACTATCATTTCTCTGACTAGCAGTCTTTCATTCTTTATTGTATTGTTCTCTGTTAATTCTTTCCTGTGTATTAGCTTGCTTTGAAAGCTGTTGCAGATTGGTTCAAAAAAAAGAGTAAAAGTCATACTTTGGAAGAGGCAGGTGGGAAATATTTGGAATTATTCGACTACATGGCAGAAAATACTTAGTTCTGAATACTGCCAATCATATGTAGATATGATGCCTTTAAAAACATGGCTCCTTAGGTGGTTTAAATGCTCAGGTTTACACTGGTACTGCTTCAACCTTTAGAATTAGAAAATTTATGTCTTGCTTTGAGAATCCTGTTTTATTTATATCCTTAGTATTTTTGAGTACAAACAAAAAGCTTTTATCCAAGAGCAGCTCAGTAATGTAAATTGCTGACTATGGGCTAATTAGAGTGTGTTTTTCATGTTCTGACAGTAACCATTGCTTATCATGCTCAGAAGTGTTGGCTCTGCTGTCTGGGGTGTTTATCAAGTGTATTTTATTACCTTTGTCAGCCTTGTTAAAAGGTTATGTGATTGCTATTCATGATAATTAGAGTAGACATAATTACTGAAAATTCTTGGTAGATATTGCAGTGGTTATAGCTTTTTTATAATTGAATGAGTGCAATAACTAATTTGTTTGTATAGATTTAAAGACTTTATCACCATATTTGTATTGCCTAACAAGTATATGGTGACTTTCTTTAATGAGTTGATTTTCCTTATATAAGAATCATTTGGAGTAGTTTAATTTAAAAACATTTCATTTAAAAGATTTAATTAAAAATGGAGTGTTTCTGAGCAGTGCAAATTGTTCTGGTATGGTGAATAGAGCTGTGATAGACTTCCTTCATGTTTTTCTTTAATCTTTTGAAATTTATTTTGTTTTAATGTTCCAGTTAGCAGCACTAGGAATTATAGTAATGCATTGAAAAGTGTGCTTACTTGTCTTTGTTGAAATCTTGAGATGCAGGTAGAGATGAGAGAAGTTTCTGTAGGTGTTGTGGATTAATTTGGAGCTGATCTGCAAATTCCATAAAAAGAGCTGCAGGTGGCAAATGAGGAGTTGTTTGGAGCAACTGCATCGAAGACTTCTCTCTTTGTGCAGTGGTGTTAGATGAAAGTTACCTAAAGAGCTGGCCAACTGCTTCATCAGGAAAGGAAGGACAAATCCTAAGCATTCTGTTGGCCTGACCTCAGTTTGGGGGAAGGTCATGGAGTGGGTCATCTTGAGTCCAGTCACACAGCATGTACAGAACAACCAGGGGAATCAGGCCCTGTCAGCATGGGTTGAGGAAAGGCAGATCCTGCTTGACCAACATTTTTGTATTTGCTGGGACCCTCGTGGCAGGGAGGAATGATGAATCTGACCCCATGTTCTCAAAAGGCTAATTTATTATTTTATGCCACTGTATTATATTAAAGAATACTATACTATACTAAAGAATGCAGAAAGGATATTTACAGAAGGCTAAAAAGATAATTATGAAAACTCGTGATTCTTTCCAGAGTCTTGACACAGCTTGGCCCTGATTGGCCAATGAGTCAAAACAACTCACAGCAGAATCCAATGGAACAATCACCTGTGGGTAAACAATCTCCAAACACATTCCACATGTGAGCACAACACAGGAGAAGCAAATGAGATAAGAATTTGTTTTCCTTTTCTCTGAGGTTTCTCAGCTTCCCAGGAGAAAAATCCTGGGCGAAGGGATTTTTCAGAAAATGTAAATGTGACTAACATCATCTCTTTCTGTGAGAGGATGACCTGGTTTGTGGATGAGGAAAAGGCTGTGAATATTTTTTACCTGGACTTTAGGAAAGCCTTTGACGTTGTCTCCCACAGCATTCTCTTGGTGGAGCTGTCTGCTCATGGCTTGCACAGATGCATCGTTTCAGAATGATCTCTGGATGGCTGAACCAAGAAAAGTGATGGAGTTAAATCCATTTGTCATCCAGTCACCAGTGGTGTTCCCCAGGGTTCAGTATTTGGGCTAGTCCTCTGTAATATCTTTGATCTGGCTGAGGGGAACAAGTGCACCCCCAGTCAGGTTGCAGATGGCACTGAGGTGTGTGGGTGTTGATCTGCTGGAGGGTAGGAAGGCTCTGCAGAGGGACCTGGCCAGGCTGGGTCACTGGGCTGGGGCAGTGGCATTGAGTTCAATAGGGTGAAGTGCCAGGTCCTGCCCTTGGCTCACAACACCAGGCAGCACCACAGCCTGGAGGAAAGGAACTGAAATGTGCTCAGTGGAAAAGCACCTGGGGGTGCTGGTTGGCAGCAGCTAAAAATGATTGAGCATGTGCCCAGAGAGGCAAGAAAGCCAGGGACACCTGGCCTGTGTCAGCAGTAGTGTGGCCAGCAGGAGCAGGGAAGTGATTCTTCCTCTGTACTTGGCACTGGTGGGGCCACACCTGGAGGGCTGTGTTCAATTCTGGTCCCCTCATTTCAAAAAGGACACTGAGGTGCTGGGGTGGGTCCAGAGAAGGACACTGAGAGTTGGGGAAGTATCTGGAGCACAAGTGTGAGGGAGGTGGCTGAGGGAGCTGTGGTCGTTTAAGCTGGAAAAAGGGAGGCTCAGGGGTAACCTCACTTTCTACAAGTACCTGAAAGGAGGCTGAAGCCAGGTGGGGCTCAGTTTTCTCCCAGGTGAAAGGCAATAGGACTAAAAGAAATGGCCTCAGGCTGCTTCAGGGGAGGTTTAGATTGGTTATTAGGAAAAATTCCTTAATGGAAAGGGTTGTCAGGCATTGGAAAAAGCTGCCCAGGGAAGTGATTGACTCAGCATCTCCAGAGATTTTTAAAAGACCTATAAATGTGGCACTTCAGAGGGATGTGGTTCAGCAGTGGCTTGGCAGTGCTGGGTTAGCGGTTGGACTTGATGATCTTAAGGTCTTTTCCAACCTGAATGATTTTATACCCAGTGCTCTCCCTGTCTGTAACACCTTTGCAAGCATCTTCTCACTTCTGTGCTGATGACAATGAAGTGGGTAGTTTCTAAGTTGCAGCAGATTTTGCTCTGGTTCACTCCTGGTTTGCCTCTTCCTCTGCATGTCATCCTCTGGAGGGGATTTTTGCCTTACCATGCCTGCCTGTGCCATGGGAAAGGAGCTGTCTTGTTCTAGCTAAGGGATCAGTCTGTGGCAGTAGGATTAAAGCAGTTCATGAATCTATTTGAAGGTGGATAATTATTTGATGTAATTATCCCAGACTTTCCTTTCATCTTAGAGTGTAAATAAGAATTTTGTGTTTTGAGGGAGAAGTATTGTAGATATGGCAATTATTGCAAGAGCATCAGTGCTGTTCTAAATGCTGAAGTATTAAACTGCACAAAAAATTACCCAAATACTTATTACTTCTTTGAGAATGCATTTTTCAAGAATTTTGGAAGAGATGTGATTTTTTTCAAAATTTGTTTTCTTTCATAGGTACAAGAACTGACCAAAGAGTGGACTAACAAGTGGAATGAAACTCAAGATATTCTGAAGGTAAGACAAATAAATAAATTTTCCTCTTGGCATTTGACCTAGCCTTAGTATTTTCCTCAAAAAAAAAGTTATTTTTTTTAAGTAATCTTCTTTGGCTCAGCTCCTTGTATTATTCACCATAGTGACCCCACAGTGCAAAACAGTTTCTCTCTAACAAATCTTTAAATTGTTGAATGGTTTTATTGAATTAAAAATGCAGAAACCCTGGGCCAGGGACAAGTGGATCCCTCATATCCTTGGTATTTGTGGTATCAACAAGACCTGTGAATAATCACTTCTTATCTTACATTGGGTATCTCAGTGGATGTAGTGCATAGTAGATATGGATTTTCCATTGTCCTGGTGAGATTTTATATTGGTATTTGGTTCATGATTAAGGTGGCAATCTGAGGTTATATTTTAACAGGCTACTTGATGATTCCATGCATTTGTACAAGCACATGGGTGCATGCACACATACACAGAGGAATAATTCCCACAATTTGTTTTTTAACATGTTAACTAATATTTTTGTTGCCAAAGTTTTAACTGTTCTGTTAAATAAAAATTTTGAAAATTAGGCTTAAGCTTTCAGGATTTCCTGAACACCACTTGTTTGTAGTGCAATTCAAGCAAGCATTAGAAGTAATTTTCTAATTCTCTGTATTGCTCATCTCAAACTTGATTTTTCTTGTATCACTTGTTGGTTTCTTAAACTTTTTTCTTCAAGTCCACCTATGTCTTTGATCTGACTTCCACATGAGGTGAATGGCTCTGTGCTTGAAAACAAAAGTAAAGCACATACAGCAGAGAGAATGGAGCAGGGTTGGTAACTACCTAGCAGTTGGCATGACAGAGTGGACAGTTTAATGTCTATCTAGATACTGAACTGGGAATTATCAGTTGCATGTTCATCAGAGATGTTTTGTCTACATCTTTATTTTGTTATTTTGAAGCATCTATACATACATAAAACACTGTTAATTCTCTCTCTATTCATGTGTGGATTGGGAAGTCCATTGTCACATGCAGCATTTGTGAATTTTGGTCAGTTGTGGAAGTGAAGATTATGTTGCATGTGGGAAGTTTTGAAAACTCTATGTTGGAAATGCACTGATTCATGCACATAAGTTGTAGAATCAGAGGAAGTGTTTACTGAACAATACATATAAACAAGGGAAAGCTGCATTTGTTAAGTACTTGAATCTAAAGGACTTAAACACAGAAGCTGTACTTTCTGTTTTCTAGTACTGAGCTTTTTCAGCATGATTCTTGCAGCTTCTGTATGGACTGCACTCTCACAGGATGATATTTGAGTGTATGAATATACCTTATATTCCACTTTTGAGTTAAAGGCAGTTGATTAAAATTCCTTTGTCCCAAACACCCTGAAAATCTGCAAAAGATTTCTTAGTTATAGTGTTCTATTTTACACCATTTCACTGAGGGTATTCATATTTTTATTCACTTCTTGTTTAATGATTGGTGAAATCACTGACAGCATATGAGTGGGAAAGGGCTTTTTGGAAGTTTGCCAGGCTGAGTCACTGGAAAGCAGATTTTAAACTTCAGAGAGCAGGGGTGTTTTTTGTTATGGATTCTCTGTCAGTTCATTGGGGTTTTTGTTTTGTCATTTATGTCGCTCCCTTACACACAGAGACAGCACACGTTGTAATTTGTAAAAACAGATTGTCTGGCACTCTGAGAAGTGAGATTGTCTTTGTATGTCCACATCACTGAAGTCACACCTGCCACCTTCCCCATGCCATAATTCAGTAACTTTGAGGACATTATTCATTAAAGTACTTAGAGCTTCATTTAAAACCTTCTTTCTCTTGCCTCCCCCTAGCTTTGCTATCCTGAGGTAGTTAATGCCTTCCAACTCCTGAACTGCAACAGGCTTGGAGAATTAAAAACCATTTGCTTTGCAGCTTCTAACATGTTTTGCTCCAAATCTTATTTGCATGTGCCTGCAAGATGCAAGTGCACTTGTTTGTAGCTGAATGGGATTCCCTACTTTATTGTCTATAGTTATGGTTTTTTTGTACTAAGTTCTAAGTATTAAAATTCACATGATTTTGAATTGTTCTCACAAGCTGATGGGAAAATCTGTAATGTTTAAATCCAAAATAATTGAAAGGATTTTGCATAAGCCTTGTAAAATACAAGTAAGAATCACAGGACACGCTGGTGTCTTCCACTAGATCAACAGAAAATTGCTGGAAAAAGTTACCTGGCTTTCAGAGACTACAGTGCTTTCATCAGGCAAAGATGCATGACAAATAAACAGTGTTTTGCAAGGAAGATGTTCCTTACATTTTTTTACCTTTGCCAGTTATTTTGAACCTTGTTTAAAATTGGACCTGCAGCATCTAAATGCTACCTCGAAAATAATTCATAGAGAATGGAAAATACTCTCCAGCTAGAAAGCATCAAGGAACAGAAAAATCCATGTGAAGGCAGGTTTTTGATAAAAGTATTTGGCAGTTTAAAATTGAATTTTTTTAGTCAGAGCTGTACCAGATGTGCAGCTGATATGTGCATCCCAGTATTCTTCCTTATTTCTGTTGGTAGCTTTTGTCCCCTTTGACATTTGTGTGCAGTTAACCTGAAGTTGTGTTTTTCCATCATTAGACTGAGGATGTTGAACTCTCCTATCTGCAGATGTTGTCAGCTTTGGATTTGGGGTAGTGTGCAGTGGCTGAATGCCACTGTCAGCTGTGAACATCTTGTGTAGTCTTTCATTCTGTTGATGATAGATTGAACATTTCTTGGGCTGGGGCTGGCTTTTTCTTTTGTGCTTTTGGAAGAATCCTTTTGGAGGGTGACTGTGGGAGGCTTCCTCTGCAGTCTGAATTCTTGTCAACTCACACCTAAAGCCCAAATCTTCTCATTTTCTGTATTCAAAGCTTAGGACACTGCATACATCAGGGTTTAATTTTGTGCTGATTCTATATGAAGGATTCTTTATTGTGTAGCATGGCAGGTTCTTGGTGTTGATCTGCCTGAAGTGCCAAGGTTGTTTATAGTAGTGATGTTTGTTTTCATCCTTGATCTCTCACTGTAATACAAGCTGACACTCTAACCTTACTTAGTATTGCAATCTGTCACCCGTGCTTGTTTTTAATAACAGCAAGGATATTTGAATTTAATAAATGTAATAAATATGTGGGTGTTGCTTCACCACTGGGTAAAATACTGCATCAGAGCTCAAAGTGATAGTGTTTGGTTTGAAGTCCACAGGCTTTGGGTTATTTCTTTAAATGTCACCAAAGGATTGCACCTTACAGAACAGTGTTGCTTTACATTGCTTCTCTGTCTTCAGATGTCTTGCAACCTCTGCATTTAACTGGAGCATTTTAGCTTTCATCTCGAGCTCATTGGATCTTTGTGTGAATTTTTTCTGCCTTCTTCTAATGTTCTTTCATATACATTCCCAAAAAGAAGAGGAGGAGGGAAGAAATCCTGTTTGTTCTTTTCCTTAGCTTAGTCCTTTTTGTACTCTTCTGCTAAAGATCAATAGTGGAATCTAAGATGTTAGGGTAACCTATCCAGCTTTTGATTTTTTTCTCTTAATTGGTAATTTAATGAGTTGGTATGAAACTTCTTTTGATGTGACTGCTTGTGTTGTCATTCTCCTAGAGATCTTTTTTTTTTTTTAGTGTCACTTTTTTTTTTGTCATCCTTTGTGCGTGTTTCAATTTTTTTCTCTAACCTTTAGCAGCTTTTAGATAAATCTTTTTAAAATGTGCGCTCCTTTATATAATTCTCTGCTGGTTTTTCTTCCCAACTTTCTTTTAAATTTCTCTCCCTTTTTCTGTTTGTGTAGAAATTGGTATGACTTTGAGCTGTTGCCTTTTTAATGTATGTCATTTGTAGCTAGTGCAAAGGTATTTAAATGCTCTTTAAAAATAATTTTTAGTTTGAAGTAGATTTAAAGTTCCCTTTTATTTGCTTATCCTGTTGTTTGATTCTAACCATGTCATTAGCTTTGTGTGTTGCTGTCAAAGGATGTAGAGGAATCTATCATCAGAGTCTATTAAAGGACAAGGGTTTTTTTTTTGGTATGTGTGTGTCTAATTCCTGTGATCAATAGTTTAACTAGTCACTACTTCAGCTGGCTTTGTCCTGTTGATTTAGTGACACCACCTCACTTGCATCAGTAATTCTGCTGCAGAGCTTTACCACAAGGTGTGCAAATATGTTATTGAACACTGTTTATTGATGATTTATTTGGTTATTCTTTTTCTTTTTTGTGCTGTTTGGTCGACTACTGCTTAATAGTGCATATTTATGTCTTAACAATGGTTGTTCCTACATGAGGAAGGAAACAGTATGTAAACTGCTTATCTTCAAGCATTAACAGCTACTGTTTGTTTATATCATGCCTCTTTTTGGGGAAAATGGAATACCCTTGACTTGCCATGATGAATAAATATGGATTGATACCAATTATTTTGGTGGATATACTCATCTAAGCTGGGGAATTTTCTTTCTTTTTGTTATTTTGAAGCATCTATACATACGTGAAACTTTGTTAATTCTCTCTCTATTCACGTGTGGATTGGGAAGTCCATTGTCACATGCAGCATTTGTGAATTTTGGTCAGTTGTGGAAGTGAAGATTATGTTGCATGTGGGAAGTTTTGAAAGCTCTATGTTGGAAATGCACTGATTCATGCACATAAATTGTAGAATCAGAGGAAGCGTTAACTGAACAATACATATAAACAAGGGAAAGCTGCATTTGTTAAGTACTTGAATCTAAAGGACTTAAACACAGAAGCTGTACTTTCTGTTTTCTAGTTCTGAGCTTTTTCAGCATGATTCTTGCAGCTTCTGTATGGACTGCACTCTCACAGGATGATATTTGAGTGTATGAATATACCTTATATTCCACTTTTGAGTTAAAGGCAGGTTATTAAAATTTCTTTGTCCCAGATTCTTTAGGAATCTTTGCTATATGCAGTAAAGACAGTAGGAGACCAAAACTCAGAGCAGCTGTGTTGCTCATTACGAGGTGCAGATTAGGGTGACACAAACAAATATATTTTATTTTAACAATTTGCTTTCCATGGTGGCTTGCATACCACAGTGAGCTCTGTCAAGAGCAGTCTGTTGTGTTCTATAGAAATGTTGCATTTGTCTACATTTATTTTCATGGCCCGATAATCTTTAAAGCACATTTGCTGAGTGGTATTAAAACACTTTTGTCTCAGTTCTTCTGTCTGAAACGCTGGGCATACATCACCATTTTGCTGTTTTATGCCTTGTTGTTACTCCCTATTAACTGTGACCCACTTGTCTGCTTTTCCTCTTCTCATTTGTGTTGTGTTCTACCCCAGTGTGTTGCCCTTTGATGAGCATTTGTTTTCTCCAGTCTTTCATATCATTGCTTTAACAAGCTCAGTCCTCAGGTGAGAAGTGCTGTCAATTAGCACCTTCTGCTTTCCCCTAAAATTCTCATGTCTACTTCCACTTTTGATGGCAGCAGGGTAGAGGAGTTATGGAAGCTCTTGGGCTCCTGAAAAACAAACTCTAGGACTTCTAAAAAGTAAATAGGCTTTACTCCTGCCCTTAAGAAGTGCATGTGAGTTTTAAAGACCTCTGCTCACATGCTTGAGGAGAAAAGGTTCTAAAATTGGTTCTGTTTACAGGTCAAATGAAAAAAATTTGTGTTAAAAGACTGGTGTGCATCTATATATAAAACAATGTCTACATGATGCTGCATTTAAACCATTTGCAGCTTTGGCATATGTGTTTATTTGTATGTTTGACAGGAATTGTTTCTAAGGTTTTTTCTATTTCAGTAAGTGAATAATTTTTGTAAACTTGTTAGTTAGGCATATTGGTCTTGCATTTTGGTTATAATGTCTGTTGTTGACAGTGTTTGAAGCATATCAGTCTGTTTCTAAAGGGAGAATTACATCTGTACTTTGACTTGAACAAACCTTATTTGATATTTTATAACTTCTTTTATCATCTGTTTGTATTAGAAAACTCTTATTGCATGCTTCCAGTTTTTGTTTCCTTTCTAAAAGCTTTGTCATCTGCTTGAATTTTTAATAAGTTTAAAAATCTCTGCAAAATTAACACAGGATTGCACAGTATGAAGCTGGCAGAAAGAATTTAAGTCAGATGTTGCTGCTTTGTTTTCTGTTAGAAAGTTCATAGAATAAGTAGAGTAGCGACTCTGTTCCTAGGGGTATTGACTTTCTCAACAATTGTTTGTCCCCCAGCAATTATGTAATATATGTTCATTTATCAAACTGCATTTATATGGAAAAATGCACATTCACATTAAGTAGTCTCTTATTAACATATTATGTTTCATAGAATTGCCTTCAGCTGGCTTATGAGTGCTGTGCAGAGGAAAAGATTTTATGAAAGTTTTAAGAGGGATGATGTTAATTATTCTTGTTTATCTTGGTCAGTAATCACTCAATAAATGAAAATAGCATCTTTTCTCTAGAAACCTGTGTAACTGTGGTTTTGATTTCTTGCACTAGGTGTCACTGCAGATACAATAATCAAATTCTTCTACATACTTAATTTGGATTTAATTCAGATATTTTAAGGGAAAATGATTTGCAGTATCTTGACTTTCATTGCTGTTTGCATCCATTAAAATAAGTTTATGAGAATGCCAAAACATTGCTTTGGGAGCAAGTCCTGAAGAACCTGAGTAACTGTTCTGACAAAAACGCTTCTAAACAACAATTCACAGTTGTAATGCACTGCAAAGTGATTATGTACATTAAGATTTATTGCAATTATTTTTCAGTGGATTTTTCAACCCTCTTTTTCAACTGACAGTATATCTAGAATGTTTGAGAAATTTAGCTAAAGTCTTTAAAACATATATCTTTTCTTAAATTTGTGTCCTTGGTATTTTAGAGATGTCAAAGATCAGTTTCTGAGAGAAGGCAGTATCTTTTATTTTCTCAGGTAATACAAGTGAGAAGGCAAACAGGCTTTTGGACATAGAGGTCTTTCACCAGGCCAGTTCTGCTAATTACTTTCACTGGATATTGCAGTTGAAGCACCAGTGGCAATGATATGCAGTTTCTATTTATAACTGCTTCTTTTAACATTTTTCTCTTGATTAATCACTTCTGTAGATTTATAATTGAGTTTCAGTACATGAAAATTTAATAAGTTTCTTTGGTTTTTTTCATCTTTTTTAAGAAAGTTGTCTGATAACAAGGAAGTGTTTACTGTTCTTGGTCCTTTTACATTGTTTACCCACAGCACCTGTCTCCTGAGCAGTGATGAGTAATATCAAGCTTAGCTCTCAATTTTATTAGGATTTGTTTTATTACACCTGGCCTTGTGCATTATGTATTTATTTCCCAAGTGTAGCAGTTACTAGCAGTGGTTGTAGTTAAAACATCATCTATTCTGGTCAGAAGATTTCTCCTTTGGAATTTGAGGTTGGACAGAGATTATCCAAGTATGATTTGTTTTACCTTAAAGAGACACTGTTTTTTCATACTCTATGACTGAACAGATGCCATTATTAAGTGATGATTTTTACTCTACCTAAGTCAGTTTGTCTGTCTCAGCCTTGGCTTGCTGTTGTCAGAGCATGAAAAAAAGGAACTGAACTGGGAACTGGTGCTACTTATCTACTGTAGCTCTTTTCCTAACAGAAGCAGTATTGAATGCGCCCCAGCCACCTGAGGAATGCTGAGTGCAGCAGTCAAAAGTCGATTTCAAAAGGAATAATTGTCTGCTTTCAAGTCTTTCTGCCACCTGTGTTCATCTGGTGAAGAAATCTCCTTTTTCTCTTGCAGATGCTATAGCTGCTTGTGGTGCCTTTATGGTGGACTGACCACTTTTAACTTTCAGTTTCTGCTAGAAAGTTGTGATCAAGAGATGCCTAAGGCTGCTGATTGTTTTCTGTTTCAGTTTTAAACACTTTCTTCCATTTGTCACCAGCTGGGCCATAAGAGAAGCACAACTGGGTACTACAGTTTCTGAGCTCACCAACCACTGATTAGACCAGATTGAGCAGTTTGGTTGATAAGGCTGAGCGTTTCAAAAGAGCCCTCCAGTGTCCAGGAGAAGCCATATTGCCAAATATTTCACTGCCCTCCTCCTCCCTCCAAGAGGGGCCCTGCATTTGCAGATTATTGAGGCCATGCTTAGCTTTAATGCATCACTAGAGCTTGTAGGTGGTTTTCAAATGAGAGGGAGTCAGAATGGATTGCTTTTGAAATCCTTTCTACAGCTCAGATGCCACTTGTTCAACAATTCCTCCTGGGCATTTGTTCTGCTTTCCTATTAATTATCTTGTGCCAGGAAGGTGGTCTAAATTGAGATCAGTGGAAGCTCCTGAAAGAAGAAATATATCCCAAAAGCTGTTTCTCCCAAAGGATTGGCAGAGAAGTATTAAGAGAAGAAAAAAAAAAAAGTAAATTTCTCTTTGGATTTGGCTGTGGGATGGGAAAGAAGCATTCCAACAGCTCCAGTTTAGATGAACCCCAAATTCTATCTGCCTCACAAACAAGCTGTTTCTAATGACAGAGTGAGATGAAATGCTGGAACCATTTCATTCTGCTGGTGGTTTTAGCAGTATATTTAGGAGTTTGTTGCTGTGTGATTCTGATACCTTGGAGTGCATGGTACTGTTGTGCATCTGACTTTGCATCTTAAATGGCAGCTGGGCATTAGCCTTGATTCACACAGTCTTAAACAGGGGTGGCAGCACAGGCTGTGGCTGTTGCAACCAGGCAAGAATGTGCATCTAACTATGCATATTCCTCTGCTAAAGTCTTCACTGTTGTGTTGCTAGTCCTGAAGTCTGTTTTTTCTCTTGCTAGTATGCATAGTCCTTCTTCCTTCTCCAGTTCCACTCAATAGCATGGGTTACATGTTGATCCAGAGGAAGGAATTCACAGATTTAAAGCAGTCTGTTACTTTAGATTAATCTCTGCAGAAGCAGAGATGAATATCTAGGTAAACAGTAAACAGAATTCTAGACAAATGAAACACTTAATTCTCCCATTGCCCTAGAAACATGTAAAAAATAGCAAAATAGCTTTTAAAATTAATAAATGTATTTGTTATGAGCCTAGGGGTTTTTTTTCTCTCTATAATTCCCTGACTCATTTATCATCCAGCTTTAGCAACAAATGAGGTAGGAGTCCTGTAGATAATAGTCCACTGCTTTCTCAATTCATTCCCAGAATAAAGTCTATGAAATAAATTATTTACAGGTCCTGTAGAAAATATGTTATCCTGTAATTAAAGGCTGTTTTGTAATGCATATGGAAGAAGAGATGAATTAAAATAGCCTGTCTCTTTGTCTTCCAGCCAGGCTTTTTCCCCCTTTTAGCTATCAGCCTGAAGAATACTGAGGGTGGAGTTGCTGTCTCCTAGCTGGGAAGTATAATATCTCCTGCTTGGTAGTGTCAGTAATGGCAAGAAAAGTCTTGTTCTCTGCCCCAAATGTCAGTGTTGCTGTATGCAGACTTACTTGCCCCTTGTGTGTCCTCAGTGTGTTCCCACATAGGAGACTCTGGAGCCTCCTTCACTTGGGACAAACCAAATTTGCTCTGGGTGCCTTACTTCTTGAAACAGAAGAATAGCTTTCCCTTAGATCAGGCTAGTGGGGACAGGAACCAGCCTGCAGCAGATGTTCCAGCATGGAAAATAGAAGCTTTGATGGTTTAGGTTCTATAAGCCACTGGAAAACAGGATTTTACAGACTAGTGTCCAGAAAGCCAAAATAGGAACCTTTGCTTACAATTAGCCAAATGCTGCAGCTCTATTCAGGGGATTTTTCTCAGATGTCAGAAGTAGTTCTGTCTGTGCAAAAAAGTCTGAAGGGGCTGGCATTTCAGCTTAAATTGGCTGTTGGAAGGCCAGGAATGAGGGCCAAATTTCCTGAAAAATAACTTTGGATGTGCTAAGGCTTCTTATAGAAATCCTTGCAGCACACTAAATGTGGAGGTGCCACCACAATAGTAGGGTTTCTGTGTTTTAGCCAGCTGGATGTCAGCAGTGAGCATGTGGCAATCTGTTCTGAGAGGGAAAGAGAAATAATGAATGATGGAGAGGGTAAGCTGACCTCATGAGACTAAGAACTGCTCCTGTAATTTCCTTATTCTTTACATCATTCATTTTCCATCATTTTAGCATCAGTATCTTAGCCATTGCTCATTTAAGCAGTTCTACATTCTGCATTGGCCTTTCTGGCTGGTGTTCATTGCAGAGAGCTATTGATGCCTCTCTGGGCTGCTGCAGCAGCACCTGCATTTTCACAGTAAGCTGCTCACAACAAAACTGCAGTTTTCTGATCTTGCTTTTTTGCAGACTCTTTAATTGGCATCTCTTGCTTGATGAGGGTGCTACGATCTGATGCTCTGGGAAATGGGGGAAAAACTGCTTAGGAAGTTTCTGCAGTTGTGGTTTTCTTTGTAGTTTTGGATAGTAGAAATTTCTTTGTCTCAGAAGAATGAAGTGTCTTACCTCTACTAAACTTTTAGTTTTAAATGCACTGAAACCAGTACAGCCAATAGTGTAGTGTTAATTCTTTGTTCCATTATCTAGAAGGAGAAGACACAGTAAGAGTTTGTGCCTTACCCAACATCTGTATGCACAAGTAAATCAATATCCCCTTTCATAATTGATGGCTATATAAGTAATTTATTGCCTATTAAGGCAATTATTTTTAATATGAAGGCATTCTTTTATTTATTATTTTTATATTAAGGCATTATTTTTAATTTTCAGAAATGTTTTATTGAAGTCCCAGGACAGTCCCAAATGTAACTTTGGCATGTGCACAAGTTATAAAGCATACACCTCCACTGATGGTGTGTTCCATATCTCCTCCTCTCTTAGCATTGCCACCCAAATAGCATGTACTACTTTTGAGGCTAGTGATTCAAAATTTATTTTGATATTCCAGAAACCATACTTGTGGCAAACTGAAATAAATCATGGGGTAGAAATTTGATATTGTATATACAACTTTTTCAAAAACTAAAGTTTTTAAACAGACATCCACTAAGATGAGGAGCATCTTCACTGATACAACACAGAGCAAAAGAGCTTTTCCTGCTTTAATGTGAAGGCTGTCACTTCAGTAAGAATCTCAGGCATTTCAGAGTTGTTTTCCTGGAACACTTTTTTTTTTTTTAACCCTGGAATTGTTGGTCACAATTAGACACTTGAATTTTTTTCAGCTGTTAGAGTTTTGCCTTAGCTGATCTGTTTATCATAAGTATTTTTAAGGGAGCCAGTCCATAGAACAAGAATAGCAAGCTAAATACTCAGTTGTGTTTATTCCTTCACCTTTTAAGGAAATGTTACTAGTAAGCCAAACCAAATTTCCATCTTTTGAAATATGTTTTTTTTACTCCTCTCCTACCTCTTGTTCCTCTTGTCCATACACTAAATGTTTTCTCATACTTTGAAGTGAAATTTCCTTGTTCCTCTTTTAGTTCTTTGAGCAATATTATGCATAGAGAAATCTTTTTCTATTTTCAACCTTCTTATCAATTACTTCCCTACTGCTGGCATTTCTAGTGTTTCTTGACATCCATTTCCAGTATTTTCTTATATTGGGAGGTTACTATGTATATGCCAGTCTAGAAAACTGTTGATGAAATGTCTGCCTGTGGCATTCACATTTTCTGAAAAAATCCCTTCACCCAGGATTTTTCTTTTGGGAAGCTGAGAAGCCTCAGAGAAAAAGGAAGACAGATTCTTATCTCATTTGCTTCTCCTGTGTTGTGCTCATGTGGAATGTGTTTGGAGATTGTTTACCCACAGGTGATTGTTTCATTGGATTCTGGTGTGAGTTGTTTTCACTCTTTGGCCAGTTGGGGCCAAGCTGTGTCAGGGCTCTGGAAAGATTCACCAGTTTTCACTATTATCTCTTTAGCCTTCTGTAAATATCCTTTCTGTATTCTTTAGTATAGTATAGTATAGTATTTTTTAATATAATATAGTATCATAAAATAATAAATCACCCTTCTGAGAACCTGGAGTCAAATTCATCATTCCTGCCTTTGTCAGGGCATTCCCTGCAAATACAATATTTGTCTATCTTCTGGGTGGCAGTGCAGCATTCAAAAGTAAGGACTGGGGCTGTTCCATCTCTTCAGCCTTTGGCTGTTTAAGCCCTCAATGCAAGCGTGAAAAGCTCTTGTCCACAAAAATCAGATGGGTTACCTGGTGTGCAACAAACCAATAATTACCCACTGGAGAGAGACACTGAACATTTATTTCAGAGGTGAACAACCCTGGGTGCCTGCTGGTATTCCACAAATCGAGCACACCAGCTGTCAGAACTTGTTGCTATTTGTACATTTTAACAAACAAAGGAATTAGTGTACATTGGCTACAAGTCACTTAATTCTCTAATATTAATTGGTATTCCCTCTTCTGTTGGTTAATGATTCTCTCACTTCCCTTGTGAATGAGTCTGTGTGCTCAGGCTTTCTCTTCTTTTGGGTCTGTGGATTTCTAGGCTTGGTGATTGGGATCTGCCCCTGCTGAAATAACCTTTTACCCAGTCGAAGCTGATTTCAGCACAATTGGTGAGTTGGTTTATTAGATTCTTATCTTGGAATTTCTGCCATATGTCCTTGTGACCCATACATTTTGCATTCTCTGGGCCCACTATAAGTGGTGCATCCTTCTTCCCAAGGTTTGTTAACTTCCTCCTAGGTCTGAGATCACTGAAGCATGTCCAGCCCTAAACCTTAACTAGGCAATTTTACCAGTGAGAACTTTGTTTTTTTAACACCTGGACATCACTTAGAGCTTGTTTGCTGCTCTCTGATTTATGGGTAGAATCTCCCTTTTTGTTGATTAGGCGTGAAACATACTTTCTTAGAGAAATTTTACACATTCCACATTTTGCAACACTCTGTTTCCAGATATTTTTTCTGACTCTTGTAGGTTTTTCCAGTTGGTCCACAGAAAGTTTACTTTATTATGCAGGATTTTTTCTTCTGGTACACTTACATATTTTTCTCTCTGAGTATGAAAATGTTACTGAGATACAGTAGAGAGTAGACTGAACCCTGACAATCTAATGTAACTTAATATCCTTCTCTTTCCTCTACAGTCTTCCCAGAAGGACATAAAAATATCTTGTCAGCTGTGATTGTCTCATCCAATAAGAGTCTTGTTAAAGAGAGTGCAGATTCAGTTTTATTTGTTGGAGGGTAATGGGCTAGTGTTTCAGGTTATCCCTATTTTAGGTCCTGAAGTATCAGTTAGTGCTTGAAGATATTTTAGGTGTCTAATTCCCATTTGAAGTGGATTTGGCTATATGAATATCTTAAAAACACAGGGTTTAGACAGAATTCTGTGGAGCACTTGCTTTTTTCTTTTCCCAAGCACAATTTCCTTCTCTGTAAAAGAAGTTTCATTGTTTTGCAGGAACTTTTTCAGTAAAAGACTTGTGGTTTCAGGCAGCTTCTGGCCTAGTAATAGTTCATCCATGAATATCATTTCTATGTCTGGAGTTTTTGCCTTTATGCAAATACAGAAAACATAATTAGGACTAATTAATCCACGACAGACCAGACAAGAGCTTAATCATCTTCAAAATGTCAGCTTCTGTAGAACTTTTTGTTGAATATTCACATTTAATTTCTTTCAAAGTACTATTTGCAACATCTAGACAAAATGTGGCTGAAGTATTTGTTCTGAATGTGTTTAATTCAATTATCAGATTTTCTCTATGGTACGTGTCTGTTGAAAAGTATCTTCCTGAACAGACACTGCTCTAAACCCTTGACTGTCAAAGGCTGCAAGTTTATTTTTATTTTCAACTCTTTTTCATTGCCTCTTGTTCTTATTTTGTTGCTGTGTTCACAGAGCATAAGGAAACAAATCTGAGATGGGTTATATTTCAAAACATCAAGAAGAGTGTTTCAACTTATTTGTAGCAATCCAAAGGTGCTCAGACATTTGATTATCTGAAGAAGCAGTTTGGTGCTATAAGGAGTGAAATTGGTTTATTACCTGCCCTTGGAAGCTTCTCAGCATCCACCTTCATTTGCATTCCTGAGCTCAGGCTTACAGTATCAGACTTACACTTTTGACTAGATGATGGCATGGTCAGCACAAGGATTTGACAAGGTGGTGGATGGAGCTCTGAGCAACCTGGTCTAGTTAGAGGTGTCCTGTGAGGGTCCCTTTTAACCCAGATGCCTCTATGATTCTCTGATAGCAGGCCAAAAAAACTGCTGATGTGACTCATGAAAAGAACCTATTTGAATCTTCTGAAAAGCAATGATTTGTCTGTCTTGTTTTTTCCTGGTTGAATGCGGAGGTGTTTGTTTTCAAGAGAAATTTCTGGTCGAGGGAAACAATTCAAAATCTCATCTTCCAGGCATCATACAAAGTTTGGTTGCTCTAAGGAACAAGATAAGCTATTCAGAAACTTAAGAAAACCCAGTCAGGATACCTGATTGTGCATTGTGTTTTGCACGAAGGAATGGCATGTCCGTAGTTGTCTGGGTTGTTTGCCTTTTTTTGGTTTTGTTTGTTTGCTTGTTTGTGTGGTTTTTCTTTGATTTTTTTCCCCCCCCAGTGGCATCTCCCTGTCATTTGTGCTTCTGCAGCTTCTGTGGTGACAGCTTTCTGATGAGAGCTGAGAAAACCAGACTTTGAAATATTGACATGCCAGTTGATCTGCAGAATTTGTTAATTTGCTAGTTATGTGCTGCAGGGATACTCTGAATTTTGGGGAAAACAGTAAATCTTATACTCAGGCAGACTGTCACATAACTAAGAATTATCTGTGTGAAAGAAGAGAATCATATAGTTTCAGTTTTCTGGTGTTCATTTGAGTTGTTAATTGGCCCCTAATAAGAAAACACAGATCCATTTGTCTTTCTGGTTGTGCATCCCAGCTTTGCAAGGAAAGCTTTTTCCACTGAGAAGTGCATCTGATACTGTGGTAAGTATGAAGTCATGCTTTTGAGGAGCTGAAATGTAGATGTTTGAAGTGCCCAGCTGGTTTACAGTAGTCTGCCTGCCATTTGCCTCTCTTAACAGGCTTTAATTACATGATCACCTTGTTGTCTCTTATTCTTTCTCTGGTTTCAGTCAGTGGAGATTGGCAGCAAAATCCAACATGGATTTGTGGAAGGAAGGAGGCTGTGCTCTGATTGACCTTGATGGGTTCCAGAGTTACAGTCATATATAGGGAACATAACAGAAAAGCAAAGGAGAATATTAAGGTTAAGATTCTATTAACCCGTGGAAATTGTATCTTACTGTGTCCCTAACCCAGGGAAATTTTACAGTGTTTCCTCCTGAGGAATTTCCTTTTGGCCATTTTCCTTTCAAGTTTCTAGTCTCTTAAGACCTAAATTGATTAGCTGAATTTAAACACTCATTAATACTCTTAATTGAAATGTGCCTGGGAGAGAATTTGGTTATATTTGGTTTTATGCTTAAATCTCTGTAGTTTTGTCCAAGTATAAGCTACTTTACACAGTAAATCTAAAGGTTTTATCTATTAATAAAATAACATATTTAAACATTTAATGCCATAGATTGCTTTTGGTAAAGCAATATCAAAGTTTGTCCTGGTTTCAACAAGTGGCTTTTGTTTACCAGTGATCTTGTTGGTCTTAATACACCTGTCACCTTGGTTTCATTAGGAAAGGATGTATTGTTCATGTTAAATTCAAGGTTACTTCTGTATCACATAGTCCTTTTTGGCAGCATTTTTGAAAGAGATTTTTCATGTGCTCCTGATAGTTTATGATAATGAAGCATTTAAATGAATATTTCAAACATCTAGTCTGCTTTTTGTTCAAATGGTTAGATTTAGACTCATTTTGAGGTCTTCTTTAACTTCTGAAATTATGAAACTTGGTGTACTGTATGCCTCAAAGGCTTAGGAATGAAAGAGGGGATTTGCTTTCCATCTGTTATGGCTGGTGCTGTTCACTTGCCAATCATTCTAAGTCATTAAAGAGTGCTCTATTTTACACCATATCAGAGCATTAATCCTCTGTTTTGAGGTGATTTACATAGTGGAATGAATCACCTCCAGTAGATCTATAGTTTTGAGGTGCAGTAGTACCTGTCAGGAGTTCACTGAGAATTCAGGTGAGAGACAAGGCTGCCATGGTACACAGCATTTGCACACTCATGTTTTCAAATCTCAGTAAGGTTTTAAAAATAACATAAAGCTTTTCCACTGAGGAAATAAAACTTGCCTCATTTCTTACAGTGTGCAAGTACAACAAATGCCATACCTCCTTTGGAGAACACTACTTGTTGTTTTATATTAGCTAACAAAAAGTCTTTTCCTGAAGGATTTTGTCAGAATGCAAAAAAGGCTCTCCAAGTTAAGGTTCAGATTAGTTAGCAAAATGCAATTGTCAGTGGTTGCTTCTTAAGCTTTGGGTAGATCACTTTGCATTTTTCTCCTAAAAGTACAGCAGGTTTGCATCTTGCAAGGAAGCCTTATTTTCTGTTAGTAGTTGGCAAAGCTGTGCTAGTTCCCTTTCATTGACTCCATGGGCCCTAATTTTTAAAAATATTCAAATGTGGCAAAGCTGCAATCTGCCAAGAATGCCATAATGTATTGTAGTCTAGATTACATAGTACAGTGCAAAAGATTCCCCCCTTCTGAATTTTTCAATTCAGTTTTTGCTGAACATATCAAAAAAAGTGAGGGGAACTTTACCCTTCAGTCAATATTTGGGATGTCTGTCTTGGTTATGAAATATGATTTCAGTATTCTTGTTTTTTATTAGATATGATAATTCTTTTGGCCTTGATAGTAGGGACTGATGCCAGATTATAGATATCTCTGTATAGATTGCCTTTATTTAATTTATTTTTAAAGGACACTTCCCTTTGATTCATATGGTACCTATTTCCTGTGACTATTTCTGGATTTCCACTCTTGTCATCTTGACTTTTACCCTTATTTTGTGCTTATCCTCTTTTGCAGCCTACCTTTTTAAAGGGTGCTGTGATCTTGTTTGGCATCTGTGTGTGTGCTTCATTATTAGCATGATTGAAATTGAGGTCATTGTATTGCAATCACAGCTGAAGCTTTTGGTGTCCTCTTATGTTGTCTTTTAAAGCAGTTTAATTACTTTATTGGGCTGGTGCAAGTTAGAATGACTTCTTCATTTTCATTTTGTTATTAAAATTGGGAAATGAGCTGTAGTTTCATTGTAATAGAAGGATGGGTAATGTAAAACATGGGCATTTCCTGTCTATCTTCTGGCTTTCAATCATTTTACTAGAAATTATTGAATTTAGAGAATTCAAGCCAATTCAAGCCATTGACTGTGTATAATTATACAGCTTTTATATCTGTATTTCTATATGCTTATCTTGTATAGTTTTGATGATAGAATTGGAGTATATTTTTTAGATGAGATCTATTTCACTGGAGTTAGAATAAAGGGAAGACCTTTTCATAAGAAAAACTCAGCTGGAAAAGCTGAACTTATCTGCTTTGCAAAAGAATAGCATCAAAAAGCCAAAACTCCTAGTCACTGTATGATGGACACCAGTTGCTAATGCTATTTGTGCCAGCTGAATGCACCAATTATTTTATGCTTTGGGTACACAAAATCAAACTGATAGTTTTTAAAGGGCACTTTATCCTGTCTTTTTGTAATATCCTCAAATGTTTGCCTTGAGATCAAATGGAATATGTTTTTTATGATTTCTGACCTTTTAATAGGCCTTTAATTTGCATTAAAAGCGTCACATAAGTGACAGCTAGTGTTTTCTTTACCTGACCTAATAAAACCTAGCACATAATGTCTGGGAAAGAAGGTAAGGTGATCACACCTTCATCAGTTTCTAGAAAAGTAATTATAAACTTTGTTCTCAAAATAAAATGAATGAAAAATAATTTGCTAAAATATTACCCTTTGGAAATAAGCATTTAAAGTTAATGCAAATGTTAAATTCAGAACTGTTGCTCTGACTTATGTTTGTTATGCTGAAGTGAATTGTGGAAGGACTCTAAAACTTGCCTGACACTGCCTTCTGAACAGCTCATATTTGCTGGACTAGTGGGGAAAATTAAATTTGCTTTTCTTGAGAAGACTTCTTTGAAATGGTGTCTTTTTTTTCTGCCATGTCTTTCAAAATCATAGTCATAACTCTCTGTAAACCTCTTAACATTTCCTATTTAATGAATATTTGTCATGTTGTCTGTAGTCTGTGATTTTTTCTTGAGCTGGCTGATCCTGGTTTGTCTGCTCAGTGTGTGCTGGATCTAGTTCTATTTAACAGTGATCCCTGCTAGAAACAGGGGGGGCCTGGTTCTCATGTTGGTGGATGTTGATGGAGCATTTGACCCTGGCATGTACAGGAAATTATTTCCTTATTTGTGTAGTGTGGAAGTGAGGATTTAAATATAATAAAAATGCTTATGCTGAGGGTGGGATGGAAGCAGTGGTACTGGGAGGGGAGAGGAGTTGTAGGGGTTTTGGGGAGGTGGTCCTGGAGCACATTTTTGGGCTTAATCATGTTTAATGGTCTCTTTAAATGTGTTAAGTGGTGAAGTTTGCTGGTATTAAGGGTAATTTTTCTAGGAGAGCATCTGAGAGAGGATTGGGTGAGCCTAAGGATAACAGAAGAGTTGTTGATAAATAGTTTGCAATACAAAGGACTTAATACACTGTGGAAGAGGAGGAGGATGTCATGAGATGATCTGCATGAAAGACGCATGAATCTGGAAGGATCAGATACATATTGTGTGCAGTGAGTGGAAAAGAGGGGTGTACATGGTGCTGGCAAAATTTTACACACACTGGGAACACACCATGGAAGTCAGCAAAGAAAAAGACCTTGAGAAGAGGTGTGCTAAACCCTGGGCATCTCCTGGGGGGAATGCTTGGAGTATGGCATAGTATAACCACAGCATAGAGAATAGCTACCCCTGCTGCCAGTATCAGTGAATACAGGCTGGAGAAGGAAAATTATTATTTCAGCTGAATGTCAATAGTGATGCAAAGTGCACAAGTATCAACTGGCTATTAATGAGTTCAGACCAAATATTTGAAATACTTTTGCATTATATAATGGATGACAGTCTGAGTGTAATCTATAAAATTATTTGTTACGGTGTTTGGGCACAGCTCTTGTGGCACAGGAGGTCACTTTTCAGTTGTTTCTCCTCATGTAGGAGAAATGTTGCTGGCATTTCAGGCAGAGGTAAAATTCTTCAGGTTTTCCTTTAATTACAGAACCAATTAAATCAGCTTTCTTGTGTTTTGTGGGGCTTACTGGCAGCTTTACTAATTGTTTTCTACGCTTGCCTCTTAATACTGTGAGTGCAACTTCAGTAGTTGGCTGTCATCTTTATAAATATAATAATTAGCATGCAATGCAGTTGAAAATTCAGAGGAGTATTCATTCTGTTTATGTAGCATTTTGAGAAGACGTATATCTAGAATTATTCTGATAATTTATATTATGTAAACAGAAGTCTGTCTGCAGTATATTCCTCTCATATCCTGCAATGTTTAATCCATGCAAAGCCTGCATTAGGACTATACCACCCAAATGATGGGAATAAGCTCCATGTAGGCGAGTTATGGTTTGTTCAGCTGCACTCAATTTTGGAGTATAAAGCAGGGCAAGCAGATAGCAGTCCTTCTCCAGAAAACACTGCATGCTTTCTGTGTCTGTGATTCTTTAGGGAACCCCAAGCAATTGATCCCCTGTGCCTTTGTCCACAAGTACCTCTTTTCCTTTTCTCATCTTTTTTTTCTACATAATTTCTTGCAGCCATGTAAATTATTGGTGTCCACAGTGTCCTTGTATTTAGCAACAAGGGGTTGCTTTTTGGTTTTGAACTCCTGACAATCAATTTTCTTTTCTACTTCCTCATATAAGAAACATCAAGTGAGCACTGCTTGTTGGGAATTTCCCCCCTTGGGTGTTTTGCACATTCATCACAGTCCTGCCCACACTTTTGTCTCATTTTCTCTTTTTGTGGAAGGTTTAACTCTGAAAACTCAAGCTTCAGTGAGAGAAGTTTTGAATTTTAACTCATGCTGATTATAGCATGACCAGCTGAGGCTGCTTCACCCTATTTCCTCTCTGTGTTTATAGTGTCTCTTTAATACCATGTATCTGTTGCCTTTGGAAATAAATTTTTTCAGGAGCATTTGAATTCTGAACACTGGAATATTTTTTCTTTACGTATGAAACATTTGTTTCCAGTGATTTAAAGGAAATGCAAAGTGAATTAAATATAATCTGGAGGAAGAGCAATTAAGGATTAAGAACTTTGTTTGGGTGCAATTTACATCTATACATTTTATAGAGCACTTAATGTTAGTGCTGGGCCATTGAGTATAATCAGACATTTTTGTGAACTTGGGATATAACAGCATATTTTCAAAAAAATCAAATACACAAAAATTCATTTTTGTGAACTTGGGATATAATAGCATATTTTCAAAAAAATCAAATGCACCCAAAGTACCTGTTAGCATAAGAATTTTCTCAAATATAGTCTGGTTAAATATTAATGCCAAGGCTTTTGCCATTGCACGTTTTTGCACATAATTTTTTAGTTTGGTATTATGTGGGTTTTTTCATAATTAAATGTAGAAATCTGAACATGATGCTGGCTAAGTAAATGGTCATGTATTACTGAAAGTGTCTGTACAGTGTATTCTCAGGACTGTGTGCCAGCTGCTATCTGTTCAATATTTAAATAAAGGAATTGCATTTTTGCATTTTAAAGTTTGACAAAAATTGAACTCCCCTGAGAGGTTATGTTCACTGCAGTGCACTAATTACATGTAGTCTTTAATATGTGCTGGGACAAAAGCAGCATAATGTTTTCTTCTGCTATTACATTGGCAAAGGAATGTTAGAAATGCCTTTTGGACTTTCTTTTTTAATTTAATTCATTATCTTGTTGGCCAAAAAAAAGTAAAGCTGTGTGCTTCTGTTTTTGTGTGTGCATTCAAAGAGATCCATAGTGGCCTTTATAATGGATAGTTTTATATGTTGATGATGAATTTTTCAGCTCAAGTGAGTACTTCAGTCATAGATTTGTTCTTAAACTACCAGATCATATCTCAGTTTAGAGGTGCCACTGTATCACTTAATACAGTAAACTTACTACATCAGTACAGAAGAAATGAGTTTTCACGAAAGTTTTGATATCTCTCTATATAAATGTAAATGAATTTACTGTATCAGGCTAGTTCTGATAGCTGAGTCAGAGCTGAAAGCAAAGAGAAGAGAATTTAAATATACAATATGATCCCTTTATTTTGACTTAAAGACATGGGTTTTTGTATTCTCTCAGAGTTACTTTCTCAGTTTCTACTCTTCAAGTGAGTCCATTTGATCTAACAGCTCCCAAAGAAGAAAACCTTTTTCTGCTCCTACCACAGTGGCCACTTGTACCAACCAAAGTGCTCCTTTGTGAATAATACTCAGCTTGCTTTATTTTCCCCAGCTTGTGAACACATCTTAAATACTGAGGGAGTATGTGTACACTTTTCTGTTCAAGGATAATTCAAGCTAAGAAACATGTGGGCACATTCAGCTTTTTTCAACTGCATCTTGAGATTTTCATACATTTTCTGAATTAGTAATTTTTAATAGGGACAGAGACCTTTCATGCTCTTGTAATTTGAGTTATGGATTCACCACTTAAAATTGAAGTGGAAGTGAATCAAATAGTAGATTAAACCTAATGATTTCCCTGCCCTGTAATAGCTTACAGACCTTCAATTTATTTCAAAAGAGGTCTGTCCCTCTTCAAAAACATTCTTCCCATGCTGTCGAGGATGAAAGAGGGACAGTTTGGCTACTTCTTTTGGGCCTTTTTCTTTTCCTTCTCTCACTGGTAGAGAACAGAGTAATAAAGATTTGTTGCTGGTGATGTTTCTGTGATTTCATTTTGGGACAGAAGTGCACAGTTTGGCTTTTGAATTTGGAATTAAATTTTAAACCAAGCGATTAAAGTTCAGGAGTTACTCCAGGTATCTGATTAATATTCAGATTGTTTTAGTAAATTGTATCTGAAGATAAAAGCTTATTTGCAGCCTGTATTAAGCTAAAAATATTATAGTTAATCACAGCTACTGTCTGCTGCATTTCTTATAAAATTTCCATTAAGAGGATGCATTCCGTGCGTGAATGGTAGTCATTTACAAAATGTAACTCTAGAAACTCAATTAATTTGTGTTCTTTAATTTTAGATCTGAATAAAAAAGCAATCCATCTGTTTTAAATCACAATTATAAATGATTAATTTCTTATTATAATAAGAATGTGTTGAATATTGAAAGACTGGAAAATAAAGAATCATATTGTTTCTTTATTCTTAATTATTTGTGAGCTATTTTTCTCACCCAGTGATAATTTTTTGTCTCCTGGGATGTTTATTTTTTCCTCTGTCAGGGACATTGGCAAATGCTTTGTTGTTCTGTGGAAAAAATATTCAGCTTTTAATATTTTATCAATTCCATTGGGCTGAAGGTTCTAGCAGTAACTGGTCACCTGTCCTCAGGGTCTTGTCTTCATCCTTGTCATGAGGGAACATTATAAATTATGTATAGCAGTAGATGCTACTCAGTAAATATCTAGTATGTCATACGTATTTTTGACTGAAATTACTTTTTCTCTTGAACAATTAATTAAGCTGTATTTTTAGGTTTGTGATGTGACTCTTTTACAATATGAACAAGTATCTGGGTGCATTGTGAATGTCTGAGCTGCACATCAATCACAGCTTTTTTTTTTTTTTTCTTTTCTTTCTGAATGCTGGAAACTTTTAAATTCATCTATGACCAGAGTAACATTTCCCAGCTTTGTTTGGCAGAGTCTTATATGTTGCGTTATCATCTCATCTTGCCCAGATGTATCCATACTTGAAATTTTTTGACAGCATCAATATTGACAATGTCTTTTTTCATGCAGGGAAATGAGATTTTTCATCTGCTTTCTTCTTTAGACATGCAAGTTGCTGCACTTGGGAAAATACATGTAGCAATCTATGTGTTGTATTTTGTTACAAACAGTGTGGTGTCTTTTTGGCTCTGGAGAAGACATTTGATGACTTGGGAAAGGAGTAGTCATGCAGCTGTCACAAAACTTATTTTCCATTTTTATTAGCACCAGGAGAAAAGTGTGCTCCTTGTAATACAGAGGAATACTTGCTGACATTGCCTCTGCTTTATGGATTGTCAGGGCTTAGCCCTTTCACACAGAAAAACATATTTGTCTTGAAAGATTGTGTGTGTGTGTGGAGACATTCACAGTTTCTGTTGTAATCTTCCAAGCCTAGAAGCCAATAGGATTCTGTTTCAACTTGAAAATTGTAGTTTTTAAATACTAAAAATTATTTCAAAGCTATTATTAATTTTTTATTTATTGCATAGACTGTTGTGTACTACACAATTCATTACTTTATCCAAGGCTGAAATCTCCCACTTGATGCTTCAACATATGGATGGCTGTACAATGTGGCCCAAAGGAATTTTGAAGTATTAAAATTATGTGCTATGAATATTTCTTATATTTATTTACTACTGGCAATGCTTCTCTTCCATTGCATGATATTTCAACTGCTCAGGTTTACTGAATTGTCAGAGGTCTGGGGTTTTTATTGTGCAAGGCTCAGTTCATTGAAAGAGCTGCTGGAAAGTTTTCAGTTTTCTGTGCTTTTTAGCTGTACTGAATGCTGAGGAGTTTGAAATTCTCCTTACCATTGTGAAAGGTAGCACATAGCTTGTTTTTAGGCCACATTGCCTTGTTACACTCTTGATTGATGCTCCTTCTCTGGTATAGTTCAGCTGTTTGTCTGGTTTCCTTCAAATAACACCTTCACACATTTCCTCAACATCAAGCTTGGAGTGCTTAATAAAAGTAAAGAAGTCATATTTAAAATGTAAAATCAAAAATTTCTAAAAAATTGCTCTTTCTTTTGTGTGATATTACACAGAAGAAGTTACACTAAATGTGGTTTAGAAAGAGAAGGAAGAGGGGTGTTTCTTGCACATGCTAATAAACAGACTTTTGTCCTTTATAGGAACAAACTTTGGCTCTGAGGAAAGAAGGGATAGGTGTTGTGCTAGATTCTGAACTGCCTCATCTCATTGGCATTGATGATGATCTTCTGAGTACTGGTATCATCTTGTACCACTTGAAGGTAAATACACATCTGTGTTTCTGTAGCCTTTATATGCCTTGTGATACTTTTCAGTAGAAAAAAATTTACAGTATTGATTTGCTATCTCTGTGTAGTGCTCATTACATTACTATGCTTGTCTGCTGTAGTAAGAAAAGCTCTTAAGAGGTTGGAAATGATGAAATTAAAATATTTGTTTAGGTTTATCCTGAGAGTCAATAGGTTAACCAGCTATAGGTGTTTCATATTTTTATCTGTATGTATTGGTTTGTTATTAATGTTATAAAGCTTGACTTTAAAATCTAAATCTACATTGTCCCAAAACTATAAAGGTAGTTCTGCACCAGACAGTTGAAACTTGAATTTGCTTATAATACTATAAAAAAAAGACTGTGAAAGCATTTTGAAAATGCTCCATGATTCCTTTTTTTCATGTGTGTTTAAATATATATTTCATTCAGGTTACCCTGAGAAAGTGGAAGGATAAATTATATTCTTGTGGGGGAGATAAGGAGATTCCAACTGGAAATAATGTGTATTTCTCTCTTAATTAGGAGGGCCAAACATATGTTGGCCGAGAAGATGCTATAACAGAACAGGACATTGGTATGGAATTTGGCATTTTTATATTCTTTCTTCTTCCAGTATCCTAATATGTGAACTGAGCTTCATATGTTTTTTTTTTTTTTCCTTTTTTAGTTAGTTGTTCTGTGGTTTGCATATTTTAATTTTTAGAAAATCTGAAAGCTGAATCGCATGGGATTTGCTTCAGAGAGCATGACTTCTAGCATAGCTTGTGGGCTTTAAGTATGTTCATATCCTTGTTCCTAATTGATTTCTTACTTCTCTTGAAATAGCATCCTGTAAGAATACTGTCCTTTTTCATATAGCACCTGTCTCAATTACTGCAAAATCATTCTCTTAACCTTTGTATAATGACAGCATTGTTAGACTATTATATGTAAGATAGTCTTGGGACTTCAGATTAGAGTTTAAAAAAATTATGAAAATTGGTAAAAATCTACTATTTTTCCTATTGATTTCTTACCAATGCAACTAACTACCAGATCTGGTCTGTCCTATCACATAACTTTACATAAGTTCCTGGAAGGCAGTTTCATTAAGTAAACTGCATCCTTTAATTCTTGGCTGACATTGTGAGGGTCAAATATCTTAGTTTGGTAAATTTTCATGGGTCAAAAGTTGTCTGGGTTTAAATTACTCTAATAAATTCCATGAAACTACCAAACTTGTGATACCTTGTGGTATTAAGCAATACACATAATCACACATTATTTGAAGGAAAAATGTAAAGTAGCATAACTGATTGATAAAAACCCTGAATATCATCAGATTTAAGAACTTTACTTCAGCCATCCTTTTGTCTACAATGGCATCTTATATCCTGTCTTTTCAGATTGAAGCATGGTTGCCCTAAGGTCTACAAGTTTTCTTTATTTCTTTGTGAAACTGGTCAAAGAATCTCTTTCTACAAATATGTGAATTGTGCTTTTCTGGTTTTTATTGGAGAGAATGGAGCATTTGCTAATCAGGTGTCAAAGCACAAGAATAAAGACAATTACACCAAAAAAAAAAAAGAAAAAGCAAAACCAACCCAGCACACTTCTTTCCACTAGAATAAAACAATAAATATTTAAGGCATGCAGGATGGGATAAAGGAAGGAAGAAAACATTGTCCAGAATAAAGAGAAGATATACTTTCTGTTATGTAGTGCAATGTGTTCTTAATAAATTATTATTAAGATGTTAATCTTACTAATTGTGAGGAGTCTGATTATGTTATCTTATTTCTTTGTGTTTAGTTCTTCATGGCCTTGATCTGGAAAGTGAGCATTGCATCTTTGAAAATCTCAATGGAACTGTGAACCTCATCCCACTGAATGGAGCACAGTGTTCTGTGAATGGCATTCAGATCACAGAACCCACACACCTCAACCAAGGTATTACCTAGTGTAATGTCATTTTTCAGCCAACCTCTTTGCTTCTTCCTGGCAGCACCACTGAAAAAAATCTGCATGTGTATAAATGGATTATTGTTTAATTAGCTTTATTTTCATGTTTTCTCAACTACAATCCAAAACCACCAGGAAAACCCCGTGGTGGTTTTGTTGTCAAAGAATTCATGTGGTGCAAAGAGAATTCCTTTTTAATTTCAACCACTGTTACATTAAGAAAAATGATATAGATATCTACAGGACTCAAAGAATGTCAGAGACACCCCTGCCCCTCTCCCCAAGTTTCAGATTGGTCCTACTTAATACTACTGCCAGATTCTCTTGAGAATTGAGGAGATTGATCTTGAGTGTCTGTTTGCTGCAGCTATAGGAAATGACAAAAAGGGGGAGGCTAACCCTTAGGAGGTTTAGAGAACTACAATTTTAATGTAAAAGCTTTAAAATCTGGCAATTTAAAAGCAGCCAGGACGGCTGGGAACAAAGATACATTGTGTTGGCCTGGATGGGACCCACTGACAAGTGAGCTGGTGAGCACTGCAGGAGAGCTGCTCCATGTTTTATCTTCCAGGAGCACCCAGAATATCTCCCCATTTAGCAAGGAACTGAAAAAGACCTGTTTGGGAGTGAGGCTGTGACACAGCTCAGCTGCTGAAAAACAATCTCACATTACTTCCCTGAAAAGAAGATTTCAGTGTAAGCTTAGGCTAACAAAAGTAGAATGCAGTGTTAAATAAGGGGAGTCTTGCATCCTTTCTGAACTCTAACAAATACTTTTATAAAAGCTGCTTGTAGAGAGATAACACTGACTCATTTTTTTTTAGTGCCTATTTCTTCATGCAAAATGAGAGGCATATATGTTTGTTTCTATTACAAGGAAAAAAAAAAAGCCCAGCCACCTTGGTCGTCGGTTTGAGTAAATCTAAGCATAAATTCCTAACAGAAACATTGACATTAATAGCAAATAACACAGTAAACAATAAAAATTGAGTTGTGATGAATCATCTTTACTTTATCCTGCAGTGTTTTACAGGCAGAATGTTCAGTGTGCCTCAGAAAAAAGTAGGAGTTTGGATGCTATTTCCCTCTTTCAGATGCATATTACAACTTGATTCTTGTACTGCTAAAAGTGGAAACATGACTTTTTTCCCTAATAAATTTCTTTAGACAAAAATTTGCAACTCAGAGGGGAAAGGGTTGCTAGGGTTGCTAAGCTGTAAAAAACAGCTGCCTAAACTGACCTTTTGTGTGTGTAAGGAGACAGAGCCTGAGAGGAAGGTGACATTAGGTGTGCAAAACTGATGAAATTACTAGTTTAAGGACTTGTGTGGAATCTATTTATCCCAGCTGTGTTAGCATTTAGTCTCACAGCATGAAGTGCCAGGGTCCTTAAATACCTGCTTTTAGGTAACACTGATTAACTGCTGATATATTTAAATGTTTCCGTTCATCATTAATGGCTGTGCATTTGAAAATGTGTTAAATTTTTAGACCATCACTGAGTTCAAAAATAATAAGAGGCATGGTAATTAATTGCCACTTCCTTCTATGCATTTCTTCTATCATTTGCAAATTCTGGCTAATGTGGTGTTTTTGTAAAGGTAACTGAGTTAACATTCACAATTACAGTTTGTCATTTACCTTAAATGTATCCTCACCTTAGAACACATTTCCAAACTGTCAACCCATCTGTACTTAAAAGAGAAACCCAGGAGTTATTCAAATGACCCATCATTTAGGACTGACTCTCATGTGCTTCCTCTTAAGTCTCTCTCTCCTGTCTTTCTTGAAGTTATGAAATTAGGGAAATTAGTTAATATCTGTAACTATTAATGCTGAAAATTTAATTAATTTACTTGCATTGCTTCCACCTAGTGAAGTGGTCACAAATGTTTGCAATTAATTATTTTTATCTTCACTTGAAAGCAACTGAAGGAATTTCATACAGATTTATGAAAGGTAATTATTTTTGAGATTTGACTGAGGTAAACTGCAAATGTAATCCAAAATTGAGGTGCTGTGTAGAAAGCAAGAAGTGATTGTAGTGCTTTTTGCCATTTATTTGCTAAGACTGGATCACCTAATTTGAGTTGATCCTCCTAATTAAGCTGATTTTTAGAGAAGCATTCCTTGCTAAGGACATCATGTCATTATCAGATGGTAAGAATGTGGAGTGATGAGTTTGAGAGCAGCTTTTTCATACTGTGAGTGTAATGGAGTCCTTTTTAAAAATGCTTTGTACTGACTGACAGATAAATGCTTGATTCTGAGGTGGTGAACTTGGAAGACTTCCATGTTTTGACATCACTGACAATATACTTCTTAGTAGGAAAGTATTAATCTTGGTACTATTGTCTTTAAAATATGATAAGAATTACTCAGAATCTCTTTATTTGTGACTATACCTTAACTGATTAAATACAATAATAGATGTGCATTGAACAATATGAATTATTCAAGGTTCTTCCATCAGAAAATAGCTGTTGGGTATTAAAGTCTAATAATCCTCTTTTGTATAACAGAAAACTCTAGTGTTCCACATGCAGAAGAAAAATGTGAGAGTGCAAATAATGGAAATCTGGAGTTTTTAGCCTAGCTGGATTCAAACCTGACCAGTGATCAGTAGCAGATGGACAAGTTTGTTCTTGCTCACATTTATGGATGTTCCTGTTAAATCTGCATCTGCTGGTGGCTTCCAAAGTATAGTACTGTTAAAGAGTACATAGATCAAATTAGGGCAGCTGCTTCCTCTCCCTGTTTATTCTCTAACTGTGCTCCATGAACATGATTGACCTTGAGTCAGTCACATTCATGCAGTGTGTGAACATGTGTGGGTTTCATTTTTAAGTAGGAAGAGGAAGGAACACCCTGTATGCATCAGTTAAGGTAGCTGTGACTATGCATGGTTATACACTTGTCAAAATGCATTTTCATTTAATTCTTGCTCAGTGGAAGTCTTTGCTTACATGTTGTGGGTCTGAAAAATTGCATGGTACTTTCAGCTGCAGAATGTTGTCAGTTAGTGCTGTGTGGTTTTTCCATCAGGTGCTGTTATATTACTTGGAAGAACCAACATGTTTCGCTTTAACCACCCTAAAGAAGCTGCTAAGCTAAGAGAGAAAAGAAAGGTGAGATTAAATCAGTGTTTGGTAAATTTAAACCTCTTCACAATTTTATTTCTAGCATAGACATGTCTTGATTGTTGTAGGATGCCTTTTTTCATTTGCTTCATGTACTTTAATTAATATTTCATCAAAGTAAGAGTTTGTAAGCATGTCTAATACTTTTATTTTATGGTCTGTTGTTAGAGTGGACTGCTATCTTCCTTCAGCTTGTCTATGACTGATCTTTCTAAATCTTGTGAGAATTTGTCAGCAGTTATGCTTTATAATCCAGGGTGAGTATATCCTAAAAAACAGTTGGTATAATTCCAGTCATTCTTCATTTTAGCTGTTTGAAATGTTCCAGAAGCATTAGGACTAAAGCAGTTCAGCAGAATAATGACATGGCAAATTTTATGTTTGTATTTTCTTCAGAATTACAAGTTAACTATTTTTCCTGAGAAAAAATGCATTTTGAACTGAAAATTAAGATTTCTTGAGTTCATATAATACCAATACAAGCATTAAAAGGCTGAGAAATGAGTGTCTTGTGTTCCCTGCCAGTACCTCTGAGTAACTGGCCAAATAAAATATGGAAAAAAGTTTTACTATGCAGTTACAATGACATAGAATGCTTATGGCAGAGAAGCTGGTTTTAGTGATTTTTTTTTCACTGTTCCTAAAGTGACTTAGAGAACTGGTGGTGTTTCATTCTAATTTTTTTTTCTATAGCTAGGGCTTGTGTTTTGAGTGTGAGATGAGGCAATTTACCCTTTAAGCACCTATGTGCTTTTGAAAAATTGACTGTAAATTGAATTATATCCTTGGATAGTGCAGCTTTATTCCCAAGTTTTACTTGGGAATCTCTATCCTTTAGGAAGATTGGGCAGGTAATAATAACTTCCAGTTAAAGGGTGTCTGAAATTCAGAGTGTGTGTTTAGTAACACTGCTTCAAATGTGACTGTTACTCTTTTGCTACTGAGCTAGTTACAGAGATCTCAAGATTGTGAACTGGTTGCTAATAAATGATATTCTATTTTCAGATAGGGATGATAAAGAAGATAAAAAAAACCATAATATAAGTATACTTTTCTATTTCTTCAGCTTTTCAAATAATAGAATCTAAAAACTTGCAGTGACAGTTGCTAGTGTGATGGTTTTTGTGAGTCTGTTGTTACCTCTGGTTATTGTTGAGCTATCCTGGGCTTTTCCCTGACTGATGATGTTATTCTGCTACAATATTGTTATGAATACTTGTATTATACTGGATAGAACTGACCCTCACTCTGCAGTCAGCATAGGGTAGGAGGGATTGTTTCAGCATTGCCTTACCAGTCTCTCAGATTTACAGCAAATATAATGGCATGGACAAGACCCAGTTGAAGGTGTGCTTAAAAATGATTTCCCAACCAAAGCATTCTTACTGTCTTCAGATAATGCCAAATTTGTGCTTTAAAGAAAGGATTTTTCCATTTATGAAAAAACCCCACCAGAAACAGAGACTCATGAGAGTTACTTGATTGTCTAGTAGATTGCAAATTCTGCTTATTTTTTTTTCCTTATCAGTTTGCATCTTGCCTTGCTTTTCTGGAAATCAAACAGTTTGGGTAATATTATTAGATTGGCAATATATGCAGCAATTTTTCAAAACTGCCATTTTTCCCATTTAACACTTCTTGGATGTGACTGAGAGAGTACTCTTGCTCTTGAAGTTGTGAATAAAATTAGGTGAAATACTAATAATATTCCTGAACACTTCATGGTTGTGTTTTATTAAACTAAAAACTGTAAGCAGAGGGTTAATTATTGATATTCTTCTGCTAGTCTGCATTCAGTCAATATTTATGAACTCCCTTGGACAAATAGATATTTTTTCCTGCTTAATTTGTGAACACAAGAAAGGATTAGGCTTAAGGCTCATAATGCATAAGGAATGGCAGGTCACTTGTTTGTGAGCAATAAAACCTCTCTGAAGTTGCTCTTTACTCACTGTAATGTGCACAACTGGAATGTTTTTCTGAGTGAGGAAGCTTCTGAATCATAGAATCATTTGGGTTGGAAGGTGTTGCAGTAGACACAGACAGAGACACCTGTTTCTTTGTGCACTGTGCTGAATCTTGACTGCCCACAGCTCATATTTATCTGGTTATCTGAAGATAACCATGTTTATTCATTGCAATGCAGTTCATTGGTTGGTAATGGCTAGTGTACATGCCCATCAAAACTTTCTTCTCTAACCATGTTGGACATACTTGTCTCCTGGGTAAAGAACAATTTCTCACAGGTGAGAGCCTTTCTCCTCACAGGTGCAATCTGTTCCCACAGGAATAGATTGATATGCAAGCTGATTCTCACTGCTACCAATTCCTTTCTCACAGGAACTTGGCAGGCTGGCTGTTAGCTCTACTTAGCCAAAGTAACAAGGCCTGAACCATGATTTTGTAAGGTTCTACCTATATGTGACAGGAAGAGATCTTTAAAAGTCACCTTATTCCAACCCCCCTGCAATGAGCAGGGACATCTTTGACTAGACCAGGCTGCTCAGAGCCCCATCCAGCCTGACCTTGAATATTTCCAGGCATTAGATGCCCTCATCTACCACCTCTCTCAGTAATTTTAATTTGTGCCACCCTCATTGTAAAAGACTTCTTTAAATCTATTCTGAATCTGCCTTCTTTCAGTGTAAAACCTTTACCCCTTGTCCTATTGCAGCAACTCTGCTGCAAAATCCATTCAAGTACTGAAAGGGTGAAGTGAGCTCTCCCTGGAGCCTTCTCTTCTGCAGGCTGAACAATGCCAGTTCTCAGCCTGTCTGCACAGGAGAGGTGCCCAGCCCTCTGAGCATCTTTGTGGCCCTCAGCTGGATTTGCTTCAGCAGTTCCATGTCCTTGCTGTTCTGGGACCCCCTCAGGTGGGGTCTCGCCTGAGCAGAGCCTTGGGACAGCACCACCTCCCTGGATCACTGCCCAAACTGCTTTGGATGCAGCCCAGGACACATTTCATATCATTGGTACCATACACAAGAATATACATGGTTCATGCCATGTGGAGGTGAGTGTTGTCCTAATAGATGAGTGATTTTTAAAAAACCAAACACCTGTGTATCCCATCCCTCCCCAAAAAAAACCCAAAAACAAACCCATCAGAAAAAATCCCAACCCTACAAAAAACTCCAAACCTCAAATGTTGCTGTTCTGTCTGCTTTTATACTGCTGCAAAGGCAGCCTCTGAAGGTTGCACTGCTGTTTACCTGAGCCCTACAGATCAGTAGAAGGAAGCACCTTCTGTAATTGATACATCTTTATGGACAGCAGTTAGGCAACAGCAGCTTTTCAGCTTAGGCTGGGGTACTCTGACAATTTTAAATTTATGTTGATGCTAATGCTGTTTTTTTTTAACATCTCCTCTTCAAACAGCACAGGATTTTTTCTGATTGTGTGGTGAGGTTGTCACAAAAAGATAATTGTTCAGAAGGCATTATTTTAAGGGTAATGGGGCTGGGATAAATGCAAGTTAAATATGTTTTGAATAGAGCAAACTCAAACTCTCTACTTCCAGCTAAGAATAGTGCCAAGCAAGTGCTGTGCTGGTTATTCTTCTTAGTGGTGACTGTGTTCAGCCTGGATGAAATACTGAATGAGTCATATGTCTGGTTATCAAAGGCAGGGTAATTGTACCCAGGAGGTGGGGTAGAGCATCTTGCATTCTGGAAAAGTGCAGAATGGAAAAGAATATCCTACGCTAAATCTAGTTTGTTGGGGATTGTTTATTTGTTTGTTTTATCAGGAGCAATGCTATGAGCCTTTCCTACAACAGATTGGAATATCATTTTCTCTCTGCATGATGTTATACTGCTGACCACCAGTGCAGGCCAAGATTCAGTAGCTGGCCCTTTGGGGTTTTTTCTGTGCAGTTTTTGTGGCTGACTAGCATTCTGTCTGTTAATTTAGCCTTTTCTTCCAGTTTCAGTATTAATAACCTAAAGAGGTAGCTAAATTTGCAAATTTTGTAGGTTGCAATAAAGATTCTGGCAGAATCAATGCCAGAAGAGCCTGTGGGATATTACTGTCAGTTGTGAGAGCAAGATGGTGGATCTTGCTTCCTGTGAAAATCAGTATTGTCCACTATTGAAATAGTGTTTTCAGATGGATGGTATTTTCTTGTGTATGCCTTTTTGTTTGGCTGTTGATTTCCCATATGTGGGGAGCTATCTTGCTGCATAAAATTTTGGTTTAATGTGCAGAATTCTTTTTTCTACTTCTTCTCAGTCTTTGACTTTAATCTAGTGTCATGGAACAGTGCTTCAGATAATGAGCTTTGGATAAAAGAGAATTTTGCATGTAGATTTATGTAGAAGATTTCATTTGTGGACCTTTGCTCGCTACATGATACTGTAACTGTAAAAGTACTGATGAGAAACCTTGGTCTTGTCATGGGTTTATGTCATGATCCAGTTACTAAAGTTCTTAGAAGTGCCTCTGCCTGAATTAAGGTGCAAATGAGACCATATGCCAGGGACAATAGTATGGGTTTTATTTGATTGTAAATGTGAGAGGGAGGGAAAGAGAAAGAAAGAAATAAAAAAATAGGGCGGGAGTATGACAGAAAGGGCTCGGCAGGGTCAGAATAAGGAAAATATCATCATTTCATGGATCCCAATGATGCTCTGTTGATCCTCTCCAGCTGGTCTTCTTGCTGGTGAAGGTCCCCAAAAAAAGCATAGAATCCAGTGGTTTAATACACACTCAGGCTAGGTAGGAAACCCAGACACCTCCCTGTTGGGGGGGGGGGGTGGGGGGGGGAGTTTGCCATTGTCTGTGTTGTACCATGTGCAGCCCTGTGGTGCAAGGCTTCAGGAGTGACTCTGGGGGGGCACTTTGGGGGGTTTTTGATGGATTATGACACCCCCTCAGCTGCCTGCCATGTGCATGTCCTGTGGATGTGGCCTGTGGGGCTGGGGGTTCCACAGCTGGGCCAGTTTGTGTTGGGAGGGTGGGTGTTCAGTGCCTCTAACCAGAGGCTACATGTGAAACCTCCTCTACCCCCCCTGCATAATTTTGGTGTTGGGGGAGTCTCTGTAAGCCTGGCTTCTGCAGGCTGGGGTCTCTCCCACCCCAAACTCGGCCAGGGAAGAATATCTGCTGCCTTTGGCTTTCTTGTGGATACATTCCTCTCCTTCAGCTTTGTTTGTTTTTTCCTAGGCCTGAGATGATTAAAGAATGGGTTTTCCCTTTATCTAATCTTAGTGGTTTAATTTACAGTCCAGTCAGGTATCTTCAGGGAGGCTTCTTTGGTTGTAGCTTCTTTATGCAGTTTTTGTTATAACAAGCAAAACTTTTAATCAATGTTGGAGGCATGAACTACTTCAGCCTCTGACAGTTTAGTATGGGGAGCTTGGTTTATTTTTTTTTAACTAATCTCATTAATTGGCATACTGAACACTGTAATATCTCTGTAGTCCTGCCAGTACTCAGTCTGTCCAAACAGATGTAGTATCAGATTGCACTTTTGTGCTGTGCAAATGAAGCTACTGTAGTACTGTGCTAGTAGAACTGACTTCATTTCTCTGCAGCTTATCTGCACTGCTGTTATCACTAGATATGACACACTTTCCAGGAAAATGGTGTCTATTTAATTCAACACTGATCAGATTAAATTCCTTTGTGGTAGATCTACAAAAGAAGAAAGAGTAGATTCTAGTCTTTAATATCTGTGTGTTTCTTTTTAATTTCAAGCTAATATGCTTTTTCTATTCACAATGGTGCTCACATGAATAAAGGGAATAGAGGTTACATGAAAAAGATTTTTATTAGGATAGACTAAACACAAAAACATCAGTCTTGCATGTGTGCTTCATAAAACTGATAGTGATTTGTTATAGCCTCTGCAGTTTTAGTTGTTTTTCTTTTGTGATACTGAGGTTTTTCTTTTTGTAGTAGCTTTTTAGAGAAGTAAGGTTACTTCAGTCAGGCCTGTCCTGCCTCTCCAAATTCTCTTCTGTCCTGAAATAACTTTGAGCCCACAATGAGTTTGAAGCAAATATTCCAGAAGTCTCAAAAGTGATGAGTTCCTAAATATATTAAGAAAACAGGCAGCCAGCTTAGGAAGACTAAGGAATCATTCTTAGCCCTGCAGAAGAAAGGCTGCACCTTAGAGAATGGAGATGCTGTGAATAACCTCCTTGTTGGAGAGCCTTCATTGGAGCTCAGACCACCTTAGGCATCTCCAGGTAGCAGACACTCTTTTCTTCACAGAAGTATTTAGTGGTCTGCAATGCACTGAACATGCATTTTTAAAACACTTCAGTGTTGTGTTTGGAGGCTGTTGACTGGAGTGGTAATGATCCATATTTTTCTTTGGGGAAGAACCATTTTCACTGAAGAAAGAACCAGATTTGCATAATTCACTCCTTTTTCCTGAACAACTTTTTGGGCACCTCCAGCTTCATTTCAGTCTAAGGTAAAACTGATTGTCATAGTGCCACTGTGAAGGTTTTAGGGGCAATTCCTCAAAGAGAAGATCACAGAATTTTTAATCACTGATCTGTTTTTATACCAGACTGATTGCTGTGATAGTTCATTTTCTTTGTGTTATGTCTCAGTCAAAAGTTAGTTACCATTTTTATGCTTATGAAAAATATATCTGCCAAATTATATGTTTTATAGGACAGTGAAAACACCAAAAGGTTTTGCTCTGGGTTTTGCATGTTATGTTAGCTGATCTAACATTTTCCTTCATTGTGGCTTAACCAAGCATGGGAATACAATCAAATTGTTCTTTGCCAGCTGTCTAAGCAAAGAGGGTCTACATCTAAGTAGTGCCCAAAGGAAACCTGCATTTCCACAAGCCAGAGCTATATTCCCCAGGGTCTGTATTATTTTGGACTGAAATAATTATGACATTTTATCAGCCAAGCCCTAGGTAAGAAGTGAGGGCTAAAAGCTCTGAATTTCAGATAGCAGATCATAGCCAAAGGGAGAAATTTTGTGGTGTAGCTTTAATAAAATAAAGGGGGGAGGGAAAACCCAAAGCACATGTTAACCACTGGATTAAGTTTTTGCTTCCTGAAAGCCCCCAAGATTGCTGCTTGTTTCCTTTCAGCACTCTGTGCATTTTGCATCCACTTTGTGGATTTCTGCAGCAATGCTGCTGCAGCAGTGATGATCAAATTAAAAATACTGGGTTATCATCATCTGTCCTTGTGCTGTAAAGTGCCCACCTTAGTTTAATGCAAATGTGATGGGACTCTTGGTGAGACAGTTACATGAAAGCTTGAATGCCTGGATCTGGGTATAAAAATCTACATTGGCTAATCACTTAGGGATTGTAGAAGACATTTTTTGAAATGAATTTGTGAAAAATAGGGGAAAATGAAATACAGGATTTGTAAAAGCAGTCATTCTCCCTTATTGCAGCCATTAGAAAGATGCTTCTTGAACATGCAGGAGTCATGTTTTTTTACAATAGCTTTATAAATGTTAGATTATTATTGTACTATTTGCATATTTCCAAGGGCAATTTCTTTTTGTTGTATGCATTTCTGTGACTTTAAAAAGAAATATTAATAATTCCTTATTTTTAGAAACCTATGTGTGTAGTTGTGGTGATGATGTCTTAAACTGCAGTTTATCAAAAACTTGAAGTTAACTTGTAGTGCAGTCTTGCTTTTTTTTTTTTCAGTATTTATGGACTGTTTCACTAATCTGCACATCCTTATGTACAAGGATACAAGCCTGAAATAACTGAATGTGTGTGTATTTGGCTGAGTAGTTTAATCCATATATAGGTTCTTTCTGCTTTTTTAGTATTTGTTATTAAAAATTTCCTTAAATAACAGATAAATCTTTCAATTGAAATTAAGAAAAATACTTGTATACAACTGTAATAAAAGCTGATATCAAAAAATTACATAAACTGCTCTCCCATGCTTATTCAGAACCTTGTCAAACTGAATGCATTAAAATCTCACCATGTTTTAAATGAATGGGTTTGAATTGTGTTCTCTGCTTGAATATGCTGTTTGAGGTTTTCAACATCCTAGGAATATTTGGGATTTTTTTCTTTTTCTTGGAAGGAAATGGCAGAACTATTAGCACATACTGCTGTAGTTTTGCAGCCCTTTCCCTTCTCAGAAGTGGATAAGTTAATAAACTATAGGATGAAGAGAATTACTTTAGCTGTCATTGGCATTTGAAAAATGTTTGGAAAGAATAATTATGTGAATTCATCTTCTTAGATGTAATATGATGAATGTTCTATGAGTCTAACCAATTTAACCTCCAAAAAAACAAAGAGCTGTTGATTTTAAAGTATTCTGTCCTGCTAATATGTTTTTTCTATCAATTCCTTTCTCAATTGATCCCTCTGTTTCCCCCTGCCTCCCATGGCAGTCTTTTCCCTGTTAAAGGACCAATCTGTCTAAGGTAGAGAAATTACATTTCTATGTATTGATTGCCATGTCTGCATGTAGTTAACTCACAGAGGCTATGCTAATCATCTATGCCTTGCTTCACTTTGCTTTTTGAATACTTTTTCCCCAGAAATTAATTTTTTTTCTATTTATACTCGTGTCAGCATGATACCTAATTTGTAACCTTAATGAAGGAACTATTTTCTGTTCTTGTAGGTAGTCTTACAAAACTTCATTTGTATCATTATCATCTAAACAGACAGAAAATTGCATTATGTCTTCCTATTTTTGTGATATTCAGAAAACAACCCTTTTGCTGTATTCTTTATTTTTTTTTTAATCAGGCTAGAATTCGAGAGACAGCAACGAGAGGAGCTTGAAAAATTAGAAAGTAAAAGGTAACCTTGTTCTCTGTGGTGTTTATGTGTGTATGTGTGTCTATATACAAGTTATAAAGTCTTTTACATCATGAATTTGGAATTACAGTGTTATTCAACAAGCAGACAATCCTGTGTAGCTGAATTGGAGCTAACTAATATTTAGGAAAGAAGCACTGGATAGATTGTACAGATACAATATATTACCCTTGCTCTTTATTTTCATGGTTTTTCTTTAAAAGATGGCAAATGACCTGCTTAATTAATACCTCTTTTTTATGGTTTATTTGTCTTTGGGTTGAAGTGTGATAGGAGAAACTCATGTGTTACATTCTGTTTTTCTCATATCTAACTGTGGTGTGGAATGGCCATACTAATCATGCTTTTCAGAACATTATGTGCAAGTTGGTTTGAAATTCAAAAGCAAGCATTGTTATTAGCTGGCAAACTGAGTTGAGTGTTTTGGCTCATCATACCTGCTAAGACTGTGGAAGTGATAGCTGTGCCTTGTTACAGATCTCAGCACTGATTAGATTCAAAAGCTGAAAACCTTTCTGCCTTCTCAGCTTTAGATGGTGTGCTCCATTTTGATAGAGCTCTTTATGCAGTTGGACTAAGTGAAGTAAACTCAAAAAAATCCTGAAGCTCTGAAGCACTGACAGATACTATTCAGCAACTAATGCAACACAGGATCACTGATACTTACTGTTTTTTTGTTATGTTGGTGGAATTTGAAGTCAGATTGTGCAGAAATTGATTTGCTTGTACTTTAATTCTTCTGACTTCTGGCAAAATAACCATTTGAATTGCAGGTTGTCTCAGCTTGTATTAGGGGATAATGGTAGCCCTCAAGAAAGAGAGATTACACAGGACATAATAATTTGTCAAATTTTATAATCCTGTTTATCAGTAATTCAGTTTGAGTTACCTAAAGTGAAAACATTGCTTTAATTCATCTGATGGCTTAAATTTGGTGAGGCAAATTGCTAATCAGGTCCTTCCATACAAGTTTTTGGGCATGAGAATATATGTATGTAAAAAAAATACTTTTACTCTGCGCTGTGTGCATGGATATGTTCTATTAATATTTTTATTTGATTTGACAGAACTAATACAGTCTAATTTTTTAATAAGTCCTATATAACATGTCTTCATATAGCTTTATATATCCACAGCTTTTTACACTGACACAGACTAAATGAATCTCTTTTTTATTTGTCTCATGCACTGAATCATTTCCAAGCAATGAAGGATCTTAACCTGTAGCAAAACAAAACCATTAAAAAAAGAAATGGTTATATATAGCCAAAAATCTTAGTCCAAACCTTTTTAACTTCATGTAAATGTTTTACTGCAGGAAACAAATAGAAGAGATGGAAGAGAAACAAAAATCTGACAAAGCAGAACTGGTAAGAATGCAGCAAGAAGTAGAATCGCAGCGCAAAGAGACAGAAATAGTTCAGCTGCAAATCCGAAAACAGGAGGAGAGTCTGAAACAAAGAAGTGTTCACATTGAAAGCAGGTTAAAGGATTTGCTGGCTGAAAAAGAAAAATTTGAAGAGGAGAGATTGAGGGAACAACAGGAGATAGAGCTTCAAAAGAAAAAGCAGCAGGAAGAAATTTTTGCCCGGGTCAAAGAGGAGTTGCAGCGACTCCAAGAACTTAATCATAATGAAAAAGTAGAGAAAATGCAGATTTTTCGTGAACTAGAAAAACTGAAAAGGGAAAAAGATGAGCAGTATCTTAAGCTGGAATCAGAAAAAAAGAGACTTGAAGAACAGGAAAGAGAACAGGTGATGCTGGTGGCTCACCTGGAGGAACAGCTTCGAGAGAAGCAGGTCATGATAGAGCTCCTGAAGAGAGGGGATGTGCAAAGACTAGAAGAAGAGAGAAGAAATCTTGAAGAGATCAGAGAATCTCTTTTAAAAGTCAAGGAAGCCCGATCTGAAGGTGATGAAAACCATGAAGAATTAGAAAAAGCACAGCATGATTTTGTAGAGTTTAAAAGGAAACAGCTGGAACAGCTGGCTATTTTGGAAAAAGATTTAGTTCAACAAATGGATCACCTAGAAAAGGAAATAGCAGATGAAGAAAGAGCTCTGGAGCACTTAAAATTTGCTCATGAAGAACCTTTAAATCTCAAGAGAGATGATGAAAACTTTATGGATGCCATACTCAAGGTTGAAGAAGCTGACAAGATAAAGCCAGTGGAATACAGGCTCCAATCTAAAATACGCCAGCTTGAGTACGTGAAGAGTAATCATTTGCCAGCTCTGCTGGAGGAAAAACAAAGAGCTTCTGAAGTCCTTGACAGGGGCTTGTTAGGGTTAGATAATACTCTCTATCAAATAGAGAAAGAAATAGAAGAAAAAGAAGAGCAGCTTGCCCAGTATAGGGCTAGCACAAATCAGCTGCAGCAGCTACAAGAAACCTTTGAATTCGCAGCCAATGTAGCCCGGCAGGAAGGAAAGGTTCGGAAAAAGGAAAAAGAAATCCTTGAATCAAGGGAAAAGCAGCAGAGAGAGGCACTGGAGCAAGCTGTTGCTAAGTTAGAAAGGAGGCATTCTGCTTTGCAGCGTCGTTCCACCATAGACTTTGAAATTGAGGAGCAGAAACAGAAGCTGGCCACCTTGAACCACAGCTGTGGTGAACAGGCAGGGCTGCAGGCAAGTCTGGAAGCTGAACAGAAAGCTCTTGAGCAAGACCGAGAACGGTGAGTGCGGCAGTACCTTCCATTTATCAGAACCTGTCCACAAAAGGGGAATTGTGGTATTCACATTCTCTGAAAAATCCCTTTGCCCAGGATTTTTCTCCTGGGAAGCTGAGAAGCCTCAGAGAAAAAGGAAAGCAATAATTATCTGATTTGCTTCTCCTCTGGTTTGCTCCTTTGGAATGTGTTTGGAGATTGTTTACCCACAGGTGATTGTTTCATTGGTTTCATGTGAATTCTTTTGGCTCAATCGCCAATCAGGGCCAAGCTGTATTGGGACTCTGTAGAGAGTCACAAGTTTTCATTGTTATCCTTTTAGCATTCAGTAAGTAACCTTTCTATTTTCTTTAGTATAGTATAGTATTCTTTAATATAATCTAGTATGATAAAATAATAAATTAGCCTTCTGAGAGCATGGAGTCAGATTCATCATTCCTTCCTGCCATGGGACACCCCACAAATACAATAGGGAATAATCTTCTACCTTGGATGTTGAGAGCACAGCTTGTTCAGTGTCCCAGTACTTGAGTTTCTTCATGAGTTTCAAGCAGTTTACCCAGAATTGAAACTCTGATGCTTTTAAAGGATTTTTACTCACTTACTAAGTTCTGGTATGTTTGGATACTTATCGCATCCTCAGCAGGATATTATTTGCATTAGCCATCATAGCACTTATATTGTTTTACCTATGTAGAAAGCTCAGACATCCTTTTGTTCTTCGCTTACAGGAAATGCATCATTGAAAAACTTTTTTCTTTAAAATTCTTTCTGTATAACGTTTTATTTTCTTTATTAGTAGCAAGTTAGATGTTTGTTCAAGATTTGGAGACTGTTACAGTAAACCTACCGACTGTCCCTCTCAGCTGGTGATATACTGAACCCTTCTGGTGTTAGAAGTAAATGGGTGTAAATGTTTAATTTTGTAATAGCCTTCGTTTCAAGGCTTAATAAAAATAAGCTATGTCCATGTAAAATTTGATGTTGCTTTTTAAGCTTATTGGAAAATATACAGAGGCTTTAATACTGCCCAGTGTGGTGACAGTCCCTTTTAGGCACAGAAGCAATGTCATCAGTTATACTCAAGATATCTTGTAGCCTAACATTTATCCTGAGTGTGGGAGGCTCAGAGAAATGTCAGTCAGGTAGGGACGGATCTTTCTCCGTCGAAGAAGAGGAAGAAATATTTTGGAGTTTTTTTGACCTGAGCAAAAATTTACTAAGATTAATGTGTTCAATCCCTGCAGTATGGAAAACATGCAGAATTGCCATTTTTAAATGTGCTACCTGATTTGCTTATACTGGAGCTTTAAAACCTGTGACTGTCAGTGAAAAAATGAGGTGTTTTTTTCCTGAGGTAGCATTTTTCATCTGTTTTTTAAATATTTCATTAATTTATCTGAGTAGTTTTTCATAAGCCCTTCAAACAGATGTGGAAAAAACCACCTAAAAGAAGAAACTTGCCTGTAGCCAGATTGAAGGGCTCTTCTGTATTCCATTCCTTTTAAACCATTATCGGAAGAGTTGCTTTATATAGACTGTGTAGAGGTCACTTTTTCAACATTTATAGCTACATAGTTTGGCTTTTAGTTAAGCATTTTCAATACTGATTCATCATTTTGTGAAAATTGCCATTATTTTCCATAATTGTGAACATAAAATCTCATTTTCTGCACTAAGCATCTCGCTTGACTAAAGTGAGCTATAGACAACTGGAGATTCCACAAAAATAGGGTTATGTGATAAGTGAAAAAATATGTTGTCAGCCAGAAAACTGAGGTTTGGAGAAGATACCAAGGAAGTAAAAAGATTTTTTTTCCCCTCTTTTTTTTTTTCCCTTGGTTTTTTTTCCTTGTTTACTTCAAAATCCTCTTGCACAGGCTAAATAAAACTTTGAAGTCTTTCAGTGAATAGCCCATGGGCCTGAATAATTCAATTCAGTATGTTTTTGTGAATGTTGAGGCAAGAAAAAGATCTAAAGATAGATACATGAGAGTATGTTAAACATTTCAGGCTATTTACTGCTCTTGTGTTTGAGTTTGCATTTCACAGTATATGATGCCATAGTAAGCATAAGAATAACGATAAGAAATACATATTTCTTATTGTTTGTCTAGATCCCATTATGTAATGATGTGCTCTGGTTCAGAACAGGGTTAGCTATCTAAAAATGTTTAAATGAAATAATAATTTAAAGTGCTAGACAAGTGTAAGTCCATCATAATTAGATACAATGTTTTTATTTGTTTGAATCATATGGAAGCTCAAAATTCTTTAACCAACAAGTGTCTTGGTTTGAGATAACTCGTTCCAGAGCATTCTACTTTAAATTATCTCCTTTAAAAGTTCCAACAATCCCTTTCCACCTTTAAGATGTTAATACCAATAGCAGTGTCTTGGTTTGGAAAGACAGGAGTCTGCTTAGGAAGGCAGGAGCCTCCCCTGAAATGGAGAATGTAAGCACCCCCCCAACCTCCCTTCAAATTGCTATGTTTTAAATTAAGGGGCAAAAATATGGGAGTAGGCAATAACAGTTCTTTACTAGGGAAGAAAATAAAAGAATTAAATAAACAATGCAGTAAACTAAAACAACACTGACAGAGTCAGAACACAACCTGACACCCTGTTGGTTAGGGTAGCAGTCCAATTGGAATTGTGGCTGCAGCCCTCCTGGAGTGCCAGGTGTGGTTCTGCTGGAGCAGGGATCCTGTAGAAAAGGGTGTAGTCTTCCTCTGAGGATCCAGCAAAAGAGGCAGCTGCTGTTCCTCTGGGAAATCCAGTGGAGAAGCTCTGCTGGTGTTCCAGAATCTCCAGATTATATCTGTGTAGGAATGCTTGGCTCCTCCCTCTGGGCTCACATCTGCCAATGGGATGCTGTAGTTCTTATCAGCCATGCAGTGACATTCAATAGCCTCTTATCAGCAGGTGTCTCCTTGGAAGGCAGGAATGGGTGTGGAAGAGATAAAGACATCTGCCCACTTAATAGAAGACAACTGCCATACAGATGGCAAATGGAATCTATCTTGCCTTGCAGTCTGGGACATAACAGAAAGTGAAAAAAGCATTAGTTCATGAGGAAAAAAAATGCCGATTGGCAGGGGAAGAAAAAAGAAAATAACTGCTAGATAGCAACCTGCTAGACCTCAGCACTGCAGTGAAACAAAAGGCAGACCCAAAATGCCTGTCCCAATAGGGACCTGCTGGGATGGCTTTGGGCTATGCAAGTCACGGTGACAAGGTTTGCTCTTTCCCCTCTGGCCTCACTCCCCATTTCATTTCCTGACTTGGCACCATGGAAATGTCCCTTGGGGAGCAGGATCATCCTACAAGTGCTGCAGGAATTATCTGCAGGCTCCTGCCGTGCCTCGTGCTGCTCCCTTGCCAGAGGTACCACAGGCCAGGGGGGCACATCTGGGCTGCTGTGTCTGGCTGTGGGGCTCCCTGTTTTGGGCAGTGAGGAGGGGCTGGAGAGGCTCTGCAGGACTGACAGGATGGGCTTTGGGCCTGGCAGGAGAAGCTGAGGGACCTGGACTTCTGAAGAGGAGGCCCAGGGCTCTTCCTGCACTACTCCAAGGGTGGTTTCAGAGAATCACAGAATCAGCAAGGTTGGAGCAGGCCATGGGGATCATCAAGTCCAACCTGTGCCCTGACACCACCTTGTCTCCCCTGGGCCTCCTCTTCTCCAGGATAAACAACCCCAGATCAGATGCGCTGGGGAAGGCAGGAGCCTCACGGAGCAGTTCCAGCAGCAGATGAAGAGCTTCCCCACGGCAAGGCACAGCAGGGCAGGCATGGCAGCTGGACTGAATGCACTGAATGTGTCCTCTCCAGGGCTCAGTGTTGGTTAGCAGCAGCTTGGGCTGGAGCAGGGCAGCTCTGTTTCACTTCTGCTGGCGGGACGCGCCCTGGCTTCCAGACAAGCGGCTGCAGAATTTGTTCTCAAGGCGGCTCAGACATTGCTACTGCAGTTTCTCTGAGAAGAAAAAAACAAACCAAAAAGGAAAGAAAAGGCTTTGCCTAAGCAGAGACCAAGCAGTCAGCAAAGCAAATACCATGCTGTGAAAAGCTGTGAACAAACTTAGGTGGGGAACTTTTAAAAATGCTTGCACCCCTGATTCCACCAGACAGTCAAGGTCTGACACTTTGGGATCTTAAGGGACACAGTTTTTGGCCACAGATAATTATTTAATTATGTATTTAATATCATTGTGGATCACCCCAAGACAACAGAGATTACTCCCAAAAGGAGAATGTGAGGTTAAGTGGGCTATAAACCCACATTTTGGCTTTACTGGCAGAGGTTTGGGGCACTAGAATGAACATAAAGCAGCTGTAGAGTCATCTTTGAAGCAAGTGGCAGGGCACAGCTCTGTGTACTCACTGCTGGATGCATCACAAGGCTGACTAAGTTTGTAGCTAAATAAGTAATGTCTTCTCATAGTAGGATGTTTACAAACCAAGAGCTAAGCTTTGTTTCTTTAATGTAAATCTGATTTTTGTAGTTAAATTGATTTTCCATGGATGCAAACATTTTCCTATATACATAAACCATCTTTCATGCACTTACCCTCAGGACACAAGATTGTTTTGCTGCTAATCAAAACAAATAGATGGCTTCTGGCAGTGCTGCAAAAAGCACTCTAAAACTGAAGTAACAATTCAGCCTATGCCTCAGCATTCATCATCTCTCTAATTTTCTCACTTAACCCCCAGGATGGAATATAGAACTGCACTTCAGTTTAGATACATACAATTGTACCAGAAGTGGTAGAATCCCAGGTTTGCATAGTTTCTCTTGTTTTAGCAAGAACTTACTTTCTTTTATTATTTGATTTTTAAGTAACCTCTAGAAAAACAATTACTTTCAGAGACAAAACGTGTAATGAAAATGGGGAAGATTATTACTGTGTTACTAATCTAATCTCAGCTACTTTACAAGTGAAAAGAATGTTCTAAAGATTACTTTGTTGTTAAATGATGAATATTGCAATAAGTGCTTCTTATTTCAAACAAAATGCCTCAGGCATTTTTAGTCAGAAACACAGTACCCAATTTTACATATTGTATTCTCTGCATAAATCTGGGTGGAACTGAATTTATTTGTTAAAGAAAGCAAGGAGGTGTCAAAAGATTATTTCTTAGCTGTATATATACAATAAATACTATATGTTTATTTTGTTAGTGAATTTTCAAACACATATATACAAATGGAACAACTGGAAAATGTACATGTATAGTACACAATTTAAAGATTTTCCTATAGAGAAGTTTTGCCACATCAATGTTTTGTGTTTTCTTTGGGTTTTTTTTTTGTATTAGTGCTGTAATTTGAATTTTTCATTTTTTCCCTTTCGTTTCTTCATTTAGTTTCACCCTGGAAGGTAATATCTGAGGTCATTGATAGAGTTCTGTAAAAATGGGAATTTATTCATGTGGTTCTAATAGAAAGGTTAGGTTTTAGGAGTTAATATTTAATGTACAGATTTAGATACCTCTTGTGATGGAAGTTATTGAAGTTGTTTCATTTGACTTAATACTACTCTTGGAATGTGGTTTTGAGCTGTCTCTATTATCTAAATGTGCTAAAGAACAATTATGATTTTTAAATCCTCATAAGTATTATTATCTACAATCTTATGTACATGTATACCAGTGTAGGCACATTGCTTCCCATCAGACCTATTCAAATCAACTCTAAACCAAAGCAAATTACATGTTATGATATTTTTGTAGCCTGGACCAGGAAATTCAGCAGCTGAAGCAAAAAATATATGAGGGTGATGGAGCTCAGAAAGGAAACCATGGAATATTAGATGAGAGACTCTCCCATAGCACTTCCCCTGCCAGCCCAACAAAGGCACAGACACCTGCTGCCCCACTGGTTGATGATAGGTAGGTAACCTGCAATCCTGAAATGGAATGCAAACAATAGCTTCAGAAAATAAATATTTTGAAAGACCATTCTGCCAGGGTTGAATTTGATTTAAATATTGTGAATGTACTGGAAGACTGATCTGGAAATAAAATTGATGCTCTGCTGTAAGTAGCCAATAGCCTCAGCTGTTGTTCCTGTGCAGTTTGTTTTAGAATACAGGGCTGGGAAACTGTAGGCTGAAAGTCATTTAAATAGATTTTGAGTTTACAGTTACTTGTCAGTATGGTTTTGCTTCATATATGCTTTAGGCAACAAAGTAAATTTAATTGCCTTAAACTTTTTTTAATAGGACAGCTGCCTGGCATCACTAAAATCTTTAATTTCCCTTGTTATGCTTACACATGGCAGTTGTTGGTGTCAGCTCTTGGAACATTCCTTCTGTTTGAAGACCAAACCTTTGCCAGTCCAAGTTGCTGATATTGCAGCAGCAGTGAAGGCAAGCTGTTGAGTTAGTGAAGATGCAACCCCAGCTTTCTTTCTTCTTCATCACTTGTACCGTCTCTGCCTCTTGTGTGCTGCACTCATAGCAGTGGCTGAACCTGTGCTCTAGTAATTTGTTTAATTAATAACAATTTTTAACCTTTACTGGTTAGATGAACACTTGTTCAAAAGTCAGTCTTCCTTCCTTAAGGAGGGATAAAATGGGTCTAACATTAGCCTGCCAATTAAGAGCTGTGCAGTACTTAGGGTTAAAAGTATTTCAAAGAGCCTTTTAGTCTGTCTAGATTTTTATGTAAAAATACATTATTTTTCCATACACACACACACTTTTCTGTGTCTTAAAGGATAAATGCCTTTATTGAACAAGAAGTGCAGAGAAGGCTCCAGAATATTCATCATAAAGCTGAAGATAATCATGTTAGTGCATCCTGGTCTGCAGAAAGTTTCAAGGTGAGCAGAAATGGATGGGAGATCCCGACCTTCAATGGATGATGTCTAACCACTGATTTAGTTTTGTTGTTCAGTAATTTCCATGTTTTTTTGTGTTTAATTTCTCTTAAGTTACCAAAAAATTTTTTAAAAACTCAACAGTAAATGAGGTCTGATATATATTTTTAAATTTAATCCTATATTTATTTCCAGTGGCCTTTTTATGTTGTATTCTGGAGGTTTTTTTGGCAGGAAAGAGTTTGTAAATGACAATAAAGTTTGCAAATAAAATTTTCAGTTTATGTCAGAAAAGATTTAACTGATGAAAATGAAGGTTCTTCTGGATGGAATTTCATACTTACAAACAAATGCCTATTCAAAAACTGGTAATATAATTGATCCAAAAGTTGGTTGATTGTCTTCTAAGCCAGTTGTTTCATAAATATTGATTGTTATTTTTGTCTATTATAATGTCTCTTCCTCTAATACTTCTGAATTAACTTACAGAAGAAAGGCACTTTCTAATAACCTCCTGTACCTTTTTTTGTGCTTAGGATAATGAGAGGCATAATCACAGCACTATTCAACGCAAGTTGAAGTATGAGGTAGGTCATCATTAGTCAAAATGAAATGCTTGTCTTAAATTATGGCATGCCCTGTAATTAAATTTCATAATGTTTAGCTGCATAATTAGAATTTTGAATTCACAGCAAGATGGATGGCTAAAAGAGAAGGTGGTGCATCTTACCAGCTGGAATCAAAGTGATTTTGTTTCAGATTGTACCTAGCTTTTCCTTGTTTTAAAGGTGTGGATCTTTCTTCAGATCAGTTTTAGGCTGGATCTTTCTTCATTGTTTTGCCATGATGCTGAATTTGGAATAGTATCCCTTTCATTATTTTTAGAGGAGAAAGATGTTTAATGAGCATTGAATGAAATTTAACTTAAATTAAATTCGTTTAATTCAATGATTGTCTGAATTCAGAATGCATGTAACATTTTTGACTCACAATGAACTGCTGTAAGGGTGTCTCTAAGGTAGCAAGAAGAACCAGGAAGGCTGTGTGTGTCCTGAAGGATTCATGTATTCATAAATACACGTATTTATGTATTTTTAAACTGAGGCTTAGACCCTTCCCATCATATTTAGTTGTCTAAGTGCTGCTTGTAACACAGTTATTGTGTTGGTGAGTAAATCCTAGGTACCTTCATGGATTTAAACTGTGACAATAGGAGGGCTGCAGCCCCTCAAATTTGTACTTCTTTTGACTTTTACACTGATGTTTTTCAGCTTTTTGCACTCTGTGCATGTATGGGGAAAAAAATCAAGGGCTTATGAGTTTCTCCATTGCCTGTTGACTTTCCTGGGGTTTTTGAGTAAAGCATAAATAAACAAGTGAAATGGATACTGTACAAAGGAAAAGCAGGGGTGGGTTGAAAAGATCACCTTTTTCTTAATCAGGTCTCAATCATTCCTGTTGGGTTTTTGAGTGAGAGAGAGAGATTGTACCAAATTTGTATGATTGTATAAATCTAATCAAAATCAATCCTCAGTAAAAGAAATGTTTTGGTCAGAAAATTTTACAAGTAGATTTTTATTTTCTACTTTTGCAATTTTTAACAGGAAAGTCAACAGTGGCAGCCACACTATGGCTTTCCATTTCTGTCTAAAGATGGCAGTTGTGCTTCAGAGTTGTGTGGAGAAAATGCAGGAGTAAGAGACCATAAGAGACAGAGGGCATATACAGAGATGCTGGATTTATTTTCCAGTTCTGGAAGACATTCCTCCCCTTGTACATCAGAGAAGGCATTTCAGAATGAAGGCATAACTCAGAGCAGGAGAGCTTTGCATGTCATTGTGACATTAGAAGTAGTTTAATTCACTCTAAAGGTACTAATACTTTGAAGAGTAAGAATGTTCTGTATCAGAATGTTTTATCTACTTCTTTACATAGTTCTGACTTTAATAATGTGGCTTATTCACTCCACAAAGTTGAAAATTTCAATCATGTTGGTGATAAAGTAATTACTTCTCCAGATTGTGACAGCTCAAGAACTGAATCTGATTGTTCCCACTTCAAACAGATTTCTTCTGCAGGATCCTTAATGGGTGCTGAATGAGCAAACTGCCTTTACCATATTGTGCCTTCTCTTTTCTCAGTCTAATGTGCATTCTGAAACAAAAGCACAGAAAGATAACAGCCCATTAAAGACAGTGCAACCAACAGTTGAAGACCAATCTAGTAATTCTCAGCTTCCAACACACAGTACCTCTAGTTTGGTTTCTTTTAAGTCAATCACTTCTTGTTTTGATGCAAGACTAGAACATGCTTCCAGTTTGGGATATTTTTTCAGCCAGCTTTCCTGCTTTTACAAAGATACCAGTAGCCAGCTGGTCAACAGTGCAGTGGTTTCTAAACAGATTAAGGAATTAGGAAGTTTGTGTGATGCAAGTGAGAGATGTGCCCAAGCAATATCATTAATAAAGAATATGCCATTTATAAGAAACTTGCAAGTAAATGTGTTCCTCAAGTCAGGCATGAATCAAGACATATCACACACTAGTGGTGGTGCTAAAGCTCATGCTGAAAATGTCATTCAGCCTGAATCTCCTGTGCAAGAGGCTGTCACAATGAGCATAAGCATGGAGATCTCTGATGCCTTTGTGAGAAAACCCCCTGAAGAATTTGCATGCAATGGGAAAAAAAAAAAAAAAAAAAGAGCTAGAAAGCAGTTTAGTGTTAAGACAGAACTTTGTGCATTTTCCTGATGTCTTTTTGAAACCTCAGGTCTATTATTTGGCAAAGGTACTGGAATTTTTCATCTGTGCATTACCTCAGATTTCTGTAAGGGTTGAGGAGTTGAAAGGTCTCTGTTGGCAGTTGCAGAAAACCGGACCCAGAACCTGCTTGCTTGCTTTTGTTGGGTTCCATTCTGTCTGTTGTTGTTTTGTCAGCTGAACAAGGCACCTGCCAGAGTTCCTTGGCAGTATTTCATGAGGTTCCTATCAGCACTGTAAAGGAGATTCAAGTTGGCTTTGCTGGACAGAATATTCAACTTCTGTGTTCTGCTGAAGATGGTTTACTCACCATGTTATATTTACCTATAACTTCACTCAAAGAATTTACAGTGACATAATGAGAAGTTTGATTATTACAGTTTGATTGTTTGGATGATGATGTTTATTTAAATCACCAGCTCTTGAAAGACTATTTGATGCAGATTTCACTGGACTGGACTTCAGATATAAATAATTGGTTTTTTCAAATGGAGTACAATTGCCCTGTGAATTTCAATTTGAGTTAGCTGACCTGGTTTACTTACCCTATGAAAATATGGGAAGTATTAAGCCTTCATTAGGTGACATTCACGTACTGCTGTCTACAGCAGTGAATGTAGACTGTGCTAAGCAGGCTGTGTATAGGAGTCTAGTTCTTACAACTACTCATATAGGTCTCTTAAAGGAAAATAAAGTCTTTTTTTCTGCACCTAAAATTTTGGGTGCTTCGTGCCAGTGATCACAATTTGACAGCCTTTAGTTGTACAGTTTAAATTATATCCATTGTGCAGTTTTGCCAGACAAAGGGAAGTGCACATAAATTGAGCTTGTGTTTTCTAAAAGGAACATGGTTGGACCTGATTCAGGAATTGTTTCTTCTAAATACTGTGAAAAAGAAATAAATACTCTGCTGACAGTCATCCCATCAATTCTTCAAAGCACTCTGCATATCCCTTTGGAAATCTGGAAATTAACATTCAGTTCAAGTGAAGAAGCCATTTGGCTAATTATGCATTTGACTAGGTATTGAAATCCAAAAGAGTTTAGATACATTCAAAATAAAAGCCTAATAAATATTGATAAAATCCCTTCCTCCCCCACACTTTTTTTTAATCAATAGAGAAAAGGGACCTTTGAGCTCTAAGGGAATACCACAGACTGTGTAAACACATTAAGCAGTAATAATTATTAATTGAGTGATTGCATTTTGTTAATCTCTGATATGTTGTACATAAAATTCCTTGGGAAAGTGAGGAAATGAAATGCTTCTATGTTATATGGTAGGTGGATGAAAACTATAATTACAGCTCTGTCTTATGATTTCCATTTTGGCTGTGTTTTCTAGCTCCTTCCATATACTATCTATCTTCATTAATGTTTCTCTATTCCTCCTTGATTTTCTTTTCCTAATCTTTCTGATAATCTTTGTTTTTCATGCTCCTCATTTACCTCATGCCCTTGATCTCAATATTTCAAAACATCTGCAGATTTTTTAATCTTGCTTTCACTTTATGCCCTTGATACTACAGATGTTTACAACTTTTATACATGCAATTTTGGGAATATTAGCATTGACAATTCTCTTCTTCTTCAGAGTTTTACATGTAATGTTTATTGCACTTTCATATCAAAATTTGTCACAAGTGCAAAAGGAGTTGTGCTTTAAATAGCATTTCAACCTTTGGTGATGCTGCTGTGGTAAGACAGATGTTTTGGGGTCTGCCATCTGTGTGCACGTTTCTCATGCTGCAGCTAGGTAGTTGACAACTGGGGACACTGCCTGACAGATGGAGTGAGTTTAACTCTGTCCATGTAATGTTCTTGGCCTTGCTTTCATCATTCTCTGCTTGCTTACTGATGGGGTTGTTGGTGCTGTGAGATTGCCTCTTTTACAGTCTTTTTATTACTACATCCCCCCAAAAAATGGAGCTATTGGACATTAATAGAATATTTCCATTAGTTGAGGCTTTCCTCTAGCTTAGGACAAGGGGTATTTTACCAGTTAGCCCTGTCAGATGTTCTAATAATAAATAAGCTGTTGTCTCCTATCTTTTGTTTCTTCCCTTGTAAGGGGAGCTGAATATCTTTTGAATCCTGTTGCTTGAATATGCCATCTGCCTTGTTTGAGGAAGATGGTTCTTGGCAGAAAAACCAGTGGTATCTAATCTGAAATTCTAAATTCTGTTAGCATATTGCCAAGCAGAGGTGAAATCTACCACACAGAGTTAGACTTCAGTCTCTCTCCTAGCATAAGAACATTTCCCATTTGTTTTTACCATATGTTAGGACATGATAATGTTACTCACATGGGATTTAAAAAGAAATAGCTTACATTGGGAAGGAGGTTCTGTCTGGAAGGATGAACACTTGTTTGGATAAAGAGTTATGGGGGTTTTTATTGTTACATTTCTGCTTCCTTAAGGAAGTCCAAAAATGAGCAAAATCTGTCATGTTATTTTGAGGTATTGTAGGGTTTTTTTAACAAGGAATGTGTACACAAATGAGTAGACAGAGTAATATCATCATGCCAATCCTGCTCAGGAGTGGCTCCCTCATTGACATCACTGTGGCATTTCTCCTGGACCTTGCCCAAAGTCAGCCTTGAGTGGCACTATCTGAGAGAACTGTCTTGATCAAGGCTGTTAAAGGAAATCAATCTCTGAAACCCTGAAATCAATTTCTTTTCTGATTATACTCCAAAGTTAAATGTTTGTGCATTTTGTGATTCCCAATAACGCTTTTTCTCTTCTGTGCTTTTTAAAAAATCTAACTCAATGAGTACTCTGCACTTTCATGAAAAAGAAGTTCATAGCAGTACATTTTATTCTAATACTTCTACTATTTTTACTGTGTGAAGTAAAAATAAAGATCATTGTTTATGAGTATCAAAGCATTATTTAATGTATAAGGGCACATTTCCCTCAACACTTTGTGTTTGAGATTGTTTTCCTCTCTATTAGCTGTTTGTAATAGTTCTCTGAAAATGACTGTCAATAAATTACATGTTGACAGAGGTGGCTTTAAGAGTGGCTTTATGGTTTTATTGCTATTTTAAAACAGATGATGTTGTTTTCAGGGGAATGAACTTCTTTTCCCCCAAGGAAAGAGCAGCTTACATTTCAGTGCTCCAGAAATGAGTTTTAGCTGAAAAGCTAATAATGTGGGCAGTAATTACAGAAGAGCAAAATGGACAGGAGACAATATTTCTTGTGAAAACAAAGGTCACTAAAAATATTTTTTCCATTCAAACATAAACTTTTTTAATGGTTTCTTAAAAAAAATAGTTTGTGATAAATGTACTCTAGATTAACTCAGTGAATAAAAATTCACTTTCTTTGTTTTATTAATGCTAATGTTAAGGGAAGTTACATTGTCATTCATAATTGACTGGCAATGTAATAACAGCCTCCTCTTCTTGAGAGCCATGATGATGTCAAAAGGCTCTCTGTAGCAGGCAGAGGTGTTTATGAATGACTTGCAAATTCTTCTCCAGCTCCTACACAGTCTTAATGTGTGCTGGAAGTCACCAGGAGTTGCTACAAAGAAGATGAATGTTGAGAATGCAGTTACAGCTCAAGTGATGGATAGCAGTGCTAAATACAAATATATAACATAGTCATAACTGTGAAGTGATAGTTTTTCAGTCTTTTTGGTTGTTAACTTATATTTGTCATGCTGCTGTTATTTTTTTAAGTGCCAGTTCATTAAGGTTTTCAGACCAAATTTGTTCAATGGAGCAAGTAGAGGACTTCCTTAAAGGCAGTTTCTCTACTTTTTCACTCTGAAGGCTTATGCTGCTTTTGGGCATAGTGGCTGCAAAGCATTAATCTTTTCAGTTGCAAAAATGTTTTCTTTTTGGCATGATTTCAGAGTTACATATTCCATCTGGCTGTCAGAGGAATGAGCCCTCATTGGAAATAAATTTTTAGATTGTTTTTTCCAGACTGTGCAAATTTATCACATTTGAGTTTTCTGGGATTTCAATATGATTAAAAAAAAGTAGGAAACTATTCTGACTGTGGATTGCTTATTTAATTATAAAATGGGTTTGAACTTTTAACGTTTAAGAGCTTTCTGAATTGCCTAGACCCCTGCAGCTTTGCATGATATTTCAAACTTTTGTTATAAAAGATAGAGATGTACAAAAATTAGGCTAACTGTGAAAACTTGATTAATGCACTGATTTTTTTGAAAGGGAGGTAATGAAAAGTCTTCTGCTTTCCCTTGTAAAATGCCTTTTCAAATAAAGGAATATTTTTTAATACACTTCACCTGAATTTTTGTGTGCATAAAAATATGCTAGGGCTTGCTTATAAGACAAGATTCACTTTGTTTTCAAACAATTCCCTTCATTTTAGAAGTAATTTCTGCCTCCTCTGACCAAGAACACTGCTCCTCTGACCAAGAACACTTTCTCATTTTCAGTGAAGTTCTTTTCTTTTTTTCCTTGTGTAGTGATTTTGGTTTTCCTTTCTTCTCCCTATTTGGTATGTGCATGAAAGAGGATGGTCTGTCGTTCCCTGGGAGCAAATCCAGATGACCTAAAGGACCCAATTAAAATTAGTATTCCACGGTATGTCCTGTGTGGGCAGGGAAAGGATGAACACTATGAGTTTGAAATCAAGGTAAGTGCTTATCATTTGCTTTTCTTTAATGCTTTTGTTTCACTAAGTGCAGTTTTTGGTTCTCTTTCTCTGAAGTGGCCTCAGTACTGCTAAATAAGAGAGATGAGAAGAATGCACAGTGTAGGACACTATAAAGACAAGTTGATTGTGCAGAGGAGGCTAATGGCCAAACTCTTGGGCTGAGCAGTTCCAGAGCCAATGTCAGTTCAATTTGAAGAGTTCCAGAGATGAGGATTAAATGCATATTGGTTATAGGAAAGCCTTTTGTTGAGATGCAAGTGTCAGCTATAGAAAAGGCTTAGACTTGAAATATTTACTTGAAATAATGAGAGCATGAGAGTTTTATTTAAGTATTTTGTGCATATGCAAGACAAAGGCTTGATTCCTTTCATGCTCCTTTTCTTGTTCTGATTCTTCTCCCTCTGCATTTCCAAGGTGTTGCTTCTCCAAACTCTCAGTTGATATTCTGTGTAGGAATGCTGGGGGTGGGGGGGAAGCATATTAATTTTGTTTCCTCTGGTACACAGCCAGTGTTTTTTCAAAGCAAGATCTAAAGTCTAATTGGAAACGTGCTCTCAATGTGTGTGGACATATGTGTAGCATAACTGATGCACATGGCATCAGAGACAGAACTGGCAGCCTCCTTTACTGAATGTGCTGCCAGATGCTTCATTAGCTGCTGTGAGGTGGAGGAGTGATCTTCCTCACAGGGTAAAGAACCATTTTTGAGCTGTGCTCTCTTTTGAAAAGGCTTTTATTAAGATGGACAGTCTTAGCTTTGTTTGTGCTAATTAAATTTTCATGTTGAAATGTATAATGCTATTTGTGGGTGGAATACCTCCTTTTGCCTGTTGAACTTTGATTTTCTTGGGGCTAGTGAAAGCCTGGAGCCAAGGAGATGCTGAGAGATGAGTAAGTGCACATGAAACTTTCCCAAGGACTCTTCTACTCAATTTTCAGCACGTGGGATTTACTTGACTAGCTAATGCTTAGCAAAGATGGCTAAAGTAAAAAGGTAGCTTCTGTTCTGAATATGTTGGTGGATTTCTTTTCCAGGTATTCTCCCTTCATTGGTCAAACCTATATAAGCCTCTACAAGATCTTAGCAAGAAGGAGTAGTTGAAAGATTATGTGCAGTTTGGCAGTTTTGGGGATGTTTCTTATAGCCATTCCCTCACATGAATCAATCTGATGAAAAAGCTAATGCTTTTTCCTTTCCCTGTGTCACAGTGGATTGCTTCTGCTGTAGTCAGGATTTAGCTCCATGCCACAATCCACAGACCTTCCAAAAACTTTTCTGTTTTAAACATTTTCCATGCAGAGCTCCCAGCTCTACTTTGATCTGTATTAATCCCTAGAAGCTCCTACAGTTATTCTGTAGAAAATTAGAACACCTGGAATAGTGGGTTTGTATATTTTTTTTGCCTTAAAAATCAAGAAAATGTGGCAGAGGGGGGAGACTTAAATGTACCTGTTCATAATTCCTGATTTCAACCTTACTTCACTTAGTTCAAGTTTATTTTCAGGTCATTTGAAATATATGTCAGTTGTGGGAAAGGACTGAGGTGCTGCTAGCCCCATTTCCTTTTCTACGTCCTAAATAAGCTTTTTTCAGCAAGGTTCCTCTTGCTTTTGGGAAAATGGGTAGCTGACCTATCTGTATGTCATAGCACTTTGGAACTTGACAAAGTGACAAGTGATGATTGAGTTGAATTTTAATACAGTCCCCAAAACTGTGAATCCTAGGTGTCTCAGAGGTATTTTCTTCAACAGATGTTTCTAGTCATTGTGTTTGTAGTTAAATCCTGCATATTGTTATATAGAGGAACAAATGTAATAAATTTCTCTATATAACAAATACATAAATTTCTTCTTGTGACCTGCAGCAGTAAAGATTATTTTGTTAAATGCCAGAAGAGAGAGAATGGGTTCCACTTTCCTTGGCAGCTTCATGGTCAGTTCATAGGTCTTTCAACCCTAACATATTATCCAACAATATTTTGTTTTAGTGCAGGGTCAGCATCTTGTTGGTATAGACATGTATGGGAATAGACCAGCAGGATGTTCTGTCCACTCAGGTTCTTCCACTGGATACAGATCCTAATTAGAGATGTTGAGTGAGTCCTGCAAGAACTGACTGGAGGGGATTCAAAACAGGAAGAAACTGATAATTTATTAGAGCTAAGACAGCACCTTCTTTTGCAGCAGGAATATGTCATGGAGCTGTTCTAGTCTGCTATTAAGTATTCTGTAAGAATTGATTCATTTCCAAAAAAGCCTCCATTTGAGTGACAGTTTTATGTGTTGTCTTTAAAGACATGATGAAACAGTAATACCTTAATCAGGTCTAAACGTATTTATGTTAGAGCTGAACTAGTATTGCCAGAGAACTAATCATATATTTCCCCCCATCCTTTCATGTTGTGTCAGGATGTTCAGACAAGGCTGGGCTAGAAACAGTGTGGGATGAGCTTTTGCACCAATAAAACCAGTGGCATTGTTATGGACAGTGCCCATGGGTGCAGACAGCACCTATGGTTGACAGAAGGAGCAGCAAGGCAGCAGGGAAGGTGGAACTCCAGCTCTCAGAAAGACACACAGGGCTTCCTGAGGGCAGGTGATGGAAACCAAGTCTGGAATCAAGCATAGCCCTGCAGGGATCCTCTGACAGTACTGAAAGTTGTAGATAAGCCTTCTCATTCATCTTTCCCTCATTGTTCTGAGTTATCTCCTTTTATTTATCCAGTTTGATATTCTTTCAAAACTGGTTTTCTTTCATTTCAAAACCTTTTAGTGATGTCTGCCAAGTACTCTATAAGAAGAGATCCAGGGCAGATGTACCCTAAAACAGTGCTTTCCTTCAGATCCAGTTCTATTTCTGTTCAGCCAGATGCTGTGTTGAATCTGCTCAATAAGTCCACATTTCTAGTCCAGATTTATTTCTGAGTTTGGTGAGCTGTTGCAGAGTGGGAGTAAAGCAGAGGTAGTTCTCATTGATAGATAGTTCTTTAAGAAAGTGATGCATGCCCCATAACTGCCTACATTAGTAAGAAGTCTAATATTCTGTCAACATTATCAGATTAATACCCTCAATAATAAAACAAAAAAAGGTCATAAGAATTTTTTAGAAAACTTCTACCTTTTCAGATGCTGTTGTCCTAGTCTGAGGAACAGTTTCAACAAGGTTAATATGAAGAAATATGGGTTCTCATGATGCCTGTAGACAGTGTAACCAGCCTAGATTAAGAAATGAGGCATTTCCTGGTTTTTTCTCATTACTTTCAGAATGATCTGGAATATTGCTCTTTTCTCCCCCAGTGACAGTGTTACCTGTGTTGCTTTGGAGCAGAAAGAGGACAAGTTCTGTGATGTGCTTTACTTGTTAATTTTAGGAATCACTTTAAGATTAAAAAGCCTGTGTCTTTGAGAGATGTGTTTTGTGAAATTGCTTTTTTTTTTATCTTCCTGCATAAAATCATGGCTAGACAGGGGTAATGCCACATTTTAGGCCTATTTGTTTCAAAAAACAGCAGTGTTCAGTTTTAAGCAATGCCAGTTGGCTCTCTCCACCTCTGCTAGTCAGTGTAGAATAATGTTCACTCACCCTGCAGCTAGGCTTCTTGGTAGCCTTGGATCACCAGAGCTGCACAAAGTCTTTTGACTTTTGTCTGTAAAGTCAAATGCTCTAGTCACAACACTTTCATGGCCCACTTAGAAATGTCATTAATTAATGTCACCTAATTTCAGATAGTGTTTAGTATCTCAGTTCTGAGAATAACTGGTGGTAAGATTAGTTTGCCCCCCACCTTTACTCCTGTTGTTATGCACTCTATCCACAGGAGTAATTATGTTTATTTTAAGAAAACTTCCTATATAAATGCAATGTTCATCACCATTTTAAAGACACAGACCAAGAGTGTCTTAAAGGAATATATTCTACTAAAAGCTGGTACAATATTTTACCCTACAAACTGGAATCCCATTCTATGTGGTAATGAATTCTGTATGTCCACAAAATGTGTATTTGTTAATTGTCAATATCTATTTATAAGAATATACATTTCTGTGAATATTTTGAGAGGCTACACTTCACTTATTCTGGATGTTATTTATTCATTAATGGAACACCCATTGATAATAATACTAAGAGTCAAATAGCTGCACCAAGAAGTGATTTGGGATATTCTAATGTCTTTACAATCTTATCAAACCACTGTGGATTAAGGAATAAATGCATTCAGGGTTTTTTTGCTTTGCAATCAGTGCTCCTTATTAAATACAGTTCTGTCACTGTAATGAAAGAAAAATTAAATAAACTTATAAAAGTTTTTGGATTTAAGACAGCTAAGAACTGTCCATTTTAATCTTGTAACCTTTGATTTTAAACTGTGTGGATTTACTTCTGTTTCTTGTTTTATATTGTCTGCTCTAGATAACAGTCTTGGACGAGACGTGGACAGTGTTTCGGCGGTACAGTCGTTTCCGAGAACTGCATCGAACTCTAAAACTCAAGTACCCAGAGGTAGGTTTTGGTAAAACTTCTTTTACAGAAAAGGGTAGAGACTTGAAAAAAAGTGGTTTGAGATATGTTCACTCAAAAAGGGAAGTGATTTCAGACAGACAGCACAATTTCACCAATGCAGTTCCTGCCTGACCAATTTAGTGACTTTCTGTGATGGAGTAGCTCTATCGGTGCACATGGGAAGAGCTATGGGTGTCGTCTCTTTTCATCTGCAAAGCCTTTGACATGGTGTCTTGGTTTGAGACAGTTTAAAGAGATGGGCACTCTGAAATCAGTAACTTTCCCCTTTATTCCAACCAATCCCTTCCCACCATTAAGGAATGAGATAAGAGTAGATATAAGTGGAAAAATAACACATTACTAACAAACAGAATGCCAACAGGCAAGGAAAAAGGTCAATAATTTCTGGGTACCAAACTGCAAAAAACTCACAACCCCATTGGAACAAAGAATACCAGAAATAGCCTTTCCTGAGATGGCATGAGGCAGGGACAGCCTCAGGCTTGTAGGACAAAGGGACAAGATGCCATCACGTCCCTCTTGGGAAGGCAGGAGCTTTACAGAGCAATTTTAGATGAAGACTTGCTGGCTCCTGTGGGGTCTGCCTGCTGCTTCCTCCTGTTCTCAGGCCCTGCTGCTGTTGCTGTGCTCTGCACTTGTGGCTGTGGGATGAGGGAAAAAGGACCAGTCTGTGGGTGCTGGCATGGGGTGGCCTGGCTCTGGGAACTCTCTGGCTTTTTTTGCTGCCAGCGGAGATTGCAAATTCACTTTGAAATGGTTTCTAGTTGCAAAATGCAGTCTTTGTGGATGGTTATGGTTGTGAAGCCAATGCTGCCAGAAAGAGAGGGGTTCTGCTCCCATAGCCCTCTCTCCTGGAGCAGGCAGCCAATTGATTCGGGCTGGCTTGCTGGAGCCCATGGTGACTGGCAGGCAGCTCAAGGCAGCTCAGGCCTGCCAAGTGCACTCTCACTGAGATGGGGGAAAAAACAAAAGAGAGATCCCAAAAAGGAAGGAAAAGCCTTTGCCTGAGCAAAGACCAAAGAGCCTGCAAAACAAATACCACACTGCAAAGGACTGGGAGCTGCCTGGGAGGACCAGTTTTGGAAACAGCCACAATAGCACCTGCTCTCACACACAAGGTGTCTGGATGCAAAGTCTTATGGAGACTAACAGATCTTGGATGCAGGTAGATACAGAATACAGTAAAATTATGGATCATGCCAGGACACATGGTCCCCACAACATCCTTGTCTCTAATTTGGAAGGAGATGGATTTGATGGGTGACCTGTTTGGGTGGATGAGGAATTGCTTGCATGGTCACATCCAGTGCGTGGTGGTCAATGGCTTAAGGTCCACACAGACATGAGTGAAAAGTGGTATCCCTCAGGATTCTGCATGGGGACCAGTGCTGTTAAATGTCTCCATTGGCTGACTCAGAGGGAGCAAGCATACCCTCAGCAAGTTTGCAGATGACACCAAGCTGAGTGTGGCTCACCAGCATGAGGGATGGGATGCCATCCAGAGGGACCTAGATCCTTAGCACAGGAGGGACATGGACCTCTTGGAGTGGATGCAGAGGAGGGATACTAAGTTGATCAGATGTCTGGAGCACCTCTCCTTTGGAGAGAGGCTTGGAGAGTTGGGATTGTTCAGCCTGGAGAAGGCTCTGGGTCGACCTTATAGCAGCCTTTCAGTTCTTCTTTCAAAAGGGGGATTATTAGAAGGATGGGAACGTTATTAGAAAGATGGGGACAGATTTTGCAGCAGGGCTGTTGCAGTAGGACAAGGAGTAATGGTTTTAAACTGCAGAAGGCAGATTCAGAATAAAACACATCAAAGAAAATTTTTACAGTGGCACAATTTTTACAATGCCTAGAGAAGTAGTGGATGCTTCATCACCAGATATATTCAAGGACAGGCTAGTTGGAACTCTGAGCAGCCTGATCTAGTTGAAGATGTCCCTTCTTATGATGGGGGGGCTGGACTCAATGGCCTTTAAAGGTCTCTTCCAACCCAAATGATTTTGTGATTCTGTGACTCCTCTCAGACATATGTGTCCCATAAGACTGACAAGCCCTTCAGCACTTCAGAGATCCAAGGGTGCTCGATACAGGATGGATGTTGCAATGAAACTGTGACTCTGTGTGTTGCTCCTGGCCATAAATTCCCTTTACTGTTGACTGGCTTTGTTCCCTGGAAGTTGCTGTTTTGTTCATTCTAAGATACTTATAGTCAGATCCTGTTGTCCTGACAACTTCTCATTTGCAAGAAGAGCATTGCTTCACAGATACCCTTTTGTAATAGTGGCTTTCAAGTTTCTGCAAAATGAAAAATTGATCTGACTACTTCAGAGACTCTGGGCATTTAGGATGAGGATCTGTGCCTGATGAAGCCTTCGTTCATTGGAGTGAGCGTTTGTGGAATTACAGTTTTTAGTTTTCACATCTAACTTTTAATTATTAACATTTTTCTTCCCTCCTACATGTTCCCTTGGATATTAGAAGAAATAAATCATTCAAGCAATGAAAGTGACCCTGATTTGAGAGTTAGCAAAGTAAAGAAGCTTGGGCAGTATATTAAAAAAATATGAATCTGTTAAAGAAGGGGAGATATGCAATAGTGTTCACATGCTTTCTTGGTTTTCGTTAACAGATGCTTTAAGCTAAAAATGAAATGAGCATGGAACAGACCTTGAGTGTGGGGCTCAAGATTGTTCTCATTCCAAAACAGTATGAAAACCAGAAATGGAAACTACTGTGCACCAAATATCTAAGAAAAAGTTCAAAAAAGAAAAAGGAGAGAGAGAGAGAAAAAAAAAAATTAAGCCATCTTTTTTAAATGACAGAATTTTTTAAGGTAAAATTGAGTTTTTAGTGGGAAATTGAAATGTTCTCTGTACACAAATGCTTTAAAAATATTGCTTGTGAATATCAGTACAATTTTTTTATTTGAATAAATTGCCATTTCCTCTTGGATGTTGGAGTTACAGTTTTGGATGTTGGAGCTCTTTTTTCTAGAGTTAGATGCAGTTTGGATATTCAACAGGAATGTTTAAATTTCATCTTTCTCTAGAAAAAAGAGCCAGGAAGTCATCCAATTGACATGAAAAAGGGCCACCTGAATTCCTGTGCAGACTGATTTTCCCCATTTAGGAAAATGTGCTAGAGAAGTCTTCTTCAGAGTTGGTTATTGGTCCTGACAGTACATTGAGGAACAACTGAATTCTTTAATGGCTGCATCAGAGGGAGATCAGCTTCGTTCTTGTCGATAGTAATTGGATGCAGGAGGACTCTGATGTTCTTAAAGCCGCTACTAAAATGTCCCATGTCCTGCAGCATATTAATTTTACCTTTTTGAATAAAGTAGTTGTGACTGACAGTACAAATTCAGACTTCTTTTTGGAGTTTCAGGAGGGAGTAGTTGTTTATTTTCTTCTTAGTTATTTGTTTTGAAGAACCATGACAGCATGAGTAGTATTATTAGTCAAAATGAAGTCCAGCATCCAAGAGTGTATAACAGGAAAGATCCCAACCCAGAGCACAGGTACATAATTTTCTTCATCTTGGAGTCTTCCCAGCTGAAATAGTTTTTGTTGTAATTAACAGTTCATAGTTAATATTTTTCCTGTGGATTTTATCTGTATTTTAAATTCTCTACACTGCACACTTTATAAGTATCCTATAGAGGGAATTTTCTTTTGCAGTTTATTTTCTTTGCTCACCTTCTCTCTGTTTGTGGTTTTGCTTACTAGGTCAGTATATTTGCTAGTTTAATGTGTCAGTTTGTTCCTTATTGACACTTCTATGTTGCCATATATTTGTATCTTAGGTAAACTTAGTGAGATTCACATCTGGTGCATTAACACAATTGTTGGTGAGTTATGCCAAAGCATAACTCTAATTTCCATGTGGGAAACACATGATATTTGTATTAAGCTATCTGTTCCTTTGTGAAGAAGTTCTGTAAGTCACTGCAAGCACCAAGTCTTACAGGGTTGCCAGTAGAATCTTTCTCCAGCCTTGACTGAGATTTCATTTCACAAGAACTTTCTCCAAATTATCAGAGAGGTTCAAATAGAGTCATGTTTGCTAAATACCAAGCATGCTAAAGATTAGGAGAAACAAGATAAGCATTTGATCATGTGAGGCAGTGCTTTTAGATAGGTTCTGGCGTGTAAGTGCCTGTTCTGGAAACCCTTGCAGCACCAACAATGTCTTCTCTGTTTTACACAGTGCAGGCACACGTAGTGTCCATTCCTGCTTTGAGACTTGGAGCATCAAAGGGAATGGCAGGTGTGTGGGCAGAAGAGACCCAGATAATATCCAGTGGGTTTCTTCTACTTGTCAGCATTTCTACAAACTACTGTGTCCTTGTTTATCAGAGGGGAAGAGCATGTTGTGATGGATGAAACACAAAAGAATGTGTGCTGCAGTAAAGATTTGGCATTTGTTTTCTTTGAAGGAGTTTCATTAACAGAGTTGCATATATGGATGACTGATGGCTTTCCATATTTTTACCTTTATTTAAAATAGCTGTAATTTATGGTAATTTTGGATTAGTTTTGCAATGTAAGTAGCAGTTCAGTTTGTTTGGTAAATTGAAACTCATCTGTCTGCTTCTGCTCATCTGTCATTGAGCTAATTTAGGATTCACTTAGGATGATGCTAAAATGCATTTTAATACAAAACTTGTCAGAGTTGTGTCTTTAGTCACTATGTATTATTTCAAAAAAACTTGGTCCTTAGAAGGATCTTATCAGAATCTATCAGAGTTTTATTTTACACAGTTCACCTTCCCACTCTAAATTAATATTTATAATGAACAGTGAAAATACTGTGGGCATGTTTAATATATGAGTGTCCTGCTTTCAGAAGTGAACTTTACAGCTCATTAGTTGCTCAGCTCTGAGTTACTATATCAGTATTTTAATAATTTGCTGATCTTGCATTTCATGTTTCTGCCACTGAATTCCCAAAGGGATGTCTTGGCAAACTGATGTATTAGGAAGGTTTTTTTTAAAAAAAAATCTCTTTCAAAAGTAGAAAATTACCTAATATCTTCTGGTCTTACAAGATGTCATATATATGATATATCTGCACATTTCTTCTAATGTAATTAAGGGGCTGCTGACAACTGCTTATCTAACTAAAATGTGTCACATGCAAATTTTGAAAGACTGAAGAAGCTGCAGCAGAGTGAGGCTGAGCCAGTGGCAGATAGCTACCAAGCATTTTACAGTGTCTGTTTTTCGGGGGGTCTGCATGACTATCATTTGCCCAGCTCCATCTTTCTTGCACTACTAGATTGTTAATCACCATTTTATTACTTTTGGATTTTTAATTAACCATACTTGACTTTCAGTTGCAGTAGTTTCTCTAATGAATACACTTTTTGTTTGTTATTAGTCAGAGAAGAGAGCAAATGGACTCATCATTCTCAATAGAGAAGTGAGAACTTCCACAGTTAGGTTCTCCTGTTTTTCCCTCTGTCTTCATCTTTTCTTACCAGTTACTGGTTTTGGAATAGTACCAGAATGTTGGTTTCTGCACAAAACTTTCCTTCCTGAGCCACATCTTGCTGCCAGGGAAATCTCACTCTCCTACCACTTTCTCACTCTCCCACCACTTTCTTGTCTCCACTTTCTTTCAAATGAGAGTAGAGAAACAGTTCCTGTTTGTCTTTCTCCTAACCAAATCCAGGGTTTCTGAAGTCCCTCCTTCATATGGGGGTCCTCAAGTCCCACTTGCATCCAGGTTTTGTGGGGCTTTCACTTGAGGCTCTGCTTATTGAGTTCCCTGTCAGTTATCTTGAAAACTGTTTCTGTGTGCATAAAAATCTCTACTTGTTGTTGAGGAAAGCACTTTCCATAGAGGCATTTTTATTGCTAATAGTGATTCTTGACTTAAAATATTAGAAAATCCCTGGAGAGCTGCCAAGAAGAAGCTACAAGGCATGCTTGCATTTATAGATTCATTTATGGGCATAATGACATGCATGTGTCCTGTTCAGTAGGAATGCCACAGCCATGGACTTCTAGCTTATTTAACAGAATGTAATAATTTCTGTAATGTCTGTATTTAATTTATGGAGGTCTGTGTAGAAGTGTATATTTGTGTCTTTTGGGGTCTAGGCACAAAGGGACTGTTAAAAGTTTAAAAATAATTATGGGTCATAACCTGTAAGAATTGCATGAAATTCAAAGAGCAGAAAATAATTCTCAGATTTTTCAGAAGTACTAAGTTAATGTTTTTGAAAATATACTTCAAAATCAAAATTTGAAAATATATTTCGAAATCAAAACATTTGTTGCAAGCTTATTTAAAAACATTTTAAAATACTTTGTAATATTTCAGATTTTTTAAAAGTCAAAAAGTAGTTGGTTTTTCACCCAAAGTATTTTTCATCTCAGTGAAGAAAGACAAATATTTGCATCTCAGTGGCAGCAATGTCTGTTTCATCCCTCCATCCTCACAACCACCCAACACATAATGTGTATGTTTGCTATTAAAATAGAGCAGACACCAGTTTTTTAGTTGTTTCTTAAGTTCATTTTAGACACTTTTCCACTACTGCTTATTACTCAGGTGTAGTTCAGCTGTGTAATGATTAATGAGGAGTCAAGAACTGTTTATGGAGCCACCACTGACTGATCTCACCATCCTTTCCTTTTGACTCTGTTCTCCTCTTTTGGGTGACTGCCAGGGAAGGATCTCTGTTTCCTTTTTAAGAGGTCCATACATCTGGTGCTCTTGATAAGTGGTAAGTGGAAGAAATCTTCAACATGAATGGCTGGCACAGATAATGGAGAGGGGATGAATTTGAGGTGAAGTCATTAATTTTAGGAGAACAACCTTGGATTCTGGAATTGATCACTGACAGAGAAATGCAATATGTTACTAACTTTCAAAATGTGGTTGGTGTGAATTTAGGGATTTTTATTCTCCCCCCCCCCAATAATCTCAACGATAATTAGGCAATTTCTGTGTACTTATGTAGTGATTGAATTATTTTTTAATGTCTTATCAGCCGTCCAGAATTTTCCTTTCCAATGAAGAATGCAAACAGAAATGAAACCAGGAATGGGGCAGTAAGGCAGCAGACTTGTGCAGAGCACTTGGGGCAGTGTATGGGCTGGGTTCTTGGCTGTCTGACTGCTCCAGTTCTGGTTTATAACTCTGCAGCTGGAGAGTTTTATTGAATTCAAAATTTATGTTAATATTCTGTGATGGAGGTACTTGGCTTGCAGGGCTGGCAAGCCTGTTGCCATGTAACTAGTGAACTCCTGGAGCTTAGGAGCTGATTTGGCAGCAGAAGTCAGAAGCTTATTGCATCTGAGCTGGTTGGACTGAAACTGCTGATTTTACCATTGGATTTTCTAGTTTACTAGCATTAGTAACTACATATTTAGTTAGTATGTGAGGTGTAGGTAGTATGCTCACATTGAATGCAAAGTTCTGGACATTTGAATTCTTTAGTGTTCAGTTTTAAATAGCATAGAGTGGTATAGTTGTAAATAACAGAACTTTCCTAAGACAATGTTGAAAATTATTTTGCTCTGAAGCCTGCTGAATTTATGCCAAAGTTTTGATCCTGCAGGGACTGAAGTCCCAGTCTATTCACAAATTCCTTCATTGTTGACATTGATGTTTAAAAACTCAGGAGACTAAAAAGCAATTTAAAATCAGTGCACTAGAGAGAGCAGGGTGTAGCATAAAATACTGAGCATGATTGTACATATCTTGCTACAAATGTTATCTCATATTTTAGAAAGTTCAGGTTTATTTGGATATGGATTCTCAGTTCAGGTTCTTTCATGGAGCCCTATGACCCTTTGTAAGCATAGTCTCTAACAATATTTTAAGATTTGTCTATTTCTTTGAAAATTTGATCCAGTGAAGAAATAAGCTTGTTGATGTGTTTTGGCTGAACTGGAAGGATGTTTCTGGGTGTCTGGATAAGAAGTAGCAAATTTGGTTTGGTTTTTTTTTTCCCAAATAGTCAAGACTGATGTACTGTAGTTTTGATTTTAAATAATGGTAAAATAGAATAGGACTCAGATATTTGATATGAGAACCACAGGACAAACACCAAGCACCAAGAAAGTATAAACAATCTAAAAGTTTTTTTTTTTAATGGAAAGTGTGTATTACTGCACAGGTGAAAATAAAAATTATTTGCAACATTGATGTGCTTGTAAATAGCAAATGTCATGATGTGTATTCTGGCAGAATTATATGTAGAAAAGCATTTAGAAAATAGTTTTTGAAATATGAATCTAAATTAAGGGCAGACCTTAATTTTTACTTTCTAGCCTGGGAATTTAGTAGGCTTGGTAATACATCTTTCCATAAATATTGAAAGAAAAAAAAAGGTTAAATTTTAGAACACGTATTTATGTGTAAACCCTTTAATACTATTATACAGGCATGTGATTATAGCCTTTAGTACAAATTACAGTAATTATGATGTAGTTAATTTTAACATTCATATTCTTGTCATCCAGGACAGCCAGGAAGTGCATACACAGGAAGCATATTTTGTCACATGCATATTTCCAGCTCCTGTTCCTAATTATATTATGTTCAGAGAAGTCTGCAAGCCTGCTGGTTCATATTTGTAGTACTTCCATATCAACCTGAGTTTGCCACTACTTACAGATGGGATTTAAGTGGTAGATCCTTAGAAGCTTCACTTGGCCTTTCTTTCTGTAGCATGAGACTGCTGAAGTTTTAGAAGGAATTTTTAGCATATTTCTCAGTACATCCATCTACAAATGAACAGAAGAATTTATTCCAATAAGCAAAGTGTGAAAAACATCACAGCTAACCATATCATGTAGTTCAGTGAAAGCTTGATTACAGGGAAATGTCTTTATTCCAAATAGTCCCTCTGAATTCATAGTTGCTAACCAGAACTGGAGCATCAGAGACAGCAGCAAACCCTCCAGCATATTTTCAGTCTATTTCTGTGGGAATCTATAAAATCAGAAGGTTTTGGGAAAGCTGCAAAAGGCAGGCTTCAGAGACAGCAGAACTGTGATTAGAGCTAAGCAGTAGCCATGAGATAGGTCAGCAGAAAAATTATTTAAAATGTAGAAAAGTGAGGACAAATAGAACAATAGTCTATGTATTAATGTTTGTCTAGGATAACTGGTGTGTGAATTTCAATGTGTGAAATTGTTGTGACAATTTCTTGTCAAAGCACTGAATCTGAATGTGTAAGAGCCTTGTAAAAACCCAGTTTGGGGATTAATTTGTCTTTGTTGTTGCTTTGGGTGCTAGGTTTGTGCAGCAAAATTTTCTTGGCTTGGTACATACAATTCTGCAGAGATACAGCTTCTCTCTATCTCTCCTTTCCTTTCTTTCTTCCTGGGGTTGTTGATGAGACCTGGCCTTTTTTGGCCTTTCCCTAGCAGCAGGTGAAACTTGTGAGCTTCCAAACAGTTCTCTGAGCTTTATTGGTCTTCTGATTGATTCAGAATGAAACAAGTTTATTCAAATGCCAGGTTTCATTGATTGTGCTGTGCAAAGGTCTTGTACATGAGTAACACAGAAATTGAAAAAAGCATTTAGAGAGGTGTGAGTCCATCATCTCATAATTTTTGAACTATTTGGCAGAATAATTCCTTTGATCATTTGATAATCTGATTTTCCAGGCACTGCTCAATTACCTACTGAATTTGTGTAAAAATCAAAATATCCATGTTGTGTTATCAGTAAAACAGTTTTGTATGGATAACAGCTGTCTGTGAGGGAGAAATGCCTCTGAGAAGAATTCTTAGACAATATAGCTGGAGGTTTAGGTGCTCATTGAGCTGTTCCTGACTATCAGTTGACTTGGGGAATGCCTTGGGCTGCAACCTTGTGTCTGTTTTCGTGCTGCTTAGTGAAAAGCAGAGGGGAGGATTGGAGGTTGTGCTGTTTATTTTTTTTATTTTCCATTACTACCTTTCTTCAGGAGACTTTTGGATATGTACTGCATTAATCATTAGCTGTTAGTGAGGGTCTCACTGCCTTCCAAGGGTTTGTGAAGAACAGCTTGTTCCTGTTGGGTTTGTCAGGAATACACTGCTAGATTAAGTAGGTCTCTCAAATAGAATCCTTTCATATCAGTTGATATAGTGACCCAGCTCAAACTCTAGTTTTTGTGAAAATACCCTGGTTAATTTTGAACAAAAAGCATAGAGAGTAGCAAAAATTGTCAGGCTCCAACTGTACTGCCTGATGTGGTTTTTTTCTTATATATTTACGTAGTATTACTGACACAACTGCACATGTGAAACTATTTGCTAAACTTTATTCACTGTCTAATCTAGAGAATTATACCATGCCTCTCTTGTGCTTCCTGAGGCAGCTTTTGAATAGAATATTTCAGGTTTTTCCTCTCTTTGGAACCACCAGGTAAATTAACAAGGAAATACAGATTTCAGATTTTACAGCCCAGTAAGAATATTAGCTGTTTATTTAGGCATTGTTGTATTCATCAAATGAGTGATTCATTATCTAAATGGGATTGAGATACAGGTGACTCTTATCTCTTGTCATCTGCAATAAAGGAAAGCTTCTGAAAAATTTCCCCCTCTGTATCTAGTAACAATTTTTACACATTTCAGTATACATTTATGGCTTACAGTTTCTCTAGCTACACTGGAGGAGTAAAAGAGCAGAAGTGCTGTGCTGAGCCTTGTGCTCCCTAACAAGGAGGGGCATGTTTGCCAGTGACACCAGTGTGAGCTGGGAATGTGTGCTTGCAGCCTGGAAAACCAGCTGCATCCCAGGCTGCATCCAGAGCACTGTGGGCAGGAGGTGGACATGGGGGAGAGAGTCCAGAGGAAGGCTGGAAAGGTGCTCAGAGTGCTGGAGTGCCTGTCCCATGAAGGCAGACTGTGGGAGACCTGAGGCACCTTCCAGTACCTAAAGGGGCTCCAAGAGAGCTGGAGAGGGATTTTTTTACAAAGTCATGGAGGGACAGGACAGGGGGGGATGACTTTAAATTGACAGAGGGGAGGTTTAGGTTAGATCCTAGGAAGAAATTAGTCCTTGTGAGGCTGGTCAGGCACTGGCACAGGTAGCCTAGGGAAGCTGTGGCTCCATCATCCCCAGAAGTGTTCAAGGCCAGGTTGTGCAGGACTTGGAGCAACCTGGTCTAATGGAAGGCATCCCTCCCATGGCAGGGAGGTTGGAATGAGGTAGGCTTTAGGGTACTTCCCAACCCAAACCATTCTATGATTCTAAAACCAACCTTAAGGTTATCATTTTTGCAATCTACAAGAGGCATTTTTTGTTTAAAGGTCTTCTTTAAGTATTACTTTATCATGTTCCTGCTAATGACCTTTCAGACTCAATATGGTGAAAATAATGCTGCATTTCTCAGTTAAAAATGGCTTGACTTTAGAAGAAAGGAAGAAAACAAATTTCTCTGGCCTGAGTTTATTAACTGTACCTGGTAGTACAGTTAATAAATATGTTTCTGAATACCTTGTTTTGTATTCAAAGAGTGATCTTCCTGTAAGGCTCTCTTCACTGCTGTGATGTAAATATATTTTAAAAAAAGTGGAGGGGTCCTTTACTATCTGTCTCTGCAACACAATGTACAGAAAGCTTCATCTTACAGAAGAGAATTGTCAGTCCCTCTAGAGAGCCTAAAGCAAGAAAGCCCAAGTCAAAAAAATATATTAGACATGTCTGCATGACAAAAATCAATAAAATACAATCTCTTGTGGTTTAATATGAAAATAAACACAAAGAAGAAGTGGCTTTCAGGAAAAATATTGAGCTGTAGGTATAGAATTGAAGATGTCAAGACAAGACTGAAAGCAGAGGATGTTGTCCAGTTTACTGTAGGACATATTTCAGAACCAAAGCCAGGAATAATAGTGTTGGAGGGTAAGCTGTCTGGCCATGTCTGAAAGCCTAAATTCAGTGTGAGAATGTTAGTGATGTGAGTGAGAGTGAAATGAAAAAGCACTCTTCTCATGGGTGCCAAACTTTGGGACATACTGTTCAAACAGTTGATTAATTCATGGTTATCTATAATTGGCTAAAATGCTGTTAATAATAAAAGAAATTAAATATATGTTTTTGTTTGGCTAATTTCTTCTCTGTCGAATTTATTTTTTTCTGTTTGTATTGTGCAATGCTGTCAGCAGTACAGGTACTCTGAAGCTTTTTTTTTATACTCTATATTTTCCAGGAAATTAAAAAAAAATTTTTAAAACCACTTCTGAACACTGCATGTCCTAGTCTTCTTATATCCTCTATGGAAAAAAAATTGAAACAGAGTTTAGCAGTATTTTAAATCCTTAAATTACTCATTTTATGTTCAACTCTAACTCCAAATTTATTTTTAAATCAGGGAATAAATAAGGAGACCTTTACTTTTAAATTTAGTTTTTTGATAGTACCACTAATGTAAAGTAATTGCAAATTAATGTATCGAAGGATTTTATTTAAATAGGTGGAGGAGTAGCATAATTTCCATTCTGATTGTACCTGAGGCTCAAATGTGCTGTAACTCATTGTAAAGTTGCTGTAAAAAACAGGGAAAAAATAATGTGGTTTTTTAGCTTTCCTCCGTTTTCCTGGGTTACTAAAACTTGTGTAGGTGGAACAACATGGCTCTTAGACTCAGTGAAGCAGTGTTTCTTGGGAAAAAACATTGTTCTAGAAAGCATCTGACAGATGGGAATGATGAAATTACTGACATAATAATCTATGCCCAAATTCTTGCAGTTGTAAAACACATCCCTGTTTTCCCCCCTGCCCTAAGTAATAATGTTGGTTCAATATCATGATGGCTTTTTCATGAGTCTTGGAGATTTCCATGTCTATGTGGGTCTTGCTTATGAAGCATTTAGCTTTAAGTGCTTGATCAAGAAATTTTATTATACTTGGAAACAAATATCTATACCTACCCACCATCCTGACTCTCAAGAGCAGCACTAAATCTGGTATTCCTCATGAAACTGACAGTAACAGTGATCTTTCTGTACCCGGAGTTGCTTTTCTGCCCTGCACATTCAAAATCCTTTGCCAAGCAAGCTCCTGAAAATAGATCTGTTAAGTTTATTACATTTATTTGGTTACCTGTCACTTTAGGCTTTACCTAGTGGAAACAGCAATAGTGGAGGGAAAATTTGTATCAGGCTTACAGCTACTTTTAAGTCTGTGATAAAGCAGCTAGTTCTAAAGTGTCTGTATGACTAGACACAAGTGAAAATGAGTGTTTAGTGTGTGACTATCATTCACTCTTGCTGTTGGGGGGACTGAATCATTCCTTTTAAGCTTCCCATTTGCGTGCCTGCACTGCCTTTTCTCTGGTTTTATCACTTTAAATGATGCAGAAGGCTATCTAACTGCTCCTTGTAAACAGTCCAGTTTGTTGTGAGGGTTAGCACTTTATGTCTGCTAACAAATCTCACTTGAAGGCATACTGCATGTTTGTTTGCAGGTGTATTTCTCTGTGACAGCTGTTCTTTAAGACCCTGAGATCTGCCATTAATTTTGAGTAGTCAGAAAGGCATCCATCTAGTCAGCAGTACAAGTCATTACTGCTTGTTGATGAGTTTTCATTATTAACATTTCTCAAAGGCAAGGGTGACTGAAATTTATGGCATCAGTCAGCCACACGAGATGGGGATGTGTCATAAATGCAGCCAGATGTCACTGAGATGAGTTCATGTACAACAAGCACATCTTCTTAGGGAGAGCTGTGAAAACTGCTGTGGTGAATCCCCTTCTCTGAGCCTGTTTCTGTTGCATAAATCTGATGGTATTGTGACTCCTCAGTGTGGAGTCCAAGTGGCCCAATAGGCACTGCAGCATCAGCAGAGCTGGGGCAAGGTTGTATGCAGCCAGGTGAAAGTAGGGGGTGATGCATGGCCCACCTTGTGTTCTTGCAGGTACAGCCTTGACCTTGCTGGAAAGCCCAGCAGGAAGATAATGAATCAAATCCCAAATAGTTTTTGAAAGAAAAATAAACCCTACAGAGATCTCCAGAAAAGAACTTTATAGCCTTTTTGAGAAGTGGGGTTTGAGTCACACCTTTATAAAGATTGATTAATGTGTTGAACTTTGAAGACACAACCTGCAAAACCAACAAATTTTACTATTTCTATAAAGAACTAACCAGGACCTGAGACTGCATGAAGAAAGATTAATGTTTAGTTGGCAAAATCATGACCTAAGAGTATAGAGAGCAGGTATTAACTTGTCCATTTAATCTCTAGGTTGGCACATAGCTTTGTCTTAGCTGATGGTCTGCCATGCCATGCTGGTATTTTTCCCCCAGAGACTTCTCTCTTGGGGCAAGGGATAGACAAACAAGGGAGCAAAATCAAGGCTGCAAAGACATAGTATATTAGCAATTTTTCATGCTTATTTTCCAAACACATCCACAACTCAAATTTAATTGTTTTTATTTGGTTTTGACTGGTTTACCTGTAAGGCAGTTATATCCTTTGGTTGATGTATGTTGCTGCTGCACTGTCGTACTCTGTCTTTTTACAGCCTGTGTATGAAACTGAAAATATTTTCTTTGCCATTTGGGCCAATTTTTGTCTATCTCTCCTTTATTGGTAATCCTAAGAGCTGTACAGGTATTGGTTTCTATTTAGAAAGATGCCCTGGCTATATTAGTTTCTGATTTTTATAAAAGATTAAAATCCCCAAACTGCATAATTTTATAGAAATATGCAAGGTTTGCATGAACTTTGTTACATCCTATTGCTCATTTTCATAGATATTCTGTATTTAAATGTTACTGTACTGCTTATAAAGGACCAAACAAAAAAAGTAATTTGTCACATATTATATAGACTCTTGTTTATGGCTCTAATTTGGTATGCTATTATTCTGAGTACTCTAGAATTGCTTTAAGAAAAATATTCCTGTAGTGCAAGGGTAATCTCTTTGGCTTCAGTTAACTTGATTTTTCTTGGTAGCAGGAGGCAAACTAAATGGAGTTAAAATTACATTGATAAACCACAGCCTCCACATCTCACCACAGCTCCAAAACTGCAGATTAAGTCTAGGTCAGCTTGCTGGTTTAAAGGAGGAACATGGATATGAGAGCTCTCAAACAGTTTTGGTAATTGCAGATGATTCTTTGATGGACAGGTAGGCATGATTCAAAATCAGAAATCTTTGGTGTCTGATCCTATTTGGTCATTTTGCATCATCATAGGGAGGTTTCAGGGTGGTTCAGAGGAGAATTTCTCTTTTTATGTTCTTGTCCCTCTTAAGTGGGACAGACAGAGTTGAAATGTTCTTTGGAGAAACAATTATGCCTGTCTGGGGGAGGTAACTGGCAAAAGATCTTGAAAGTTCAAAGAGAATTACCCAGAACTAAAGAGAGCAGAGCTGAGAGAGCTTGCATGTCCTGAGAATATACTCATTTATTGGTGAATGCCAATTTATTGGGGGTTAGTCACAGCATCCTGACTTGCAACAGAACTGCATGTATTGATGGGAGGAGATGCAAGTGCTTGTGCTCCTTGGTACTAAGATTAGGTAGATAGGTAGGTAGGTGGATGGATGGATGGATGGATGGATGTAGATGCAGCTATAGATATAAATATGCATGGTGTTCCAGTGAGATAAATAGGAAAAAAGCAAGGAATTGTAACCAGTCTAAGTAAAGTGGAGAAGCTGCCAAACTGCCTGCTTGGAAGGTTAACCCTAGGAAGGTCTCCAGTGCACTCTAACCTCAGTGGGGTGTGAGCTGGAGGGAATAAAACAGACCTGGCTCACTGGGCTGCTGCTATTAGGGGCCAAGCAAAAAAGCAGCATGCAAACCAGGAGTTGCCCCTGCCAGCCAGAAATAAGAAGGTTAAATCAGTTCTGTGGTTAGGTAGATCTTTGCCATGGAGCAAAAATGATGGATAGCATAAAGAAAAGAGTGTTCTCATGTATGCAGGGCAAAGCAGCTTCTTTGAAGAGAAAAACTGTGCTGTGAAGGGACTAGAAACCAAATTGTGGCATAAATTGTGTAGAGAAAATACCAGGGGGCAAAAACCACCAAAAATACCCAAACCCCAAAAGTGTAGTACGTTGTTGCAATCTCTTGCATTTGTCAGAAGGGAAGTATTTGCCAACCAATTTATTTAGGATTTTTCAGAGTAGACTTACCCAGGGAAGGAGGGAGATGCTTATTCCCTTGTGTGTGAGTGAGATCCAGGCTCTGTAGCAGCAAGGAGAGAAAGCAACAGAGAGCTGTGAGCCTGGGAGCTGAGACACAGCAGGGATGGGCCTAAAGCAGCTCCTCAGCTCTCAGAAACACTTCAGAGACCTTGGGAGCAGAGTTTGCTCTCCTCAAAGACAGAGAAGGACTGACTTTTGGGCTGGTACTGAGGACCCCTCTGCAGAGACCCTTTGGGTAGGAGGAAGGTTCCTTTTCCTGTACCCATTTCCTGGTCATTTGAGTTTTCCACAGTTTAGGAGGTTAATTACCCTTGTTTGTTATAATAAATGGTGACTTCTGTTGCTGCTGTTCAGCCTTCTCCAGGGAGTTCAGTCCATTAGAAGAGTGATATGGGTACACTTCAAATCCTTGGATATGCTGCCTCTTGGGAATATCAAATCCCTCTCCCCTTCTGGCAGATAGGGAGGATTGCAAATGGCCCAGAGGAGTAAGGAAAAGAATGAGGTAGGTCATGCAGGAATGGAGGGAAGCATAGTGTTGGAACAGAGACAGGCTGGGAACTGTGGGAAGAACATGTTGGGAGAGATGGAAAAAGTGAAGAGAAAGCATTAGAAATGGAAGAGGAAGGGTAGGTGACAAGCTGAATATCCAGAAAAGGATTCCCTGGATATTCCCTCTCCCTGATTAATTGATAATGGAAAATAATGTCTTTAATCCTTCTCTCCTTTGAGGGCAGGACTTCACCTGCAGCATACATGTTGGGAGAGCACTGCAGGGTTTTGACAGTGGAGGACTGTGTTACTATTTTGTTTAAAGGAGAATAAGTTTAGAGGTTTCTTCACTCAGCTTTAAAATTTGAGCTATAAGAGCTGAAAATATGACTTAGAACTTTGTGTGTTATTTTATTGTTTTCTTTTTTAATGGATAGTATAGCAAATGATTTCTCTTTGATCTCCATTTGATTGTTTTCAGAATTTATAAAGCAGCCTTTAATCTGTGCAGTAAGTGATAACTTTTTACCTTTGCCTACTGCTTTCTTATGAAATTGTGTAGAAAAGGTAATTTCTCTCAGACAAAATACAAAAAAATATAGAAATTAGGTTGGTGGTGGTTTGGTTTTGGTTTTGTTTTTTTCACCTGGACAAATCCTTAAATACTTGGTGCAAGTTCCTAGTTAAAAATACAGCTCCTGTCTAGTTTCTTTAGACTCTGGGAGTCTTAGTACATATTGAGATATTGAGGCTTAAGTTACTTTGTTTAAACTTCAAAAACTAAAAGTAGGAGTTTTTTCTTTCATTACTTTCTGCAAAATCAAGTCAGGTGCAGCCACAGTGGCTGCAAAACCATACCAGGTTCTTCTCTTTGAATTTCTCATCTGTGGCAGAGATTTCTGGTACAAAGGATCAAAAGTCAGACCTACTCTTTGAAAAATGAGAAAATTCAGAGTTGTAAAAGTAACATGAGAACTAAAGATGACTGAGTTTTTAAATAGTTAGCATTTTCTTAATTTTCTTTTTTTGCCCCTTTCGCCCCATTTAAATGTATCAAAACATTGAAATAAAAAGAGAATTTGAGATGAAAGGTTGAAGATGACTCAGACTCCATCAATGTCTGCCCTGTTTTTCTTCTTAAAAAAGTCTTTTACCTTATTGTAGGCACTAAAACATAGACTGTACCAGCCAAAAATAATGAGATGTTTCAATCCTGTAGATTTTTGCTTGATGTCAGAAAATGGAATTTTTTTAATGTTTAGGGAGCATAACACTTGGAACAATTTCATGTTTCAGAAGTGACAAGCCTCCATGGCTGTATTATGTGGTATTTTGCTTTGGTCCACTATGTGTTGAAATATCATCTGCAAAGTATTGTACAAGAGTTTTCATTAACATGTTCTGTTCTGCTGTACCATAAAACCCCTGAACTGAATGAAATCCAGCAGGTCCCCAAGCAGACATACTGTCAGTGGAGAGTCTCCAACAGATCATAATAAAAATTAAAGGACACCCTTCAAATGCTGATGACTATTTTTCATAAAGGTTCTGAAATGAGAGTGCACCCCATCCCAGGCAGAGCATTCCATGGTATTGGAGCCTTTATTTTCATTATCTTGGTTTCCAAAAGGCCAGTCTCCAAATTCACATCTCTCCCTGGGGCTCAGGAGTTGAACACTGTGAAGTCTGGTTTCACTTTAAAAGGATTTGCTTCCAAGTAGGTGTTGTTAGGTATGTGCTGTGCCCAGAATCCTAAGGTCAGTGTTGAATGTAAGATAGAACAGGTGACAAAAAAAGGGTCACTGGCTGTTCTGCCATCTGCTCTTACCAGCATTAAATGCCTGCCAAAAACCAGTCTCCTGACTGGAATGTGGGAGAAGAAGAGGAATCCATTCAGCTTTTTAAAGTTTACTAGAATAACAAGTACTGGGTACAAAACACCTTCTGCTTGAGGACTGAACCTAATACTGTCTAAATTTGATTGTACTAACTCACAAATACTCCATTGTGGCAGGTAAGTATTGTTTCTTACAGGTAATATTGCTGAGACAATTTCTTTACAATAAATAAAGTCTTTACAATTCTTTACAATAAATAAAGGCAATTTTTTATTTCTAGGTCTAGAAATAAAACGTGGCCTTTATTTATTGTAAAGAAATTAGGGAGTAAATTGCAAATTACTGTTTGCCTCTCTCTACAACTGCTACTGCCTAGCAACAGTTGCCAGGCAGGATAAACATCATTAACTGTAAAAAGTTTAATGTCTAAAAGACATTAGGAGTGCTGATATGCAGTCTTGAGGTCTCTGTTAAAATATATGATCTGGCTTTGCCTTTTGGGTCTAAGCATAGTCCCAGCCTTGCCCATGGTACCTGTATGCATGTGTGTGCACTCCTATGGATATAATGAAATGTGGACTGCAGGGATGCAGTGATGAATTTTAGTAGGGAGATGCTTCTGCTGTCAGAATAAAAATTAGAAATCTTGCACGCTATATACAGAAGCTTCTCAGGAAATCATTCAAGCCCTCTCTTCCTATCAGGCTGGGGAATATGCCTCTTAATTTCCCCTGACAGAAAATGCATCACCTCATCAGCAGCCCTAGAAAATGACAAAACATCCCTGCCAAAAAAGACTGTCTGCCAAATGCTTCCCATCGCCACTGCAGGAAGCGGGACAGGGAGGGAGGAGTGTGCTTCAGAAATTCCATGGAAGGAGAATGATTTCCCTTACTGCCTGTCCAGCTCCACTGTTACTCCTTGCATTGTCACAAAACGTTCATCTCGTCCTCAAGGTGAGACCCTTGAAGAATTCATTCGGGCCAGAGGATACACAAACATTTAATTCTGAAAGAATAATTTACACTCCTGAATCTGGAAAGTGTGAAATTCCCTTAGAGTGTTTAAGCCAAGGCAAACATCTTGATGCAAAATCCGTACCTGCAAGATCTCTTACATATTTCAGTTCCAGAACAGATGCTGCTCAGTCACATACTGTACTGTGTGCATTAACCTGTAACAGTGATTATTTCCACTGAAGCTACTGTACAGTTTCATAAAGGTGCTGTAGCACCACTAATAGCAAAATTTGAAATATTTATTGAAATATTTGCTACTGCACTTTGGCTTAAATGAATAAAGTATTGTAAATAAACCTCAAAATTCTATTGAGCCTTGCTTAGCTGAATCTCACACAATTATGCTCAGAGTCTGTATATCAAATAGTACATTAGGACAGAGGATTTTTGTAGAGAGTTATTGTAACATTTGTCATTACTTCATTGTATTTATGTTGCTGAGCTTCTTTTAATTCATTTCTTTAGGAACCAAAATTATGATGAGATAAGAATGTTTTATTGTCACTGTGTATTTGTGGGGCTCTTGCACCAACATATTTTTCCCTGTGTTAAAGTAATAAGTCAGAGTGTTGAAGATCAATGGGAGGGGTGTGTATATATATATGTATATTTTTTTATATATATATATAATATATATATATATATATATATATATATGTAAGCACACTATCTCTGGTAAATATACTATTAGTGTATTTTATATAAATATAGTACAATGGACTGGCTTCCTATTACACTGAAATTTCAGTCATATAGAGAACTGCATAATTCACCTCCCTGCATGGATGTGTCAATTTCTTATGTTGCAAAGATAATTTTCAAGGTGCAAAGGAGGTGAGAACTAGTGCTGTCATGTTTGCATTAAGTTTGGATAGCCTGAAACTCAAGCCTGCAGAGTTTTGAATGTCTCTTTCTCATTTTGGTGAGCATTGGACTGTGGGCATGTAGTGGAATAGAACCCATTGAAATAACTGAGTTGCTGAAGGGATGATGAAGTTTGTGGCTGGAGCATTTTCTGTCATGTAGATGGGTGGGCATTTGTTGTGTGATGGAAATGGTCTTTGTACTTTATTTGTGAGATAGCTATTTGCCAATCATTTGGCTAAAAGAGGAGCCAGGGGACACTGGGAAAGTGTGGGACACAGAAATGTTCTAGCAGGCCTGAGGTTTGTGTAACTGGCCTCATAGAAATACCATCTGCAGTAACTGATTAGTCCTTTATAACACACCTCTGCAGGATAAAAACTCCTTCCAAGAGATATACATGTATAAACAGGTATATTCTATACACATACTGGCAACACTGGCATATTACGTTAACTTTATATATGTATGTCTAGAATAGTTTGGCACATTGACTTTCTGGTGGCTTTTATTATGTACAAAGTATGCAGATCCCCACTTCTTGACCAGCAATAAACTCCTGATTTTCATAGAGGTGCATGTTATGACTTTGAACATTGCAGAGCAAAGTTTACTGGCTGAGACCTTTGTCTTGCATATTTAATTCATGATTATAGTAATTGACTTTGATTGGTTTAGTTTCAGAGATATGTGCATGGTAGTGATTTGGGAGTTAAGAAATGTTAAAACAATGTGAGTAGCTCTTTCTGTTTAAAGTTGTTCAACAAAACACATTGGTTTTTAAAAATACAACTGGTTTTCTCCTAAGATACACCCAGAAAAAGCTTAGGAAAACACTTGCTCATCCCAAAGTTATGTAGAATTAGTCCCCAAATTCCTCTTCAGATGGAACTTAATTTAGATAAGGAAATCTTTCCTGATTTAAGACCTTGCTTTGACTCCACAGAGTAGGTCTGAGGATGCTGTAGTGGCAGGTTCATTGTGCAAATTGGTTTTTAATAGACACTGTTTTAAAATTCTGTAATGAAAGTATTTATTAGCAAATAAATATAAAAAACAATCTCCCTACAGCCAGGAGGGGATTGTGGTGGTAGTTGTTTTACCTTGCTTGTTCCTGGTAGTGTCATGATGCAGTACTGTTTAATAAAATGCAATTTCTGCAGATGTGGGATTTTGAAGTCCTTGAAATATTAGCACTTAGAATAATTTATAGGTGAAGAAGAGAGTAATGCAGTGAAAATAAGTCTCCAGGAAATTATAATACAAAACTGGTTGGTTGTGTACTGTTTGTCCTGCCAACGTGAAGAAGCAGGCACACTGAGATGAATATGGTTGGAGAAATTTGAGGAATGTAATTGGGACATACTGGCAAGATTGATGGAGAGCAGACATCTCTTCCATGTCCTCTGGTGCCCCACATCACTTTTATCATTTTAAGATGTCTAGACATTTCTTTAAAATTGTCGAAGTTGGAGTTGAACCAGAGAGTGGGAATAAATCATTTGTATTGCAGAATTCCTCTGTATTTTAAAGATCCTTACATTCAATGTTAATAATGGAGCTCCTCATTTAAATCACTATATGTCTGCTCCCTGTAACCAGCTGTAAATTCTCTATAGTCCTGTGTGTGCTGATAGACTAGAAAATGATGCATCTTTTGTACTGGTTCAATATCATCAAACAGCCTGGGGAATTAATGCAGGAGGCAATTTTACAGAGGGATTTCACCTGCAAAACAACTCCAGCAATTCCAATGGGAGGTTGCATTATTCCATCTCATCATGTGAGTGCTGGGAAAAAAATGGGTTTGATTTACCTTCAAGTGCAAACACAATTTATGGGGAGAGGACCTGCTTTCTCCTGCTTTGTTCTCAGCAGTGGCTGAGCAGACCAAGTTCAGTGGTACTTGTTACCAGGTCTTGGGTCTTTTTTGTGTTTTCCAGGCATAGCTGGCTTTAATTAGTCCAAGCATTTTATTTATTGGTATACAAAAAGGGGAGGCAGTTCCCTTTCCCTCTCTCCCTTTCCCTCTCTCCCTTTCCCTCTCTCCCTTTCCCTCTCTCCCTTTCCCTCTCTCCCTGCCCCCCTTCCCCCACAGAATGGAAAAAGAAATGAGGAGATAGCTCTGAACACCTCTCTGGAAGAACTAAAAGTAGAGGTCTGAGTAGTTGTTTTTAGCAGTTGTGCCATTGCCTTTTTCTCATTTTCAGTGTGATAAAGCAGGATGTTGTCTGCATGTGTGAATTCTCTTCAGAAGTTGAAGCTGTCAGCTCCCAGCATGGACACACGTTTGAATGGCATTGAGCTGCAGCTGAGTTACAAGAAGTGATAGTCCAGGGCACAAGAAAAGCTTCAGGTCAGGTGTTAGCTGTAGTCCAGCAATGCATCTCCCAGAGCATGACTTCAGTGCTAGTTCTTAGATCCAATGATCCTACAATATATATAAAACCAAAAAAATTTCACTACCATACAGTTGGAGACCACAGATTTTTAAGTGACTAAATGCCTTTTAAGGTACACTTTCCTGCAGAAATTTTTCTTACTTCCTATATGATACTATCACATCACATTTGGATTGTGAATTTTTAATATTTCTTTGGGCAAACAGTGGTGGTCCAATTCCTAAATTTTCTTTCAGTCACACTCTGATGACAAAATGCATCTTTATCTTAGCAATACTACAGAGCAGATCACAATAACCTCAGTAGAAATGCAGAATGTGATATTTACTAATAGCATATAGTGTAGCTCATGAATATTTGGCAGTTTCTTCTTCTTTCTAGTTGCTTTTTAGTTTAAACAGAATTTTCTTATTTGAGCTTGTCACTTCTGATGCTGATTCATCCTTTAATGTCTTCCAGGTTGCCACTTTGGAATTCCCTCCAAAGAAGCTCTTTGGGAACAAGGATGAGCGAGTGATTGCAGAACGAAGGTGTCACTTAGAGGTAATACCAACTTTTTACAGGCTTCTGCTGGGTGTTTGGGAGGAGCACTCCCTGCTGGACCAACAGAAGCCACTCCCACATGATCAACATTTAATAGCCTGTTTGCAAGTATCAAGTTACTTGCTGCCTCGTTTAACACAGGAGATGGCAGCAGTACATTGCAAAGTGAGGAAACATCTCTTAAAATACAAATTACTCCTAATCTAGGGGAAAAAAAAGGCACTCTTAGAGATGTTCATAGGAGATAGATTTATTTAAGGGGGAAAGGTGGTGGGTGAGGTAAGTGTTCACTGTAGACAGCTGGTTTCTGTGCAAGACAAGATTAAAAAAAATACTGCTATTTTAAATGCAATCTGTTAGTTGGAGAGTTACCATTTTCTCATAGTATATCCAAATATATCATGACAGAACTAAAGCAATATTTAGGCATCTTTGAATTAACCCAGCTTTGTGTATTCTTTTTCTTTCAATAATTTTAAAAATTAATTTTATTGTGGACAAGGTTATTGAGTTTGAGGGTTTGAGTTATTTTGGTAATTCTACAGTGCTGTGTGGATGGCATGATTTTGAACTCCTGTCACACATTAGGTCTTTATATTTCTATGTTAATGCATGTTTTACTGCAGCCCAGGGGCAGGGGGTGGGGTTTTGGGGAAGAAGAAGCATGATCAAAGACTAAGCTGTACAGCCTGCAACTATATTGCAGAAACGTGGGGGTTACTTGATCATGCAAGTCATTAAGAATTATGTTCTTTGTAGAGCTAAAATAGCATTAGGTAGAGCTTTAAAGAAATTAATATAAAAGTAGATTGCTTGCAACTGGAATCTTTTCTTAGGTGGTTTGAATTTTTTCTACATACTTCACCTTTTCTTTGATTTACCAACCAAACATCCTCTCCCTGACTTCTGATGTCAGGCTGTCTTACATGAAGCACAAAATGAATTTTTGTTTTCTTTCACATCCTTGATAGATACCATAAAGGCATGCCCATATTCCAGTCTGGTACTGAATTTGCATATTTCTTAGCAGTAAAAATTAATCTCTTAATCTTTCTGACTTTTCATTGGTTTACTAAAAGATTTTATTGTAATGATTTTAATGTTAAAACTGCTGTGTATTGCAATGCTTTGATCGTGGCCATGGAGTACTTACAGCTCTATAGCCAGGTTTTCATTAAAAATTATATTGTATCTATTTTAACTAAGTTAGGTCGTTACAACTTTATTACCTGTATATTTTGCAAGCATAAGAATATATGGCAACTGTTCACATGAATATGTTTTGCTGTGTGCTCCTTGGCCATTTCACTAAGTAGTCACAGTGGTGAGGAACTGAAGATCCCCTGTGGTTAAGGGCAAGTCAGATAAAGAGGATGAGGAGCCAAGCAAACATTACTATCCTTGCCATGAGGAATTCAGTGTAACAGGCTGATCCAAACCTCCTGATGTCAAGATCTCTAATCACAGTGTTTTCTTTTCACTACATATTTTGCTGTGGTTTGCTTTGGCTTTGCCCATCGCCAGAGAGCTCACACAGCTGCAGCCTCCTTGGTGAAAAGTGAGAGAAACCACCTAAGCAGTGATGGTTTCCAAAGTCAGGGAATGCTTTGAAGGCTCAAGGAACGCCTTGAGTTGTGCTGTGAAGGTGCCAGTTATGCCACAAGAGTGGCAGATGGCCCAGGCACCAGTTCTGTTTCAAGGACTGGCTGTTCATGCCTGGTGGCCTCCAGGCCAGTGTGAGCCTCGAGTGTGCATCAGGGTGTGATTGGAGAGTGGTAAATGGGGGGATTGTCTCTGTGAGGGACTTGGATCCTTGGCTTTTGGGAGTTTGGGCAGGGGGAAGGTGAGAGTGTTACACCTTGGTATCAAGTAGAATCATGGCTTGTATTCTGTTGATTTCACAGCTGATCCTGTTCCTTGATTTGCTGAAAACCCTTTGCAATCTCTTTCCAGCTTCCCAGCTGATGTGTTGGTACAGCTGGAGGAGGGTATAAAAGCTTGTTTGCTTGTTCCACTTGCTTAGTCAAGAGCTAATGGCTAATTCAGCATTTTTAGAAAAAGCAAAGTACAGCTAGCAGACTAATTTTATTGAGCTAATTTTATTGACTAAAAATAAATGACATCCTGAAATACCAGTCCAGTAAGTGTTCTGAACAAATATTCTCTGAGATTATTAGTGGAGTGGTCGTCCTAGTGGTGGTGATAAAGAAATTGCTCTGCTCTTCTTTACACATTTTCTACATTAGGTATTCATGCATCTTAAATAGGCTGGAACTCCATATCATTTTTTCTGAACTTCTTTCATTGAAATAGCTTTGGGTAGTTCAGTGCTTCCCACAGGTCATCTCTTAGCAACTGCAGTTCCTTGTGCCTAATTAGATTTGTCCCTTTGCAAGTCAGTTTAGGAAGAATTTCGTTTTTCCTACATATTATCTCTAGGATTCTTGCCACAATAGAAGTACTGAGAAGAGCAGTGGGGTTTTTGGTACCTCTCCAGACAACTGGAATCAGGGGGACTGGCTGTTGTGGAGTTTGCTTTGTTTGAAGATTGAGCTGTAGTGCTACCTTATTTCAGTCTGGGTTTAGAAGTGGGCCTCTTTAATCATAATGGAAGTGAAATTACTTGGAGTAAAAGAATCCAGAGAGCCCCAAATTGTAAGGATTGTGATTTTTAAATCACAGTAAGTTCAAGGTTTGTGTATAACATTAAGTTCTTTTATTTATCCTAGCTGGTACAAATGCTAACTAACTGAAAGCTTCACATTGCCTTGTTTGTAGGAAAGCACATTTCATGAAGTATTTTTGTGTGAGATGAACCTGAGAACTTGACTTTGATCTCCAGCATGATGTGTAGTTGCACTGTAAACACTTTTGCTTTGGTGTTTGTTGGTATAATTTCAGGTCTTTTGAACTGTATTTGACATTACCATAGAGCTTTGGAAAATAATGTGCAAGTTTTTATCTATACATCTGAAGAGAAAACATCTAAAGTGTATTTAAAATTTTCTACCCAAAATACCCTATTGCAATCTAATAATTTAGCTTTTCATCAGGGACCTATTGCAGGGCATAACTCTAAATTTATTGTTTTGCAGTTTAAAGACTGTAATTTCACTTCAGAACCAATCTTGCTTGTTTAAATCTGCCTTAGGTGACACAACCAAGAATTCTTCTGAGTAAAGTTCATGAACAGAAGTTATTGTGTATCTATCCTTTCTTGCAAACAGAAATCAGTGGGTAAGAGTATAGGGTCCTTTTTTAAAGTGAATTTGGGTGATGTATATTCATTTTTTGGTATTTTTTTTAAGGAAAAGCTTTCTAAAGGAAGAACTTGCCTCAAGAAATACTTGAGTCAGTGAGTGTATCTATTCCTGTTTTAATTGCAAAGTATCTTTAATTCCTTGGTGAGTTGCTAGGTCTGTGGATGACACAAAAAAGAAATTTTCCTGAAATCCCAGCTTCTATGGATACTGTGTTTCTGTATCATACCATTCCCCTGACGATTCTTTTTTCTCCTTCTCTTAGACTCATGCTTTGCTGTAGTAATGAAGATTATTTTTAGCCCTCTTTTCCCATTGTGCAGCCAGAGAAACTGGGCAGGAGTCTAAGCTGACCTAGCAGACTGAGGTGTGTTTCTTGACTCTTTGGTCAGAAGCCTTGCATTCATGGACTTTCTTTCTTACCCTTGCTGTTACCAGTGTGTTCAGCAAAAAACAACTTTTATGCCAACAAAATCCAAACAGGTTGCTTCTTACAGAAAAACAAAAACTGTCCCAAGCCTCAGACTGTCTCCTTGTCTCTGTTCCCTGTTTCCTCTTTCCTGCTCTCAGGGCTGCATTTCCCCAGGTTGGTTTGCAGACAGCAAAGGGAGAAACAAGCAAAATCTCTGGTGGGGTTTTAGGGATCAACAGCTGGTTAGAGTGTGGTGCTGGTAACACCAAGGTTGTGGCTTCCATCCCCAGACTGGTCATTCCATAAAGAGTTGGACTTGATCCTTGTGGATCACTTCCAGTTCAGAATATCCTGTGATCTGTGAGCTAGAAATAAAGCTCAGCAGTCAGTAGGAATCATGTGTTGTCTTTTGCTGCACTTACAGAGCTCAGGGAATAAAAGTCAGCCTGTTAACAGTATGGTAATGTGAGCCTGTGTTGAGCTCTGTAGAAGCATATACATCTTCCTGGCATTGCCTCTGCTCTTTTTTTCTTGGCACTTTGAACCTCTTTAAAAGATAGACATGCTCAATTTATTTAAAATTAATAATATAATTGTCCTCCTCACTTCCTGATGTCTGCCAGTGAGGATTTCAATGATAGGTGTTAATGCAGGAGGCAGAAATAAATCTTGAATGAGCTGCATAATTCAATTTTGCTGTCCAATCTGTAAAACTGTCTGGGCAAAGTATTGTAGACACTGAACTGGCTGAAATATTGCTGTTACCTTCAGCCAAAATTAACCTTCCAAAATTAGATTAACTTAGAAGTCAAATCCTTTGTTTAGTTTTTAGTTTCTATTTTCACTTGAGTTCCTTTGGAGGTGATGATTTCTAGGGTTTTTTTTAAAAATAAGGCTCTAAATTTAGCCATGTCCTGTTTCCCTTTTAAAAGTAACATTATACTGAGATGGCTCCAGGAATCTGGTTCTTAAGGAAAAGATAAAATAATGAAATAGCACCTTTTTCTTGAACTTGTATTGATTCTTGTTATTAAAGTGTTTTATTAGTTTTTGGATTATTACCTTGGTGGAAGCCAGCAATAGAAACGTCTGAGAAGGAAAAAACCCTCAAAATGTTTGTCAACAAATTTGAACAAACAGAATGTTTGAATCTGCCTCAGACATTGAGGTTTTCCCTGAAGTCATGAGGACAGAAACATTTTACTGTGATTTTGGATTATTCATCACCACAATATTCAGTGTGAATTTTATTAGTGCTCCCCAGAAGTCTTTGTTTCACTGCCCCATTCCTAAATGTATTTAACTGAGAGAACCTGTGCTAGCTATAGGTAAATTGATGTCTGTATTGCAAAAATCCTGTCAAGTGGGGTTAGAATTACCATTTCTGTTTGTTTTTTTTTTTTTTCCTGAATGACACTAGTCACAAAGCTACTGTATACATGTTTGTTCAAAGTGATTACTAAAAGGAAATTATTAGACAGAGGCATCAGCTTGCAACATCCCTAATGCCAAAGCTTTCTAAAAGGGGCTTTACTCACCAGCCTGGCTCTTAAAGAGTGAATGTTTGCCTCTGACAATGTGGTGGTAATTACTGTTCTTAGCAGAATTTAGGTAAGATGGCCTTCAGAACACATTCAGAATACAACTTGATACTTTTGGAAAATAAAAGGAAACTCTTCTCTATTTTCACAGATATGGATGCACTCCAGTAGCACTGCTGGTGCAAAAGCAAACCACTGTAATGTTGGTGTTAGATAATCCTAGAGAGGATTGTTTCATACCCATAGTCTGAGCTACAGAATGCAATATCTTGGAGTGATGGCTTTAATTTCCCACTAGAGGAATAGGGATGCAGTGGGATCAGGGAAGGAAAGAACACAGATGCATCCACAAAGACAAGAGAAGAGCCTGTGTGGCTGGGCCTTACTGTGAATATCACTTACATGAAATCCTTGTCATAGATCATTTTCTAATTTAGGTATAGTCAGTCTGCACCAGGTGCCTTTCATATCCTCTAGTAACCACTGCAAAATTTAAGAACAAAAAGAACTGCTTTTCAGCAACAGCGCTGAGGTCTTGCTGGCAGACAGACTTTGCACTTAGCCATCTGAGAGCAAGTTCACATGCCAGCTTCCCATCTGTCACCACAGCATTAGGGCAGCCCAAGGCACATGGCTTTTCTGGTTTTGAAGCATCTACCCTCAAAGAGGAGTAGCAGCAATTTTCAAAGCATTTAACCTTTTCTTTTGGGTGGCTCTGCTTCTTGTGTGTGACCCTGTTGGGTTCAAGAAATGAATAAATAAAATTAATTTTACTTACTGGTTACAGTCACTAGATGCAAAGAAGCAGAACTTTGCATAGGTCAGCTGTTGATCCCATATCAATAAAATGTTACTTTGATTAAATACTGTAGACCTTCAGCTAGCCCACAACAATGCAAGATATTATTCTTGAAATCAAGACACATGATAAAGATGGTCATTTAGAAGGAACAATAGCCTGAGGTTATTTTCTGGATGAGTTAATTTTTAGCTCTGATTTGACAGGCTACTGAATGCAAAAGGAATAGAAAGTGTGGTCTCATTTGCTCAAACTCTGGGCCTCATTCAAAATCAGGTCTGAAGCCTTGCTCTGCAGAGTTTACTAGAGGTAGCTTGGCATAATATACATCTCTCTTTAGAAGAATTTTGGTGTTTCTTTCTTTAGGTGAATAGCTTCAGGTCCCTACCTCAAAACTTATCTTTTGTGATCAAATATTTATCTCCATTACAACCAAATAATTAATAGGATTTGCTATTTAAAGGCCTTTTTATTTTTTCCTTTTTAGATATTTCAGAGTATCAGAAAATAAGGAGGTTTGTTTATCATGATTTAGTAAGTTTGGAAAGTGAGGCAGCATATAGTTTGAGCTGCAGTTTGGCTCCACATCCTAATGTGTTTTCTGTCAGGATGGACTAAATTTCTCAATATTCTCCTACAAACCAAGTTTTGAAGTTGTGTACCTTCATCACAATCTCCATTAATGGCTCTGCACATACAGATGTGGGCAGATGAATAAAAGGGAGTGGTCAGCCAAGGACACTGGGTTGAATCTGGTACTACCCCTTTCCAAAGCATGAGTATCAGTTATCCTCCAGCAAGGGATTTCTCCAGAGGCAGCAGGGGGTGATGCATGTCAGGTTGTTTGGTAGGTGTTTGCCAAGCCCACTCCAGCAGGTGACACACTGTCACCCACTGCTGGCCCAGGGATGCATGCTAAATTCAGTCCTGTTGTTCTTTCTAAATAAATTTTGACAGGACTTGTTCTGACTTGTGCTCTGGAGAAGAGATTGGTTTCCTTCACTTGTCAGGTCTGTTTTGATCCTTTTCAGAATGGTCATTCACTTTCCAAAGAAGGCTCACACTGATAGAGCCCCTGTAAATCATGGCCCTTGCTGCCTTTTTATTTGCTTCCCTGCCAGCCTACAATTCAGTTTTCATTAGAGCTGCCTAAAGCCAATAAATGTAAGCTTTGACCATGCAGACATTGTAAGAAATAAGAAGTCCTGTGGATTTTAAACAAATTATAGGCAGAATAAGATTGTAATTTGGGATGTAGACTGACTTAAGAAGTTGATTCAATTGATGTGGCATAATAGTAATTCAGCATAATGTGCTCATGCCATTAGAATTGCACAGAAAAATGTTCCAAACAGCTATAATGAATAGTTTGGGTTTTGAAAGCCCAAGAGAGCAGTTTCACCTGGAATCATAACTGGCATCTCTCAGAATGCTTGCACATTAAGAAAATTCAAAAAGGTGTATGAATTTGCGTAAATTTCAGCACCACCTTGGGTAAAATTAAATTTTAGTGTCACTCAAGCACTTCTGCAGATGTAGAGGTAAAATCTGCTTCACCTGTACAACTCTGGAGGAAACGAACTCCAAGTCAAGGAATCTGCATTATGCTGTGCATGAAAAACATAGAGACTTTCTCAAGAGGTTAAAAATCTAAGTCCCAGTATTTTTTAATGCAATTTAGCTGCTTAAAGAAGCTTGATTCCTACCTGCTTAGTTCCAAAGTCATTTAGGTACCTCTAAACATGCCCAAAGGAGTGTTATATGGAGGGTGTCTGTGGAATTTGCCCCAAGGCAGCTCAAAACTCCTAACTTTCTGAGCTGAGGAAAAAAAAAAAATGAAAAGAGAACCCAAAAAGGGAAGGAAAGCCATTGCCTAAACAAGGACCAGGTAACCTACAAAGCAAAAAAAGCTGGAAGCTGCCTGAGAGTGCCAGTTTGAAAAGCACCCACAATAATGACCCCTTCACACACAAGGTTCTCATTTTGGTAGTCTTATGATACAGTAGCAATATTGGGGGGCACAGATGGTTATGGAATACAACTTTATGGATTACCCCAGGACATTCCACCCCTTATCCCATATCATCTGATTAATGCCCAAATTAATACATTTCAACTGTAAACATGTCAACACATAGAACATATTTATACATAGCTACATAGAACTATGTGCAAATACAATTTCAGTGGTCACTGACCATCCCCCCAGATATGGACAGGGTTCATTTGGTCCATGACTGATATGACTGGACAAGTCCATGGAAATTAAAATATGCTGTGGCAGTGACATTCAGCAGCCAGTGGTACATTCCAACCTTACAGGCTGTTCTCACCCATAGTTCAATCCCCCCTGAGGTGCACAACAAGTTTCCCCATCCCTCTGCTTAACCCAGCAAGTGTAACCAGGTCCTTGAGCAAAAACAATCCCACAGATAGGCTTGCCTTTGCTCAAGGCAGAATGAATCCAAACAGTCTTTCCTAGCATAATTTCATATGCACAACAGGGACTTTGTCTGCTGTACACGGGGGTTTGGATTGGGCAGGGCCAGCTCAGTTAGTGGAATCTCTGGTGTTAACTAAGTGGTGGTGCAGTTCCACCCAGTTAAAGCCCCTTCTAAATCCTCCCCCCTTAAATGCAAACTGAACTAGTTTATGAAAAATATGTCCTAAAGAGTTGTTTCTTGCCTTGGTTCCTAAGAAGAACCAAGACAGGATAGAGGCTTTACAATGTGTTTTGTCTTTCTGCCTATTAGGGTTGGGAAAACTAGCTGTGAATGCAATAATAGGCTACAAAGCTACAAATAAATGTGTAAAAGTACAGAGAATATATAAAAGAAAATAGGCAAAAAAATTAGCCAGCATCAATGTGATAATTATAGTGGTGATTTGCCATTTTCAGACACGTGGTTCTGTCTTTATTCTCCTAAAATGTGCATACACAAATTATCTGCAAGGTCTCTGGCACCGGGAACAATCACATTCTGGAGGCAGTTGTCAATTTTGGCTGCTCAAGGAACCTTAGCAGAGGTTTGGCAGTGTGTAGTTTTGCAGGGTTTTTTGTAAGGAGAGCCCAGCCATCTGGTCTTTCAGCAGAAGATGATGGGCCAGGTGATCCCATCATAATTACCAACATTTTCTCTCCAAGTTTTTCCACAGAAATAAGATCCTTCAGGCACCAGGTAGTGTCCCAAGCAGAAAGTCTTTTCCACATTGCTCTGAAATCACAACCACACAGAATGACCTAAGGATATGTGCAGGAGATAAATGTGTTCAGATCCACAGGTGACATATTAGGTACTTCCTGAGGGACCTGAAATATCACTTGTGATATTGAATATCACATGCTGTTCTGCTCACCTACTTTACTCAAATCTGCTTTATAATATCTTGCAATATATGTCAAGGTGTTGGGGAAAATAATTGAAGCTTCATGTTTTCTTTATTAGAAAAAGAAAAATCCCACAAAAGACCAAAATGTTTCTAAGCAAGTTATATCTGGTGAGTGGAGAATTGATCTGAATTTGAAATTGGTGGAGGTGAAGGTGTTAGTTGTAATCTGGTACAATCCCCCATAATTTTGGATTGCTGTCCTCCAAAGCAATGGCACCTTATATTCTATAGTCTTGCTAGCTGCAAATTCTTTGCCTGCTTGCCCAAATTTAATAAATCCAGAAATGGACTTGAAACTACTTGGAGGCTCCCTTTGCATGCCTTGTCTTTTAAACAGATCCTTGTTTTTGTGATCACAGATTGGAAGCAAATCATGTGCCTGTCTGCTTGCTTTAGAGTAGAGTCTTGGGAAGAGCTGACTGTGCAAATACCTAATTACAACATAATGTGGTTTTTTAGGCTGAGGGAATGTGCTTCAGTCTGTCTGGCTTTGGGGGTTTTTGGTAATCAGATTTGTATCCTGTAGAAAGAGCTGTGATACCTGTGAATGCTTTGCTCTATGGATAATTCAAATCAAGATCTAATTTAAAGCCTGCAGCACTTAGCACTAGTCAACAGAATAATTATGTGATTGGTGCAGGGAGGAACTAGATCTATATTAAAGGGAGAGAGAAGCCTGTGTTAGAAATTAGATGAGCAAGTCCTGCCCCTGTCACCAGTGATCTTCTGTGACCTTGTGGTAAAGCTTTTGACTGTCCAATTGACATGTAGGTCTTGAAAGGGTGGTATTGTTTCACAGAAAAGGAGCTGTTGTCTAAAAAAAGTCCCCAAAGCCTTGTAAGATTTATCTTATTAAACTTTCCTAGTGCTTTCAGCTCTGGCATATATTAGCAGGTGATATTTCTAATGCCAGTTTTAAAATGTATCTTCTAAAGTATTTTAAGCACTGGGGTTTTTTAGGAAATTACTAGAAATAGAAGTATAAAAGCAAAAGCTTGAAGTGTTTTTACTTTCTGAAAGTACCAGAGTTGATGAGTTTTTAAACACACCAAATTTTAATGAAAAAATCCAATTCTTGCTAAGCTCTGCTGTTAGTCTCTGAGGCTATCACTGTTAGTAATGGATTAGGAGAACAATGTCACTGAACTGAATTCCTCTTTAATATGCCACAATTGAAAGGATGATAAGAAGACTTTCACATTTCAGAAAGCTTTTTGATTGTAGTAACTTTAATAACTTTAAATTAAGTTATGGCTTTACATTAAAATGTATAAAATTATGAAGTCCCCACATCACAAAGTAGTGCAAAAATTATAGGAATGACTTTGTTGTGCTGATGAATTGAGCACAAGATGAGCACTGGCCTATTGCTAAAAAGGTGAACCCTATTAAAATGATTTTTAATAAGCTTTTATAATGCTTTCCATTCTGCTATCCCCATAATTAAAAGGGAGGAAAATCTGCTCAGACTAGGTAAAAAAAGAAAAGCCTTTGGGCCTCATACCACTTTCTCCAGTTTAGTTTCATTTGCAGAGTTAAAACTTGCAAGTACAGCTGTCATAAATTTGAAGTTAGGGGGCTTGAAGGTTGTATTGCCTTCAGAGAGGGCAAACACACTGCTTTTCCTATTTTGGATGAGTTTTTAACCTGGCTTTCTGTGGCATTTTCAGGGTCCCCAGGAGGAAGGAGGAATTAAGAAACTGACTCCAAGTTCTTAGACGGCTAATTTATTAGTATATGATCTATATTATATTATATAAAAGAATGCTATACTAAAACTATACTAAAGAATAGAGAAAGGATACAGACAGAAGGTTACCAAGAATGATCATGAAAACTCATGACTGCCTCCAGAGTCCCAACACAGCTTGACCCTGATTGGGATTTTCCTTTTTCTCCAAGGCTTCTCAGCTTCCCAGGAGAAGAAATCCTGGTGAAGGGATTTTTCAGAAAATATGACAGTGACAGCTTTCTATCCTTGTTTTGTACATGCAGAGTATTTCTGTTCTCTAAGCTGGTGTTGCTGAGAGAGTGTGTTCAGCCAGAACAACCAACATGACTGATGTATGAGTTGCCCATTTTGCCTCTCTGTTACAGTGCCAGGGTCTTGTGCCCTCACACCAAGCTGTTTACAAATGTATCATTAGGCTATTTTCCAGCAAACCAGCAGCATAGCAGGTCAAATGCTATTAGTGAAATGAAACTCCAAAGTGCATGTGGAAGAGCACTGATTACCAGACTAAATAATCCAGAACAAATGGCCAGAGTCTAACAAACAAAAATGAGTGGAATATTTTGGCAGTTAACTAGTTTTTTCTTTCCTAGATAATCATACAAACCTAGTAGCTATTACACAGTGATTTGCATGCCAGGGACAATGTTGCTATCAGTAGGAAATCACATCATTAATATGTATAAAATTTGGACCTGTGAAGGTATCCTGAGCTTGCCAGTCTCTGCTAAGAAATTTTTTTTCAAGGATACATCAAAAGAGTTCTGTAAATAGAAAAAAATTGTGTCTGCTGCTGGAAATGGATTTTAATACAAAAGATATGGAAACAGCTCTCCTCCTGTCCACTGAGTGCTGACAGAGGAGATCCTTTCATCCAGCCTTGCTCCTACTCCAGCTGCCTGCAGTGGCCTCCCAGGCTGCAACAAAGTCCATGCTGAATCTCTTCTGGATCTCTAAGGAACTTTTCATCATTTCTGGCACTTAGTGTTGATGTGCTCCTTCTTTTTCTCCTGTCACTTTCTTCCACTTTGCTGTCCATTGCAGCCAACAGGACAGAGCAGCCTTCCCCTGTAGTGCCCTGCCACAACTCTTGGATCAGTGCTTGTGATGTGAGCACTTGTGCCATCAATCACTGTTTCCTCACTGCAGGGGAGCACTCCCAGCCAGCATCTTTGGGCAGAGCAGCCTGTATTTCAATGAAGCAACAGCTTCTTTGTGTCAAGGGCACAGCATCTCTGGGCTATATTAACATACCAGCATTGCAAACAGGGTAAATGCAGATCTGGGTTTTATAAGATGGCTAATTTGTTGAGAGGTGGTTGTTGAAGAGCACATAATGTCAAGCCATATGGCAGGAAACCTTCATACAAAATTAATTCCATCATTATCTGTTCGTGTCTGCTTGTTGCCATTTTCCCAAGGCTTTTTTTTGTGTTCAAAGAATCTGTGATATTCACTCAACTCTGGAGCACAGATGTGGAAAAGAAGTGTACCTGCTGTTCCTTGTGTGTCACTTAAGTGTATGCTTAGAGCAGAGGGATTTTTTACTTTGCCATTAGAGCTATCATGCCAAAACAATGAGTAATGGCTTTAAAGAAAAGCCACGACAGTCAATTATCTGGCCATACATACCAAGGTGAATGCAGTAGGTCTTTTGCTGTGTCCAGTGAGGTATTTTGGTACCTTTGAGCCTTTGGTAGTCATAAACTAGAATTATTGCAGTAACTTTTCAGCACAGTGCTAAAACACTAACAGAATGCTATGTTTTACATTTCATTTTCTACCATATTCATCCTTCAGGAATTACTGGTTTGGGATTTTTTGTAAAGAACCCTCCTTTGAGAACTAATTATGAAAAATGTTTCTCTGTTTCTCACTTTAAATTACCCCTTAGTCTATTGCAGTTCATCTTGAAGGCATTTTTGTAATGAATTTTTTTCATGAACATTAATACAACCTGTGGCAGGTCTGAATGAAATAGAAAGTTTCACCATTTCTGCCAAGAGAACAGTTTTTGTCTCAGCTGCTTTTTTTTTTGTTTGTTCTTCTTCCTGTAATATTGAAACAGCTGGTTTCTTAAAAAGATAGCAGATTGTTATAGTTTGGAGGAATAATTCTTGAGGAATGACTGAATAATTAGGACAGTTTCCTGAACAAACCACTCCCACGACCCCAAAGCTGCTGCATTCAAATTAACTAAATGTTGTGTTCTTCAGAGGAGAATGTGCTTCTCTGGCTTGCAAATCTATTTCCCATGGAATTGAATGATTGGAAAGTTATCCCTTTCTGTGGTCAGTCTGTAGTACAGAAAAGGAGTTTATCCCTGTGCTCCAGATGAGATTTCCCTTGCAGCTGTTTGGGTGACACTGGATCCATTTGTTGTATCTATCTGATCTGTCAAGCCTTTTACTGAGTGTTTTAAGCCTTTTACTGAGTGTTTTGTTCAAAAGTTATATTTATAAGTTATTAAGTCACCCATACCTGGAAAGTTGCATCCAAATGAACCCACATATGATGGAAGCTTTTTCAGGTTTGTGAAAAATAACTGTGTTAATGTACATCCCCCAATTTCTCTAGGTACAAATGTGACTGCAGTTTGCACAGTGGTTGTTTAATATTAACTTATGGGAAGGAAAGGAGGTGTCTCCCATGTGCTTCTCAGTAGTAAGACCTAAAAGAAAAAATAAAACAGAAAGGAAATTTTGAGGGCAACTCAATGAAAAGATACTGGTAGGTTCTGACATAATATGGAATTCATGCAAATCTTTCTGCAGATAGCCATCATCAAAACAAACCCCAGTGAATGCAAGGGTTTTGGAAGCTCTGTGAGGGAAAGATTTTAGAAGTCCTTTTGTGTCCAAATGTGGTGGATATCCTGCAGCATGGATCTGAGGTTTGCACCTGCTGTGTTTGCTAATGCTAGACAATAGTATTAGCATGTCATGGTTCCATGACTGCAGAATAAACTAGGAACCATCATGCAACCACAGAATAAAAGAATTGCCAAGCTGGGCATAAGAAGGAAGTGGAAAATACTTCTTTTCTGCTTTTCCTGAGCTTAATACAGACATTTCAGTAGACTGTTTTATAAATGTTGATGGTTATTGAAGGGACTGTTCACATCCCATGGAAATATTTTTGGAGGTTTTTGCTGTTCATTTAATTTTTCAAAGTGGTTGTAATAAATTTGATCAAGTAAACCTTATGACATTTTCTATTTCATTCCACAGAAATACCTCAGGAGCTTTTTCTCTGCAATGCTGAAATCTCCATCATCTCCACTGAACATTGATAAAGTGGGGCTAACCTTGTCAAAATACACCATCTGTGAATTCTCACCCTTCTTCAGGAAAGGCGTTTTTGACTACAGCAGCCATGGGACCAGCTAAGTTTGGGGCCAGGATCCTTATGCTGGAGGAGTATGGTTGGAGTGGTGCCTTCACTTTTGTGCAAGAGGAATGAGGGAAAGAAAAAAATATGTCTCCTCCATACCTGGAAACATCCAAACAGCACCAGCTGGAGACAGCCAGGCCCCCACGCTAACCTGTGTCCTTTACCAGCTCCCAAGGCAGTGCCTGCATTCTCCTGGCACGGGGTGTACAGACATTTTGGTGTAAGTTGCTCTGTTGATACTGTACAAAGATCCTGACTCTGGTAATGAGCTTGGATCCCCTTCTTGGCAGCAGTGCTTCCTTCCCATTTGCTCAGATCATTTGTTCTGGCCGTTGGAGAGCATCTCATGTTTACCATGGCAGCGTGTCGTGCTGACAGAGGCTTTCCCAGTGGCCTTTTGGTTTCTGTCCAAGCTGTTCCTTAAAGAACACTTCCTCTTTGGTTTCTTTATAGCATAGTGTCATGTTTAAGGTAATGATCATGCTCCACTGTTGTTTCATTTTCTTTCCCTTCTAGATACACTGAGTATTGACTGTATAATTGTATAGTTTTTCTCAGAAGAATTAAAGGGCCTGGGTAACTTGAATGCTTACAAAAATATGTGCAGCAGGAAGAATATAATTTAAACCTTGTCAGAGTCCTCCACACTTGGTTGTTTCGAGGCTGAACAAATCATTCACCATTAATAAAGAAGCAAAGGAAGCAATAGTTACCAAATAACATGGTCAGCATATTTTCAAATTTTGTAATCATTCAGACTGGAGATGGAAACTCTGCACTGTACAGAGCTCATAGCTATGCATAAAGCTGATGCAAAGTGCTATATATTGTTTTTTAAATAGCTTCTTCACAATAATTGTAAAACCTGAGGTTTATTTGCATCAGTTGAAATTTACAGGATTTAAATAATAGTACTTTAAAATGACTCAGGATTTATTCAGACTTGCACATATATATATATATATATATATACAGGTAGAACTAATTTTATATTGCTGCGGATTCAAAACTATGTATACACTGGGACTGGAATTGAGTATGTGTACATGTTAGTGTATAATTGGTTGTATAAAAATCAGAATTGAATTACTTCCAGTTATTAAAATGCATAATGAAAGGTAAGTTTTGTGTGCCATTTGTTCAGAGTGTGAAGCATTTTTTCTGAGTTGACAGCACTGACCACTGGTAGGTTGTGGTAATCAAACTATTTCATGTCATTGAAAATTATTATTAAAACCTAAAGTAACAACACTGATGGCATTTTTATTTCATGACCTAAATTAAAGGAACAGCAGTGTTTCACACTTAATATGATACATCAGTGGTCCTGAGGGAACTGGCCAAGGAAGTGTCTAAGGCACTATTCATCATATTTAAGAAGTGATGGCACTCTGGGGAAGTTCCCCCTGACTGGAGAAGGGGAAACATAACCCTCATTTTTAAAAAGGGTAAAGAGGAAGACCCAAGGAACCACAGGCCAGTCAGTCTTACCTCAGTGCCTGGCAAGATTATGGAGCAGGTCCTTTTGGAAACTGTGCTAAGGCTCATGGTAAATAATGTGGTAATTGGTGACTGCCAGTATTCCTTCTCTAAAGACAAATCATGCCTGACAAATCTGGTGGCCTGGCAAGACCTTCTAGAACCCCTCCCATACCTACAGGGTGCCTGCAGGGAGGCTGGAGAGAGACAAGGGCGTGCAGGAGTAGTGGGAATGGCCTTAAGCTGGTTTTGTTAGATATTGGGAAGAAATTCTTGACTCTAGGGGTGGTGAGGCACAAGTTGCACAGAGAAGCTGTGGGCAGCCCCTTCACTGGAGGTGTTCAAGGCCAGGCTGGATGGGGCTGTGAGAAACCTGATGAGAAACACCAGGAAGGTGTTGCTGCCTGTGGCAGGGGCATTGGAACAAGAGGACTTGTAAGGTCCTTTCCAAACCAGACCCTTCTATGATTCTATGCTGATGTATAAAGATAACTGGGTTCCATTACTAAGCATAGCCTGCCACAATAAGCATCTTTAATTAAAATTTTAAAAGAAAAAGAAAAAAATAGAATGGATGATTTAAATTTTGAGAGTATTTTTGTAATTGTCATTCATTTTAGGGAAAACAAAAGTTAGGGTAAAATTTCTAGGCCCTATTACTAGCAGGGTAGGATTTATTACCTTTGAATATGTCTGACTTTATCTGACTCTAACTGACTTAAGTATCTTAATGCCTTTGATTGGGAAGCTAAGCATTCAGATCAAACCTGCTGATTCCTAAACTGTTTTTTTTTCACTGGGTCCTGGACATTCCTGGACTCCTTCATGCACTGGAGCATTAACTGCCTGTGCTTGGTCACTGACAGGGACCTGATCTCGTGATCCCTGCTCTGCCCAGTGCCTTTATTACACCTCTCCAGGGCCCTCTGGGCACATTTCATCCTCCTGACCACAAGGCTGTGTCTTCCCTTCCTCCTTCACTCTGCCATTAGGCTGTGCTTGTGCTTCCCAGATCAGGAGGTGGAGGCTGGGTGCTTGCTGGGTTCCTGTGGGGAGCTGAGTCACAGGAGTTTGGTGTTGCAGCAGTTGATGGAAGACTGGAAAGTGATGTGGCTGTCTTGCTCTGATGCCCATATGAGTGCTTCAGAGGCAGAAATTAGGGATGATAAATAAATTACTCTGAATCTCACTTCAAAGGCGGTGACTATTTAGTTTCTCCTTCTCTCTTGGCCTGTTCCCCTTCCTACCTCATTGCAGCGAGGTATGATAAAGAATTAATGCCTCAAAATCTTCAGAAGAAGGATTTTGTGTAACTGTAGATCATTATTTCCTGTGTGCCACTTCTATGAAAGGACCTAGGAGGCCAAAAAAGGGTAAACTGCTTTATCTGCTGCACTGATTAAACCATTTTCTGCAGTTTTCTTTCCTGAAAAACTACCAGTGTGCCAAGCAGAACTCCATTGCACCATATGGTGAATGCTGGTTATGAAAAGGCAAAAGCAAACAGGACTCCTAGAGGTATTTTGTGTCACTTTGGATTTGGAGAACCTGTTTAAGAAAAACTCACCGTGATAAATAGTTAAGTGAAAATTTTGAATATTATTTCTTTTTCACTTGAATTTAAAAGAAGACTTGTACTGGATTCCTGCCAACAGTACAAATTGATTCAGGACCAGATGCTCCAATGGTGTAAACTTGCCTATAAGATGGTTAATTTATGTTGTTTACTTTATCTGACCTGCAGTGTTAAATGTGTGCATTGCAAATAACAAAGGTCTATTAATCACTCTATTTACAATGGCATCAAGTTAAAAGCTACAGAGCTGTGAATGTAAGCATGAGATTAGGACCACAACCCCCAGCTACCAGTTTTTCCCACCTTCTTACCTGTCTTTCACTGGTGTCCAGAGTTTAATCAATGATGGCAAGCTCAGGCTAAGCTAGGAGGCATCTTGGAATAATTACATCAGTAAAAAATATGATGGCTGTTTATAACCTACAGTCTTTAAACTCAGACTTCCTGAGAAATCTTCAATAGAAGCTGAAATGCATGTAGCTAGCCATTTTAAAGATGTTCCAGTTGCATTTCTCTATAGATATCCTCAAGCTCTAAAATTGTCCATTAATTTTATTTTCAACATACTGACACTTTCAACAACATTGTGAAAGTTATTTTCAGGCCTGGTATGGGTGATGGTTTTTTTTCCAAGTGCCTAAGTAATTGAGAAATGTCTTTAAGTGAAACCTAACTTATGGATCAGTTCTATATATATTTCAGGCAAAGTGTGTGTTTAAGTGCTTTACTATAATGGGGCTATCACAGTTACCCATGCAACTGAAATCATGCCTCCATTAAAGTCACCAAACAGCAGTTTTTCATCAATAGGATTGCACCAAAAAAGACTAAAAAGCACACTGGTGCTTGGCTTTTTTTTTTTTTCTTTTTTTTTTCCTGCATAACATGATTAAATGCAAAAAAAACTTTGAGGGAAGCCTTGTTGTTGGTCTTGACCCTGCTCTCAGTGCTTTTCCCTGAATATGCTGCTGCTCAAAGCCCTGCTGATAAATGACTCCTGGCAATCTCCTTGCTCCTGGAGGTGGGAATAAGAAATAGGTTTGTATTAGACTCTGATAAAGCTTGAAATTTTCTATGCTCCCAGCTCACCAAAGCCCCAAAATTGGAAATAATAAATTATTTTTAACTTACAAGTTTCTTATGTCCATCCATGGGTTTATTTTCTCTGAGTTTCATTAGATTCTGGAAAAAAAAATAGTTTGATAAGGTAAAGAGCAAAAACTTTCTGGCTTCCACCCTCATAATGGGAAACAGAAGATATTCCTTTGCAGGACAGGCTTCATGAGCAATTAAGGTCTATGCAGTTGTACCAGGCCCTGAACCAGCTGAAGGCTTAAAGTCTGATAAAGATATATTTTCTTGGCAAAGCTGTAAAGTGAATTTTTTTAATATACTGGGTCCTGCCACTTTTTAAAATTGTTCTTTTATTATTTTAAGAGAGTGCTTTGTTATTATTGATGGAAGACCAGAATGCTGCTGTGGATGTACCTTTGTATTCCTAATACAATGAAAACAAAGTTGATTAGGAGCAAAAATACCATAAAATATAATCAATTAGGGTTGGAAAAGGCCTCTAGGATCATCAAGTCCAACCATTACCCCAGCACTGCTGTGACACCAATAAACCATGTCCCCAAGTGCCACATCCACACATTTGAACATTTCAAAGGCTGGTTATTCCACCATTTCTCTGGGCATCCTGCCCCAATGCCAGACTCCCTTTCACCAAAGAAATATTTCTTAATACCTAATCTAGACCTCCCCTGTTGCAACTTGAGAAAGAAGGAGGTTGGGAAAGTGAATGGTGACCTGAAAATGAATTTTGTGGGAAACAGATAAACTTCCTCATGCCCCCTGTCTAGTGCAGTGAAATCCATAAAAGAGCTCATCCAACTGGCTGAAAATACCTGGTGGCAGCATGGGAAACCCTGTATCTTTTTTCTTCTTTAGAACTTTGTTTTCTTTATAAATACTGACAATTTTCTCCAAAGCTATGCTGGCATTGGAGCATGCAGCACAGCTTTTGCTCTCACACAGAGTTTTGGTAGTACTTTGGTGGTTGCTTTTTGAAACTGATCTCAGAAAAAGAAATGGGTCTAAGAAAAAGTCCTTCTCAGATTCTTTTGCTAGCTTCTTCTATCTGCTCATGAGTTTTGTCTGGGTGGCTTGTTCTTGTTCTTTGTAAGTTTTCATTCACTTGCTGTCTGTAGTCTTATTTTACAGCTGGTTTATAAAAATGTGCTGGGAAGAGTTAAAGAGAAAGAAAATCCTTTATTACATGACAAATGGTAGTTATCATCTTCTGATAACTTGTTCTGATCTCCTGTTTTTCTGTTTCCTTCAAGGCATGGATCAGAGATCATCAACTGAAACCACATTTTAGTTGGGTTCTGCAAAAATTGGTGTCCTTGATTTTTGATTTTGGGAATTACAACAGAAATCAGAATCTCAAAAATGAGCAGGTGAAAATTATTAATGGTGTTGTCGTTGTTCTCCCTGGGAAATCAATGTATTTTCAGGACTTCTGCATCATGGTTGGTTTTTTTCCCAAATGTGAATACCTTGGAGATGTATGGGTTGCAAATTATTCCTTTCCATGGTGCAGAGTAGCATGCTGATAATAGGAGCAAAATGAATCTACTGATAATGAGAGCTTCAAGAATTGTTCTATGGAAACTAATGATGTGTAAATCAAATCACCTGTTTTTCTCATTTTGTTCAACAAGAGGGAAGACAATGCTCTACTGCTGAAAAAACAAGCCATGGCACATTTTCATCCATAACCACCTCCAATTCTCATTATTTTAGTAGCTGAGCAACAGGAGAAGAGTGCTGGACAATGCAGAGGCAGCAGAGCCCTCTGAAAGATTAGCATAAGAGAATGTGAACAATGAAATACACATCTCAGTCTGTCCTGTGCTCAGATCTCTGTTCTGAGCTTGGGAGTGTTCATTAATGCAGTGTGGATAAAACAACATGCCAGTTCTTCCAGGAGGTGGAAGCAAGTGCTTCCAGGAGGTGCAGCAGACACCCTCTGGGCTCCAACACAGAAAGGTTGCTGAGCAATGTGTAAAATCAGAACCTTGGACAAGCTTCCAAGCTGCCTGAGTGTATTGATTCTGGCACCTGCTTGCATAAGCAGGTGCTCAGATTTGTGTGCTCAGATGAAGTTACCTCTTAACATCTTAATTATATACCAGACTCTGGCTGTAGCTGTTGTGTGAGTAGTTCTCAGTGTTGGTAGGAAAGGCAATGGAGATGGAAGTATGCAAAAAAAGTTGCAAGAAAATAAAAGGAAAACAACCCCAGACCAAACAAACAAAACAAAACCAAGTGATTGTTTGAAAAACAAAAGTATCACAAACAACTTAACATTTGCATAACATTATTTACTGAATTGCTCAAATTTGTCAAGTCTATCAGCAAATTGAGAGCATCTCAGCACAGCTCATTTCATATGCAAGGGGATTTTACAGCCCCTCTTCTTTTGTAGTGGTGGAACAGGGTTTTAGGGGACTGGGACTCTGCTGGGTGTATTGGCAACATGTATTTCATGCTGTGTGAATTTTTTTGTGAATTAAATCAAGGGTGGAATTTAAAAGTCATATTGAGTAATCTGGCCTTTAAAAATATGATGAGATTTTACAAGGCAAATTTTGGCCTGCTTATTAGCACTCATCTGGGATCCTGCACACTGCAGGACAAAAGCTACATCATAATTTTCACTATACCATTTTGAAGACCTTTGACAATTATTATGCCTTTTGAATTACCTTTGACAAGGCTGCTAAATGAGATTGCCTTGATGATACTCTGGAAAATCAGCAAAGTGATTTATTATCCAGGCATGAAGGCTTGGGCTCTGGCTATTAGGGCTGCACAGAGCTCTCTGCTAGAAATTTCTTGGTAAGCATCTGTCCTGGTTTAAAGGACCAGGTGTTTGCCAGGGAAGGTGGGAAGCTCCCTTGGAATGGAAAATGTGATCCCCTTCCTTCCAAGTTATTATAACTTTGAAATTATGGGGCTTTCAGGCAAAGATATGTGAAAAGGAGTAAGAAGCAGCAGCAGAAAAAAGCCAGTGGGGCTGGGCAGCGACAGGCAGGCTCTTGAAACAGCCAGGAGATGCTGAGCCCAATCCCTCACCCCCCTGCAAAAATCTCAGGTATCTCTGCCCTTCCCAAGAGAAAACCCCCAGCCAAGAGAGTGCAGCCAGCTGCACCCCTTACCCCCATCTTGTGTCTCTCTCAAGTATTGTTCCCATCTCTTTGGCAACAAATGGGAGAAATCTCTCTGAGAGAAAGAAAAAAAAAAAAAAGGAAAAATCCTATCCTCCAGCAGTATCCCTCTCTGGGAAGGTGCTGTTGTGGTTTAACTGGAGAGATAAGTAAATTGGAGCAAACAGGGAAGTAAGTAAAGAAGGAAGAAAAAAAAGAAGAAAGAAAAAAGAAGTAAGTAAAGAACCCCCTATTTTCACCTTCACACAGAAATACACCTTCAAGGACAATTTTATACTGGTTGGTCTCTAGGTAACCTAAAGTTGTGATTCCCTTATTATTAAACCTAAAGTTGTAATTGAAACTGACCTCTCGTCCCTTTTCAAATTTAGCCCTTGGTGTAAAACCTCAAGAGTTTTCCAACTCCATCAAATGGAAGTCACTGATGCTGGAAACTTACTGACACACTGAGGGGTTAAATCTGCAGCTAATGCTGTACTTTTGTTGATTTACTAACCCCATCACAAAAATGCCCAAGAACTGATGTTGTTAGGTGTGGCCACATTTCTCTTCACAGAGAAAAGCAAGGCACAGCTTCCCAAGGATATTTCTGTGACTCACATTCTCTGAACCTCAGAGAAAGAAAAAACAATTCCTATCTCATTTACTGCTCCTGTGTTTTGGAACAAGTGGAATGCATTGAGGAAGATTGTTTACCTGAAGGGAATTGATAATTGGATTCTGGTGTGAGTGTTTTGATTCACTGACCAATTGAATCCTTGTGTGTGTCAGGACTGTCAGCTGACAGTCACAAGGTTCTGGGCAGTTGGGTGCTTGTGCAGATTCAGTTTAGATGTAGTATCATATAGTTTAGAGAAATATAGTATAATAAAGTAATGAATTAGCCTTCTGATATCCATGGAGTCAGATGCATCATTTCTCCCCCTCGTTGGGGTTGCCCTGTTTACTATAGTGAGGTCTCTTAGTCAGGGACAGACTTGAGAGAAAACCAAACAAATTCACAGCTCCAAAAAGGAAAAAGAATAAAGGGCCTGTGAGTGGAAACCAGCAGGATTGTATGCCATGTTAACAGGCCATAGGCCAAATCCAGCTGCTAATTATAGAAAACTCCTCCAGGTCTCTGACCTCAGTGCAGCTGCAGGGCGATAGTGCTAGTGGCACCAGAGGGGCCTGGGGTGGCCTGGGCAGACTGGAGTGAGCTGGGCAGACTGGTGCTGGCTGCAGGAGGGCTCTTGGGCTCCCCTGCACGTCCCCCAGCTCTGGGCACATCCCCTGGCAGCCAGTGTGGCCATGTGGTGTGCACACGTGGGACCAGCTCAGGTGCAGGGCTGGGTAAGGGCACATCTCTGTTCCAGAGGGCCATGCCAGGACACAAGAGCAGTGAAAGGCTCCAAGGCATCCCCCTGCCCATGCTCCCAGCGTGGGAGCTGTTGACAGATGGTTTGTGTGTTTGAGAAAGCAAAGCCAGGATTTCTGCAGCCTCCTGGGGAACCCCAGAGAGCCCCTCCTCCCCAGCCATTAGCTCAGGTAACACAAACAAGGCCAGGAAAAGCAGGAAAACAAACTTCTCTCCTGACTCCATTGCCAAATGCTCCTTCACTGCATGGGCTGGAAAGAAGAGTCCTGGCCAGATGGTGAGGAGGATCCCAAGGGTGCAGGCAGCCCTGGGACAAGTGCTGCCCACCTCTTCTCCCAGCTCTGCACTGGCATTTGCCTCTTTTCCTGCACTGCTCCAATATGGACTGGGAACACAGCATCGTTTTCTGCCTACACAGATCACACATTAATTTGAAAAGCAAACTCTGGATGTGATTTAGCACAAGGAGATGGAAAGTGGAGAGAATGTGGCAGAGAGTTTGGATTTGCAGGGGATGGTAAATCTTTGGGCATCCAGGTTTTTGGAGGACTCAAAAAAGATTTATATGGGATGTCTCTTGCTCAGTGAAACATAGATTACAAGTAATTCTGGGGTCTGTAAGGCTGGTGACTGGCTGTCTTACCTTGTGTTATTTTCCTCTTACTCTTGCCTGTTTTTGCTTCTACAGAAATGCCTTGACAAGACATTGCAGCAGTTTTCCCAACAGATATGATAGTCTGTCTCTGGAGGCTTTGGAAGATATTTCCTCCAAGAGGGAGCATTCACTGTGCCACCCATTCTGTTAAAGTACAAAATTAGGATATCAGTTATTACATCTTCCTACACAAATTACCATTGAAATAATTGTAAGTCTGTCTCTACTGAGCAACCATTTTTATGGTGATGATCTTAGTATTTACATAAAAATTGCTGTACACAAGGTAAATTGTGTATTCTAACCTACAATTTTTGACAAGAATTTACTCATGCACAATAACTTGTTTTTTCTTCTTAAGCAACAGTAATCATAAGTAATGTGCAGGAACATTCATAACCACAGTCTTGCAGGAAAGCTCCATTTTTTCCCTCAGTAACCTGCTGTAATTACAGTGTACATCAATTCTGCCATAGGTAGGTATGCCAGATTTTGTTTTCCCTTTATCCTCATACAATTTTAATGACTATCCCTGCTTAGAATACAGCATTGTAAATTAAAAAATTAAAAATTTAGAAGAAGTTTGTTTCCCTGACAACAGTGACAGCAACATTTAATACCCCTCTGTGTGATTTGTAGATAAATATATACAGTTGCTGATACTAGTGAGATAACGTGCCTGGGGCTAATTGTGCCATTACAAATATTTGAAGCCTGAGTTTGATAATGTAGGTCATGGGACTTAAATATGTATGAACTGAACCAATGTGACTTTCTTGCTGCTTGCCAGCATATTGACAGAACCTTTGGTAGCTGCAAAGCAGCTGAACTGTGCTGGGCAGGGTTGATCACATATTGATCAGGCATTGTGGGGCTTTGTGTTTGTTTGGATTTGTGGTGGCAGCTCAAAGGAAGAGGCTCCATGGGATCATGGGGCTTGTGAAGCAGACCCTGCTCTCTTCCTTCATGGCTGTCTTCTCCTGGGTTCTAGGTGTGGGACACCCCAGCTTGGCACATGAGGTATGTAACAGAGGAAGCCCTACATAAAGATTGAAGCCTCAATTCTGACTGACCACCTCCAGGACTGGTCCTGAGAGGAGCTCTGTGTGTCTGGCTTTTGCTCAGAGCCATGAACAGGAGTGCCCTGTGGTTGTGTCTGTAGTTTGGGGCTCTGCAGAGCAGCCACAAAGTCGTGTTGTGGTCATCCCATGATGGTAGGGCTGGTCTGGATGTACCAGGGACAGGGTCCCCTCAGAGCAGCTGACAAGGGCCTTCTGGACTTTTTGCATTCCACATTTCTGATTTATTAAGACAGCAGAGATGAGGGAAAATGCCAAGCTGTTGGGTATAATCATTGTGTCTTGCCTGTGGCTGTTTGAGAAATCATCTGAGCTCGTTGTTCTGCTTACAGTGATCCCAGACTCTTGGTTCAGTCCTATCAAGCTCAAGCTCAGTTCTAGTGAAAGAAACCCCTTTATATACCCATCAATGAGCATTTTTTATAAGCTCAGGACTCCTGGTTTAGCCTGTAAAGAGCTTTGGCCAGGCTCAGAGGTGCTTTGCCTCTCAGAGCAGATTGCAGTTAGAGGTGAGGAAACCTGATTCCTTGGCTCTGCTCCTCTGGTCTCCAGGCAGAGCCTTGCTGGGGAGCCTTCCCTCAGCACTTTGGCTTGGGGCAGTCCCTCAGGCTGGTGCCAAATGAACCCTTGCAACATTGCTGAGTGCCAAGTTGGCTATGGACAGAGGGAAATGCTCAAGGTTCTCCTAGTTTCTCATATTCTTTCATAGCTAATCAGGCAGGTGCTGAACCCAGTGAAAATTTACAGGTGGTGGAGCTAACACTAATCCCAGCCCCAGTGTCACAAAACCTCGGGGGCAGAATTGGGGTCCTGTCCCTTTTGGAGTGGCACCAGTGCAGCATCCCTAAGGCTGTGCCACCTGATGGCTGCACCAGCACGGCATACAGGAATTTCCTTGGAGGCTTTGGTAGATGGAGAGAGGTTTGTTGTCCTCATTGCATCAGAAAATCTTACACAGGATTGTTGAAGCTGGCTTCAGCCCTCACCATGTGCCTGCTGCTGGGCCTTGGGTGAAGTCAGCAGTGTTACAGCATTTTATAGAGTGAGAGGCCCTCAAACACAAGCTGTGGGGAAATATAACCATGAAAGTGGCATATTTTAGGGGGATGGAATTTCAGCAGCACAGAACACTGCTCCTGCAGGGCTCTTAGCTGGGAAATGGGCTGCCACAAGTCACCTAATAAAGCTCGGGGCAACGTGCTGTGATGAATCATGTTGGAAAGTGGGAAAAGCAGACATAAAGGGAGAAGATGTAATGAGGAAGAAAAGGCTTGAAAATCCAAGCATCATGGTTCAGATCACATTAAAAAGATTATTTAGATGTGAGTAACGGGGTCAGAAATTCTATATCTGACTGGACAAACCATGTGCTGCCCTATTACAGCAAGTTCTGCTTAAAACCTTTTAGATTTAACATGCTGAAATAATGTTACACACAGCCAGCCTTGGTCCATGCCAGTAATTAAGTTGAGTGCAATTAATCTGAGTGAAGATGACATCTTTTGTCAGCAACAGGTAATCCTTCCTAGCAAAGGTAAAGCTGAGCAAGCAGTTGAAAGGGAAATCATTAACAACATTCTCCTTCTCCTGCAATTTGTCTTCACATCCTGTTACTTCCCTGGATGGATGAGCTAAACACAGAGAATAACAAAACAAAAAAATAAAAGCCCTTTTGAGCTTCTGCAGCTGGTCTTTCTGGTTGAAAGGAAGGCTTCCCTTTGTATATATTGATATTTCTTAAATGAGATGCTTTGATGGTCCCTTAGGGATTTAGCATGTCTCAAAATGAGTGTGGAAATGAAAGGAAATATGCAACGTGTAAGACAATTATATTGGTGTAAGAAAGATTGGTTACAAGTGCCTTTGCTGAGATTTAACAGATTTAGATATATTTATGTCCATGATTTCTTTGCTGGAGTCTGTCAGAAATATTGCCCCCTTTTGGGTACCACACAGGAGGCAGCACTAGACACTTTTCCATGGCTCAGCCATCCAGTGCTACTAGAGACTATCTGGGGAGCTCTGCAGTCAGGTCAATTAGCCATAAAAGTTCTGCAAACAAGCATTATGCCACCTCCTTATGCATCCCCTGCTGCTCACAGGGACACAGTAATGTCCAGAGCTAAAAACCATGTTGGAGCACAGCTGCTTTTGCAGCTCCTCTGGTGATCTTAGTGGTGTTTTACTGGACACAGTCTCACGTGGTCAAATTGGAAAAAAGAGGATTTAGCCTTTGGTATCCCTTCTCAGGATGTGCTTTTCACATTGCAATGCCATTAGTTTGCATCTAATTCCTCTTGAGCTAAATGTATTCACTTTCATTTCTTGTCTGTGCTCTTCTCTCACAGGGTGTTTCTGCAGGTGACTGGGGAATCCCTTAGCTCCAGGGGATCAGCTGCCATTACTTGCTTTTTCTGTCCTCAATTCCTCCATATGTTTATTTATTTACTGCCATTCCCTTGGTTTTAAAAAGGAAAAGCTCAGATGTCTGAGGAGTGTCTGCCTTTTCTGCCCCGTAATTAATTATCTATTATCTATTCAGGGTGCTGCATTGATTGCTCCATTGAGGGCTGTGTAACTCAGGGAGGAGTTTCCCAAATGGAAATCCCTTCCCTGACCCTCCCCAAGGGACATGAAGTATGGATCTGTTCTACCTGTGTGAGATGGAAGAAGAAGCTCAAAAGCTCTTAGCACTCCCCTCTTGCAAACATGGATGTGGGTGCAGGAAAAGGATGCAGCAAAAATTGCCACACGGGCAACAGCCTTGAAAGGGAGATAAGAATTGACACAGCCCTCAAATTTAGGGACCAGGGAATGTACCTGACCCTTCCTCTGCAGCACCACCTGGAGAATAAATCTTGAGGGATAAGACCAGGACTTTCTCTGGGCAAATGCTTTTGGACCAGATCTTGTGGTATTTCCCATCCACCAGTCTGAGAGGAGCCTTCAGGTGCCTTTTTCCTTACTGCAAACCATGCATCTCTTAAGCCAGGGCTACAAATGTGGGGCATGCCATCCATGTGGATGAGTTTGTGGGATCACACACCCTTTTCCTGCTCCCATGGGCTTTTCTGAGCTCTGCCAGCAGCTGGGGGCATGCAGATGTGTATCTGATGCTCCTTTGCACAGAAGTACTCCCACCCTTTTGAAATGCTCTGGGTGCTCCACAGATGAAGGCTGCTCAGGGCATATCTGTGCATTTAACTTGGCTTAACTCATTTGTTCTTTAATCGTTCCTTATCCAGATGGGAGCAACTTCAAAGTGCTGTTCTCAGCAAGACACACTCCTCCCCATCACTTCAATGTGCCCAAATCCTGTTTCATGAAACACTTTGACTTTTTTTTCAAATGTATGGTATTTCAAAGTCACTTTGTGATTAGACCAGGATTGCTAGCAGTTAAATCCATCGTGATCCAAAAGTGTTTGAGGGCATATTTTACCTAAGTCATATTGCAGGCATAAAGGGTTCAGCTGTAGAAGGCCTCCCAGTGTGCCCTGGCTCCACATAAAAGAAAAATAATGGATATTTTCATAAATAAAAGTGCAGACCATCATATGCACTCGTAATCTCAGAGTAATTAAGCAGCTGGAGAGAATGATGATTCACACTGAGACTCACTGTGCTCAAAGAGTCCTTTTTCTGTATGTTTGAACATGGTGCTGAGAAATCTTGTAAATAATGTATTGTTCTCTGGTTAAAAAGCTGCCTTCTGGGGATAAGGCAAATAGCATTCCATTTGTTATTGTGTGCCATGGCATACAACACAATCTGATGAGCTCCCAAAGGGAACAGTGTGAGACCTTGCAGAGGAGCATTTCTGGGAGAAGTAATCCAAGGGTGAGGGCTTGGGCTGTGCTGGAGGCTCTGCCCTGCAGAGGTTTGACTGTTGTGAACTCCCACCTCGTGTCTCGTGGTGTTGGGGGTTACAAAGCACCACAGGCAGTGGGAATTTTTTGGTTCTCTCTGAGTATCAGCTTTCATCAAAAAAAGTGGTTTTTTTTTTGTTTTTTTTTTTTCACTTGAGTCCTCATGGCGTAAGAAAAATGGTCACAAATGTGGCAGTGCAGGCTGAAAAATCCAACAAAAAGAACTCAGGTTGACCTAACATCCATCTTGTGATTAATATTGGGGCTGACTTGCCAAATTATACTATTTGAAAGGCCAAATTAAATAACCTGTGACATTTTATACCACCCTTCAGATGTGGACTGAAAAGCCCTTTCAGATGTGAAACTGTCTTTTGTGATATACTTGTGATGGAGTGTTTCTGTGGATTTGGGCTAATTTGGTCATATTTTCCTACAGTGATTTTTCTTAATTCTGCCTCACTTTTCCATGAGTGATGGTCTGTACATATGCACTGCTCTCAGTGGGGCTTACAGAGCTCTGTACTATTCAGTTATTTCACCACAAAGTTATCTGTTTGGGGATTTCACCTGCCTGGAGGTTAATCTGGAGAAGGGCATCTGTACAGAAAAGGAGTGGCAACTGAGAAGTGATATCAAGAAAACTGAGCCAGGAAATCCCCCAGGGAGAAGAGCAGCTCCATGTATTCCTCAGCTGACTTGGCTCTCAGGTCTTCAAAAAAATATCCAAGTTAGAGCAAAACAGAGTTCCTTCCTCCTGCTGGCTTTTAAAAATGGTTTTTCCTTGAGCAATGCCCTCATGTTTCCTTTGAGGTAAATGTGTGCAGGAATACAATTATTGAATGAACATAAAACCCTAGAGCTGATTTCATGGGTTCATTTAGTTCCAGCCCCTTCACCATAGGCAAAGATGCCCCCCACTAGATCAAACTGCTCATGGCCCCTGGCCTTGACCTCTTCCAAGGGTGTTTCTGATCATTTTATGATTTCTGTGTATGAATAAGCACCTCTTGGGACAGGTGTGGTGGTCACTGTGAAGCACTCAGCCTGGAAGTGATCAAACACAATCTCCAAGCAAATCCTGTGGCCAGCTTCACTCAGCATCTCACCCCATGGTGCTCCCTTCCCCTCTTGCCTAGAAATAACAGGCATAATTTTTCACCAAGATACAATTTATATGGCAAGCAAAACCCCAGCAGGACACTCCAGGAATCTCACTGCTGTGTAAAAGCAGAGGTAGCAACGCTGGCTGTGCACTGGTGTTGGCATCTCTGGCTCCACTGTCAATATTTGTTTCCACCATCATTTAGGAGGAGATTTTCTGTGAGCTGATGGTGGTTCAGCCCAGTTCCCTTGCCAAAATCTTGCCATTTTTTCCTTTACATCACCTCCCCTCAATACACACTCATCCTTTGCACCCCAAAACAGATCAAATGTTTTGTTAAACCTCAAGTGCTTGACCATCCCCTTGCAATATGGAGCCTCTTTCTGCTTCAACTTTTCCCAGGTCCTCAAGGTTTTCTAGTTCTTCCTATGTGATGCTGTGATCCACAGCTGTGCTGATAAAGCCTTTGGTTTGCAGTTGATAACCTGCTCTCCTGCAGATGTTATATGTCTGTTTGAGAAACTCTGCTGCCTCCACCTGTCCTTCAAATGTCCCAGATAGAGGTGCTGTGGAAGGGTTAAGGGGAATATGCTCTGGAAAGGTGCCAGAGGATTTAGGTGGTGATGCTCTGAGGATGTGCTTGAGAAGTACAGAGTGTGCTTGTTTCATGGCTATGCTTAAAATCAACTCATCTCAGAACCTGTGAGAAATAAAGGGCGTTGGAGGAGCAGGGATGTCTCCCTTGGCAGCCCAGTGTAAATCATACTGTAATGGGTTGTGCTTGCTCCCTGCACCCCCCTGCAAAAAGTGTGCTTGGGGAAGGGCTGATATTTAATTCATGCACGAGCATAATTAAAGCAGGTTCACTCTGCAAAATCAGCTCAGCAAAGGGCTCTGAGAAAGCCCTTTCTGCTTGTTCCTGAACCTCCTCCTGGAGGAAGGCAGAGACTGATAGCAATCCCCTCATCTGCTGAGATCCAGGCACAATTTGCCCCTGCATCTGAGGTGAACAGCACCCCTAACCAGACCAAACCTAAAGCAAGAGAGTGGCAGAGCTGAGGGAAAGGTGGGATCAGGGGGCTTTTGAAGGCTGAAGTTCTCTCAGGGAGTGAATGAGACAAGGTAAAAGGATGAGATCACTGACAAGATGAAGCACAGAAGTTGATAAAACCCTCAGACTTTGGAAGATTTACGGGAGCCTAATAAAATGCAGCAGGTTTCCCCTCAACAGGACCACAAGAATGACAGCACAGGCAAGCCTTTCACCTGAAAGCAAAATTAGGAAGACATGGAAAATAATCCTAGGGCTTGGAAAGCCTGTGAAAATGATGCTGAGGCAAGAACAGGGGGAGGGTTGTTTCCATGCTGATCAAATCAGACAAATTGATGACTCACTACATGGGTGGTAAAAGGCCTTTCTGACCTGAAAGCCAAATGCTGTGGTCAGTGTTTCATCACACAACCCTTAGATCTGGGCGGTGTTCGGAGAACAGTGTGGCATTCACATTCTCTGAAAAATCCCTCTGCCCAGGAATTTTCTCCTGGGAAGCTGAGAAGCCTCAGAGAAAAAGGAAAACAATAATTATCTTAGTTGCTTCTCCCATGTTTTGCCCCTTTGGAATGTGTTTGGAGATTGTTTACCCACAGGTGATTGTTTCATTGGATTCTGCTGTGAGTTGTTTTCACTCTTTGGCCAGTTGGGGCCAAGCTGTGTCAGGACTCTGGAAAGAGTCATGAGTTTTCATTATTATCTTTTCAGCCTTCTGTAAGAATCCTTTCTGTATTCTTTAGTATAGTTTAGTATTCTTTAATATAATATAGTATCATAAAATAATAAATCAGCCTTCTGAGAGCATGGAGTCAGATTCATCATTCCTGCCTGCCAAGAGGGTCCCTGCAAATACAACATCAACAGATGTTTAGCACTTAATAGTTCATAATGACTTTGTCAGAAACCTGATTCAGGCTCATAGAGGTGCTCTGAGTCCCTTCCTCTCCCTGCAAACAGCAGCCAAGTCCTGGCAGCTGTGATATCCCTGTTTCTCACCTCTGGGTATGTAACCACGTTTTTGCTCTGTATGGCAGGTCTGTAAATCACTGCAGTGCCTTCACACTGGCAGAACAGGAAAACATCACAGCCCCTCGTGTTGTCTTCAGTCCTGTTGTGTCTAGGACTAGATAGCTAGGCTTTCTTTCTGCTGTTAAAAAAAAAAAAATTCTTAGGTCATCTCATTATTTCAGTCTGTACATTTCCCTCAAAAATAATACTTTGGAATTAGTCAAGAACGTTAGCTGCTCTTTTGCAAGGAGATTATTTATGCACAGAGTGAGGAATCTAGCATGGGGACTGATAAAAATCAGAAGTCAGAGAGCTCAAGTGGAGAGGCCTTATTAGCATTTGAGGTTTTCTTTTAAAATCCTTTAAAAATTACAGATCTTCTCCATGAGTATATTACAGGCTACTGAATAACTTTAATTTATATTGGTTTGACCTAAATGTTGTCCATGTTATATCTCTGAGAGATCACAGCTTTGAGTACTAGTAGGCCTGGAAGGTGAAGATTCACCTTGTTCTAGGAATATGTATCTTCCAGGAAGTTGATTCAACTCCAAAGCTGTATGGTCATAATCTCCTCTTTTGCAGGAATAGGAAGGCTTTGATGCCAAGTTCTTGTTTTAGGACTTCTGAAAGGAGGCTTTGCTCCACCACATGGCTGAACCTGCTGTGGATAAGCAGGAAGACTAGAGGCTGCTTCCCCAAGCTTTTACTTTGAAGGTGATCTTACTGGAGGCTGTAGATGAAAAGCCAGATTTGCAAACCACCAAACTTCCCTCTTCCAGCACCAAATCACCAACTCACAGGCTGCCCACGTCCATCTGCCCTGCCAGGCACCTGCTTGCCACTACAAACTCTACTGTCAATGAGCACTCCTATTTTTTCCCTTGTTTTTCTCCTAATTTGGAAGTGGAGTCTCATGCAGGGAATAAGTTACAGTTCACTTCCACTGTGTGCTTCCCTCTGTGATCAGAGGGAGCAGATGGAAAATTTTGCCAAGAGAACAGACATCTCTGGTCCCTGGCTGCAGGGCCAGAGGGGCCTCAGATGTTATCCCTCACATCCTCACTGCAATTTGTCCAGGGGATTTGGAAAGAAAAGCTGCCATTGCCAGGCCTCTTGTACAGGGAATATGTCTTGATATGTTTTCACTGTTACTGATGAGACAGGGAGAAAATGCTTAATTAGGGAATTAACTGCCTTCTAGAAGGTTAAGTTTCCTGTGGACATATTCACCAAAAAGAGAAAAAAGTGTTCCAAAGTCTGACAAAAATCTATGTGAATGAAAAGACAAACAGAGTAAAAGATGAGTGTAATTGCTTGATAGACCCAGGACTAGTTCTGCTCTAGGGAAATCCTGCTTTCCCTCCTCTGCTGATCCTCTTTGCTTCTCCTCTCAGGTAGCCTGGGAAAGGGAGGCCCATGCAGGTAATTCTGATTTTGCCCTGTAAGGTCCTGCAGTCCAAAAGTCTTCTCTTTTCCAACACCTGTTCACTGGAGTAACAGAGATTACAAAACTGGGAAATCTGAGTACTTTGGGGGGAAAATGGGAGTTTGAGCATGTGCAGCTGTGAGATATGTTGCAGGTATCTCAGGGTGACATGGAAAGTATTTGTCTGATGCAGTGCTACTTCTCACAAGCAGAGACTGATTTACATCTCAAATCCTGAAGTCAATGAAAAGTTAATTCATAATGCTGGTATTGGAGATGATTAATCCAGTTTGGTATATGAGAGAGGAATAACCATTTCTGGTGAGATGAGCACCAGGACCTGGTACTCCTCTGTGCATTCCTCTGCTTGGGATTCAGTTCTGAAGGTGGTTAGGAATGTTTACCTTTTATGATTGGAAAATAGCACTGTATACAAAGTGTGGCAATTTTTTTCCCTTTATGAGCTAAATTGCTAAATTCCTGCCTAGCACTTTTTGGAGTCTCTAATTCAAAATGTCAGGTAATAAGGTACATTTTACATATTTATGCATGTATGCATGGAACAGGAATTATTTCACATTAATTGAGAGAATGGCAGGGAGTTATACAATGTGGATCACTATTTTTTTTTTGTTTCTGATCTACTTCATCTACCCTTCTCAACTCAAAGAGGCAAATATTAGTGGTTTCCATTTGCAGCAAAGCAGCGACTCTGATGTGTCTCTAATATCTGCCAGCATTTGGCTGGAAAGAGGGAATGATTTCTGACTCTGAAATGCTGCACTCAAAGTCTGCTCCAGGCCTTGTTTTGAGTTTCCATGTGAGAGAGTGATGGCACACAGCTGCCTGCCTGCAGAGGCTCGCTGGCTCTCGGGTAGCCCTGCAGTCTCACCTCCCACGTGTCTCAGGCAATGATTCCATTTTGCTCTTGGCAGTGAAGACCCTGGCTGGTCTCTTGGAGGAGCAGCAGCTCCTGCAGTCCCACCCCACCAGGGTGCTCTCCCCGTGGGCAGGGGGTCCTTGGAGGTGGCTGGTGGCCAGCTCAGCATGGCACGGGGCCACTCTGAGGCTGTGCACATGCAGGACAGCAAAAACCCTGGGCATGGGGCTTCCAAAGCAATCCTCTTTGGAGGGGTGAGAGTGTTCAAAGATGCTCATCAGAAAAGGAGGAATCTCACCATTGGGATTTCCTTGGTGAAAGCCCCATCCCAGCCTCTCAGTCCAGGGTCTCTGAGTGTGCCCATCATGGAACAGTGGAGGCCAGCAAAGAAGATTCACAAGCACATCTGGGCCTCAGATCCTTTTCCTTGTGTGAGCTTTTTTTTCAGGCAGAAAGCCCTTCCTTGCTCCAGAATGACAACCAGGAGGTATTTGCAGGACAGAACCCAGACATCTGCAAGGGTGCCAAGAGATGCTTTGGAGCCTTTGTCACTTCTCTGGTGAGGATAAAAACCAAAACAAATCCCACAGAGATGCTATTTTTGACTCAAAATCTGCAGCAATCACTGGCACCTCCTTTGCTGTATAAAGATACAAGAATAGCTTTTTAACCTGTTTTAGTGTTCATGAGCACCTTTTAAAATGATGGTTATAGCCAAGAATTTACTTACATGTGGCACTGTGTCTACTTCTTTAGCTAACAGATCATCTTCTGTAATCTTTGATGTTGCTAAGCCCCCCAAAGTGGGGTGATGCTCACTTGCATTGGCTGGGCCTGATCTCTCAGAAAGCATTTCTGAAGGCCCTACACTCTGGGGAACATGATTGTTTAGGATCATTGCAGTCCTAGGTGTTATTTACCATCAATGATCAGACTGTTCTCAATCCATATCCATCACCACAGGAGCACTGAGGAGAGCCACAGCTAGGATTTCTCTTTAGTGAAAGCCATTAACAAGGTGTACCTGTTGAATGAGGGCTGCTTTGCCATTGGGAATCCCTCACTTCCGTGGGAATGAAACTTTTATCCCTCCTTCCCCTCAAGGTTACAGCCACAAATCTGTTTGGCATGCCAGAGGAGGGTGAAATCACTGAAATGAGCCATGGAAGGGCTGCGTGGGGGGTGCAATAAGCAGGCTGTTGTGTTGGCAGTGCTGCTAATGCACCCATGGGAAGTGGCTGGTTCTGCTGGAAAAGTGGGGCTGAGGCAAGCCAGAGCATTCATCCCCACACACAGACCAGAGCAGGCTGAAGCTAAAGGTGCTCGAGTGACAGCTGGTCTGTCCTTTTGAGTGAGCCCTCCACACTGGCTGCAAGCTCATTCTCACTCCCAGTTTTCTTGTCCCATAAGTGAAACCAAAACTCAGTGAGACAGATTTATCAGATGGAAGTTCTGCAGCGGTGATCTCTGCTCCAGGCTTGGTGTTCTCTCTGGGCAATACAATAAGGAGTCATTACACACCCCTACCCTTCCAATTAAAGCTCCCCAAGGGCTTGCTAAGCAGGAATTGCAGCAAGGCCATCAGAGACAGACAGCAAACTATGAGCCTCAATCTGCAGGCAAGAAAGACCCAGTTTGTCACAGGAGTTTGATTTAAAACCACTCTGAACACTGACAAATCAGTATTCAAAACACTTGAAGGTCAGTAGGACCAAATTTGCACTTTAGGGATCCTCTGTGCCCTGTAGCCATCACAAACAAAAGTCTAGTCCCAAAGGTGAAGTCAAAGTAAATTTATTACTTGCTGAACCATTTTGAATAATTTTCAGATAAATCGTGATGAGGCACTGTAATTACTGTGTGAGTTTAATTTAGAGTAGGTATTTACCAATCAAATGATATCTGACAGAGGTCATGAAGGGATGGAAGTTATCTTAAAAAAAACCCCTCAGTAGGTGTATCAGTAATATTCCAAAAATCAATGTTGTCGTCAAGCCATATTGACCCTCTTAGAAGCTGCGATTTTTAAATTACATCTCTGAAATAAGATTAAAAGTTTTCATTATGCCTGTAGAGTTTCCTTAAAATAAATAAAAAGCACCAAAGCATTTCTTATTGATCCTGAGTCTCATAATAACAGTCTTTAAATCCGAACAAATCCAAATGAAATAACACAGACCCGACAATCCCAACAATCCTCCCCCATTATCTTGTGCACCAAGGGAAGTCAAAATTTAATACGTATTTTGTAAATGTTTAATTAATGGTGGGGTTTTTCTTGGTGTGCCAGCTGTAGAATCCACCTTTGAACTCTTGAGGCCTCAGCAGAGATGGTCCATAAATGCTATTTTGGCACCTGATACAGCAGCTAATGCCACCCCATCAGCTCAGCCCCAGACACCTCCTGCTCATGAATTGTTGTTCTTCGTTAGAATGCATAGCTAAGAATTTGTTTAAATAAAAGAAGAAGCTCTTGGCAGTGAGAGAAGGATATAGAAGGAAGGTTTCAGATCTGCCAGGAAGAAGGAGCATGGCTTTGCAGGCAGATTGTGAAGTTTCCCAGGAGTCATTCTGACCCCTTCTCTCTGCAAAGGCTGCTTTTCTCCTTAGACACTCCAGCAGTGCTCCCAGCAGTCATCTCTATGTTTTCATTCCTGCAAATATAAATCCTCCCATCCCTTCTCTCCTTTGTCCAATTTTTCACAAATCCCTCTGCCCTCAGAGGCGTGCCTGGACACCCATCTGGTTTCCCTGCAGCTGCTTTAGCAATTTTGTTTTCTTCCTCCTTTGGCTCACATGACTGTAATTCCATGAATTGCTGGAGGACACCATTAGTGTCCTCTGCTTTACAGCAGCATAAAATTGGACAAGAACCTGAATTGTACTGGACACAGCTTAAAAGCCTGTACATTGTCTGTCTTCTTTTCTTGCCTCTGCCCCTCGTGTCTGCTTTGGTGTTTGATGTTTTCAAATGGGCCAGATTTGCACCAGAAAAAGTTTTGTTTTCCTGGAGAGGGCAAATGGTTCAGAAAAGTCAACATTTTCCTGAGAAGACATTCAGCATCTTAAAAATATTGCACAATCAATGGAGACATAAAAAAGCATGCAAAATTTGCAAGGAGCCAGCCATAGCAATTTTAAGAACATCAAAATATGTTTGGTTTGATTCCCAAGAGAAGCCCTAATTTGTGTGAATGGGGATCCTGCAATTTTATTATCTCCTAGTAATTTTCCTGTCTTCCATTTCATACCCTTGAAAAGGTAGGAGGGTATGAGCAAATCAGTTCATTTGCAGTTGTTTTGTTTTGGTTTCATTTAAGTGTCGCTGAAACGCCAGCTGAAATTAGTGTGAAAATGCTGTAGCATTGTAGAGAGAGTTTTGAAGAGGAAAAAATCCTTTCCACATTGCCAACTTTAATAGAGAATTTCCTTTTTTGTTCTGAGATAATCTTTACATTATGCCTCCACAGTTAAATATTTAAGGAGCTAGGCTGCAAAGAATTGATTAAAAAATTTGGCAATTTATGTGTGCCATTAAACTTCATTTTTGCTGTAACACAGCTTGCTAATTTGTTATGATGTCTTTGATTCAGTAGCCACTGCCAGAAGTGCTAGAGGAAAAGGTAAACTTTAGGCTTGTTGACTTGATTACTGAGTTGATTTATTCCTGCTTTTGACCAGTTTACACCAATAGCTATAGCAGGAGCTGTAACTGCTCTGCAGTCAATACTTCAGCTTCCCCTGTACCAGGAAAAACTTCAGGCCAGGCATTTTTGTGAGCAAAGCTCTCTGAACAAATGCTGCAGCACTTTAACAATTCCCTCAATTTTATTTTTTTAAATTAAGTCAGTGCTTGTGAGCTACTTTACAGAAACAAATGCACACATTAGGTCCCTATCAATAATTTATTCTCCTTATTAGAAACCACCAGGGCCTTAGAGAGAATTGTAAATGTGAGGGTTTAAAATCATCCATTGCCTCAGAGAGGCCATGGGGAGGGCACACATACTGTGAACAAGGCTTGGAGGAAAAGGACCTTTTTTATAAACACGGAGTTAGGTGTATACAGTGGGAAATTGCCTCTTTGCCTAAATTAAAAATAGATTTGTTTCCAGTTTTTTGGAGTTCACATATGTAAGAGTAATTGAGTCTGGAAGAGAGAATTTCAAAACTCAGTATTTATGAATTTTAAATATGCATCTAGAAGTGCTCCTAATAGGTGTGGTGGGATTTTTTCTCCATCAAAAAAAGTTACAAATTACTGCATGGTTGCATTTATAAGTGTTTCACAGAAGGTTAATTGTTCATGGGTGTTTTTATGTCCCAGGTGCTACAAGAAACCTGGCCAAATGAAAACCCAGGGAGGGGCAAAAAGAACCAAACCCCTCTGGATCCAAGGATAGGTCAGTGAATGACTATGGGCTCACTGTGTCTTGCAGAACCACAAAGGAAAAACTGCATTATTTTGGGTTTTGTCCAGGATGTTTTTAGTGCCTATGTAAGACTGTAATTCTGTAATTTAATACCTGTTTTTTTGCTATGCTTTATAAGTATGTTCAGCCCATTATACATCTATTTATTTCATTATTTAGTAGTAATAACTGCATGAACACTGGAAAAGTGGAGATTGATAAATGTGCTGGGTTGGTGAGTGGGGGAAACTGTTGACTGGGTCTGAGAGTAAGAGCTTGGTGCATTCAGTGGCTGGCAGAAGGCAAAGCCTGAAAGCATTTCAGACACACCTTAAAAGCTGAACATGGTGCTCTATTTCCAGCCTCAGAAGGGAGGCAGGGGTTTTTCACTATTGAATCTCAGTGAATAAGGTGGAAGCAAACAGGCAATTAAGAAAAGCAGAGAGTGTGAGAGCAGGGTGCTGAGCAGGCTGTGCTGGTGGCAAGGAAGGCTTTGGAGGAATCACCCTGCTCCCTGGAAGTGCAGGCTCCTGCCAGCAGCCTTAGCCAGGGCTAAGTTTGAGAGAATCAGTCAGAACAGTCAGCACAGAAGAGCTGAAGGACTTGGTGTTGCCATCCTTACTAACCTGAAAAAGCAGCCTGGAAAAGAACCCAGATTTTTGACCTCTTCTTCTAACAGGAGTGAGAGAGGAGTAAAGATGGCTGAGAAATATCATAGAACACCTAGAAAACAGTGGCTAGGTCACCCCTCAGAATCCTGACTATCATTATCTTCCAGATGCCAAAAAATAAGTGTCTCTCTCTCTCCTGCTCCTTCCAGGTTTGTACCCTTCATGGTTACAGAAAAAGGCTGGGAAACAATACTTAAATAAATCCTAGAAATCAGAAACTACATGGCAGACATAATCACTGTTGTATTTCCTTAGATAGTTTTTTGGGGGTTTGGATGTGCAGCTCATAGGTTTTTATGTGTGCTTGGAATTAGCAATATGCCATTAGACACAGTATAAGTGCAACCCACAGAGAGCTCCTCAGAGTTTTCTTCTGCACAAAACCTTGGTGAGAGAACACACTGTAAAAACACAATTTGTTTTCAAAAAGAATTTTTAGTGGAGAATGCTGATTTTTTTAATCTGAAGTCAAGGTACAGTTTTCCCTCACAAAGACTTTTTAAAAGCTGCAAACATCCTTCATAAAACTCAATAAACCCATACTGTGTTCTAGCATATTTATGTTTAAAAGAAAAATCCCAGGTCTTCTCATGCTGACCTTGGGGACATATGCCAAATTCTCTAGGGGATCTAGAAACTTCTGTTCTGATTGGCTTTTAAAATGGGGTTTTGTAGTGCTGGAGTCTGGATAACAGGTTCAAGCCAGAGCTGACTTAGAGATGAATCCTGTGCATTATATAACCAATACCACCTATGCTAGTTACTTAAATAGATAAACCTTGTTAGATAAACCTTATAAATAGACAAACTTTAACAGATGAACCTTGTTTACAGACTCACCAAACCACTTATGCTGGGATCTCCCAATTCCTGGGGAAATTCTCCAAATTCATCACTGCAGCAGGGGCTGCCCAGCAACTTGCAGATCTGGGTGATGGTAACACATTGGAGCAATGGGTGATGTAACTTTCTCAATCCCTGCTCTCTTTCTCATATAATAATGATTTATGGTATCTTGCTTCATTTGTGTGTTGCTGGAACTGAGTGCATGGCAAGCTTAATGTTTTATTAAATGTATAATTTTATTTCTGTGTTGCCTTGATATTAATAGTAAAAAAAGAGCATTCTTTCCATTGGAGTCTGTGTTCTTCCTGTTGCACCCACCAGCTGGCAAAACAGGTGTGTGTTATTGAAGGGTTTTGCTTAAATTCAGTGTCTTGTTCACCTCTTTTAGGCAGACCAGAGCTGAAGAAGCTATGCAGGGACATTTAATACCATGCAGAGAGAGTGATAAATCTCTCTGAGGAAAAAGGAGATCAAGCTAAGAAAAGCTGGGAGGACAAGGAGCAGCACCCACTGCCCAAACATTGCTGTAAAATCTTGCTGATGCCTTTTTTTTGTGTTCACAGCCTGGCTGGACCATCTCTCCAATCCCTCTAACCTATGACACTGCTGCAGCCCCTCTGCACAGCCAGGGCTGTGTTTCAATTCCTGTTCCCTCAAAGAGCTGCCAGTGTTGCTGTGACAATTATTCTGTAGCTTATTGAAAAGGGGAGAGTCCCAGTTAATTCAAGGAAAATGAATATATGAAATATTTACATCTGACTTTTCTTTTGTTATTGCTAATCTTATTTTTTTGTTTTGTTTTGTTTTTCCTTATAAGCAGCAAACAAAATGCTCTGTTTGGGAAAGAACAGATTGGATTTCTATGTCAGGGCTTCTTTATATAATTAGTTCATAGTCATAGGGAAAAATATTTATAAATCCAACCTTCACAAAAGAACAACACAGAGGATCAGCTGAAGCCAAACACATAGGAGGTTTTGCATTATGTAATCGTAAAATGCTCCTACTGAAATGTTTTATTGATTGCTCAGGAATGAAGGAACAAGACCAAATCTATGTGGACAGGTGGATATAATTGATTCCTTTCATTGTGGAGTGTTAACACAGAAAAATATTAGGTTATCTGCAAGGAGCAGTCTGAATGCTCACAGTGGTATTCAGTAAAAGCTTTGTGTGGTACCAGCACTTCAAGGTGGCTGTTTCATATTTCCAGTCTTGCCTGTCAACAGCCCTGCATAATCCTCAGTGGGTGGATCAATAAGAGCCAAAGGTGCTGTGTTACAGTGTGATAATTCCTCAGAAAAGCCAGGGTGTGTCTAGGCTTCTTTGGTAGCACTGATGCCAGTGGGCAAGCTAAGAGCAGTAATTACCCCTCCCTCAAGCAATGATTATTTAAAAATTCTCGTGGATTGGCAATATGCAAAGCAGGGAACTCCTGGAGGTGGGAGGCTGAGGAGCAGGTACCTGGCACAGTCCCTTTGGCTCCAACGTGCCCCATCACAGCCAGGGAGACTTCTGGCATGCATTGTCACAATTCCCTGTGATGGGGGAAGAAACCTCCCTCCACACTGACTTTGGATGAGCAGCACATCTCAGGACCACGTGCTGCTGCAAGGACTGTCACCAAGCATGTAATGCAGCCAAGGGCTGGGAGCTGCATCCTCTGGGCTCTTGGTCTTCAGAGCTGGCATGGCACTGCATGATGGAGTGTTGGGAAGGATGAAAGCTTGACAAGAAAGTCTCACAGATGTGTGTGCTTGGCAGAAAGATTTTTGAATGTAGAGTCTGAAGAAGGAATAGAAATGGAAGCAAGTTTTGATATAGAAGAAAAGAATTGCTGAGCCAGTCTTACTGGATAACCAAGGAGGCAAAGGGTCTGTTAGTTAGAAGGGGGTTTTATGACTTAGAGCAAAGGATAAACCCACCTCAAACAAGATGTTTTTACCAAGCAGAAAGAGAGCACAGGCAAACAAGTCAGCAAATGTTGCAAGCAGAAAAAAGGTCTCAGAATTTTCCACTGCAAGAAAACTGAAAAACAGCTTCTAGCTTAAACTGTAGTGTACTAACTTTTAGTGATTGGAGAATAGTAACATGAATATGGTAATTATAGTAGTTATGATAGGCTATAGATAAAAGTTAAGGTATAGATTGGTTCTTCTGTGTTAAGATGCTCAACAAAGAAAAGTATATAATGCATTGCAACCTAAACTAAGGGTCTCCAGGCCTGCCTGCAGCTGGAGCTGACAGCTGTAGGCACAGGCTCTGTCACCCACCACCCTGGGCTGCTGTAATGTCTTGGATGGAATAAAGTGCATTTTGGAGAGCCCCTGGAGTCCCACATCCCTCATTTTGGCTCTTTCAGGGGAGGAAGTGAGTTCATGCTTGGCCTCCCTTGCACAAGAGCTCTTGTGGGCCAGCAAACACGGCTGCCAGTGATTTGTCACCTGCTGGTTGGTTTCCAACCCCAGAAAGGTGCCCCTGAACCATCCGTGTCTGAACTCGTGCCCCTGTGACCATGAAGATCAGCAAACCAACCCTGAGATTAATTTTGAGCCTTCTCCTCTGAAAATCCTTATTCCATACACTTCTGCCAGTGTCCTGGATAACCCTCCCCTGCAGTCAGGCACAGTGAGATGGGGTGGATGATGCTTTGTGCCTCTTGCAGAGGTAAAATTTTCACTTGCATTGATCCACCCATTGATTTTTTAGGCTTGCCTCAGTCATGTGACAAACCCCTCTCTGAGGAATCACGAAATCCTCAGGTTCCCTTAGGAGCTGCAGTGTGTTGTAGTGTAAAGCACAGAGTTTGCTGCTGAATGATAGATATTGTGAAATAAAGACTACTCAGATTTGAATGTGCCTGCTTATTGATATGAGACTTTATTTTTAAGAATTTCAGGTTCCTCCGTGCACCATAAAAAAATAATGAAATTAACAGCAAATCCAGGGCCAGCATTTTTCAGACTGGGATTCCAAACAAGAGCAGAGCAAGAGGATCCAACTTCAGACAGTCAGCAGGGAAAGGGCAGCAAAATCCTTGTGCCAAAATATCACAACACTGTCCAGGGAAGCCTGGGGAAAAATTACACAATCTGGACAGAGTTGAGCTGTGCTGTCTGAAAGGAGACAGTTTGAGGAAAAATCCATTCCTGTACTTTCCAAAATACAGGATGGAGTGATTCTGGCACCTTGCTCCCAGCCAGGGCGAGGCAGCACCAGAGGATCTGGCCCCCAGCCAGCCCTGGTGCAGGGAGAGGGAGGATTCCAGCTTCCTGGCTGTGAAACTTCTCCCTCCTCCAACAAGAGCATGAATCCCTCCTGGCACACTGCTTCCCCATCCTTCAGGGTGAGATCCTTTAATCCTAAATCAGCTGGCAGGGAGGATGAGGAGCTGGGCATTCTGCAACAGCTGGGAAAGATTTCATCCCTGATGAGATTTCAGGTTTATATTAATTATTAATATTTATATTAATATCTTGTTGACACTGCACATTCTTTATCTGTTTTTTGCTACCCTTTTTTTGCCAGCTGTTTAGTTTAATTAAAGCTCCCCAGCATGGGTTTCCCCCTGAAAGTATTCAGTGATGCCTTCAGGTCTTTGGCCAGCCAAGGATTAATTTCTCTAAATGAAGCAGGGTGCCTGCCTGTTCTTTTGCCTCAGGGAATGTGGAGTTTCTGTGCTCCCCCTGTCCCATCATTCACTCCCTATCCCTCTGAGGACAGACTTGGCAACATAAAACCTTCATCTGTTCCTTGGTGCCCAAGGGCTGCACCCAGAGGTGCCAAGGGAGAAGCCAGAAGGTTTCCAGCAGAGAGAAGACATTTTAATATGCAAATCTCTTCCTAAAAAGCTGTGATGTGGCCAAACACCCAAGGGATAATCTGGTTTGTCTCGCAATTTTTTTAGAAAGCCAACACACAAAGGAAAAACCTTGCTCTGGATGTATACATCTACTTACAGATTTAATGCCAGCAAAGCTGGTGAGCAAGTGAGCACCCACCCCGAAGGTCAGAGCCAGACTGTTCACTCCTCCCTGCCTTCTGTTCCTGAAGTTCTCCTTATTCCCATATTTATAAGTTCCACTGGAAAAGAACAGAGCTGTCTCCTTCTGTGATTAAAATGCCATAAAAAGCCTTTGGTTCCTCAGAACCTAATGACCAATATGCTGGGATTGACTCTCTCCTGGACAGTACATTAAAGAGAGAGCACAGTGTGCACCAGCAGGACACACAGGGAAAAGGAAGGGCGACTATTTGGAGTTCAGCAAAACTGAGGGAGAAGGAAAAAGAAATGAATGGAGGAGCCAGTCAAGATCTGAGGATCTGTTGGGGACACCTGGCCTCTAAAGAGCAAACTGAACCAGAGCCTCAGAGGCACTTGAGTGGAGGGTCTTGAATTTAATCTTTGATGAGGGCTGGACCTGCTATGCCAGAGGAGCCTACCCTCTCTAGGCCCAAATCACAGATGGGAGGGTGTCGTGGTTTAAAAGACAAATGTCTCCGAAGGAAGGAGGGAACCTTCCTGGCATGGAAATTCCCCTTCCTCCAAATCGTTATAACTTTGAAAATTATGTGGCTTCCAAGCAAAAATGTAGGAAAAAGGAATAACAGTTCTTTACCATAAATATATATATATATATATATATATATATATATATATATATATATAACAGAAGAGAAACAACAGCACCACAATAACAGATGCTTCCTGTGAAAAACGCCGATCACTTGTTTTTAAAATTTTAAAAGTTTAATAGTAATAAAATGGTTATTAAAATAGTAATATCATTAGAGTAATAAAAATTTGGACAATTAGGATTAGGACAATATGAGACAATAAAAACAAAGAGTTACAGACAGTCCGGGTACCTCTTTCTGGGCAAAATAAGCCCGAAAATGACCCACGTTAACAGAGGATTAACCCTTAAAAGCAACAGCCTGTTGCATATTCATACACCTCATCCATGATGCATCAATTCCATTCAAACACAGGATTCTGTCTGGGCAGTGTCAGCTTCTTCCTCTGAATCCTGATGGTGTTATCAGGGCTGAGCGATGCTGGAAGTTCGTTTCTCCTGATAATGGGGCAATAAATTCTCTTTGTCTGAAAGATTCAGGTGTCCTGGGGGTGCTGTCTCAGTGGGACTCCTTTCTTTAAAAAGTATCTTACATAGCATAGTTTCTATTTTAACATTATGTTATAACCTAAAACCATATTTAGCACACTACTCAAGAAAATTAATACAACATAACTTTCTAACACAACACATACAATATTCATTTTAATATTTGCAAGAAGCCAATCATAAAACACACAATTTTCACATTTCCCAAACACTAAGCACTGTTTCCCCTTTGGTGCAGCTGTGACCACACGAGGCAGGGAGCGTGTGGTTCGTGGGAGGGGAGGGACGTTGGTGGCCTTGGACCAGATGAAGGTGGGAAATTGCCCTGGAACACAGGCAGGAGGCCTCAGTGTCTCTCAGTGGCCAAAGTCTCAGTCAATGGGGGTGGTTGGGACCTCTCTCTGTCTTGCAAGCAGCAGTCATGGGCAAGAAAGCCCAGGAGAAGACTCCAAGACAATTGTCCCTGCTCCCAGCATGGACAGACTGCACGCCCACAGCGAAAAACTGCCACTCACTTCCCCTCCCCTTCCACAAATCATTCTGGTGGTGTGCCAGAGCCATCAGCTACTCTTTTGTTAACTCAGTTACCTTGCCATCCATCCCTGAGGCATCACCTGCTCCTCCCAGGTCTTTTGAGGTGACAAATGGGAAAAAATTCACTGAGCAACCTAGCCCACAACAGGGGGAGCAGCTGTTGAACTGCAGACAGGAAACAGAGCAGTGTTGCTGGGTCACAAGCAGTGCCACTTCTGGGAAACAGCCAGTGGGGATCATCTTCAACACTCCACACAGGCCTTGGCTCCTGCCCCAAGGATTTAAAGCAACAGGTCTTAAATAAAGGAGATGATTAAGGAATGAATGAATAAATGAATGAATGAATGAATGAATGAGTGAATGAAGGAATGAATGAATGAATGAGTCATAGATGGATAATGAGATGATTGGCTCTGGCAATTAAAAGATAACTATAGTGCAAATATTAATAAAAGCTTTAGTGATGTATAGTTATGTTACTGGAGTTTAGATGTCCTCTGTTCTCCCCACAGTTCCCTTTTCCCCCCTGTGTTGTGACCATCAGACAGCTGGGCTGTCTAGCACAGGTAGAAGAAAGCTGCACATGCGTCCCTTGCAGGGGGAAGCTGGGAATGGAAAAGCTCAGGGGCTGCTTAGGGGGTGAGGCATGGCTACTCCTGACCTCCAGTCAAGTTACAGGAAAGCAATCTCCACCAATAAATGGCAAGGAAGAGCTGACTGACAGACTTTGGGAGGGGCCAGGGTTGGCTAATGCAACCCCCAGGGGTATAAGAGACTGAGCATCCACCGTGAAGATGAGCCAGCCATGTGGGGAGGAACCATGAGGGCATTTCCCAGCTGCTATTTTCCCTTATTTAGTCCTTTTGTTGTATTTTTATTAAGGTTTAATAGACCTTTTAAAATTTTTAAAGTGAGCAGTCATTTCTTAGAAATGAATGAATAAATGAAACTCAGGTTCCATCCCTGGCTAGAAGGTGCATCGAGGGGTTGATGAGCTGTTGTTTGAAATGCTGTGATTGGGATCTAATTGAGAGCTGGGGAGAAGAAGTGTTTTTGGCCACAGGAAGAAGTCTGATTTTTAAATGGCAATCACTCTGCTTGTGCCCATGCCAGGCCCTGGATTTGCTGTAATGGAGCTGTAATATGGAAGGTCTAATCCACTCCACATGTGCATTCAGAACTTCTCAGTTCTGAGGCTTCTCCTTGTGAGCTCTAGCTCATCTCCACAACACCAGAGATGGGACCAGCTTCATCACAAACTAATAGTGGAAAGGGGGTTGTCCTAATGAGATACTGGGCCCAAATCTTCAGAGATGCTTCAGATGACCTGGCCATTGCACTGTGCCGGGGCAAACCCATTTTACTGCTTTGTTTGCATATGTGCAAGGCAAGGATGTTCTGGCTGTGGTGAGCTCCTGGTGCCTCACTCCACTGCTTGGACTCTTGTTTTTAAGGATCTTAGCATCCATGTAGGGTTACACCAAAAAAGTTCTGTGGCAGCAGCTCTCTGGCCACAGTGAGAAACAACTTTCCCAGGCATTGTCCTGGGGAAAAGGCAGTGAGAAGATCAGAGAAAAGAATGAGAAACAATTCTTAGCTTGCTGCACCTGTTGCTGTGAACACGTGGAATGTGTTATGGAGATTTGTTTACCCAAGGGTGGTTTCTTAATTAACCAATGGTGATGGTGTTTGGACTGGAGGACCATTCAAGTCCAGCTGTATCATAACTGTCTGTAAAAGCAATGGGTTTCTTATCAATAATATAATAAATAGATTGACCAGCCTTCTGTGAATCATGGAGTCAATGCTAATTATTACACAGCTGGGGGCCCAACGTTGTGGTAACAGGTTCATGAGAGCAAGGGTTTGCTGAAAACTGTCTCTGCTGCCAGCTGTAGCATTTTGCTCTTCTGTCCACACAGTGCAAACTCATGGACAGTCCCATACGTGCCTTTTCCCAAAGCTGTGACATCGCTGTCCCCAAGCCATTCTGTAGGACTTTGTTGGGGGCTGACATTCAAAGTCTTTTGGTTATGCCTATGAAACTCAAGGGTGTTTTGCCCAGCCCACAGGCACCTGCTGGCTGGGGCAATCTGTGTACAAGCTTTGCTCACTCTTAGATTTCTTTTTTGGCTTAATTTAAACTGATGGCTCAAGTAATGGCTGTTTTCAGGAAGCCTTGAAAAGCTCTGTGGGCAATGACAGCACAAGGGGGAGAGAGCCCAAAAGAAAGGTCTGTAGTACAGAAAACCTGAAAGCAAAAAGTGGCACAGCTCTAACTCTTTATAATGAATAAAAAAGTGAATTAAAACACATTTAAGCCTAGCAAGAGCAGTTTCAAAATTAATGACCTATTTTGCCATAAAATGAGGAGCATGAAGCAATATTTTGCAAAAACTGAAGAGCTGTGTAGGCATCTGCTTACTGGGTATGTGGCAGTCTTTTTTGAAAATAGAAGGCAAATTCCTCTAATACCTTCTTACATGAGAGAGCTTTCTGCCTGTTTTTATTTGTTGCTGCTGTTGGACTGCCATTATTTTAAGGCATCCTGCAGTGCAGGAGAAAAAAGGCTCAGATTTGTCAAGGTGGTGATGGCAAAGCCTGAAGTGGCCATGCTGCAGCCTATTTGTGCTCCTTAATGCTTCAGAGGTTTCCACATGAAATGAATCATGCCAGAATAATAATGCCACATCTTGCAATTCATTCTCATCAGCTTTAATGAAGATAAAGAGGCTCACTTTTTGAATCCATTTGTGCTTAACAAATTAAACATGCTGCTGAATGGTGCATGTGTACAGAATATTTGTCCATATAATGTTCATTTAGGTGGCAAAGTTAACTAAGCTTGTTCCCTATATTTTTTATGTTTGAAATTCACCCTGTGAATTTTCTGCCTTAGGAAGGCCTCACAGCTATACAGTTGGTTCTGATCTTGTTCCCTGCTTATCTGAAACTATTGTTAATCATTTTACTCCTATTTTTGATGTTGCATCACCACTTTGCTTTGAGAAAGTATTTTTGGAGTCCAGCAGGCAGAAGAAGTGAGTGAGAGGGAACAGAGGATAGGTGAAAGCCTCACTGGAAAGTCTCCTTTATTTGCCACAGCATCAAAATCCACCACCAGCTGTATCATCATCAGTCTGTTCAAAATGCTTCAAGGTTTGTTTTGGCCGTGGACTCGCAGCAGTTGATAAAAAAAGCCCTGACTAGGCTGCCAGAGATAAGCTCCTTCCAACAAGAGGCACAAGAGGAGAAAGGACAGGCAGGTGAGCAGCAGGACCACAACTGTCCCACAAATTGACTCCAAATATCCAAACATATTCAAGGGTGCTGAATTACAGCAATTTACACTTATCTGTAGGGGAGACCCTCAAACGCCATCCATTAGCAGCACAGACAACATCTGTGTAGGGGGATAGACTATGAGAAAATAAAGATAGTGTAGGAAGTAACCTCACCCCTAAGGAGCTGCAGCTGGGGCAGTTATCCAAGATCAGGAGCAGGCCCGACTTTAACAGGCACAGCTGTAAGCAGTGAGAAGAAGAGTGCTATAAAAGAGTGGTTGGTTGGTTGAGAAAGGAGCTGGAGTCAGTTGGCTTCTGTGTGAGGAAGGAAGAGTCAGTGCTCTGAGGAGCTGCCCACGAGAAACACCAAGAAGGTGTGAAACTCTTGTGATAAGGAGACAGCAGCATGGAACCCCTGCCCTCAGATGACAACACATCTGCCATGAGGATACAGAGGAGGGCACTCTGGCACCACAGGGTGAATTCAAAAATAAAATTATCACCCTGTTGAACAAGGACAGATTTGTGTGGCCACAAGGAATCTTTAGCTTGCTCTTTTATTTTTTTTTCTCAATTACTCCATAACAATAGTGAGTATCTTATTTCACTCACAGATGTATTTTTATTCCCACTGTGAGGGCCCAAATTCATGAATCCCAGCAGCCTTTTGTGTCCTTGTGCTGCTTTGTGTTGTCATTACAATACCACTGCTAATTTACTATTTTAAATCCCAAAGCTGTATGTTTTTTATTGAAAAAAAACCATCATAACTTTGTCTGGGAGGAGGCACAAGTCAGAGTCATCTAAGAAAAATATGTTAATCCCTTCTTCCTCCAGAGATAAATCCACAGCAATTGCACTGCATTGCCACCTGCACTTCTCCCTCTGTTTTGATGCAGACTTTACAGGAATGCTGTCAACAATAACTCAATTGGAAGAGTTATTTGCTGCCACATCCTCAGCTCTCCTGACAGCAATTTGCCAGTGTGGACCCTGAAAGGCATCTCTAAAATCAGCTTTAACACATTCATAGTGGCATCTCCTGGAAGCTCTGGGACAGCTCAGGACAACTTTTCTAGGATGAGCTACAGACACTATCAACTCAGGGGAGGTGTCTCTATGAAGAGCAACCATGGAACAGGAGTATTTGATGAGAGTTTTCACTTTAAAAAAAAATCAACCTTAAAATAGTATCAAATGTAGCTGTTGTAAATTTTAGAGAGGGAAGTTAGGAAAAAGAAAGACATTCCCTACAGGTAGCCAAACAGTGTATCTTGTGAAGAAGAAGAGTGTTTAAAATAAAAACCATTTCTGTATTTTGTGTAATACAGAGCAGGTGTTTGCACTGTGATTGGGCTAAAGAAAAAAAGGGAAATTAAATTAGATTTGCAGGTGGGTGCAGCAGATTTTTTGGGGGGGGGTGGGGGGGGCAAGAGCTGCTATTCAAGGTCAGTGATAAACAACTCCTGTCTGGAAGATAACAGAGAACATGCAGGACTGGAGATAAAATTCAGTTTTGGACAGGATGTGACACATCAGGGCCAGTGGGTATTATGAAATGATGGTAAGAACGAGGACTGTGTTCATCCATCATCCCTGGGGAGAAAAAGATTGGAGAAAAAAAGATGCCAAGATGTCTCTTTGTACTGTAAGAGGCTCCATTTTAGACCCTCTGCCATCCACAGGGTGGTCTTTGTTTTGGCAGAAGAGGACCATCATGGAAAAAATTCCTACTTGATTAATCTGCCCAGAGAGTCAGTTGTTCATGTACTGAATATGTGAGAGCTTGAAGGGGCAAGGAGTTCTTCAGGATGAGAGGAAAATTTGTCACTGAAAGGTGAGCATTGCCCTGAAGATGGTGTAAGGACACGAGACATTAGCAGAGGAAAAGGAGAAAGCTGAAATACACGTGGAAACAAATGTTTTGGAAGGATTGGGAAGATCAGGAAGAGAAGACAAAGTGAAAAATGCAATTGTGGGGGAGATGATGAGGCATACATGGTTGTCAGAGAATGGAAAACTCCAGTGGGTGGGTGAGATGCTCATGACAGAAAAGTAAAAACAGCCAAAACAAGTGATGAGGAGGGAGCTCAGATCTTCCAAGAGCACCAGGCTATTCACTGGAGGACTGAGGTGCTCTGAACAAAGGACACGGTCAGAAAGGTGTTGGAAAGGGCCAGAAAGGAGGTAGAGATGAAGTCAAAGGCCAAAGAAAAATGGCACAAAGTATGGTGCTGGTGGAAACCAAAGGGGGGTGTGTTTCATGTGGGGGGAACTGCCAGCAAAGCAAGGAGTGGCAAATTTCAACATTCCAGTGTTCAACTCAGTTGGGGGAAAGGGCAATGCCACAAGTCTTGGGTTTAATTTCTTCTGGTCCTCTGTTTTCCCAGGCAGCCATGGCAGGTGATCCAGGAGGTTTGACATTACTGCACTCTTTGTGGCCATTGCAATGGAAAACTGCTGGAGTTTTCAAGAAGCTGTCCTGCCATCCTCCTGCAATGAGGCATTTTTAAAAGTGTTGATTTTTCTGTCTGATAATTTTATCCAGCCTTAATTAAAAGCAACCACAGAGAGCAAGAGACTCAGAGAGAAGATGAGAGGGAGGAAAAATAAAATTATTTGGCTTCACATTCCAGGGACCCAAGCACAATTTGGCAACTAACTGAGGCTCATGAGAGATTTTAATTTTTTTTTTTTCTTTCTAAATTATATGTACTGAGTTTATAATTACAGAGATCCAGATCCTTGGCATTGTCATATCCAGCAAGTCTCATTACTTATCTTGCAGCAAGTACATGGCTGTTAATGCTAATTCCATAATGACAGTGGAGCAGTGAAGTCAAATTTAATAGTTCCTCAGTTAATCATTAAAATTAGCCCATCTCTGTGGATACTGGATCTTCTAATATTTCCATGCAATGCCATTGTGGGTAATAAATGAGATGGCAGAGGGGCTTTTTAATGTGTTATCATCCCATGGAGGCCAATAAGGCTACCTCAGTCCTGGCTCAGAAATGTTGGAGTGGGCTGTGCAAGCCAATTCCTTTCTGCAGTAGTTCTCTGGGAAAGATCTGTTCTGACACATCCACGAGATATTGAAAGGTCAGAGATGGAGAAGCAAATACAAGACAGCCAGAGCACATGGCACGTGTCTCAGTTTAGAGACAAATTCAGGAGAAAACCTCTCTGGAATTAGTGTTTTCTCTAAAGAGAAGGGATTCAGTAATCTCCTTTTTCTGCCAGTGAAAGAAATGAATACCAGTGGGTGAAAGTGAAAAAAACCCAGCTGTTTATTAACAAACAAGGTGCCTGCACAGCACAGGAAAAAAGACTGAATAAATGCTAGATATTGAACTTCCAGAACCTTACCCCTGCTGCCCCCACTCACAGCAGAACAAAAAACTAAAAATGCCCAAAGACAAACTCACTGGGTGCTGATGGTGGGGAAGGCAAAGCAGTGCCCTTCCCTTTGTCTCAGGGAGGGAAGAGGAGCTCATGCAGCAGCTCAGGCAAAACAGATGGGAACCTGTTGAGTTTCTGATGTTGGTCTCCTGCTCACACCAGGTGGAGCTGGTGGATTTTGGTGTCCTTTCTCTTGTTGGTGCAGCTTTCCCCAAGGTCTCGGGCTGGCTGGAGGGTATATTGGATTGTACACTTTTTGTCTCTGAAGGATCTGTATCAGTTCAGGCCATCCAAGTGGTTTGTGTTGTTGAAGCTGATGTCCTTTCCTTTTAACATTTAAACTTGCCAGCTCTCAATGCCCAGGAGATATTGTTTAAATGATGGAGCTTTGGGGAGGAAGGGGGAAATCAGTTAGATGGGAAACCCAGTAAAAACTTATTTACTCTGCTTTTTCCTCACTCCAGGGCAGTTGTATGTCTGTCTGGAGAAATATGATGAGTGTGTGTTTTAAGCTCTAAAGGAAATAAGGCCCAATTGATTGGAATATAAATTCACTTGATTAAGGGCTGATTTAAAAAGCAGATTAAAAGTTAAACAAATCCCTTTTTGAGAGCTGATCCACTGCTTACAGATTCCCTTCCAGTATTTAAAAATGCATTTAAGTGCCAGTCAAGCATCCACAGAGACCAGTAAACATACTTTGGTTTTGTCACCACATTTTTGGCTGAGACAGCATTGGGTGCATTGCATATTCCCCAAAATAACAACACTCTGCACATCCCCCAAAATAAGGAGAGCGAGAAGGATGGGAAGAGTGTTAAAGGACTAGGAAAATGAGAATCTCTTTGGTCTGTGGGTGTTGGAAGAGGGTGTGAAGTTATTGATAGCAATCAGGAAACATTGGCCATGTTTGATGCTCCACTTGTGGCTCAAGACCTGAAATGGAAAGACTGATTGGTTTTGGAGCACGTTGCAATCAATATGGCATATTTGATGAATATTGCAGCTAATTAGCTGTGACTTGGTTGTTTAGTGTTTCAAATGAGGAAAACGATCATGTCAATGCTCTAATTTCATAGGAAGAGAATTATTGCCTTATTTTCTGGTATTTGTTTTGGTTTGTGCATATGCATCTTTATTTCCGTGTTCGCGTGTGCTCTTTGCTTTAGTGGATATGTGTTTTTGCAAGCTCAGGAGGCATAATTTAAAAAACTTTATTGTGTAAATTAATTTCACACATAAACACTGGCACAGCACACTGGAGTGGAGGCCTTGTAAGCTCAGTAAATGCCTGCACGCTCTCTCCAGGTTGAAAATGTTTCCCTTGCAGAAACACCAAAGCACACAAATGTGTTTTATTGCCCCGAGGCAAGGAGACAAATCATCCAGCACAGCAAAAGCACATCCAGCCCAGAGCAGGGAGGATGCAGTGGAGCACACAGCTCCTGGCTGCAGGGATGGGCAGTGCTATCACACCCATGGCACTGCTGCTGTGCTTCCTGAGGTATATTTCCAGCTTTCCTTGCAAATAGCTAAAGGTCTCCCTAGATCCCCACTAATCAAACACAAATGAGTGCTCTCTGCAGCATGGCCATATTTATTGCTAAAGTTTGTTTGTGCCACCAGCCTTCCCTTATTTTCTTCCTCATGGCATGTTTCTCTGCTGGTGTTGTGTGGGCAGTTTTTCTTCTTCCTGGACCACGTGCCACAAGGGAAGGTCCAGTCTTGATAGATATTGGACTAAAAACTTCTTAGAAATCAGCTGCAGAACATGTTTTTGTTTCTCTCTGCAAATCTAATGTCACGCCAAGGGGAGAAACAGACTCCAAATGCACCATGGTTTCTCCTGTATAATGTCAATTTGATATCGATGTTTTCTCTCTATCACAAGTTTTGTCAGCCTTCCACTCAAGGCTACAGGGGCCTACAGCCTTTATTTTTTTTTTTTTTCTGAAATTAAATTCTACTATTTCCTCTTTTACAGTTTGTGCTAGGCTGGACTGGAAACAGCAACAAAATAACATTTAGAAGTGCTTTTTTGTTAACATAGTTTTTAAAACTTGAGTTTCTGTTTTTAGCTCGTGATAGAAATCAACTTCCCCACAGAGTCCTGTTTGTTCTCATGTCATAATATTGTTCTGGTGTAAAGTTTCTCAATAAAATCTAGTGTACATTATTACATATTCTATGTTACACATGGGGATTGCATATGTAGCTGTCCTGGGAGTTGTCTTTGGGAAGTGATAGGTCCTACATGAGACATTTTATATAAAATTTTGTTCAATTTTATTAAGTGGATATCCTGCCAAAAAAGAAATCTACAATGACATAATATATGTGCAATAGATGCATACAAGATATAAATACAATCTGTAGTAAAACTTATCTAAATACTGTATCACATACCATATAAAATAAATATATAATGTGGTGTCTTTACAGTAAATACTATGTGTAGTGTAAGATTCATTATAGTTCATGATGATAAAATCTACTATGTTTCATTATGTAATGTATCTTGCTAATAACATTTACTAGACAAACAACACAGTATGATATAATTCCTATATGGTATGATATATATAATATATGCCATATATTATATATATGGTATATATTATATCAATATATTATTATATATTATATAATATATTATATTTGATATAATATATGATATAATATATAATAATATATTGATATAATATAATGTAATGTATTGTAATGTAATGTATTTATATCTATAATAATATATAATATATTATATACTATATGATAATATCTCAGTACTACTCCTATAAAGGAGTAGAATGCAGTGAAATAGCATAGGGATTATGTACTACATAATACAGAGTGTTCTGTTGTGTGCAGTTATATCCCAGGTTACATTTATCTTCCATAAAATACCACTGTTGTGCTAGTGTATGTGTAGCTACATATGCATGGAATATTAAATATTATATAGCTTATATGTTATCTATCATATGTGGTCAAAAGTATTTGTAGTAGTCTGCTGGTGTGTATTTTAGACATCTCCATGTTAGATGATATCTGGGTGGTTTAGTTTATGTAACACCAAGTACTTTGTATGCAAATATTGACTTTATGTTACAGCTTTTACCTGTGTTCAGGGACTATATAAACCCAAGTTTGATCTACTGAATTTTCTACAGAGCACACATTTTATCTAATTAAATTAGGTGTAATACACATACAGTATATAATAATATACAGTATTATGTTACACATTAACTACCCATCATCTGCTATATACAGTTTATAGCAAATACAGAATATATACTGCATAAAATTTGCTTTGACTGGGGGAAAGAGGTAATCAATGTTTCCTCAGCACCTGGCCTCTCATTTCCCTTTTCTGCAGAAAAACCCCCCCACCCTGCTCTGGTGTGGGCCTGCTGTGAAGGGCACATCGGGCAGAGAGGGGATTTTTAATTTCATCATGCCCATTTTTGTGCTTCTGGATTTGTGGGTCTCGGCTGCTTGTTTCAACCGTCTTGTGACTTGATCTCTCCTTCTCTGTTTCTGCTTTTATTTCACAGCAATTTCCTGACTTGCTGCTGCGATATAGTTTAAAAATATAATAAAGTCTTATAATTTAGGCCTAAATTTCCCATCCAGAGGGACATTTCTGCCAAGCAGGTCCTTGGAAGCTGGTGTGAAAGAAGAAGGACTTGCACATACAGGGCAAAGGCCAAAGAAGCTCCCTGGCTTATACCACAGCTGGTGTCAGCACTGCAACCCAGACGTGCCCTGAAAACTATTTATACATTAATATAAATAATATTAATTTATTATTTATATTGTAAATACAATATAAATTATGTTTATATGGGGAAAACCAGGAAGATCTTGGTGATTATTTTTAATGGGTGAGGTGTGTCTAGTTGCAAATGCCAGCCACGTTTTCCAACATCCACCAAGTGCATGGACTTGCTCTTCTGCCAAGGAGTGGGTGATGCTCAGCAGGGTTAAACTGGAGGAAAATTTCACCTGTGTAAAGCAAACAGAGGTAGCCCCCCAAGCCATGAGCCCTGAGCTGCCACCAGATGGAGCAACCTCCCCAAGTACCTCCTCCTCCACTGTCTGTATTTCTGTGTTTTCATCAGGAATCTTTTTGGTTTTCTTTTTTTCTTTTTTTATATTTTTTCTTTTTTTTTTCCTGAAGGAATTCATTAGGATAAATATTTTATCAGTGAATTTCTGAAACAATTAATAGTGATTTGACATTTACTTTAAGGAGTTCCTGATAATTTTGGTGGTGTGAGAAATTAGGGTATTTAAATGTCTCAGGACATTTTTACTTCAGTTAAAAAAAAAAAAAAAAGAGAAAAAAAAAAAAAAGCCCAACCCCAAGACTAATTAAATCCCAAAGCACAGTTTTTACCTTACAAATAAACCAAGGTCATAATGACCCCTTTGGAAGCTGCTGTGTGAGGGGGCCAGGGAGAGGAATCAGAGCCAATTTGAAGCATGCACATAATCTTTGGAGGAGATTCACATGGAAATCCTGAAAGAATCCTGAAAGGTAACCCAGCTTCCCTTGGAGACTCTCTCTGAGAAGCTGATTAGGGAACTTGGCAATAGGGCCTCTGTTTCTGTAGACATAGACTGGCATCCAGTGCAATCAGCTCCACAGAGGACTTTCCCAGGCACAAAGCCACCACTTCAACACCTTCCCTTTCAGACCTTGTTGAGAAATCTGTCAACAAGACTCTCCCAATCCACATCATGTGGGAAAACATCCCTCTCTGTGAGGATCTGTGCCACTTCAAACACATGCCCTTCTTCACACTCCAATGGCATGGAATCCTTCCTCTGGAGGCTGTGCTAGTCAAGAAGGGTGGCATGGACAGCACTCTCTCCTAGCTAAGAAGGCAATTCATTTGCTCTCTCTTAAAACATACAGACTTTTGAAGTGGAAATAAAGTGGGTAAAGTAGGGGCTTCCACTGCTGTACAGTTCTGGGTATGAAGTGGGAGCAGCTGAAGCCAGGGAGAACCACAGCTACTTCTGGTATTTCTCTCTCTCAGGTGAGCTCAGGCCATGTGCACATTTGGGGCCTGCATACAGCAAAAGGCAGACATTCCCACAGCCATGCAGCTCCTGTGCCTTGTCCTCTTCCCTTCGGCACTCCAAGGGCTGCTCACAAATGTCTCCATGATATTTTCTGAGAAATCCCTTTGCCAGGGTTTCTTCTCCTGGGAAATTGAGATGCCTCAGAGAAAAATGTAAACAATAATGATCTGATTCTCTTCTCCTGTGTTTGCTGCTTTGGAATGTGGTCTGGAGGTTGTTTACCAACAGGTGAATGTTTGATTGGTTCCATGTGAATTGCTATTACTTAATGACCAGTCAAAGCCAGCTGTGAGTGACTCTCTGAGAAGTCACAGGTTTTTATTATTCATTCTTTTCTAGCCCTCTGATGTCTCCTTTCTCTTTCTTTAGTATAGTTTTAGTATAGCAGAATAGAATAGAATAGAATAGAATAGAATAGAATAGAATAGAATAGAATAGAATAGAATAGAATAATAAATCAGCCTTCTGAGAATATAGAGTCAGATTCTCATCTCTCACCTCGTCCTGGGGACCCTCACAAACACCACACACAAGGAGAGGTGAAATTTCAGAGAAGGAAGCCATTTGTTGGAGAGTGTTGAACCCACACAGCCCAGCCCCCTCACTTCAGTTATTGATGTTTAAAACCTTGGCTGAGGAGAGTAAGGCCAGATTGGTACACAAAGTTTCCCCTACATCACAGTCATGAAAGAAAAAAACTCCACTTTTGTGATCTTTGAAGTATCCTCTACCTATCAATTTTTAAAATAAATGATGGTAGAAAGGACAGATAACATCTAGCATTCATAATTCTTTATTATACCAGTGGATTGCATATATATGGAGTATTCTTTGACAGATAACAGATGCTGGGATTTAGTGCAACAAGACAGGTTTTGTAACATCTCTTGTGCAGCACTGGGACCAGTCAAGATGCCTTTTCCCCTTTGAGCTGTAAGATCCTCCAAACCCCCCCTTCCAGGAGATATCTGGTTGTTACAAGGATCTGCCAAATGACAAAGTGCATTGCTGATGGCATGTCCAAGCCAAAATGTCCTTTGCTGACAACCAAAATTACCTCTGCACCACTGGCATGGTGAGGAGGGCATAAACACACAGGTGGCATTGCCTTGTCTTCAGGAGAAGCTTTATTAACTATTTGCTTTAACAAGGTAGTTATGAAGGCATTGGTTCTTAGGTTACAACAAGGAAAGTAACGAGACTCAGGTTCAGCATGTCAATGACAAAGTAACAAGGAAGGCATATGTTAATCCATATAACTGCTAGACCATCTATTAGAAGACATTTTGCAAGCAACATTCTACATTTCTTTGCATTGAAGTAAAAACATATTTTTTTTTGGTCAAGAAAATTACCTTTTTCAATTTTTACATTTTTTAAAACTTATATCACAAATGTCAGGGTAAGGCAAATCCTGGATGAACAATATGATAAAAATCCCTATTCCCCAAGAAAATAGATCCACATACTCTGTTAAATTTTGCAATTTTAAAAGCAAAGCTGGCATGCACTGCATATAAACTCTTTTTTTTTTTTTTTTAATATAATTTAATTCAAGTCCTAAAGCAGAACAGTGTTAATTCAAAGAGAGGCTTTCTCAGTGCTTTATAGAAAGAGTGACAATTAGCTGCAGTGACCCATTATTACAGACTATGTCTCAGTGTCACCTTTGGATGTCATCATGGGAGCAGTCACCAGCCTGAGGAATATTGTGCCTAATGGCAGGGATGAGCACTTTCAGACACAGGAGGAACAACAATCAAGCACAGCCTCTTACACTGAATGCAAACATGAATCAGCACCCAAAGGCTGCTACTCCTTCTACACCACCTGCTGGGAATACATCTTGAGTTTAAATCAAAATCCTTGACATAAATACCAGTGTGGAGATTCTCCATCTGACATTTGCTCTTCTACAAAACCAGCTCCTTCCCTTTCTGCATCTCCAGAAGAACATCAGAGACTGACTGCACTGACTGTCATTAACACAGCTGAGAACCCATGCTGCCAAAGTGTACTCACTTCATCAGTAGTGAAAAATGCCAACAACTCGAATCAAAACCCACCCAAAGGAGGACAGAGATAAACAAGGCTGCAAATAGCACAGTAAGGATTTAATCTACTCATAGGTTTCCTTGCTTTTACACTTTCTGCACTTCATGCTTTGCTGACACATCATTGGGCAAATGGTTGTTTCAAAGACTCACTACTGTCTGCCAAGGTTAAATAAAAAGCAAAATGAAACTACTGCCAGGGGCTGGAGAGTGTCTAATATGATGCATCTTTGCAGCTAATTTTTTTTCTTTACCTGCCAGTCAGTCTTCACAGGACATTTAAGGAATCTTTATCTCCTTCTGAAGGACCAGAGCTCAGCATCCAGCCTCCTGTGGGGCTGTCCCTTTGGCTCCCTTGCTAAAGCCAAAGTTGGTGAAAAAAGGTTCTGACATCTGATTCATGGCTAATGTTAATGCTGGCCATGGGGAAGCACGATCAGAAGAGGTGCAGAACTGCATTCAGGGGACTGGAAGGTCTGTTGAAGCCATCACAGCTATACCAGCTCCTGATGGATTTATCCACTCCTGACCTACCTGTTGTGACAGCCTGCTCCAGTCATAACAACACAGGGTGAGAAATGCACAGAAACATGAGGGACCATGCAGAAGAGTCCACATCCCAAAAGACACGCTCTGCCAAGCATGACCCCAAGGCTGGGAAAGGAGAGCATCAGAGGCACCTCAAAGGGAACAAGGAGTCCCTTCAGGAGTGTTTGGAGAGAAGAAGAGCCAGAGGAATGGTAGTTACCAAATCCAGGTAATCTTAGCAAAATTCTCAAACAGATTAATAGACTATATTATAATAGACTATCTTAGCAGAATTCTCAAACCAATTAATAGAATAACATTAGCATTAGCTCATTTACTCCTGCAATTGATCCAACTTGGAGTTGTCCAGGTGATGAAGAAGCTCCCTGAGAGCCCCTCTGGCACCAGTCACACCTGGGTGTGACTCCCACTGGAGGCAGCACACAGAAATACCCTTCTGATCCCACCTCAGCAAACATGCTGGAGTCCCACAGAGAAGGGGAGGTGGAGGGGAGCTCTGCTCTCTGTGTGTCATCTGATGCTTTTCCTGTTTTCCTTTCTAACCCTTGTTTTTCCTTGACACCCTTTTGAATTAACAACAACCACTCACTGTCACAGCCTGTGTTAGGTGCCTTGACTTGCTGCTGCTCCAGCACAGGATTTATCATTGAAACTGCTCTAGCTGGGATGGATGAACCCAGATCACAGCAGGACAGAGATATGTCTGAGATATGTCTCACCTTTTTATTTTTTTCCTTACTTTTTTTTCCCTGGCCAGATATTAAATACCTATTCTGTGATTCAGGAATATTTTGGGTGAAAAAAATAAAGAGTACAGAACAAATTGTTTTTCTTAAAATTATCAAATTAGGATCAATTACTTTGCTTAAAATGTCCAAATTATTCTTAGCAGCACTTTAAAATACAGTTTGTAGCACATCCCACTAGGGACACAGGTTGCATGCTCTTCCATCCAGTGTATTTTCCATCAGTTTTGGTTACAGTACAGTTGGGAAATGTACATGAAAACCTTTTGTTCCTTTTCTACAGATTTCAGTGCAGCATTTACTGGCAGAACAATTGACATATGGAGAGACATTCTTATCCAAATAAATGTTAATTGCTTAAAAAAAGAATCCATGCATATGCAGTGGAAAATGTAATGAGGGCTCACAAAAGCTACTGTGTGAAGCTGTTAAAGCTGGGAGCTGTATTTAAAGGTGCCTCTAATGCAGAGTCTTTCCAGCTTTGAGGAAATGTCTGTTGCCTGCTTGTGCCCAAAGGTCATACTTGCAGCACTGGTTTTGAGATGTGCAGAACTAACTGGAAAAAGCAGGATTTAGGGTGCTGGCTGTTTGAGGCACATGTAAGGACATGGCACAGCATAGGCTGATCATGGGAAAGAAGATAAAGATGCTAGAAAAGGGGTGGGCCTGGAAACAGGCTACTGATGGTGTGATGCAGGAGGAAAAAAGACCCAGTATAGAGAGGGACTCACATTTCAGAAGAAATTGTTGTAAATGCAGGGTTGATTGCCAAACACTGTTAGACCTGGGAAGTTATGGTTCTTTCCAACAGACTTACAGAATGAAATGCAATGAAGAACAAAGAGAAATCAAAAGCAAAGACTCATTCCCCCAAAAGCTCCCCCCCTCCCAACCCGCTGATCATCTCTGTGTGCTCTTGTCGGCCAAGAATGATGCTGGAGGATGTCAGCGCCTGCCCGTAGGGTTTCCTTGGGTCTCTCCTCTCCTGCATCCTTCCTTCACCACAGCAGCAGAGAGAAAAAAGGAAAGAAAAAAGGAAAATGTTCAAATGTCTGCACAGAACCCAGGTCTCTTGTCTCCCCCAAGTCTCATGGTTCCAGCAACAGATGCCCACGGTTTCGTTTTTTGCCCAGTTTTTTTTATTTGACACAGCTTATGTATAACAGCTGCTATGGGGTGAGCAAACTACCTGTGCTCATCAGGGTGTCTTGGTTTTCCAGAGCACCACCAACCCCCAGCTCTGGCAGGTGCTGTGGTGACAAACAACACAATAAAGTACTAAAAATAGGAAGCAGATGGACCTCCTTCGCTCCAGAACAACCCTTGTGAGATGCTCTGAGGTTTAACAGGCTGATCAATCCTCCCTGGGGATTGCTCCTAGTAATTAAAACAGCAGCAGTGGAGTTTGGATGACTTTGACAGCGAGTTGCAATGAATTCAATGCCTGCTTCCAATCCTGTGCATGCCACTGAACTGCTGAGCAAGACACGGCGTGCCCAGGATCTGGCCTCGCAGTGGAACTGAAGAGATTTATTAATTGATTGCTAATTCATGAGCAAAAATTACTCCAGCCCTAAGCATTCACAGATAATAATTTCTGTGGGAAAATGCAGCATGAGAAACAGGCTTCCTAAGGGCCACATGACAACTGTAATATTCAAATACCTTTTTTTAAACAGAGGAAGGGTATTAACATACTGATGTATTTTTAAGTTAAGGGCTTCAATATTTCCTCTTTTTTGTTTGAGCAAGAAGCTAAGGGAGGGGGAGGAAGAGTTATGGATGCTGTATTTTAATTAATATTTTGAGGGTGCATCCTATTTTTACTTCAATAAAAAGTGGGACACCATCAGGGCTGCTTCTCACTCCAGCAGCACAGCAGCACATCACCTGTAGGCTGACAAGGACCAAGAGTCATGTCCAATAATAAGACCTTGTGTTTTAAATCCTTGTTGTACAGCTGCTGCCACTGCACACCTTGCTCTTGTGCTACATGAAACCCCACGACAAGGGTAAATACAGCTTGTTGCTGTTGATGATATTGGTACTTCTCAAAAACCTTACACCAGAAGAAGCAGTGTGCACTGAAAACCACCTCTGAGGGAGGAATGGCTCCTGCTTCTTTTTGTTAGGGATGAGCCTTGGACTTCTGTCTTCCCACTACATTATTCATTTCAGTCTAGAAGAAATGCTATTTGTGCCAATGAAAAACACTTCCTCAGCAGCCACCCCTGCTCCAGCCACAGCACTGTCACTTCGTGTGGGAAGCCAAAAAAAGCTCCAGAAGGCAGCAGAGCTCCAGAAGGCAGCTCTCTGACTTTGCCTTGTTTTTCAGTGGTATTGCTGAAGGGACATTAGGTACTGGAGAGCCAAGGGCAACAAACCCCTTAAAATGTGAACCTTTTGTTCCCAGAACACAGCTCATACAGAACTGAGCTTTGTTCCAACCAGCATAAATTGCCTGTCATTTTCCAAAGCAATGCCAAAAATTGTTTGCTCACTTATTCTTCTGCTCCTTATCTCAGTGCTGTTTTGCCTTCTGATGGTCTAAGACCATGCACTGCCCACACCCATTACAGCTGCAGACTGCTGCTATAATATTTGCTTGACAAATAAAGTTTTTCCTTCTTATGATGCAATACAGGCCATATTAGACAATTACTTCTCCCTTTTGTTCTGTCTTCCTATATTTTATTTAATGTTTGGTGAATTTTAACTTTAATTCATGTGCTTTCAAAGCAGGTTTTCATACAGGAACTGTATGGAAAATAGGGGAGAAAAAATAGTTGTGAAGGTCTTACCTGTTACTTAAGCTTTCTGCTCTGTTTCCATTGGCTCATTTATACTTTCAACTTGACTAATCATTTCAGCTGAAAAAAGAAATGAGCTGGTCATTAAACTCTATTAATGATACTCGTTAAGTTTATCATGTGGAGTAATAACTGCTTTTCAACCAAAAGGGACATTTATTGCATTAAGAATTCTCTTAAGTCATCAAATAGGTCTCTTAGGGGACCCATCCTAACCTGGAGCTCCCTGGACACTGTGACAAACAGTCCTGCAAGGAGGAAGGCTTTGGCATCACTAGAAATGCAAGCCTAGATTTGCTCTTTGGTCCACATCCCTCCAGTCTGAGTTTGGAGTCCAGCTCAAGGTCAATGGTTCATGTCTCTCTGTAGCCACAGAGATGCAGCTATTGCCAAAGAGTGACCTGGAGTTTTGCTGGACTAAGTGGTCTTGACCCTCAGATTCAAACCTTGACCCTCTGATTCAAACACTGGCTCCTGACAGTCCTTGGCAGGACTCAGGCTGAGCCACAGGATGAACACAGATCCATTTCCATGGAAAAATAGAATCATTTAGGTTGGAAAAGACCCTTAAGATCACCGAGTCCAACCAAAAACCAAACACTGCCAAGTCCCACTAAACCATGTCCCTAAATTACAGGAGTCAAGCTGAGACACTTTTGATGCCATCTCAGTTACAGAGATGCTGCTTCCACAAGTTCTTGAACTGCAAATTGCTGAAACCTAGGGGAGGATTCAGAGGCAATGTCACTATATTCCTACAATAATAGTTTGTTAGTGTAAGATCCATTTAAAAGCCAGCCTTATTTTCATTTAAAATTACAACCCCCCCCCCAACTAAAAAAAAATTAAAATAGATTAAATAGAAGGCTTAAACTAATTTCACTATGACATTTGTCAAAATTGTCATCTAAACTATGGCAGGTGTGATTGGTTGTAGCGAGGCTAAACATAAAGACCTGCAGTTTTAAGACTAATATCTAGTATTTGTTCTGCACTGAATTTGAAGCCATTTATAGTAAAACCATTTTTGTTTCTTTACTCTGGCTTTGTGTTGTGCTATCACCTGTAGATTATGAGGCATTTGACATGGGTGACAGGGAAGAACCTCAAACATGAGTAGAAGATTTGGAAATTAAGATGGGAGAGAGGAAGGAAAAAACCCCAAAATCAATAATGATGCTACTTCCAGCCAGGCAGTATGATGTCTTTTCTGGATCAATATCATGTCAATGTAGCTGCTAGAGTTTTATGAATTATTTGTAAATTATTCATCACCCATATGCAGAGAAGATACTGCAATGGCTTCCTGGATGTAGGTGATGAATAATATGAAAAGTATCCTCTCCTGATTACAGAGCTCTGATGCACATCACATTTAGCAAGCTTGTGTTCTTTAGCAATGTTTGCATAGAAAAGACAGGATGCTTAGTAAAAAAATCACTGAAGGAAGGCTGCTGCACACTGACAACAGCATCCTCTCCCAGCCTCATCATGCTGGACAGCTTCACTGGCAGTATTTGTTGAAAATACCATCAGCTTTCACTCACATTCTAAAGAAATCCCCTGCAAAATAAATCTGGACTTGAAAGGTGTGGTGAGGCTCTGTCAGCATCCCAGATGAACCTTTTCCTATGTCCCTGTGACAGAGCTCAGCTCTTTGCAGGAGCTCTGCTGGGGACAGGGAGGTCTGACTGAAGGATGGATGGGCTTCTGCAGACACTGAGTGAGCCCCAACATCTGCCACCATGAGGGCAGCCACACAGTTCTCCCTGTTTAGCTGGAAAACAGCCCAGCAGGGAAGCACAAGAACACACAGAAGAACTGCCACCAGGGATGGTGGGGATGTGACTCACAGTCCTTGCTTCCTCCCAGGAACCCTGTAGCCCTGTTCTACATCCAGTCACATCCCAAGCCCAAACAGAGCTTCTCCCTGACAAGCAAGGTTTTTAGAGGTTTTAAACTGCTAAACTCACTTTAGCAGCCTGGTTGCCCCTCCCCATAATGTGCCACATCAGCCAACAACTCTGAGAAGCACCTGGAGTGCAAAGGGATGCACGTCTCCTAAATTCAGTTTTACCTGCACCTCCTTCTGCACCTTCACAGATGGTTTTTGTGCCAGAAATGGACATCTCTGTGCAATGGATGTGGACATTCTCTTCTGATTTCTTTTAAATTTTGACCCATTGGGGGCCAAAATTATCAACTCTCAAATGATGGCCAGGAAGGGATTTCTCCCCCAAGAGCAAGAAAGTTCCTTGCAAGAGGAGAAGAAATAACCCAGCAAATAATTCCCATCCTTAACAGGATGAAGGAGAAGACAGGCAAGTGGGAGACTGGAGAGCCAAGTTAAAGTCATCTGTGAGAGAGTCAGTGCATTTCTTTAGCCTAGGATACTGTGCCATAGACCTGGACAGCAGATGACTCCAAAATACTAATGTTGGTTTAAATCAGGATGCAGCTTTCCACAGGCTTGAAACAAAAAAGATGATGGAGCAACCCCATTAGGAAAACTTTGATCTGACTAATACAAGCTGGAAACTAAAAATTGCCTTCGCAATCTTTAGAGCTTTGGTGGAAGAAGGAAAGGAAAAAAAGAAAAGGAAAAGGAAAAGGAAAAGGAAAAGGAAAAAAGAAAAGGAAAAGGAAAAGGAAAAGGAAAAGGAAAAGGAAAAGGAAAAGGAAAAGGAAAAGGAAAAGGAAAAGGAAAAGGAAAAGGAAAAGGAAAAGGAAAAGGAAAAGGAAAAGAAAAGGAAAAGGAGAAGGAAAATAAAAGGAAAAGAAAAAGAAAAAGAAAAAGGAAAAGGAAAAGGAAAAGGAAAAGGAAAAGGAAAAGGAAAAGGAAAAGGAAAAGGAAAAGGAAAAGGAAGGAAAAGGAAAAGGAAAGGAAAAGGAAAAGGAAAAGGAAAAGGAAAAGGAAAAGGAAAAGGAAAAGGAAAAGGAAAAGGAAAAGGAAAAGGAAAAGGAAGGAAAAGGAAAGGAAAAGGAAAGGAAAGGAGAAAAAAAGAAGGAAGCTCTCAGGGAAATACCATCTAAGAACCCAATCACCAAAGGTGGGGTTTGACATCATTAAAAATAACTAATCAGCAAATCTGTTCTGGGTACAAGAAATTTAATATACAAGAGTCTTAGCTGTGATGGCTGATGGAAATGGGCAGGACAAAAATGTGTCTGTGTACACAGCCCTAATCCAGGCTGCAGATGCACCTTCTGACAGTTTTCCTGATGGAGAATCAATCCCAGGCCTCAAATAATAGTAATTTCTCAAATATATCACTCTCATGGACCTGCCCATTGGATGAACCAATACTGAGCTCCACCTAAGCTGTCTAAACTCTCTGCATCTCTAATGCACTTTCCACTGTGCTGTTGAACATGAAATTAAAGCACAAGGGCTGAGCTGCCAAGGGGGATGCAGTGATACATGCTTGTGCTCTCAGCTGTGAAGCAATGAGATCTCCTGGGGCAGAAAGAAGGGGACCAGAGAAAAAAAATAGGCAATTTACAGAAAAATTACTGTTAAAGGGAATGAGTTTGATCCTTCCTCTGTTTTTTTTTAAACATGCAGTATATGTCCACAAGGAAAACCACCCTGTAACATAATCCTAATAGCAGTTTAAGGTGCCTAGAAACAAAAACTTCCCTGACAAGTGAAGTACTTTTTGGCAGCCTAGGCAAACACTCTTTTCCTGCTCTTTCATGTAACTTAGCAAGTTCAAAGAAAAGAAAGGTACAAGATGAGTCATATGTAGAAGATGTTACAAGATAAGCAAGATTTGAAACAGAGAAACCTATCAAGATCCTCATTTCAGAAACTGCTAGCTGGTCCTGCTGTCCTGTCATGTTGAAACAGTTATGCAATCACTTTCCTTTCCAGCCAGAAATCCCTTGAGATATCCTTTAGCAAATGTGGATTTGTTTTCACTAAATAGCCCAAAGTATCCCATGGATTCACAATTCAAATGTTTTAATGTGCTATGACTTTTGGGTTTGTTCAAAAATGAGTCAAGAAGGCTGCTTTGGCTTTATTCTGCACTTCTACTAGTAACAGCATAATCTCCAGCATTTTTAATAAAGAAAAGTTCATTATGCACACTTGCTTTTCCTGTGCTTGCAAACTTCTTTACAGGCCAGTATCTAATCAGTCACCAGTTCAAATGCTGCAGCACAATCTGACATCAGAGAAAGGAAATCAGCGTCAGATTCTTTGTGTAACTTATGACAAAACCAATATAATTGGTTTGTCTCTGAGATGTATAAAAGTCTCCCTTCAATTTATAATATATCAGTGTTGAGGAGGTGAAAGAAAGAGTTAAAAAATAGCCTTTACTACAGAGAGAGTCTATGGGCATCAAATGAGGATTGTACACCCAATCCCAAACCCCCTGCTGTTTGGGGCAGCAAAAAAGCCCCTCTGTGTGAAACCCAACAAAACCCTCTGGGAGCTGACCAAGATGAGTGAAAAAAGCCTCACCAAAGCCTAAGCACCAATATGCTGATTCCCACCATCACTTCTTTACACACAGGATGAATCAAGAAAGTAAATTATTATTTTTTTTTACAAGGATGTTACACAGCTGCAGATTTGAGTAGCATCCCAGTACTCAGCCCTTGCTGGGATTTGCCACACAGATGAGTCATTGGCTCACCAAGATCAATGTTGGAGGAATATAATTTCCAAGTCAGGAACTGTGGGTTGATTATGTCCACAAACCTGACTGGAACTGCTGTTGGGTCAACTAAATAGTGGTTATTTTATTAACAGCTAAAGTCCTAGTGAGAGAACTGTATGGATATTGAAGGAGGAGGAAAGGGAATCACAGCTGACCAAGAATGGGATTAATACAAGTTCAGAGTGGTTATACTGCCAAACACCTCCCCCTTGATGGAGCTGGGCACAAAAATGTTCAGAAATAATCCTCTGACTGCAGTTAGACCCCCAACCTCTTGGCCAATTCTATACCAAGACCAACATTACAGTGGGTCTAAAATCTTATTTAGTTAAAAGGCAGGCAGTGTAGGACATCCCCACTGAACACATGAACCCAATCAAATTAAAAAGCAGGGCTACAGTGCTGAAAGTTACTTCCACTGGACTCACTAGACAGTAGAGATGGTGTAAACTCTCAGAAAGACTCAGTTGAAGAGACTGCAAGTATAACTCAATTTTTTTTAGGAGGAAACATATAAAGAAACTCCAGAAAGGCAATGCTAGGCATCAACTTCAGGACTATGTAGAGAGTCACAGAATGGTTTTACTTGGAGAAGACTTTAAGGACCATGTAGTTGTACTCCCCTGCCTTGGGCAAGGACACCTTCCACCACACCAGGCTGCTCCAAGCCCCCACGAGCCTGGCCTTCAACACTTCCAGGAATGGGGCATCCACAGCTCTCTGGACAACCTGTTCCACTGCCTCCCTACCCTCAGAGTGAACAATTCCTCACTAATGTCCAACCTAAACACTCTCTTTGTCAGATTACAGCCATTTCCCTAAAAAATTAATTGAAAATAACAGAACAACATACCATCCTTATTTGAAACATCTGCTGCTTGACTTGCAAGGTCAATTTTCACAGGCTCCATGGAAGTTTCCTCTTGCTCTTGTATCCCTATAATATAAGCCAAAGAAGGAGAAAAATCAATACTCACAATACCCAATTAACATCTAATTCTCAGACTCTTCATGCCTGGTTTTTTATTTTTCCTTCTGGCAAGCTCTTACCTTTGTAGACTCCACTGTTGTATAGTGGCACCCACTACAGAAGAGGACAGAGGATATGGGAAGAACATGGTTTGAAAATAATTGCCTGAATATTTATAGCAATTCACACTCTTTTTTAACTGGGATTGTTAAAGTCACATTGTGGTGTGTCCTTCTGCCTCCCCACCATTCTTTCCTCATCTCTTTTAAAGAATCCCCTCTGCTCATAAAATGAAGGATATGATGGGGACTTAATCACAGTTATAAAGTTTCTACAGCCAGCAGAAAGAAAATAAATACAGTGAAGTGTTCAAATACACCAGGTAGCCAGACACAAACTAGAATATGAATGTAGGAAAATGCATTTTATCACTGTAACTCAATATTTTTATCTCTTCTGCCTCAGGCTTGCCTGGAAGCTTAGATTCAAGCTCCTAACAACATTAGAAAAGGGAAAAAAAAGAAGAATTTGCTGTTTTAGACAGAGTTCTACTATTCTGCCACTGGCTAAGAAGCCAATTTTTATTTACATTCCATCATGCAGTTACTTCTCTGCTCCTGTGGCTGCTGTAAAGCCTGTTGCCCTCATCCTGTGACTGAACTCCAGGATATCAGGAGAGTGGTCACTAAGGGATCCAGGCATTTGGGTGGTTATAATGAGAGAGCAGAGTGTGGTAAGGACTCCCATATTTCAGAAACATTTCATTCATAAACTGAAATAATTTACCCCTTCAACAACACAGATGAAACCTTCACTGTCTCTCAAAAATCTTCTTTTTTCTCCTGTGGAATTCTAAAGTGGGGTTTTTAAGTCCACTGGAGTGTACTACATTTACATTTACTACATTTACTACATTAAAATGTTTCTGCTACTGAAAATTTCAGCCACTTTTCCTTCTAATTTTATCTGCAAACCAATGGTATAATGGAGACTTTAGTTTCCTCTCTGCTTGCTGTGATGGCCTTTCTAGGAGGGGTTTGTTGCAATATCAGAAGTTTTTACACTGGGAGTTTATTGCTGGATATTGTCAGCAAGAAAATAATAGTGGGAAACAATGTCCAGGGGCAAACCAGGCAGAAGATATTTGAAACTTTTACTAAGCTGAGCACCACTGCAAATCTTGGGAGGAGGTTTTCACAGTTTACCATCTCATATTTTTGGGGAAGATTTACAAATTCAGTTAATATAAATTTAATTTCTTCCTTCGTTATTACTATGGGATGGACACAGGAACATTCACTACACTGCCATGCATGTGGAAAGGGTATTATCCAAAAGAGCTCCCCTGCTGTGCAGTCAATTCAAGTTCACTCTGAGATCAGCCCAATTCACATAAACAGCAGAATTTGATCAATACCAGAAACTGCCTTGGCAACCAATTTATTCATGAGGCCTCTCCCTCGATTTAATTCTTTCAGGTTAAAGCACAAACAAGCAAAGGGTTTCAGGACTTCATGCAGGAGCTGAGGGCTCCTGAAGGGGAGGGAGGCCGGGAGATACTGCTTTCAATATCAATTCCCATTTCCAACTGTGCTCCTGCCAGAGCTCATTACCTGGACCCTCTGCCAGCTGCTTGCACAACCAGCCCAGCACTCAGAAACAATGGGCTGCTGGCATGGGCAAGCAGGGCTCCCAAGTACATACCAGGAAGACAGAAATCTCTGTCCACTTATTTAAACTCTTCTTTTTTCCCCTTAATAATCACTTGTTCCACGTGCTTACACTTAATAAACCATTTTCTCTAGAGATGATTTTTCTTCCCTCTAAATTCACATACTGTTTACAAGACTAACATGAAGCCCTTGTGGCAGCTCTTGGTACCTCAGCATTGATTTTAAAATTGCCCAAATACAGATGTTAGGCATCTGTTTTACAAATCCCCAGTAAAAAAGTGTAACCCTTGTCTTCCTCATCATCCTCCTTCTCCCATTGCACAAGGTTTACATCTATTTTCAGCAACAAAGCAGGCTTAGAAGCTACAACAGCCCAAGAACTCCCAAGAGTTTCTGCTCTGAGCTGCCTACCTTGAGGATGCTCATTTCTCTCTGATGAGTCTCAAGGGGGTTCTCCTGGCAGAGCCCTCTAGACCAGCCTTGGCATTGGATGTGGGTCAGGGATGTCAAGTGGGCTCTGAACCAGGAACCTGGGTTCCTGCTGTTGGTTTCTAGTGTGTTAATAATGCCAGAGAGCTCCTTTGAGACAAACACAAGAACTAGTTGCATGTGTAAATTATTCTGTCAGTGTAATCACATACTCCATGGTAACTTAAATCTTTAAAAAGTCCCCAGCTATAGAAGTTTTGTCAGAAGTGGGAAATCCTGGCCCTAAGATCATTCTGAATGTTTGAAGGAGAAAATATTTGTTATCAATCCTACAACAATCCTGAAAACTACTATTTTTACAGGCAAAATGGCAATGCCATTATTCCCATAGCTAACCTGCTCTGCAATTCTGGGTGTTGCTGCAGGAAATCAAATAAAATACTATCCTGCCCACAGACAATGTGCAACCTGAAGAAATTCATCAGCTGTAAATTATTCATAAAGGAGTTTCTTCTACTTGTGCTATACACTTTGAAAAAATCACCTCTGTCATTATGCAATAGGAAAAGCATGTTAGAGCTTTACTGAACAATCCAGGTTTCCCCAATTCATACCCACTGCTGTTTTGAGTTTAGCTGTAAATATGCTTCCCCTAATCACAAGACTCTGAGAGAGTCAGGCACGTTAAAAAAGAGTAACTCCAAATTTCTTTGTTTAAAATTGGAATGCACTGTTTTTCATCTGCAGTAACCAAACCAAACCAAACCAACAAAAAAACCCCCCAAAACACAGACAAAGCTCTTCTGACCAACAGCTGCATTGTCTTATCTGTCAAAACCAGTTCCAACTTCCTTGCTCTGTGAATAGCCAGAGTTGGTTTTTTCCTTCTTTCCAGTCATTTCATTGTAGCACTTTGCTAATGTGACTGTCAAGCCCTCATGTACTTTGTTTACTGCTGTATTTTAGTACCATTATGAATGCTGCCTCCTTTAGAAACAGAAGCTGTCTGGGACACAAGGATTCTCTTTGACTCCTCTTTGATATCCATCTGGGATGACTGTCCCTTTTAATCAGACTGGATTCCACCACATCAAATATTTGTGCTGTCTTGTATGGCTTTACAGGTGTAAGCACCCAACCTGCTGCTCTTGGGGAGCTAAGGAAAAAAACAGCAATCCTTTTCCATCTGTACTTCATTTCTGTTTGAGCTGGAGGGCAGTTTTCTCCCTTGTTGTCCTTCTGGAGTGTGCAGGTCAAGCCTGACAGTTCTGAGTCTGCAGGAATGGCACTGCCACCACCATGGCTCTTGCTGTTCAGCCTGGCTCAGTAAGTAACAAACAACTCCATCTGTTATATCAGGAATACTACAGCTCCATCAACCAGCACCCTGTCCCCAGCAACTGTGCTCCACAGAGATGAAAGAAAACTCCAGGATGCAGATTTCAAAGGAGGGTGTGCTGGTTATGGTACCAGCTTTGCTGGGCTTTCCCAGGCAGGGAGTGAGCATCATTCTGGATTTGTGCTGCAGCCCCTTCATTGTTAATTGGAGTGTGTGCCCTCCTTTTTGGCATTTTGGCTTTGTTTTCCAGAGTAACAAAGAGAGATGAATCTCCCCTTCCCTCCAGTGCAGTGTGTGTCAGCTCAGCTCTCTGTGTTTGTGCACACAAATGTACCTAAAGGCATCATGCTGCTCCCAGCCACTTTTATTCCCAGCTCAAGCTGAATGGCAACTTTTAAAAAATGCATTTTCAAAGTGTCTGAGATCTGCTCATCCCTATCCCCTTCCAGCCTTTTATTAAACATACTGTTAGAAAAATCCCATTGTGCCCACCATTCTCCAAAGGTGGGAATGGGAGGCTGGTGAGGATTGTTGCTCAGCAATACAGTCCATAAGATCCACACAAATTTTTGTATGGCACATCTAAAATCACTCATGTCCAACAGGAGCACTTTGTGTATTTTGTCTCTCTCTAAAAACAGCATAAACCTGCACACAGCAGGTTCTTGATGAATGCAAGAATCAAGACATTTCCATTGCTTTAAGAAAAGCCTTTCTGATTTATTTTTTTAATTCTGGAAAATGTGTAAAAGGCCATGTCATTGTTTTCCAGATGCTCTTTTTGTGAAACCTCTCATCAGAGAAGAAGCCTACAGCATAGAAACTTGGAAATGGAGCACCCAGAAAATTTCATCTCATCCCTCTGGCTGTTGACACAACTAAAATGTTGCCTGGTTGTGATCAAACTAGTAGATCCCCTGTCCTGAATGGCTTCCAAAGCACTTATGCTCCATCCCTGCCTTTAAATAAGGCAGACAGCATGCTCAGTAGCACTATGATGAGTGAAGGGAACGGAGATTGTATGATTATTTACCTCTCTTTCCCATGCTGTCATTTTTTTCCCCTGCTGTTTGTGAAACTCATGGATTCTTTGGTTCAGTTCCTGATCACTACCTGCCTCATCCTAAAAAACAACCTGAGCACAGCTATAACTGCAAGAGAAAGGCCACTGTGTTTTTCAGTGTCACCTAAAAAAGCAGTTAGCAGGCACCACCAGAAACAGCTTTCTGGTTGCAGGACACTTCAGAGAGGCAGCTTTTCTTCTTCTCCAACCCTGTGCAAGCACTCAGTAGTAGTAGGTAGGCAAAAAGCTGGTAACATGCATCAGAACTTCTACACACTGCTATGGAGAAGTCTTCAGTCAGGGTCATCAGCTCTGACAACTATCATTGCTGACACCCAGGTCCTGTGATTTAGGAGATTTTCTGCTCAGTTGAGGTGCAGGGGCCATGTACAGTGGGCTACTTTGTCTCCCCGAGCACTTTATTCCAAACAACACTTCCCCTTACACAGCCTCATTCCCACTGTTTGAAGAAGCCCACCCTGCTGTTATTTGGTCACTCTGGCAACTTTACAAGCAGGAGAACAAGGCAGCAGAAATTTACACAAGGTTTCACATACCTCAGACACCTACTTGTTTCAAAAGATAGTAAATTCAAACAGCAAGTTAGACCAAGGCTGGCTTCTGTCTAGATCATTACTGTGACATTGGGTAAAAACTGGAGCAATTGTTTTTGAAAGCTGAGGCATGTTTTTCCTCATCCATCCAGCCTTTGCTCCATATTATTGACAATTTCTCAAAATCCTGCTATACCTCAAGGTACCAAATAGAAACTGGAGGCCAAAACCATATAACACAGAGTCTGAACAAAAGTCTTTAAGGAAAAAAAAGAGGGGGAAAAAGAGTAGGACAAAACTGTCTCAGTATGTTTTTTATCAGAGAATACACTTCCAAAAAAGTCCAGGATTTTTCCCTTTAGCACTGGAAATCATATCCCCTCTATCCATCAAACTATCTTTTAACACAGAGGTTGTTCCAGATGCCAGCACACACAGGTCAGCATTTTCAACAACAGCTGACTAACGTTAGGAGCACTTTAAAAGGGAGTTTGGATCCCTTTTTTCAAAAGTTTCAAGCTTCCATCTGGCTTCAAAGGGGGCTCACTTCATAAAGTGTTTTGGGTGTGCTCAGCATTTTTGAAATTCAGGGCACCTATTTTGAATCCTAAACATGGACTTTAAAAATCCATGCCAATTCTCCCTGCACTAAGGATAACACCACCTCCTTAATCTGTGCTTAGAAAGCTCAGTGACATTATAACCAACAACCTGGCTTTTCCATTCTTTTTCCCTCTACAGAATTTGTAGGACTCCTAATAAAACTGGTGTCTGTCACGAAAACTGGCAGACTTGAGTCTAAAAAGATAACTATAATTTTCCTTGAAACTAACACCTCCTCAAATCCTCAGTAACACCTTCTCAAATCCTCTTTGTAATTGATGAGCTCTTTCCTTACAAAGAATTGTCCAGGATGCAGCAGCCAGGGCTGTGGGATACTCAGAAATACCACAGGTCACAGAAAATACTGAATTCCAGGCTGGTATGTTGGAGTACTCATCCCTTCCTGGAATGCCAGCTCCCTCCTCCAGGGTGCCAGAAAACACAAGCACTTGTATTTGCAATCTTTGCACCAAAGTCAAGACCTCTGCCAATTAAACCAGAGGAGAATAATTGTATTAGCAGCTGATAGTGGCAGACTTCTGTCCTGCTGAAGCAGGATGACACACACACACTAAAAACACTTCCTCCAGCTAAATTCTTCAGATTGCTGGATTCAGACTATGCTTTACAATTTATTCATAAGACCTTCCTAGCTTAGGACCTTGCAGATGCCTAGAGCCTTTCCATTATATATATTTCAAGTATTTTGAGCTTAGGAATAAATTAAAAAAACCCCTGACATAGTGGTTCCAGCTTTGTGTCAAAAAGCAGCAACATTTCCCCTCTTCTTTTTGAATACAAAGCCTTAGCCAGCACACAGCACAAGGGTGAGAATTAGAGGTTAGCAGGTGTGCTCTCTGCAAGTGGGCACATGGGCCAGGTCTGCAGGAATTTGTATGCTGGTGTAAGGATTGTCACTGCCCACAGTCTGCACAGACACCTTGGCAACTCCTACTTTCATGGGAGCGACTGAAGCTTTCAAGAAGAATGCAGAAGTGCTAATCTCCTGATGCAAGTGACTTCAGCCCTGACAGACATTCCCTCAGAGTCTCAGATAAAACTGAAGGATTAAGCCATAAAGGATTAGGAGAGGTGTCACCTAGCATTAAGTCACTGGCCTTGAACCTTGGTTTTGTTGGGTCCTGAAAACTGCAAATTTCACCATCTTAAAAACAAGCTTTATTGTATTTCTTTAAATATATAGAAATATTTTTCAGATCTATATCTTGATTTCTTGAGTAGGCTTAAAAGTCAAGATGGCTCATAGTTGTACAGTTTCCATTTTTTACTACACTTCAGTGCACTAAAATACATCAATCTGACAATCCCAAGAGACCAAACAAATTTCTTTCACAACTGTGCACTGGATGTTTATGTATCTAAGGAAATACAGGAAACAAACACCTTGCATGGCTTTCCTCACATAGAACCTATTTTAAACGATACAGACCCTAAAAGGGGAGGGTCTGTTAGACAGAAAATTGGTTTTTGCCTAGAAAGTTTATAGCTCATAGCAAATCTAGCTCTTCCCAACTTAGCTGCCCACTTATTTTGATCCAAGCACCAAAAAGAGGTCCACACATGAGATGTGCTTTAAGTCCAAAAAGTCTGTGGCACTTCACTTAACAGGTGTAGAGATTATTTGGGGTGGTAGGGAATGAATAATCCTTGTGCCTTAAAGGGATGTTTCGAGTCACTCTGTTTATCTGTGACAATGTTGAGGACTGATTGAAAATCTTATGAGGGACCCAAGCACTGACCCTCAGCCTGATAAAACCTGCCCTAATTTGGAGGTGTTGTGCCTAGCTCGGGCTGGAGACTGGCAGAAGCCCTGGCACTGTGACAAAGCCACTGCAGCTCCTGCATTCTGCAGGCAGGGGGTGGTCCTGCTGTGCAGGGAAGCCACAGCAAAGGCACGTGTGCAGTCCATGAGAATATTTCTAATAAAACCTTCTCCTGAATCAACTGATGCTTTGTTTTTCCTGGTTTAAAAGAACAGACAGTATAATGGGAAATGTCATGTTTTCAGAGAGTCATACAAATGTATCCTGTGAAGCCCAAGATTTCCAGAGAAATGTTGCTGGCTCTTGCCAAAGCTTTAAACTGAAGCAACCAGACTGCTGTTAAAAAATTAAAAGAAAAGTGAACCCCCCCCCCCCCAATTTAAAAGGACAAGAGTATTTTTCAATTTTGTTAGACATTTTCGTGGAGGGAGGAACAAGAAGGAACTGCTTCTGATTAGCCAGCAGGAAGCATTTAAGAATGTGTTAACTGGTCATTGATGACACAAGTACTTCTGGCAGAGGCAAGCAAGCTATTTTTTAATCAGCAGAGCTGGAGGAAGCTGGTTGGTCACAGAGAATCCATGTATAAGACAGTGGTGCCACTGTGTTGGCAGTCCATGAAAGGGATGCCTCAATTAGGCTGATGAGCATGCAAAACCATGGAATTTAGGCTGTGCATTCCTTGGATAAAGAAAACTGAGGGCACTTTGCATGGTATTTCCAGTTTAAGTTTAGAGACTGGACTATACAGCAGTAATCATTAATGATAGTAAAAGTCCTAATTAATACTAATAGGTAAAATATATATAATAGCACTAATAGGTAAAAAGATCCTGCTTATCCTTCTGTATATTTCCTATCAGAAGAATTTTTCACTTAAGTTTCATTTCCTTACCAGAGAGCAATTCATACTCTAAGTGAAAACTTTACAGTGTAAGCATTAATGTACAATGGAAAGTATAATGAAAATGAACCCAAATTTAAGTTCTCTAAATTCAGTTTATCTACTCTTCATCTCATGGCATATTTACTATAGCAAGCCTAAAAGCTCAGACCCATTTTACTTCTGCCTGTCCTCTGATTTACAAACCCTGAATTAAGGCAGCTCTTTCCACAGCCCACATATGAAAGAAAAGTGCAAATGGCTGGAGGAGATGATAAGAACTGGATCACATGCCATGGATCCCATTCTGTGCACAGAATGGCCTCCCCAGAGTAAGCCTGTGCAGCAATGCTTTTTGACACTCATCCCCACAGTCCAGTCCTTGGGTCACTGCTGCTGTGGCCATGTGAAAGCAGGTTTCCACTGACAGAGCAGGGCTTATAACAAAAGGCCATCCATCCCAAGGGGAGCACGGCAGTGATTTGAATATCAGGCCTCAAAAAGGGGGCTTTATTTCAAAAATTTTGCCAAGGGCTGCTAGTGGGCCAATCAGTTTCAGTGGGTGATGGTTGATAGCAACAAAACTGTGAAATCTCCAGAAACTAGAAATCTGTGAAATGTGGGGAAAAGAGCTGCCTTCTTGCCAAAACAAAATTCCTGGTTATATAGAGTATTGGATCAAAGACAAAGTATTTTGCAGAAACACAGCATCATCACAAACCTCATCACCAAGGCTTTGGGGGTGCTGGGTGACAGTCCCTCCAGTGCCCTCAGCCACACTGGTTGAGCACAGCCAAGGCTGGACCAGCCCCCTGCCCCTTCCTCCAGCTTTCCTCTGGGCATGCCCTCCAAATTCTGGTTTATTCCATGTTCTCAGCAGCAGGGGTGCTCAGAGAGCATCTGGGGAGCCCCTGCTGCTCTGGGCAATGCCTCCTCAGCACCTCCCAGCAGCAGGGCAGGAAGAGGAAAATCCAGATGTCAATGTCAATTCAAAGGGCGCCCAGAAATTTGTACCTGCAGCAGCTGCTCTGAAAGGTTTAGAGCTCAGCTCTTCTTTCCAAAAGCCTGCAGCAGACCCAACCACTTGAAGCTCTTGGAGAGCACAGGGATACAGAAAGCTTTCTGAATATGTGTCCTTTGGGTCCTGGGCTCATAGAATCATAGAATAGTTTGGGAAGGGATCTTAAAGATCATCTAGCTCCAACATTCCTGCCCTAAGTTTTTGACCAAAGATTTTTCCACCTCCTAGGCAATTAAGAGAAGGCGCAAAATACCAGAGAAATTTCCTAGTGATTCTGATAAACAGAGTATATAACCAGCTACTTTAAAATGCCACTGGCTTGCTTTGTTGTAAGCACAGTCCCAGGGAGAATGTCAGGTCACACAACTCGTTTGTTATGCTCATACAGAGGAGCTCCGCTAAGCGCCAGCCGTCATAAAAATACTAACGTTCCTTTTAGTGGAAAACAAATAGAAAAGAGAAATGCAACAAGTGGCTTAAAAGGAAGCCAATTAGCACTTCAAAGATTGCCACGTGGTCTGTACACAGGGATGCTAATACAGTGGGGAGCTGTGCTCCTCTTCAGCCACAGCCTGAGTTATGAAAATGGAGGGAGCCCCATCACAGAGGTAACACTCCCCCACGACACAAACCTACACCGTGCATTCATTTAGACACACTCTTCACATTTTATTTCCCTCAGTGGCTTAAAAAATGCCAAGAATCAGAATAGTATGTGGAGAGCATTTTAATCCAGCCTTAAATAAGGCACTTTCCTCCTCTGGGCAGCGAGCACACAGCAGCAACTTTGTGTACAACATGAAGGAAAGTGTCAGGGAGAAAACTGCAGTAATTGAGGTCACATCCTCTGGGACTGCAAGGAAACCCCCTCACACCTTTTCCCCCATCATCCACGGACATTTTCATGTATATACAGCTAACCATTTTAATGATACATAAATATTTATCTCCTGAGCAGATAAGCTAGTAGGCATTCAATTCTAGTGATGCAAACACCTGATGGCTGGACACTCTCATCTACCTGTAAATGCAAAGCACCAGCCACTGAATTAAATTATGGGGCAAAATTATGTGACAGTTCTCTCTGAGGTATTTGGAATCCCACACAGAATCTGTGCTTCACATGGTTAAGTAGCTAGCTCTCATGTTTTATAGGGAGGGAGGGAAGAAGGGAAAAATGTTGTGCTTTGTGGTTTTTGTTTTTTTAAATCTCATTTGCAGCTGTACAGTTACAGCTTACAGATTAATAATGAAAGAGTGTATGTGACAATGCAGAAACAAATGATGTTCAATGTCAACACAAAGCAAGATGCAAATATATTTTTCTGTTCATTAACCAGGCTTTCATTTCAACTGCTCTGGTCTTGTAAATAAAGCCTACAAGCTAGTTTCAAGCAAGTATGGGAATTATGCAAACAAAAAAAAAAGAAACCCTAAATCAAAACACCTTAACTCAACGGTTTCCTAGTACTGGTTAGCTTATTATAGCTGCCATTTTTTATTCAGGGGATCTAAACAGATTAAAACAGGTTAAAAACTGTTATAATAATTATTTAGCTAATTATATCTGCCATTTTTTATTCAGGGGATCTAAACAGATTAAAACAGGTTAAAAACTGTTATAATAATTATTTAGCTAATTATATCTGCCATTTTTTATTCAGGGGATCTAAACAGATTAAAACAGGTTAAAAACTGTTATAATAATTATTTAGCTAATTATATCTGCCATTTTTATTCAGGGGATCTAAACAGATTAAAACAGGTTAAAAACAATTGTATTCAGGAACTGGCCCTAGGGTAGGAGCTCCCTGGATAGTACCAGACATCAGGTGGTGTCAACCACTGCCAAAAAACAAGGGGCATCCCTGAATGTTCTGAAAGACAAGAAGAGCTTGGGCAGAAGGATGTAGGGATAAGAGGACAGACAGACAGAAGGAAGAGAGAGAAGAAAGAACAAACAACTAAATAACATTCTCCTGCACCTATGACTTGCCTCTAAAGATTTGCTTTCCAAGCACTTCATTGAAAATGTTCAAGTCCTCAACTTGTCTTCTGGGGGACAAATAAGGGGGCCTGAAAAGCCTTAGGTGAATTAAGCATTGCTGAGATGTGCTTGGTGAGATGGGGAAATACAAAGCTTCTGAAAGGGTGAAAAATCTCCAACCATCTGGCAGTAGCTTTGAGAAGAAAGGGGAAATACAAGGGGCAGACTGCAGCAGGGAGGAACAGGACTCCTTAGTTATTACTACCTTAATTATTACTACCTTACTACCAAGACCATTACCACCCCAAATGCCTGTGAAAGCTCACAAAATGAACTGACAAGGCTCAGCAAAAACAACATCTCTTGGTAAGAATAGCCTCTTCAGGAAAGCAAACAGGAGCAGCTTTCCCCAAGGTACATCTGCTAATTAGAAATGATGGGTTATGGATGCAGGTGGCAAGGCCCCCAGATGAGAGCAAGACTATTCCTGCTGACCTCTCTGCCTGTTTCTTCTGACTGCTGCTCTCCAAGGCTTCACAGATGGTGTTCTCTTCAAATTAATACCACCCTGCCAGCCAGAAGGAAGCTTCTGTTGTACTTGGCAGTACAGGTGAACAGCCTGCATTTAGATTTCAAAGCAAATGCCACAGGTGTTCCAGCAATATGGCAAGCAGCTGATGTGCTCCAGCCTCTTCAGGCCTGGATAAGACTCAGCTGTGTTTTCTTGTCTCTAAGATTAGCTAGAGGAAAAATCACAACATTCAGAGGGCAAACTTCACACACTGGAGCAAGATCTGAACTATCTTTGCTCTAGATGACTTTGTCAGTTGTGAGGTGTGAAAGTGCCAATGCCATCCTGCCTTCTCCTCTTGGAGGAGATGGGTATGTATCCAGCTGATTACAGGTGCAGGTTAACATGGAGCAAACTGGCTTCAACACCCCAAGCTGTGACCAAAGCTTTGCCAAAAAGCTTTGCTGTGCTCATTCTCACTTTTGGAATGTGCATATGTGTAGCTGATTTCCTTCCCTCCTACGTGCAGATCCTTCTCCAGCTTTTTTCAGCTGTGTGCTGGTGATCTAGCTGGATTCACAAGCTGGGCAAGAGCAGGCTATGTCTATCCTTGAATGGCAGACCTCATTACAAGAGGGAAATGATTCTGGCACTCTAACACATTGCATGGCACTGCTGCTGATATCCAGGATCAGATATCAGCCTCAGGTCATGGCTACCTCTGGAGGTTATACATCCCATAGCAGCTGTCCTAAGAACAAATGGCACTAACCATATTTTACAGCCAAATCTTGACATGAATATCTCTCCCCCAGGCTCCCCTTGAAAATTCTTTTCACTTTGGAAAGATTTCCTGTGTCTTAAACATCCCACCTTTAACTTAGTACTGTTAAACATTGGCTGTGCTTCATGCCAGAGGGAACAGTTTCATGAGCAGATTCTGTGATCTCTATATGCATCAATTTCTAAGATAACTTGGGTTCCTTTAGATAGGTACAAGATGTATTTCTTATCATCTGCTTTTCATGCTCACACACTTCAAGAGCCAGCTGGATCTGCAAGCAGAACTGCATCCAGGAAATCTATTTTATGCCATGAAGGAAGCAGGCAATACTAGGAATATTGTTTAAAGACTTTTTCCTTTAACTTTCTTTTCTTTTAAAAGAAAACTTGCCCATACTGCATTGCCAGAAGATTCAGAACCAAGCTACAAAAGCATCCAAATGTTTGGACATTTACCTGAAAAACAGCTGTGTTCCAGCTGCAGGAGCCAGCAGTACCTGTAACTCAGTAACTGTGTGGTTATTGAGACATGTCAGTAACCTCTCAGTAACCTCAGAGATCTGCAATTCAAGACTCAGGTTTCCATGTGCAAGCAGATTTATGATGATACAGGCATTAAAAACATTGACAAGGGTTTAGAAGGACCACCACAGCTGTACCTACCACACACTGGAGAGTCACTGCCTTGGAGGACAGAGAGGCAAACAAAAACCACAGAGGATGCCAGTTTTACCAGCCCAAGATGAGTGTGGAACCTTTTAGCCATGCTCATGTGAGGGTAATTGTAAAATATCTGCTGTCCCAAGGAGGAAGTCCCAAAAAAAGAGAGCACAGCTCTGGTCTCTTTGGGTGATCCAGCTGTTTGGATCAACGTGACCACCAGACAGGAGCTCCTGATATCTAAAGGAAGAATTGGCAGTGTGGGTAAGGACCACAGCAAAACACCACGGACCTGTGAGCTGAGATCACAAGAAGAAGGGCCAAGGGCTTAACTGAGGTGTGATGGCAGCAGCCAGGCAAAACTTGGAGCAATGAGGATGTGAACCCAAGGGAGGGCGAGGAACCATGCCAGGGCTTACTCTGGCCTCATACCCTCTTGATCAGAGCATGCTGGAAATAAATCTGAACTAATCCTGGAAGGGTTTCACCCCTGATCCCTGTGCCTTAGAGATTCCTCCAAGACACCCATGTGGGAAGCCCCTCTCATTACCAGGACAGCACCAATGAGAATGTGTCACCTGTAGAGACCTTCCAATGCTCAGAAAAGGGCAAAACAAAAAGGAGTGAAGCTGCTGCACACTCCTAACAGCAAGTCCTCCTCAGTTTTCTGACCTCTCCAGAGCAGCTGGGTTGATGGAGGCACCACACTTAAGGTACCAGCACCCCAGAAAGGGGGTGATGCTCACACCCAGCTGTGCTCCCTGCTCAGCCTGTCAGCTTCCTACTAATCTTCCTTCTAGCTAGGATAGCTGGGAATCAGGCAAGTTAATTTCCTTGACTTGAGTTCCTGGAGTTAGGCATTGATTTTTCAGCATATTGACATCTTATTTTGAAGCACCTGAGGTATCTCCATTTGTTCTCATTTGACACCTTTGTGCTACATTTCAGGCTGTCAGACTGTGAAAACATGTCCAGCAGTTGTGCTTTACCTGATGAAACCCTGTGTACTTGTGACTGTGATAGCATCTGGCCACAAATTGGGAATCTCAATGTTTTCCAAGCCCTGATACAGTGAATTTGCCATCCTGACCCCCTGACTATACACCATTGTTAGCTGCAACCAGGGGCAATGGAGAAGAGACCACTGATTTTTTTCTGCTCAAAATCCAGAACAGAGTTTAACCAATTTTTTCTGTCCAGGTAAGATGGTATAGGCTGTAAGTGACTGCATATTTCCTCCACAGAGAAAATGCTAAAGGTGTAGGCACGATTTCTTTCAAGGGCTGTAAAGTAGTGTAAGTATTGAGAGGTTTTAGGATGATGTAAATAGAATAAATGAGGTTTTGGCCCATGATTACTGGCAGAGTGGCTGCAGAACAAACAAACAGTAAAGGCACATCCACATTCACAAAGGGGAATAATGAGTCAAAGGGCTTATATACTCCAAAATTTCAGTGTAAAGACCCTGCAACAGTGAAACAGTAATGAAGGCCATCTTTTGGTTGAAATTTGCTGGCTGTAGAAAGCAACAGATTTTAGAACTCAGGAAAGAAGTCACAAGTCTGAACATGGGAGGAAAATCATTGGCAACTGTTTCAGCAAAGTACAGTGTTAATCAAGTAAGTACATTATAAGATTGAAGCATGTGCACAGGTAAGTAAAATCCCCACCATTCCACTACTCTTCATGTTTCTCTTGGATCTCTAAAACAAAACTAAGTGTTTTTGCAGTTGCCCACAGACTGTCTGCAGCTGCAACTCACAGTTCATAATTCAGAGCACTGGTTTAATTGCAGCTATGAGCACATGCAGAGCACACAGGAGAGCTCCAGGAAAGGAGCTCAGAGATCATGCAAGGCCCCAAGAAGGAGATGCTGAGCTTTTTGTGAAGCAATAGAAAGTCCCAAAGAGCTGCACTCCTGCACCAAGCTGTCGAGATGACCCTACTGCCTGATTCAGATGCAGCCCCAGAGATGTAGGAGGGAAGAGCTTTCTCCCTGCTAGATCTTTCAGAGTGGCTAAAGACAAGGTCAGTTTGGGCTGTTGGGTTGACACTGTAGAGCAGGTATGCTGGTGATGACCTTGCAGGCTCATCTGGAGGCAAAATGTGAGAAAAGCCAACCAAGCAGAGGAAAACTCTTCCAGATGGCAAGACCTCAAAAGAATGCTTGCCTGTCAACCACATCAGGAAAAGGTGAGGGGACAGAAAACCTGCTGCCAAAAACCTATGAGTAAAGGGCAGAAAAAAAGAAGAGAAAATCCAGAGGAAAGCATTATGCTTCAAAGATCTGAGTGAGATTGAGTGGGCAAGGACACCTATGAAGCCATGGTGTACCTCACTAGCAGAGCCAGGAGTGGGAATACACAGAAGAGAAAGCAGAACAGAGCTGAATCAAAAAGTGTGTCTCTTGATCCACGTGACAGTATGGAGTGAGTAAATGCCACCCTTCTCATAGGAGAACAAGGTTTACTCCTCACCACAGCACTAGGCAAAACTACAGAAATAATCAGTGGAGTGAAAATGTTCTTCCACTCCTCGAAGAGCAAGCCACAGAATCTTTCAATCCTAGGGCATATGGTGCTTTCTTTTAATTCCTTCCTGTTCTATACTTGAAAAAAAAAAGACAGTTCTCCAAATCATACCTTCTCCACTCCCAATGGTTGTGGTTTCCACACAGTTATGGCTGGGCTCCACTCTGTTTTATGAAAATCCTTGGTGAAATGCAGTTTGTCTCCCTGCTGCCCTAAGTGTGTGGCCATTTGAATTTTTGAAACAGCTGTAACACAGTGCCAGAACCTGGGCAAGGCACATCCATCCAAAACCTAAGCAAGTGGGAGCACAGAATTTCTAGTTCTAGAACCAGCTCAGCTGGATGAGTGCATTCCATCATTAACAAACTTTATTAAAAGAGGTAAGAATCTAAGATTTATCAGTGCTTAACAAAATGAAGACTCCTTTTGAAGAAGATGGCACAAAGACATAACCTTTGTCTGTGAGGGATCAAATTGTTTCCTGGTGAAACTGCCTGCACTCCTTTGGTCTGCTGGACTTATTCTAATTTAAGACTGAGTTTCTTACTGCGGCACACAGGAGCTAAGCTCACTGTTCAAACAGATCCCTCTGCAGCTGTACATTTATGCTGAAGTGGTGCCTTGTCTCTAAGCTTGTTTGCAGAAATACTGATGGCTCTGATGCCATCTGTACCAGTGCAGTCCTTGGCCAGTGAGCCCTACTTTTTCAATATGCCACAGGAACCTGTTTCTAAGAGGTCAGACTCTCTCCCACATCCCTTTCCCTCATTCCTTGGGTGCTACTTGAGATAGTTTGAAAGAGATCCATGTTTTGTTTCCATAAGGCACTGCTGTCTCTCTGGAGAGGTGAGCTAAAGCCAAAGCCTGGTGGACTTGGACCCCACCATTTGGAATACAGATTCTATTACCTCCCCAATTTTCATGTGTGAAAAAGGCCTTATCATCATCTCAAAGCTCTTCAAGACTTGTAGCTCACGAGTAAAAAACTTGCAATATCATGTAATACCATTATAAACATATGAGGACTAAGAATGACATCATAGCATCTGCTTTTCACTGGGATTTAATGATTTCATATTTTTTGGCAGTCCCAACATGGAAAATCAAAATGAAAATGGCACTTCAGTATATTTCATTAAAAATATCCAGTTTCTCCTCCAGCATCTTCAAGGATTTAATTTCTTCTCTTTCTTTTTATTTTCTGTATATGGAAAAGCACTCTAAAGCTTCTTTTACTTGATTTAATGCTGAGTGTGATTCAATTCAGTGCTGCAACATAAGTTAATTAAACTAAACAAAGGCTGCTTTGTCAACACTTTCAGCAGGAACAAAGAGATGATATTTTTAAATGCAATAAAAATTGTTAATTCATAATACTATTTCTATTCTGCTTACTGTAAATGAAATGAAGAAAACAATCAAATAGAGATAATAAACCTTAAACACTATCATTGTTACAGTATTCCCTATTGTTGTTTTCTTGTTTTCTCTCCTTTTGGCTTTTTTGTTTTACCCTTACCATCATGTCTGGTAACACAAAGTGACTGTGACAGCAAGCAAAACATTTAAGCTGAAAAATTCCTCACGTTTTCTACTTTCTTATTAGAAAAGCACACAGAAAAAAAAATTAATTATTTTTCATTGCAAGGGATGAAAAATAATTAAAACTTCAAATTAATCCTGCACCACCTATTTTTTATGTACATTCAGGTTAGAACCTGGTATATGGAGACTAATGAAAAGAAACAGATTCCTTCTGTGGCAGGGAAATAAATACAACTTTTTTCCCCTCAAGAGACTGAAATCAATATCTAGAGCAGACTACTGACAGTGTAATAACCACCCTGACTGCCAATGCACAGTGCTGCACGGCATCCTCAGGGAAGCTCCCTCAGGAAAGCCCTGCAGGAGGTCTGCACCCCATTTGCTGCTCCATCCTGCACCATCAGTGAAGCCTCAGCTGAGGTGAGAGCCTGGACAGCTCCCACTGCACAAGTGCCAAAGCCCCCACACCAACAGTGGGGACAAACCCCCTCCTCTTCTGCAGCCTGCAACGTGTAAGTAGAGCAAAGAGGGTGCAGGTGGGAAACCCAGGGCACTGGGAATATTTCTCTGTCTGCTCTGGGGTGCCCTGACCCCCAGGGCAGCACTGACTTTGATCCTCACTCATGGAGAAAGTTTTCTAAACTCCAGAATAGACCAGAAACCACTAAGGTGTGAAATAGATTATAGAGAGCAGTGTAGGTGTGTCACTTGGGTAGGAAATTTAGGTTTTGGGATTTTTAGTATGTTGTGGATGGAAGCAAGATGGAGGGCACAGGGTGTCATCCTGGGCTTCTTCTTCGTGCTTCTTCTTCCTCCTTCTTCATGGGTTTGGGTGGCATTCTGTAATTGGGCAGAAAAGTCCCCATTGCAGCTCTTTGGGATCAGTTATTGGGTTAAAAGGGAAAATAATCTAGGTGTCAGCTCTTCATTGGATGGTTTAGTCTTGAAAGACCTTGTAACAAAAGGTTGTTAGCCATTTTGTGCCTTGCTGCTGAGCTCATGCTTGTGAGACTGTTTTACTGATAAGAAATAATAAACACCCGAGTCTGAACATCAAACACCATCTCAAGTGCCTTCAATGCAGACCCAGAGAAACCCACAACTGGTACCCCCACACAGGTAAGCCTCACTTGGCTTACCACTTCCACGAGGCATAGAAATGACTTGGATATCCTTTTCTGCCCCAGCCATAAAGCCTTCAGAAGGGCAGAGTGCTTGACACAGACCAAAGAGCCCTTGGACCTCCACAAACCCAGCACAGTGGGCTGGCAAACACAATCTGGTCACAAAATCTCCTCAGCTGGCTGATACTGCAGCTGAACACTTCACTGGAGTTTTGTGAAGTTCTCAAGAAAATAAAGGTATGTAAAGTGAGGCTTCACAGGTGAGGTGCCTTTTAGGATTTCCATTCCTAATCTCTCTGCACACCTCCCATTAGTCCCATCTACAGCTTCCCAACAGCCCACATCTCTGCATAGCCTAGAGCTTTAAATACCCATTTGCAGCTTTCTGGTTTCACAGCCTTTCCAGCATTTCTGCAAAAAAGTCCAATGGTGCACTTCTCTTTTGCTTTGCCAAACATCAGTATCTGTTAGAATAGGATTTTAAAGATATATTTCATATTTAGCATCTGAATATGCTGTAACAGCCCAAAAAATGGCATCTGATCTATGCAGTAGGGGTTCTTATCAAATACCACCATATCTGATTCAGGATATTTTTTCCTCTCCTCTTTGAGCAATTGAATAAAAGAAGTTGGAGCCTTTATACTAGAAGTAGTCTAGAAGCCACAGCAATCCAAAGTATTACTTTCTTTCCAAACAAAGTGAAATTAGCTATTTAAAGATTCTAGTGAAGACTTTCATTTTTTTTCCCCAAAAATGTCTCCTGTTTCTCCACTTGAAGAATTAAAAGAGTTTGGTAAAGCAACAAAATTGCCATGAATCAGTAATAAAAATGTCAGATTTGTCCAAAAAAGATCTTTCTCAAGAATTCTTTCATTTCTCTATAGCCACAATGTAAATTTGAGATTTTTGACTGTTTGATAACAAAGTCATTATTCTGACATTATTTATGACTGTACCAATGCACATAAAAATCCTATAAATGCCTGAGACTGGAGCTGTAAAATATGAGAGCTCTTTTCCCCAGGCTTTGGAATATTTAGTTCTCCCCAAGATTACACCATAAAATTATCACTCCTGCTAAAGCAAAATGGACAAGAGAAGAATGGACAAAGTGCTGCCTGCAGAGTTACAGGTCACAGCTATTCATCTCACAAAGACTGCTGAGCAAAACTGGGCTTAGCTAGAACAGAACTGGGCAGACTTCAAACCTGAAATCAGGCAGACTTCAAATTCAGAGTGAGCAAGCTCTGATCAGAAGATTGACAAAGGAAATCACATGTAGTGCAAAGGATGGAAACCTCCCCCAGCCTGCCCTGAGCCAGCCCTGACCCCATGGTTAAGGTGAGGGCTCTACACAGCCACTCTAATACCCTTCTCACGTGGAGCAACATCACTTGTCAAGCTCGAACAATATTCCAAATTGGCACAAGATGACAAAATATTTCAGCCCAAACAGAGAAAACAGAGAAATAACAGCAATAACTGTTCATTTTCTAGTGCTCTGACAGAAATCCTACCCCTTCAAAGAGTTAAATGACTTCTAAGGGTGATTAGTGAGGGAAATCATCATCCTGAATGTCTCAATGAAGGGAGACAGAAAGAGAGGGGAAATAAAATGACAGAGGTGAGAGTGGGCTCAGAGGAGAAATTGGCTGCATATTCACACAGAAATGGGATTTACTTCCATGTGCAGCAAATTGTCCTGTGGAATAAATGTGCTGATTAAACCTACAAATAAGTGCTGAGTGCATGGTCACTACAACACAACAGGACCACTTCCAAGTGTACATACAAAGGGGCTGCCAAAAAGTCTGTTAAAACTGTGTACACTTACCTAGTCAGCAAATAGGTCAGTGATCACCACTTGCTCTGGTTTTCAATAAAGGGATTTGAGAATATTCCCCAATCTTATAAGAAACATAGATTTTCATTATTTTTTTTTTGTGAACCAGAATGAGTGAATAATAGTAGTTGAAAAAAAAAAAAGACATCTTAGCTTGCCTTTTTTCTTCAGCTGCTCCCTCATAATATATAACTTCAAGTTGCAGTAGGAAAAAAGGGAATAAATTGGCATATGTGATATTTTATTACTGATTTTGGAAAAAGCAACAGCAGGTTTTTATGAAACACACAGTGCCTCACATTGTTATATTCTTCAGGGTAATCTGGCTTGGTTCTTACTGCTGGCAATGGGATTTAGGAGTGTGACTGCCAAGATTTTGATCCTTCATTCCTCTGGGCTCCCAGCATCCCAGAACCCTGAAAGCACCAGGATCTGGGACTCCTTGGGAATTCACACTACAGCACGACCCTGGAGCTGTGAAGTGAAATGAGCTACATGGAAAGGACCCTGCAAGCTTTAAAAAACCCCAAATCACAGAGATGAGCTGGCAGTAAAATTTGCACAATTAAATCAGAAGATAACCTGAGGTTTGTCAGAAGTTCATGTAAACTGAGACATCTCTAAAACATCAAGAAACAGACATTTTTTTCCACAGAAAACCACATCATTAAAAAACTTCCTAGCATATTTCAACCAGTAACTGAGCAGAAATCCAGCTTTAGGTTGGAAAAGGGATTTTGTTCTTTGTTGTTCCTTCAGTGGCTTACACAGCTCCAGTTCTGAGGACTGAAGGGATTGCAGATGACTCCCAAGAATCCAATGCTCCCAGTGAGACAGAGAGAAGAGAGAGGCACCTACATGCTACCCTTTGCTCTGGGATGAGTTTGAAAACAAGCACAAGAAAATCTCATGTAGAACAGAAAGACCAGGTAGTTTGGAATTTAGTAGCTGCTACATTTGGCTATGCATGTAGATCCAGAATGAGTCAAACTGACTAAAGATCCATGAATTTCTGTTTAACAGGACTAGCAGCCCCACATTAGCCTTTTCCCCACATTCTTACACAAAAATACAGTACTTCATCCTATATCAAATGTACTGTGTGTGCTGCTGGAAAACTTTCAGCTGAATTACTTTAGGAGGTAGCACTCAGGTTACAGAAAATAATGCCACATATTAAATCTCTTTTTAATGCCAGGTAATCTCTTTCCATTAAGAGGAATCTCTCATTGGGAAATAGATCTTATTTTATCAGACTGAACTTCAGCTGATTTTATTTTTCTTACCTCTTTTGGTCCAGACCCACTTCACTTTATGGCAAACTCTCAAAACCCATGTGGTAGAATTTGTGCCCACCAGAACAAGAAGCAACTGGCAACATGAGCTATGAGTGTGTTTAGACCCATAAGAATGAAAACAAGACAAGGGAAAGGCTTTCTTTCCTTCTCTGCTCCTGCTCTGCAAGAGCACCCATCTATTTTTCCTGTGCCAAAGACAGCACCTTTGGAAGAAGCTGAACAGAATATTTATGCTGTTGCCCAGCACACAGACTCAGCACATCTCCTCTTATCATGGAGCTTACCAGAAGATCACTTAAATTGATGACACTACTTCTATGGACTTCAACAAGCTTTGGATCAGATGAATCCTGCACAGCATCAACACCTGAGAGCCCAGGTAGGAACAAGTTCCAAAATATTTAGCAAGAACTTTTTTACTTATTTAGTATTTGAAACTTTTAAATCAAGGGCTGGAAAAGGAAAGGTGCCAAGAACAACTCTTTTCTGACATCACCTGCTTTTCCTTAACATTGCATATTTTAATAGTAAGTAGCACAGATGCTGAAATATAATCTCTCTTCTGAGATCTAAATGACAGTCCCTAGCTGTTGGGGACACTGAAGTAGTAAAGAGGGGAAAATGTGCAAATAATGAAGGTACATTTTTTCCAATTTAGTTCTGCAGATGCATAAAATAATATGTAAATAATTTCTGTTTGGTTGAGATTAACATAACAACATTGGTCTTTGCAATCAGAGTGAGCCTGTACTGTATAACCTGGGTTTGCAACTGAGGCAGTGTGGTACCATTTACCTGAATTTGAACTGAAGAATTCTATCAATTCTACCTTCACCATCATTAACACAGCACAAAACCAATACCATTAACACAAATGATAACAAGGAGATGTGATTAGTCTCAGCTTGGATAGGCAATTAAAATTTAAAAGAAAAAAAAAAGGGAAATATTGTTTAGCTGTATATGAACAAAGAGGTTCAATTAACCTGGCTTTGCAGTGAAGAAAATTGTCAATATTGCTAACTCAGGTTTGCAATTAAGTTGGTGTCAATGTGGCTGAGAAAAGGACTTCATAATTAGGACAACACAGTTAGTATTGACCTGAATTTTCAATAAAAATCATGTCTGCATTTTAATTTGGAACTGCAAAATTCATCCTTGGGCTCTACAAATGACCATATAATTAACTAGCAGTTACTTTAAAATCAGAGAATTGTTTACATAATACATTATTTTTTATATAACCTTTACAAATGGTGAGATGATTGCAGGGTTCCCAGGAGCATCCAACACTTAAACTTCTAAATTTCCTTCCAAAAGCATTCCCAAGGTTTTAAATACTTTGCCCCCATAAAAAAATTACTGCTTCAGAAGACTCTGCATTCTCACTCCAAATATTGGTTTCTTCATTAGAATTATTAGTTTTAGTTGCTCTTTAGTTAAATCCCTATTAATGACCTCACAAATAACTATCATACCCATTTATTTAAATACTCCAAATGCTTCTAGCAAATGTGATCAAAAGGATACTTACATAGACATAAATTGGTTGTTTAATCAGCATTATGGGCTTAAAAGCAAAAAACCAGAAATGAGGAGAGTATTTAAATGCCACTTTTGAACCTGAGTGTGCACATTTTTGCACTTAGCTTCCCATTGAAATCCAAGTCCAATATATCAAAACCACACTCAAAGATAAGACAAAAAAAAAAGGTTTTTCCTTAGGGGAAAAAAGAGCTCTTTTCTGTGCCCTTTCCATGTTTCCTCACAATAGAAAAGGATAACATGAGTCCTGCAGCATTCTCTGTCTCCATCTGCTTTATAATAGGCTCACCTCCTTCTTCTTTTCCTTCTTCCTTTTCCTCTGCACCAAGTATCAAAGGACTCTCAGCTTCTGTTGTGTCTTCTTGGTTCAACGGTGGATCTGAATAAATTTGATAAAAAGATGAACAGTAAGGCTTTTCAGAATGGGCATGAAAGGATTGACACCCACTAGAGACCTTGCCATAAAAAACACTGGCAGAGGAAAAGGATCTTTTCCTCCATGAGTACAAATAAAAAAGCTGTCCAAGGAAACACAAGGGGCTTTAGTTCAGAGCAAGGCCTTGAAGATACTGAACTTTCTGGGGTTTAGGCACAAAATCCCATGTGCCTGCTCCAAACATGGATCTTCACTGGGACTCACTGCAATCCCAGAGACACACACAGCCCATGCCCCACCCCTGACCTGCTGAAGGCCAGGTTGGATGCAGCTCTGAGCAACCTGGCTGAGTAGAAGGTGTACCTGCCCATGGCAGGGGAGTTGAAACCAGGTGATCTTTAAGGTCCCCTCAATCCCAGACACTCTATGATTCCATGATTCTACATTAGTGTTTTTGCTTGCTAATCTTGCTCTCTGATTTCAAGACACAAGGAGTACCTTCTATTTCCATGCAGGAGCCTTGGGAATCTGCCCCAGTTTTCATCTCCTCATCTGCAGAAACATCCTGTTGTCCTGTTAATACAACAAGCAGAAAATGGTACCAGGATGATGCTGCATGCAGGCAATGCTAAATTCATTAAAACAGAACATGAACCTTAGACACAGCATGGTAGTTCTAAGCCAAGCACTGCTTTTTTTTTTCTAGTAAGTGAACCACGTTGGACACATTTTATATATGAAATATCATTTAACAGTACTAAGCATTAAGTTAGATAGCTGGTCAAAACTGACCCTGCAGCACTTAGTTTTTCTTCTTTTGCAGCTCAGCCTTGACACTGTTTCTCATAGGAGCTGTTGTAAAGTGCTTGCACTTGGCTGATGGTCAGCAGGAGGAACAGAAACAGCCCACAGGCTTTCAGAACCACAATAACAACATGAGAGCAATGCTGTGCAACCAATGGCTAAACCCAATTAGAGACTTGGCTTTCCCAGGAGCATCAGGGGTTACTGCCCCACAACTGGCTGACATGTAACCTCTACTAGCCAACAGCATTTCCTTAGGGTGGCAGAAGTCAGGCTGAAACCCACTGGGTGCTGACAGTGGAAGAACTCAAGTTTCACACTGGCTCATCACGTCTGTCTTAGAAAACTTCGATACCAAACTTTACCTTTGGCTTGATCTTGTTCACACAGCACAGGATGCACTGAATCACCCTTCTGCGTGCCTTTGGAGTCTTTCAGGGAATCTGAGGGGGAAAAGCAAGCAAACAAATAAATCCTGAAGCAGTTTTCATGCTGGAAAAGCAGACTTGAGTTAGAGGAGCTCTTTGGTGCCAGCTTCATATTCGGCATTTCGATACACGGACCGATTTTCTATCTGTTTAACTACAGTCTTATAAACTACAGAAGTATATTTGTGGGTTCCAATTATTCAAATTGATTTCAGAATCCCTACCCTTACTGAGCAGTTTCTTGCTGGCAGTACAAACCTTAAACCAGGAGCTGGCAAAGAAGGATGCATGAGAATAATCAGCAGCAATACCAAGAATTTTATTCCTAATGAGTGGAGCAGCACAAATCTATGAGAAATAGCATGAACCACCTACTTGATAAATAAACTGATTTATTATTTCTTTAGAATAACAGTTTTTCATGGTTGAATTTACAGAAACTTTAAATCTTTCCAGAAACATTAAATCCCACGAGTCCCTGTGCAAATCCTAGCCTCATGTCACTTGATGACAAAGCTCCCAAGGTCACTATGGCCAAGAATGCTTTTCTTTTTTGGGGCAGACTATCAAAATGAACTGCCCAAAACAATGCCTGGAACCAGTGCCACAGTGAGACTTATATGACATTTTGGCAGAAAGTCCAACTGCTGGGCTGTCTGTCTTCATAAACACAGGGCATTGTTTTGTTGCCTCAAACAGCATTTCCTGACAACAGTCAGTTTTTGCACGGGGATGGAGAAATACATAATGCATAATTCCACTGCATTCAGGTAATACAGCAACACAGACACTTATTTAGTGTGATTTAGTGATTTTGCTCATCCTCTTCACAGATTTCACTGGATAAAGAGCTCTCTTTGAACCTCATTAAAAACCAGTGCTGATCAAACTGGACATTGTGCAAACCACAGGGATAAGTCCACTCCAGGCCATGGCAGCAGGAACAGATAATCAGTGTTTGTGTGATGCTTTCTAAAATCCTGCTCAATGGAAAAAGTAAGTAATGATGCCCAAAGATCTAGAGCACATGATAATAAATTACATTCTGGCAGTGCTTTTACAGCTTAAATTCTGGAAGGTCCCTCTCAACAACACTGCTGAGCAAATCTTTCAATACACCCAAGGATGCCCCTGTGAAACTCTGTTCCTGAAAGTGTCCGAAAGTAATCTCTGATGGATAAGTAGAAAGCTAGGTTGTTAATATCTGATCCAAATTTAATAATCTGTAGAAAAGGTATGTGCTGAAATTGTGTGGCTTTAATTAACTGCAAATAATTCCCCAAGGCAAATATTTAATTACCTGCACAGTTTCTTACTTCTTTCATGGCATGACAATAAGTTTAAAAAACAAAGTTTGAAAGTGGAATAACTCACTGATGTACAATTTGCTAAACTTTATACTTGCTGGACTTTTTTTGCCCCATTGCACCAGTCTTCCATACCATATTGTACAATGAGGTTCAAAGGATTATCCTTATCAGCCTGAACTGGAGCAAAACTAAATTAGAATTTTATCAAATTCCAAGTTTAATCAAAAATCCAGTTGAAGGATCTCCTGGTACCAAAAATTTTTTGGTAGCAAAAAATTCTATGAGGGATTTTTCAAGCAAAGTTGAAACACATTGAGGGAAATTCTGGCTTTGCTGAAGTTTTTGACGAAGCTCTCAGGATTTCAGACAAGCCAAGATCTGTGCTACCTGTAACTCCATACCCTAAATTAATATATTTTTCTGTATGATACAGCTGCATGCTTGGAAAAGGAATTGTATTGGTAAAGCTGGAATCAGAAGTCCTCTGCCTTGAGTACTATGATGCCAGGGCCCAAACACAGCTCTTCAAGCAGCCAGAAGTGATGGTGCAAAGTGATGCTGTGGTGGACGAGCGGTGGTAAGGGTGCTGTGACTTTCCTGAAGAGGTGTCCTGAGAAGGATGGCTCAGGGGCACAGGCACGTCCTCCACTTGTCACTCTTGTGCCAAGAATGGCACAGGAACAGGTGGGAGGCAGGAAAGAGCAAAGAAGGCTTTATTCAAGAGAACCTCAGGGTTTTTAAGGCTTTATTCAAGAGAACCTCAGGGTTTTTACAGAGTGATAGGACAGATCCTGTTTGATTGGCTAGTTAACAAAAGCACCTTCCTCATACACTGTCCTTGAGAAGAACAGAAAGTCAAAGTAGAAAAACACCACCTGCAGATTGCTTATACTTAACAAGTTATCACATCATTACAACACCCAAAAATTCTCACGAGCTGCTGTGAGAAACTCTTGCTGTTTCTCTCTCTCTGTCTCATAGTATCCCCACTGGCTCACACTGGCTAGCTGTTCAATTCTCCCAGGAGGGAAGAGACAAGAGCCTTGTATGATGTTCCACAGAGAATAAACCTTTATTGTGAGCAGGGAACTCCATGAAAGATGCCAAGAACAAAAGCTCCAAGGAGGCAGGGAAAACAGGGGTTTATATGGGAAAGGCAGGGGGTAGGACAAAACACTGGGACCAATGGGATGAGGGTGCAGGGCAGAGCAAAGGGGAAGAACCAGTGGGGTAGAAAAATCATCCTAGGGTGGCAAAGGCTTCGGGGCTCACCAAAACCTCAGAGTTTGTGGTTCAGGGGTTGGCCCTCCAGGGGAGGGCAGCAGGATTTCCCCTTGCTGGTTCCCCGGCTCCCACAGTTAGTATCACCTGCATTGGGAGGGGGAGACACAAGCAGCTCTGCCCCATCACTCCCTTATCCCACACCTATTGCACCTTCAAACTCCTAGACTGGTGCCCTTAGGGTTCACTGGTTCCACCTTTTTTTCCCAGGATGAGGAATGGCTGCAACTAAATGCAAAAACCAATTTGCAGCCTCACTGGCACAATTCGTGCAGTGGTCAATGACAACGAATGGAATTTAAGAAGCCTGGTGCTTGGCTGAGGGATGTGCCCCATCATGCTGCCATTTCTTGTGCAGAATCACAGAGGGAGGGGTGTCATCACTATCCCCACCTACTGGCACAGCTGGCAGTCTGTCCCATGGGCTTCGTTCTCAAGGAATTGTAATTTTGTGTTTGACTTTTGTTTTTATCGCAAACAGTTGTCCCATTGCTCCAGTGCTGGAGAAAGCAATGTAACTGCCCTGAATTCCAAATTATCCCAGGCAATCTACAATGATAATTTTTCACAAGTTGTTTTTGGGAAAGCCTGTCTCCGAAAATAACAGACAATGGACAGAAGTTACTGCCTAGCTGCAAGAGTCTCCCACTTTTATGTCAGCATCAGAAACCTGCCTTGATTGGTTTTACCACGCAGATTCTGAGCTCGGAAATCCTTAATGTCAAGATCATACCAAAGGTTCCTTCTTTTCAAATCCAAATATTGCACTAAATATTCAAGCCAAAATTTCCAAAGACAGATTTACTTTCAGGATTAACAAGAATAAAATAAAGCAAAGGAATAAATCCAGATTTATGAAGCAAATCTATGCCAAGCAAACGTGACAGTGTGAAACCAAAGGCAGTGATCAATACAAATGCTGATGATACACCACATTCTGTCTGCAAGTTTTCAGTAGGAGATTGGTATTCCTCAGGCTCAGCTGATCCCCTGTGCCCACTTAGCCCTTTGGAGCCTTGTGCAATGGAGTGTAAGGCCAGTTTTATAGTCCTGTATGATTCCAGGGTCTACAAGAGCTCTGGCTGTCCCTAAGGCCTTTGTTCACCTCTTACTCACCTGATTTTGTAAAATGGCATAAAGCAATGTTAGCCTTCTCCTAACATAGTTAACTATCTTTCAAGTCATACCAGCGAATCCAAGCCAGGGTATTCTTTCACAGCACAGTACTGCTTCACTTTTTGATAACATACACACTGGGCACTATTGACTTTGGGACTGTAAAAGTTAATGCTCCTCCACTCAGGACTGAAAGAATCCCTGTTTCTGATACCACACTGGAACACAGTTCCTAATATCACACATGAATGAACCAAACAGGATTATTTATTTAATTGCATAAATAAGCCAAAGATAGGCCACATTTATCTATTGCACATCAGGAGCTCAAGTGCTTGTTGAAGTCCGAGCATCCCTTTGTTCCCCCAAAACTCCTCCTTGCTGGCTGGAGCTGCAGTGTCCCTGTCAGGAGTGCTTGTCTCTGCTACCCTCTATTTTATTCAAACAAGTGTCTTGTGGGGCTGCATGCTTGAGTCCACCTGGGAATTAGACCCAGTCTCTAACATTCTGTTTATGAAATATTTAGGCTTTAAATAAGGTGATCAGAATACTCTGCAGGTATATTCACTGCTCCTATCAACTGTATGTGGAATTCATCTCCAAGAAAAGCATGTAGCTTGCAGTAAACCATCAATCCTATCCTTCCTGCTATAGTCAGGCACTATTTTGCCTAAATCCTGTATAAATCCCCATGCTTTTCCATGCCATTCATTTTCTCTTTTGACTGTGTAAGGCAATGCTGCTCAAACACGATTCTGCAGAAGCTAAGGAAGAGGGGTGATGGTAAGAACTGAATGGTAAGTGGTTTTAATGCTCTTTTAAAATTCCCTTTCCCAGCTACTCTCTGTATGGCTTATTTGCTGAGTAGTTTCTAATGTGCAGAACACCTGGGTCCTGTACACAGCACAGATAAATCACCATGTTTTAGGGAGCTGTAAGAAGATCAAAGAGGGAAAATGCTGGTCATTAGGAAAGAAACAGGTTCAGTACAGTTTATTTTTTAAGCATGATACTGTGATAAATGCCTGGAACATTTCCAGAGTGAAAGAAATCAAGCAGACATCTAAAATTACAGGTAATGGTGTGCATGGAGGCTTCCAGATGATTAGGGTATTCTTTTGCCTCATAAACTGAGGAAAATATGTTAAAATGAAGTACTATAAAATGATGATTTATGAGACGTTAGGAAGAGCTTCTTGAGCTTTGTCTTTAAATGGTATTTTTATATCCACCAAGATTTCATTTTAATCTATCTTTATATCAGATTAAATTTATTGGAGCCCAAGTTTAAAAATGCAGGTAAACCAGACCTTTTTAGGTGCAACAGCTCGTAGAGGTATTTTATCAAGTTTTCAGGTGAAAGACCAAACAGTTCATCTCTGCAGGTGGGACCACCAGATACTTCTCCCACCTGTTTGTGCCTCAAGCTGACAGAAGGGCATCTTACCTTCTGTCCACCTGAGACATTCCAGGTGCAGCTGGTATAAAAACTGTGGGCATCCTTCTCCTGACATAAGGAGCAGGACCTGTTGTACAGGGCTCTGGGAAATGAAAAAGCTGAGAAAAACCTGATTGCCTTGGTTAGAGCCTGTCCAGGGGAAAGGAGTGGAGGGAGGAGATGAAAGAGCAGGATCTCATGCTGGACTGGTGGGAGCACAGCTGAGTGGCTCCAGGTCAGCTAATATTCAAGAATAAGGAGGATTTAAATAAACCAGGTAAGTGGATTAGTGTTCACTGTTGCAGATGCCAGTACTGGTGAGGGGTAGAGCAAAAATACCTCTTGAGTAGTTCAGGGGCTGGACCCCACCTGGATGCACAGCTCAGCTCAGATTAAATGAAGAAGTGAATAACCCCCATTACAAACAGCTCGCAGAGAACCTTGGGGAAGTTGTTAAGAGAAGAAGTGGCTGGTTGGATGGTGGTGCTGACACCCTGGACAAAAACCCCAAACCCCACAAATTAGCTGGTGTTAGCCAGTTTGCTTTCACAGGAATCCTTCTAACCAAGGGACAGAAAAATGTTATCACTTCAGTAGGCATGCAAAGCCACAGGTATGGCTGAGGGTGTTTAAACTCTTCCATTGAAAAAGGTTCTTTTTCAGTTACCTATAATTGAAATTTTCCAGGCTGAAACTTTAGGTTTAATCATAGCCCAAGGGTGAAGTAAAAACATTTCATTGGTAGCTGCTGAGTGCTCAAAATCAGGTCAGTCATATAGATGTCTTAATATGTACCTAAGAACTGATTTTAAATACCTCTTTCTGAACATACTGGCCTTTCAGTCAATCTTTTTCATGTGCCTTCCAATGACTAATATTATGTCAATTTGCACAGCTCCCCTGCATTTGAAATGCTCTTTCAGTTTATCCCTTCTCAATCATTTATGTCTTTAGGACATCAGGATTTTTCCATACTGAGAGCTACAGCTGGCCAAAGAGGAATTTATACCCATTACATTTTACAGTCAGGATACTTCCCAGCTTCAGGGTTGCCCAAAGAGAATGTTTAGGGCTAACCCCTAGCCAAGTCATATATCTAATTCTGTTTCTGAAAACACAAGCCCTCCAGCCAACTGAATCTGACTCCAGAGAATGCAGAAAAACAGTGACTTGCTTTCAATAGCATTCCCACAGAAGCTCAGACTTTGGTGAACACCTGGAAATAATTAATCAATCACTTCTTTATTTTTAAAATTAATTAGTATATGATTTAATTTAGTTGCCCTTCAAATGAAAATTCAGTTCTTATTAAGTGCTAATGAATGATAATCAATGTATTGTGCACAGAAACTTTGCATAGTAGGGATTTAGGCTTCACCTGTACTAAATCCAGTTCCTTTTTACATTTTCCTGCCAGAAAGTCTAATCATTAAATTGGGTTAAATAGCAATGGGTAGAAGGGGCAGCTGAGATGAAGATGGAGAACGTTGTCTGACACACACCCATGCATGTACACATACTCTCTTTAACAACACATAAGCACAGGTTCAATCCTTCAATCCAATCTCCACATACTACATGGTCTAAAGGTTCAAAATGAGCTTGCAGCCCCAGAAAAATCTTGTACAGACACAGCAGACTGAGTGCAGCCTGCCTGATACACCCTTTATCTGCTGCCTGAACATTAATGACTTTAATCACTTTGTTCTGCCCTTACACTGCATAGAAAGAAGCATCTCTCACTTGAAATGTGCTGGATGTAAAGGATCTGCTTCCACATGCACAGTGATGAAGACCTTGCAGAGGTGCTGCCCAGAGATGTCAGCTCTCCCCCAGGAGATCACAGCTAAGCATGCAAGTTTTTATGGGAAAAATTGCAACACTTCTTTGCAGACAGTGGAAAGAAAAACTTGGCACAGACTGGAATAAGAGGATAGCTCTACAGTGTTGCATTTTAAATCCTGATATTCTTGAAATATCACTGTTCTCCCCCTTCCTGCAGCCCCTTCCCCCCTTCCCCCTTTTTTTTTTTTTTTCTGGAGACAGATGAACACTCAAAAAATTCAGTTTGCTCAAAGACCATGTGCAAACTGGGTTTGTGTGGACTGTTTTTCCTGGACTGTATCTCTCCTATGGTAACAGAAGACATATACTTTTAGATTAATGTGAGATTTGCAGTCTCACAGGAGGTTTTCATCTTAATTGAAGCCCCTCAAGTGTAATTCCTGCACTGTCCCCCACTCTTTATAATGAAAATCCCTTTCATGTTCCCATCCTCCCTTTTTTCCTTTAAAAAAATGATAAAGAGGACTCACTCAGAACAAAAATACCAGATCTTCATAGTAGCAGAGATGGATGTGCTTTGTTTTGAATATCATCACATTTTAGAGCAATAACTATGTCAATGTTCTTGCTATATTTTAATCCCAGAAATATGAGGAGGGAAAAAAAAAGGCAGAAAAACTGTTAGTCAACCCTAATTGGAGTCAAAATCCTTGTTTTGGTGCACTCAAAGTGAGCTGACATTTGAAAGCCCTAAACTTTCATAGCAGGACAGAGTGGATTAAAAGATGCATTTTGGGAATATGCAGCTAGACTTCTTTGCCATAAATCTTTTACAGTGATTAAGTGGAAGGACTGGGAAAACATAATTTCTTTAAATGCTTTATGTCCTGTTCATTTAGTTGAAAATGAACTAGAGAAATGAGTATGTGCCAGAACCTGGAGGCTTTAGCCTTGTTAACTCAGTGGGCAAACAATCTGAAAGGTGGAAATTGTTTCAGGAGCATCAGGTGTTTTCAGAAATGTCAGGATTTTGGTAAAGTGCCATTTCTCAAGAAGCAGCACTTTTTTTATAACAGTAGTATTTATTTAAAATAAACCCCAAAAGCTGAAATTATAGAGACACTGAAGAATCACAGAGTGGTTTGGATTGGAAGGGATCTTGAAGGTTATTTCATTCCAACCCCCCAGCAGGGACACCTTCCACTAGACCAGGCTGCTCAAAGTCCCATCCAACCTGGTCTTGGGCACTTCCAGGAATGGGGCATCCACAGCTTCTCTGGGCAACCTCCACCAACACCTTGGCACCCTCACAGTAAAAATCTGCAAAGCTGAAAACCTACCAGTGAAAATAAGGATCAAAACCATGGGCCTGGTCCATGGTGGCCTTGCTGTTCAAAATTCTTGTTTCCATTAAAAAAAACTAGCAAGCAAATATGAAAATTTGGTCTTAGCTTTTCTTTCTTTTCTTTCTTTTTTTTTTTTTTTTTTTTGACTTGTAGTTTTACAAACAAAATCTCTGGAGGAGAGTTTGTCTCACTCCTTTTTGCCTACCAGATGCTTCCCATCTTTTTTATGAGGAGAGGAAGGACATCAAAGAGATAATGCACTTTGGATCTCAGGGCACTATCTCTTCTGTCAGCCTCTCAAGAGAAGAGGGGAAAACACTATATATACTCTTAATATATTCTATGAAAAGTGATGATTTCTTCTCCAAGAGGAAAACCTGGAGGGTTTACACACTGAGAAGCATATCAGAAGGCAGTCATCTTCTTCATTAGGAACAAACACTCAGAACAATACCAATTTGTTGGGATCATCAGCTGACAGCAAAGGAAAATCCAAACCCAAAGCCCTGCTGTGACCCTCACATTGTGGAACAGACAAAATGGGGAGTCTTCCAGATACAGAATACATAAACAGGCCAAATGTCATCAAAACAAGAGAAATTAATGACAGACAAACCCAACCATGCTGGGATTGAATCCATCACTATCTCTGCCTTCCACTAGCCTTGCCACGACTTCAATTTGTGATGTATCAGAAGCAAAAGCCAGCGCTCCAGCAAAGGTTTGTGGTTCTTTTTTTCTTTGCAGCATCAATCAATCTGTTACAAGAGCACTTAAATCAACCTGCACAAGGCTTTGAACTCATAATCAGGTAAGTATGTAGGCTGTCCAGCATGTGGCTTTGAACAAAAGGGCAGGATCTCACACCCTGTCCCACTTATCTAGAAAAATGAGAAGAGAGTCAAGTAGCGATGCTGAATTAAGCATTAAATCTTTTAAAATAAATAAGTTAATGGATGTTAATAATTATGTTATCTCAGTGAAATGCAGGAAAATTTTCTATTAGTCTTTCTTGAAGGCCAAACTGATGGATTGCATTTATTATAGATAGTATAACTCCTGTTTTGGATTACCAGTAGCAAACATTTTGTATAACACCCAGACTTCTTCCTGATGTACCCCCACAAAAATGCTAAAAAATGTAAACCAGCACAAGCAACTAATAGCATGATTATTAGCCTGAATATCAAAAACAATACAGCTGTGCACTGGTTCTAATCTGTTGGTAAACCAACAACTCCACAGGAAAAATCTCAGCTTGAAACATTTAAATTAGATCATCTTTCTTGTTTCCTAAACACCCTGTCATTTGGTCCTGTGACACTTTTAAATATTTATTACAAACTAAATTATCTGAGTGCCCAGCACAGTCTGCACAAGATAAACATTACTTTCTGCCTCTCTATTATGACTTCATCTCCTCCTGTCTCCTCCTGATGTGTTTATAGCTATTGTGTTTTTCTTTTCCTGCATCAGGAGAGTGCTGAACAGGGAGCTGATATTGCTGAGATAGATGTGCATGCTTAACTGTATGCTTGTGAATCACCCCAGTGAGCCCAGTCCTTTCTTTTGGATATGTCATGGATGATATTTTAGTTTTAACTCTGTAACAAGAGGACTTACAAATTTGTGGCATCTCTCCTACCAGCACAACAGCTGGTACCAAGTACTTCATCACAAAGACTTTTGTAAATGAAAATCCAAGCATTTACCCATTTCTGTATTGTTTAACTGTGATTTTGGCTATTTCCAGACAAAGGAAAAAACAGTTTCATGAAATGCCCTCTTGGGATGGGATATTTCAAAACACAATTTCCAACTGTACCTTTATTCTCACTCAGCTCAATGTCTTCTGATGATAGGCTGGCTACAGCTGAAGCTTTTGTTTCACCTATAACAAAAGAAATGAAAGAGAAGCTATTCATTAAATAGAAAACTGATTAACCACTTTACTGAAAAAGAAAAGGTGTTATGCCTTGTTGAGACAAGGTATTGGACCTGAATTTCATTTACTGGACTTCCATCCATTCCCTGGCTATTACTGGTCTGATCAGCTTCCCTAAGCAAGATGTAATCTTACATTCCAATACAGCCAGGTCAAATCTGTATTTCCATTTCTCATGACACAGAGAGAGGAGCAGCTATTGGTTTCATGGGTATGCTGGTATTTTATTTGCTCTGAGATTCATTTTTTTCATTTAATCCATATATTTTGAGGAAAAAAAACAATTAAGTCATTCTTAAACTGAATCATGTCCACAAATCCCACTGGAATCCAAATGACAAGATGCAAATGCTTTCCTGAAAATTGAAGCTTTCATGAATCAGGCCTGAAATTAGAAAGTCCCTAAAATTTTCAGGTTGGAGTTTTTTAACAGTAGAGCACGCAGGTAAAACTATTGTAGCTAATAGATACAGCTGGTACCCGAACTTAAATCAATAGTGAAAGTGAAAGCATTTTATTTTCTTGCTAATTTTTATCGTTCTAAAAATCTGTATAAGCTTTCATTTTAATTCCTAGACTTTCATTTCTTTCAAAAGACTTGTTGTTGTTGATTCTGGGATAATATTTTCCTTATACAGCCATCTAGTACTTTTAACTGGATTGAAAGAAGAGCTCAGCACCACCTGCCATGTTGTTTTTCCATGTGTTCACTGTGAAAATCACTGATCACAGACTGGAGGCCAGACTTAAAAAAAAACACAACACAGTTTAAAATTTTCAGACTTTTCAGACAGTTTTCTTCACTACAACAGTTGTCTTTATAACATATACTTTTTTTTACATATCATTAAATTTTTCACTGTAATGAGAATATAAAAATCTTTATGTAATGGACCAGGTAAGAACAGAGCATCAAATTTTTGTTCTATATTTTCTTTCACAATATCCAAGTATATGATTTGTCACACTCAGAGGAAGTTTATGCCTTTGGTTTAGATAATACAAATAAGAATGTGAACATTTGGTGGGATTGCTCCTAACAGTGGTCACTCACAGTGTTTAGAAATCCTCTAAGCATACAGCTGTGTGCCTTGGAAAATCAGGTCATTTTTACTGCCAAGAAAGGGTGAAAAAGCAGCAACCTCAAAGCTCCTGGTGATGCTTTGTCTCTGCAGTGCACAGAGCAGAAAACAGCAGAGACTCACTAAGTGGATGTAACCAGCCTGGGCTAATTGTGGCCCTCTCTGTTCCTGCCACTGTAAACCAGGAGGGAAAATTGTAAAGCCAAATAACTTTTCCCTGCAGCACCTGCCCGTGCTCAAGGAGGTGACTCCTGGGCTATGAGTGGGCATGGCATTATCTTTAGGCATGAACCTAAATCCCATCCCTGAAGTATGACATTTTCTGGATCTGGGACCTCAGATGTCTGGATCTTTTATTTGACACTCTTCATGAGAATAATGAAACATGAGTACCAATACAAGATAGCAAAAGAATGTACATCAGGGCTCTGATAAACCAGCTCTGACAGCTCATATTGTAACAAGTCATAACAAGCAGTTTTGGGAAAAGCACAATGCATTTAAAACACCTACAGCAAAGTAGTAGTTTCAAGAGGCAAATATTTCTTCATTCTCTTGGGGAAAAAAAGAGTATTTTATTCAATCAAACTGAAGTACTCACCCCATCAGAGTGACTATCACTGACAAGCACACTGGGCTGAATTGGGCATCTGCAGATGCTATAATCAGGTTTAACAGGAACCTCAGCAACTGGAGCCAGGAGCTCCAGGCAGTATTAGCTCTTAGGTGAGCTAGCAGTCAAGCAGTACTTGGTGAAGTTAAAAGCTCAAAATTGCTTGAAAAAAGATATGCCACAGTCTAGTCAGAGATTCAAAAGAGAATCTCAATTCACATAGAATAACTCATTCTTCTCCCTGCTCCCCTGGGCCTGTTTAAAATACAACTTGCATGAAAGTGAAAAAACCAGGGAAGGATATGTGGTTGCCCTCCAGCACTTACAAAACACCACCATACCCTTATCTTGGGGAGGATGAAGTTTGCTGAGGTCCATGGGAATCTATTTTATTCTGTAATACTGTTTGCTCCTGGCTTCACCTTGCACTGCCTGCCCTGCATTAGGAGGCAGAAAAGGTGACAAAAAGGACACGAAACACAGAAGCACAGACAACATCAGATGTCAGCACTCAGCTGCAGAAGAGGAGGCAGGGAGGAAAGCTGCCCTTTTACCTACACAGTGGGCAATGCACAGGATGAGAAGAAGACCCTCATTTGATGGACTTCTCATTACCACAATACAGGAAGCAAATCTGGTAAGGCAGGAATCCAGGCCTTCTAAATGTATCTGCTCTGTTTGCTGACTGGCTGCCTTCAGCTCAAGAAATCCAAAAAAACCCCTTTTACTCCCTCTGGTTTAAATATGTTTAAGGAACATTCTGCATTACAATGGGAAAAAAATCCTAATCAGATGAGAAAAACAGTGTGCTACATGTAATACTATAGTTAAAGAAATACTTAGGAAATAAGGGGATAGACAGACATTTCAATTGCCACTTCAGGTCTTTTGGTAACTAATTCATTCTAGCTGTCTCTCGCAAGGAACAGAGTTGTGCAAACCATAAACAATCAGACAATAGAACAGAAAAAAAAAAAACAACAAACCCAGAAAAAAAACCCTCTTGTGAGCATGGAGTGACACTATATTCCAAGATACTGAACTCACTGTAATTTATAAGCATGTCACCTGCAAAACCCACCTACAGCATATGCAATATTTTTCTCTATGGATTTAAATCTTCATAACCATTGTGACTTGTGTAGAAAATTTTTTAAAACTTGAAAATACCCTTTAAAAACATTCAGGATTTGAGTTTTCATCAGAAGGAGCTTCCTCCTTCCCCAAATTTCTTTCCCTCATTCCTATTCTATGCAGAGGGGAAAAAAAAAATTATTCCTTGTGAGAGGATTAGCTAGATTAGTCACCTTAAAGGGAGAATGTAGAGCTGTAATCTGGAGAGGGGTCTGCATTTCTGCACTGCAACACATTCATTCACAGTGAAGGAAGATTCAGTCTCTAACGGGAGGATTGCTCAAGATCTGAGCTCATCTGGTGAAAATGTACAAACATTCCCCTTCAAAAGCACTGACTAACATTATTGTTCACCAAAGTGGATAAAACCTGAGAGAGGCCTTTAAGGAGCTGGGCACAAACCTGCTTCTTGGCTCTGTGTCTTATTTTCATCGGTGTTTTGCTTATCCACTGTGCCATTACCACCTATCGAGAAAAACACATAAAAATTATTTATGATATATCTTTTTATTGGTACCTGGAGCACTGCAATATTAATTGTAACCAATTTAGCACAAAGTGCTAATTTACAGCAAAGCACTGTGATAAAAGAGGAGAGATGTAAAGGTAAGCTGAAAAAACCTGCCAACAGGACCAGTTCCATTTAACCGGCCATGATTTTTATCTCAAGATGAGGATTATAGATTTTTATCTCAACAGGCTCAATGGAAATAACAATACCAAATAGAGGGATATTTCCTGAAACACAGTCCACAATAAATGAAATTGTTGCTTGAACTTCTGTGTATTTATAAAGAGGTTTTTTTTTCCTAGGGTTATTTTCCTCCTGGAACATTTCAACAGGATTCTTGGGCTGTGTTTCTGACCTGCAGGACTTACCTCCATGCCTGTGGAAGGTAAGAATCAACTGAATTAAATTTTAAAGCAAAAGCTACAATGCCACTTAACAAAAAGTATAAAAATGCTTCATACAAATGGCTGTCATGAAGAGAGCACATCAAACCAAAGTAAGATTGCTAGAACTGAATGAATTTTCCCCCTTTTTACATTGATATTCATTCCCAATTTTCTTCACTACTTCACATTCATTATCCATTTTCTACCCTCCAGCTCCCTTTTGGAAGGCAGGCATCAAACAGCAAATAACCACTGAGAATGGGTAATACCCTGAAAAGTATCAATGGGTCTCCTAAACTTTGTTTGCCATGATTAGAAATCTACCAGGAATTCTCTGTTTTCAGGGATGGAAAAGGCTCTTTTAGCTTTGTAATAACCTGATAGGCTGCAGAGGTGCATGCAGGATTGGATGCCATGGCCACACTCCCTGCTTTACAGCAGCACAACAACAGCTGAGCACCAGCCTTAACGAGGTTAAATTTGAAAAGTTGACTGCTGAGCATATACATTGCAAGAAGGGAAATTCATTCCCAGGCCTGGAAGTGTCCTGATAATGACACAAAATTTTTTTTTTTTTTCTGTGATCTTTGCTGGCTGCTGGCTTTTCTGATTACAGCTTCTCTAAAACAACACAGCTAAAGCTCCTTGTGTCAGCCACCTTGCTTTTAGTTAACACGTGGAACCTGGTGATGGGAATAGCAGTGGTCCAGAAGTGATTAGGTGGATGGAAGGAAAACAGAGAGAGCACTAATTTCCACAGGCAGATGCACATCTGGTGGCACACTGCACCCCCCTGACATTTAAAGGCTGAGGTATGATGCTTTCCCTCTTTCCAGCAGGCAATTCTTCCTGGCATCCAGCAGATGGGACTAGTGGAGAATTATTTCCAAGGCTGGCCCTGCACAGAGCTGCTCTCAGGAGGAGAGGAGATGGAGCAGAGGTGGGCAGGGTGCAGCTGATGGCCATCAGTGGGGACTTGGGCTCCCTGCCCTGCTGGTAACTCTCTGTATGAATTCTAACCTCAATGCATGACTTGCCATAGTGATTTCTTAGCACATTAGTGAGCTCTAACCTGTAAAAAATTGTGTTATGTGGATGACCAAAATGGGCTGACAAAAGCTGCAGGGTTTTTCTTTCCCTGACTTGAAATCCAAAGGTGTTTTCAAAGTCACCATTCTGCCTGTCCACACACAATAGGAGGACCACGTGGAAAAACCCCAAAAAGTTAGCTAAACTTTTATCTCCCCAACCCCTTTTCTCTTAAAACACAGGCTTGGTGCCATCAAGCTATGCAGCAAGCAATTCATAAAGAAAGTCAATCCTGTAACACAGCAGTGCAGCAGCACTGGAAAGATCTTTACCAATAGGTCAGATCAAAAGAGATTATTGCATCACTGTCAAATGAGCAGTGCCAAAGCTTCAAGGATTCAATTATGGTCAAGTGAGACATTTTTCACTCTATGCAGAAAGAACTTCACAACCAAAAAATGCAGGTTAGGCATAAATGTAACTACTGATATACAAATGAAATTAATTCCAGCCACTACCTTACTGCATTCACAATTAAAACTCCATTTCCAGATCATACTTGTTTCTACATCCATTATTATGACTATAAGCACAACCTATTTGACTAAAGCCAGGTATTTCAGGGGTTCATTCATATTTATTGCCAAGGAACTATATCTCTTGCTTAAGTCACTCAGAGAAAACTTAAACTACAAGAGAAACTTTAAATGATCACCTGGTTTGGTAGATTATCAGGTAAACCACATTTCTCAATTCTAAATGGAAATTCACTGTTTAGAACTCGTCTCATAGAACCTAAATTACAATATTCTCAACATGTTTTCACTTCATTTTGTTCCTTTAGAAAGAAAAATGTAAAAGTCTTTAAGCAGAAACTTCACCTCTTGCACTCTGACCCACTCCAATAGACTGACTGGATCATGACATGAAAATTCATCTTGATCAGGGCACTGACAGTAAATGTTGTGCCTGGCAAGTGACTTTGGCAGAAACAGAGAAAAGGAAATGCTAAAAATTAAGACTGGACAAGTGATGCTGAAATAAATGACTTGCAGAAGGAATGGTTAAGCTCTGCTTGGCCTGGAGTATCTATTTATCTTGTGAGAAAGGGTGGGAGCAGAGCATGAATACACTGACAAGAAGGCAAACTATAGAGTGGAGAAGTAATTAATCCCAAAGTCTTTGACAAACAGGTTTTTCCACTTTTAACAAACCCTTCTAATGAGTCTCTTACTGAGTGTCTTTGACTGATGAAGAGTCTGGCTGCAGTTATTGCTCTTCACTGGAACTGGGTGCAGAGCAAATGGAAAGGCTTTAAGGAGCACGTCCTCAAGGCAAAAAGCTGGAAATATATTTCACAAGAGTAGTGAGACAATTTTTCCATCATATTTTTATTCACCCCTGGCTCTCCTTTTCTCCAGGCAGAAAACCCAGAGCCAGTACATTTTCCTTGAGTCTTCCCCACGACATTATTTATAATAAAAATGTCTTTTCCACTGGATGGCTTCTACAGTATCTGCCATCCTTCTTTTCTCACTACTGCAACAATCAGTGATTGTATTTCCTTTAGGTGAAAGCTGTCCTCACAATATTTGCTTTTCTATTACCCTGGTAATTGAACAGCAATCTGTCACTCACTCCAAAGGAGATACAGAAAGTGGCAAATGACATGTCGTGTCATTTTAGGCCAGAAAATGTAAATGATTTTGAGCCACATCACAAGACAAATGGGAACATCTGTTTCTTTTCCCCCTGGCATGACAGTCAGTTCTAAAAAACAGAAGTTTGAGGATTACAGTAGTACTGTACAAACAAAATAAGCACATCAGGCACTAAAATACCTTCTTCTGTCCATATATTCTGCTTTCTCTTGCCAAGTTGACTACTGCCTGATAGGTTCTTGCTGCCTTTTCTTGGCATTTTCTTTGAGGCCATCAAGAAAATCCATTCCCCTTCGCCCTCCCCAAATGTTCTATTTGGTAGAAAAGAGGCTAAACAAGGATCAATCAGCATGCCCAGCAAGCTGGCAGAGTAAGAGGCACTTCTAACTCCACCAGAAAAGAGGATTCTCCAGGAGTGCCTGCCCAGTTGCTGCTGTGGAGAGGTGTTTAGCATGCTTAGTGAGGTGCCAGCTGCAGTGGCAGCCCCCACAGGAAGCAGAAAATATGGTAAATAATAAGCCAGCCATCAGACAGGAGAGGGCTGGGACAAGATCCTGATGAAAGGTCAGGGAACAAACCCTTGGAGCAGGTTTTAGTATTCTTCACATTTTCTCTGTAAGAGCCTGGAAATGTGGTTTCTCACATCTTCCACTGTTCTGGTGACAAACATGGCAAGTCAAAAATATTAACAGCCTGCTGGCCTCTTGGCTCTTCCCATTTCAGAGTGAGGAAGTGCTGTGTCTGCTCACACACCTACTCCTCTCCAGCAGCACCTTTCTTCACCAGCAGCTGGTGACATACATAGAGATGAGGCTAAAGACAGTGCCCCAAAAACTGCTGCAAAAAGATAGTTTTCACAAGAAAACAGAATTGCAGATACTGTATTTTTTTTTTTATTTCAAGGAAGAAATTCTGCATAACCAGTACAAACCAGTCCATTTCTACCCTTCCAACACAGAATCACAGAATATGCTGATCTGGAAAGGATCCACAAGGATCATCTAGTCCAACTCATGAACACAGATGCTATTAATAATAAAAGTGGTTTTGCTACAGAGAAAGCTTTATTTATATCATCCATAGGGTGTCAGTGTTCAGAATAGGATTTCTCCAAACCTCCTCCTTCCTGGGGTAGAAATAAAAGTGACAAAGGGCCAATACCTGAGGCTTTCATCTTAATTTGTGCAAGTGCCACATCCTGGCACACCAGGCTGGATCCTGGTACATCTCTGAATGGCTCTGCCATGCAAGTTCAGGAGCATCCTCTGCTCTTCTGCATGGCCAGTGACTTTGGCATCCCTCCACTGGTCTGACCTGTGCTTCCTTCTTGCAAAACAAAAACAAGTACAACCAAGATCTGTCAGACAAGGGGAGCCAGTTTTGAACTGTCTTTTTTACAGCACAGAGATACTGCCATGGCAATCATGCTAATGACATGAAGGTCCTTATTGTACAGCAGAGAAACTAATTAATGAGAAAGTGAAAAATATAGGCCTTGATCTGCATTCTGCACACAAGTAGATATGCTGGCTTCACTGAAACCCGTAAAATGTGAGAAGAAAGCACATGTACATCCATATAGGCACTTGAGATCAGACAGCCTGCAACCATTTTCAAACTATTCCAGTGGTAAAATAATATCAGACGTAAACCAAGAAGCACATACACACAAAGGCCATTATTGCAGAACTACAAACACATTAAAGTGAATCATTAATGTGGTGGCCCGAGGTTGCTGAACATTTTCAGTTTTCATTTTAATTTCTTTTAATTAAATTATGATTTAGGTCAGTTTTAATCATTACTTGTATATAACCCCTTTGGGGTAAATTTTAAGAAGGGTTAGTAACGAGTTATCTGCAGTAATTGTTTAATGGAGTTATGAGACTCTTCCCTCTGTGCTACTCCAACAAATTACCATGGTGCAGATGCAGCCCTAACAGGCTACTGTGAATGCACCCAGTCCAGTGAAGCTGGCAGTCCAACAAATAATAGTGTTCCATTTCCATGCAGCATTTTGTCCAGGAGTGTGGGAAGAGAATGAGAAAACTGTAGCTTGAGTGGCTTATCTCAGAGGCTAAAAATAAAACTATTGTATTAATGTATTTAAAATCCTGAGGAATAGAAGAGTCTTGGCTAAAGCCCAGTGAAGTCACCATGCATGTCCCCCTTGCTTCACTCTTCCATGGGTCAGAAGACAACTAACTCAGCTTTATTATAACCCCCCTGGTTAGGGAAGAGCCAGGGCACAACAGCTACAGCATAAAATCAAGTCCTGGGAAGCCAGGAGCATACTGGTTTGCCTCAACTCACTGCTGGAAACATTGTGCTCACCTGGCTTTTCACTGGGTTTAACTCTCCATGGACTCAGATTGTGCAACAGAGGTGGTGGGCAAGGGACATGGAACATTTCACTGCCAAAGATGCTGAGCATTGCTATTGCTGTGATGCTTCAAAACAAATGGAGGGAGACGTCTCCTGGCAGCTTGAGCTGACCAACACAACCAGAATATGATGGATATCACACCCTGGGTGTCACAGGCAGTCTGTGCAGAGGACAAAGATAATATTGGCATTTTGATGCCAAAAAACCCCTCCACACTGTGGTCATTTGGCTTTTCCCTGGGTCTAACTCTCCATGGACTCAGGCTGTGCAATACACAATCTGTGTACTGCAGTACTACAAGGTGCTGCACAGTATCACCCCTGTGCTGGTAGTGTATAAAAGGGGACAGAAATTGCTCCTGTGAGTTGATGCAGAGTTCAGAGCAGCATAAAGAAGCTCTGACTCCTGGCCCTACAATTAGTCCTATCCAAGAGAAACAAAATGACCCTGTGAGGGCAAGTGTAAAATAAACCCTCAAATTTTATCATTACTATATAGATTTACCCTTTGTTCATACTTTTACAGTGTGCCTGACATCTGAGTAACTACAAACTACAAGGGACAGCCACGTGGCTTCTATTCCAAGCCACAGTCAAAAGAAAGCTTGAGACCTATTTTGATTTTTCACAAACAGAAGAAACAGAGAAGCCAAAGAGAAGACTACACTCCTAAAAAACCCTCACAAAGTGCAAACAAAACCATGGACTACTTAGCATCAGCATTTTGGATTGAAGGGACCAGCCCCAACTCCTGCACTGGACCTGAACAATCATGATGGTTTCCTGTTATTCCCATCATGGTTAAAAATGAGCAATTAATTCCTTGACAGATGAGCCCCCTGCAAGTGCCTAGGGGTGTGCCACTGGGTAGAATTCTGCTCTGACAACTCTGCAATAGTCACTGCAGTAACTTAAGTCTTTTGCACCTTAGCTCATCTCAGAAGGAAGACAATCTACTCTGAAGCATTCAGGGCAAAACCAGGAATTGCAAGTGTCTTTCTGGGGCTGTCACACAGACGTGCATTCAGTTCCTAAAAGAAACCCAACTGGGTAAATGGCCAACACAACAGGACTGCACATCACCTGGGGAGGCCAAAATGAGCTGTGTTTTCTGAGTTTTGCACAGCAATTCAATGGAACAGCAGAAGCCACTTCACTGATGAAAAGAATCTTCTAAGAAATGTTTGCTCAGAGAGAAAATACAGCTGAAAATACAGATAACATCCTCTTCTACCCCTGGCTAAGTGCAAGGTGATCACCTAATATTCTGAAAGCTGTAATCAGTCAGGACAGATGGTGGACTTCAAAGCAGAAGTGAAAAGAGAAGCTATCAACCACAGAGGATGGAGGTTAATAGCCACTTTTTAAATGTAACCCATCTGCATTAAGGTGAAACATCTCACAGATATGTTTGATGCACATCCTTCCCAGGGAATTTCTTCTCTAGTACTTAATCTTCATTTAACATTTTTTTTAAAGGATTAGGTTTGCTGGCAAAAAGGAGACAGTCAGTTCTAAGCTATCTTAATAAAAAGCAACACTCTTAAGGCTGAATAAATGACTGTGTTTTTTGAAGTATAATTATGTGTCTCAGTGTTCATTTTTAGTAGATTATGATTGGAGCAGAAATTTACTGAAGAATATGACTGCCCCATGGGATGCAAAGCATGACTGTAACTACAATTTATCAAGGGATAAAAGAACCCCTTGCTATAAACTGCAGAACAAAAAGTCAAATTTAGATAATATTAATTAACACCTTAAAGAGACAGACAATCAGGCCTGCACAGTGTTAGAAGAGCCTTAGAAGAGATGCTTAGAACATCTCTGTGCAATGGCAAGAAAGAGCCATCTGTGTGCATCCCACCAGCTCCAGAGAGGACTGAGCCCACCTTGGAGGGAAGTAGCACAAGCCAAGTGCCATGGACAATGGTGGGGCCATACACCAGGTCCCTCCCCACAAAGCTAGAGAGTGAGCAGCACAGTGGCAAAATTCATGGCAAATAAAGGAGAAGCTGGAAGGGGAATCCTTATGTTAATCTCACAATTAGAAGATTAAGCCATAAAGAGAGGTTTGTTTCCTGGTTGCAGGACTATGCATGTTTTGCCATTTCCCAAAAGCTTTTTTGGGAGAAGGGATGAGGAGCCAGGGTGTCTCCCTCTTGGTGAGAATCCTACTGAATGGCCATGACCTGCTGGACCAGTGAGTTGTGGAGATTAAGATGCAGTTTTATTTTGCCTCATTTCTGCTGTGTACTTTGATCACCAGACTGACATCTCTCATGGACAGAGCATCCACCAAGTCAGGCAGGTGCCAGCTGGTGAGCCTGGATTTCTGACACAACACTCAGAAATGTGATGTTACCTTTGAAAGCCAAGAGGCCAAACTGTGGTGACCCCACCAGGCAAAGGAACCAACACTATCAACTCTGTTAAAGGTGATTTGTGTTCATTTTGAACTTTGTGGTTTGGCTTATTCATCAACTTGTTCTCCTTCCCACCAAGAGAATGGAAAGCAGACAAAGTTCATCCTGGACAAATAACTCCAACAGACCTGCTCCTTCCACAAGTGATCCTGGGAGACCAACAGCCTATATCAATCTATCAGGAAAATCCTGGTCATTCATCTGGGGAGCAGCTTGTGAGAGGAGCTGGAGCAAGACAACTTCCAGAGCTCCAGTTCTGTCTTCACATCCCTTGAAGGAGGGCAAGAAAATGGCTTTTGCTGCACGGATTGATTATTTTTCTGCAGGAGGAAGAGAAAAAGCAGGCATTTGTGCTGCTGTTACTAGATGTGTTACTCATCTTTGATGCAATATTGGTCTCCCACAGACCATGGAGGGAATGGATGGGGAAGCTCTTTGGCAGGTTCTGCTCTGTATCTGAGAAATCCCATAAAGAAGGAAAGGACAAACAGTTTTGCTTCTCCCTGTTGCACACACTGTGCTGTTCACTGCACATGGGAGGACGCATGGGGAGGTAGGTAAGAGACACAAGGAACATTTAAGATCTTTATTTTGTTAGGCTTTTGTATAACTGGTTTGCCTTTGCTTGGTGACAATAAGTAGGATGAGACTGGGTGACTGTGGTATTTGTGCCAGCTCATGGCTGCTATGTTGTGACAGGTACTGCCATTTTTGTCCATGTAACCACTTTAAGATTGTGTTATGAAGCTGCTGAAGTAAGACATGCATATGTTTTGTTTAGTACCAAACAGATTTTGTTCACCTGACACTTTACAATCACTCAGTACTTGAATGCACCTGACTGAGAGAAAGGCAAAATTATCCCTGGCTGCTTTTACTCTCCCAGGATGCAGGAAAGTGGCAGGTAAAAAAAAAAAAAAAAAAAAAAAAAGAGAGAACAAAAAAGAAGAAAATTATTTGGCATGTTTGCACATGTCAAACCTGAAATACTGCAGGGAACCTGGGAGAAAAAGAGGTTTTCTACCTATCCATTTTCACAGACAATACCTCTGCAGGGGAAATCTATGGAATACAACCACTGACATAGGAATCTGCTGTGCAGTTCACACTTACTTTTTTCTACCAACAGTGCAGCGTCAGAGAACAATGTAATTAATAGCATAATAACAGATACCATTAATACTTTAGTGGTTGGGTATAAGATTGCTTTCATTAGCATGTCAAGTGTTTATTTTAGCTTACTGCAAAACAAGCTCCTTACATACAGCCACTTACTCACCCTTCCTTGATTGCAAAGAGGGTGACAATAAAGGAACTTACTTTCCCCAACATTCTGTGGAGGTTTTAATATGCCCTGAAATGATATTGCTCCATTACCTCTAGCCAAAGAACCAGCCTGGTGAGCTGGAGAGAAATATTACAGCAGAAATATTGCTGAACTCAGTGGAATAGCTTCCAGAGACTGCCACAAGGGCAGACACAAGGCTGCTATCATCACAAGATGTACTCCCATCTTCAGTCTAAAACAACACTCACAACCAAGCAGGGGAAAGTACATTGGGTTGTTCCCAAGTCTCAGTGTATGTTTGTTAAATATTTTATAGCTGGTCATGCTAGCAAAGGTAAAAAAAAAAACCTATGCTAAATTTGGACTTGCTTTTATTGATAAAAGGGGTTGGGCTTTTGGGGATTTTAATTTGGTTTGTGGGGATTTATTTACTTTTTGTGTGTGATTCTGGCCCTTTTTCCTTTCTCTTTCCTTTCCTCTTTCCTTTCCCCTTTCCTTTATTTTTAACTTGGGGTACTTAAAGTGAATTATCTCAAAGTTTAAACACACCAAACCACAAAGCACTTCAGTTTTACCCTGAGGGAAATTCAACCAAGCCGACCTCAGGCAGCGTTTGCCTTTGTTGTGTTTTATTCAAGACTGTTTATGTGCATTAGCTACTCAGTTTTTCTTTTAAAAAGAACAGAAAGCCAGCTTCTTGGAAGTGAAGACAAACCTCTACCTCAATAAAACTATTCAGACATGTAGTTGTGGTTCGTGTCACATCTTCAGAACTTTCATAATCTTCAAGGCTCCCCATTAAAAGTTCTTTTAATTCATCAAAACCAACAGCTAATAATTAGACCAGGAGAAAGTAAATCCTCTTCTCAGACAAATGTGTGCAAATCCCATTTACTGCAATGGAAATGGCTCACAGGTGTGTTACATTACACTCCAGCCACTTGGCAACTTGACAGGAATTCAGTGTCTGGATCCTGACTTCTTGTCTCCTCTTCCAGAGGCACAGGTAATGCCAAAGAAATCTGATCCAGGTTTCTCCACAGGCCCCTCAGCAAACACTTTAATCACCTATTCTTTTCTCCATCACAACAGCTCTCAGGGCTAAATCTGAACTTTCAATCCTAAACATTACAGGTTTGTTTCCTGCCCAGCATTTGGGGGCTCTGCCACCAGCTATATTAAATCCAGCAGCAGTGATTATTCTTTACAGACTTCAATTCTACATCAGCAAAATCTACTCTATGGCATCAAATTCAAGGAATTCAGGCATTGTACAGCTCAGGAGTAATGCAATAATTCTATTGCCATACTGTTTACTTTGCCCCTCCTACACATTTATTTGTGCTGCACAAAGTGAACAGAAGGTCACTGGGAAAAATGGAGAGGCACAGAGAAATAGGAAACTGTATCTAGGGAGCCACAGAAAGAGTGAAACAACATCAGTTAATTTTTGAATGGAAGGAAAAACTTACAGTTTGACAATACTTTCTCTCTTCCTTTCATTTTGTTTTAGTTTTTTTTTTTTTTTTTTTTTGAGATACTGATACAATGAAAATTTTAGCCACACTCCATGTAAGAATAAAACAACTGTTGTTCTGCCAGTTTAGGAACACTGAAAGTGCCACCATGATCCCAACCGTGGGTCAGGTTGCACAAAAATGGACATGTGGTTTGTCATCACTGAATTCCCTGATTCAAACATAAAATTGGTATTTTAATTTGAACTGGGTTCAGTGTAGCATGAAAGGAAGGACACTCAGGTGTGATGAAATTTCTTGGGTCCCTCCAATAGCTGTGCCTTCCAGGTGATGACAGCTATTGCTTTAATGACTTGCCTGTAAGAACCAGTCACAATGTTAGTGACAGCATGTTACCAGCAGTTACTTAAAATGATAGATGTTAACACTTTTCTGCTCTTTGTGACTCCCACTGCACCCCAGACAGAGTACTTTAGGAGCTGAATGCACAGCACTGAGTCAAAATGCTGAAGATTGTGGAGCCACTGAGATGCAAAATTAGATAGATCATTTGAGGAATATTAGGTCAAAAAGAATCCATGATAAGGAAGTGCCATGGATTAAAGATTAAGGTTAATCCTTTTATCTATTTCACAGAAGAGGAATTTCTTCAGGATTGGTGTGTTTTGCTCTTCCACATATCTGAAAGCAGTGAAAATAAGCCTTTGATGTTAACATCTTATAAACAACTCTTCCAATGAGATAGAGCTTAGGAAAATATCCTCTGATATTAGGAAAATATCCTCTGATCCAGTTTTAGAGCAACACAGACACATGGAAAACTTTCCCTGAGCAGACTGGAGTGGAGGAAAGTATCCTCAGAGGAACAACACTACAAGCATAATGTTAATCACCTGTGACTTGTAACTGCAGAGAGATGTCCTACACTGTGTAAGGTCTAGAAACATCAACAGTGTAAAAGGGAAAACAGCAACAATTTCTTGAAGAAAAGGAAAGCGAGGATTGTATTGCCCCGTGTTCCACACAGCCGTGTTCCACCTGACCAACTTTACCAACCAGACCATGACCCAAACCCCTCACAACATGGATCACACTTGGGCTTTTTAATTACATGAAGGCAGAACTGGTTAGAGATAAAACAGCAGCAATTTATTAAGATGTATCAGCAGTAATCAGTAGCCCATCACACAAAAATAGGGTTTGTAATTGTCAATCTACCTTAGGATGAAATATACTTCAGAGGATTTATAACCCCTTAATTTAGGCCAAAAGGAACTCTCAAAGTGTGTGCAAAGAGCATTCCTAACTGAAGTTTTCCAGTTCTTTCCCAAGATTCCAAAACAAACTTTTCCTGAAAATGTGAATTGATTGATAGCCCTGAGAAGCTGTTAGAGCACCTACCTTCAGCATCATCCTGCAGGTTCTCAGGCTGCTCTTCTTTGCTCTTTGTGGGAGATGGAGGCTGGCCTTCTATAAACATAAAAAGTTATAAATTACATACATTATTTGGAAATGGTTTCTTTGTATCAGATATTACCATGTGTGATTCCACAATTTTATGTTTTATCTTAGAACTCCAGTCAGTACTCAATGCTTATCTTTTTGCTATTTAAATTAATTATTGCATCATCTCTTATGAAATTTATATATGGATGTAGATTTCAGCCTGGACTGGACTTTCTCTTTGACAGGACAGAAGTGAAGAAAGCTCATACTGACATGACACACTGCTTCACAAGCACTACAGAAACAATAATCATAACCCCCAACCAAATAATGTTTTAATTTGTACTTGTAAACATCATATTTATTATACTGCATTATGGAACTGTGGAGAAATAATCTGAACTAAATGATCTTTTTTTTTTTTTCTCAGCTCAATTCTCCATCCACTGTTTTAACACAACAGCAAGCGAATGTAGACTGAAATTAATAATTAAATGAAAAGTAGGGAAACAAATTTCACTGATTTCACAAATTCACAATTTCAAAAATTTTCTTAACTTCACAGAGAGTAAAGTTAAGGAAATGAAAGGTTTACAAGATAGAAATGTTCAGGTTGAAAAAAAATCCATTCCAGCCTTTCAGTTTGTGGGCAATATCAAGCTGGAGGAAAGGGAGTCACAGAAGTAATTGAGGCCAATTAAATGGAGCTCTCCCTTACTTATATGGACTGGAGCACAGAGTGTTTAACATCAGTTGGTTAAACTTTAGATATTATGAACTTTTTCTACAATATTTTTCAAAATATCCTGTCAACATAAATGATGGCATTACTGTTTGTTTGCTATGACACACCTCAAGGCACAAACTGGGAGCAGAGAAAGCCTGTTAATAAAAAGGGAGGCCAAGCTGGAAATTAGGCATAAAAGGTATTCATAAATTAAGACATTTAATGCAAGCAGGTTCCCTAATTAAACCATTCTTTAGAGATTGTTGTTAACCATGAAAGCAGTGACTGACAGACAATTAGAACTCAATTCATTGTGCCTACTGAATGTGTTCAACCGTGATGGGAAAATGACTTTCTGTCATTTGACTTTCTGTCAACCCTCCTGATTCCTTGTGGCTAACTGAGGGCTTGGCTGCAGGAGAAGCCTAAAGAAAACATACTTTTGTGTGTGCTGGAAATAAACCTTGACCACTCATAACCAGGAAATTTAGGAAGACATATGACCTCACATTAGTCACCCTTATTGCTGTTGCCATTAGAAAATAAGAATCATGGTATTACTTCAAACTGATTAGCTAATTACCAACTGGGAAAAAACTATCTACACATGTTTTATAAATTGATTTAGTGTTTCAAAAACTCCCAGGTCTCTCCTGCTGTCACATACATGCCACACAGTCATCTACTCTTTCTGTTGCTGGAGTTTTAAACAGCTCTTGACAATCAGATGCCCAGCTCTCATGAAGAACTTGCATTCTCCCCTTTTATCTTCTACCCTTCCACAGTTACATATATCTAGAAGCAAAATGCTGAAAATTTCAAAATAGAAGGTATGAAAGCAGTTAGGATGTGAAAAAGGAACTTGCAGATTCAAGGGGTAGTTGGACTCAATGATCCTTGAGTGTCCCTTCAATTCAGGATGTTTTATAACTCTAAGAATATTGTGTTCATTCAAAAGACAAAATGGGAGTCAAACACTGGCTTTGCATGGAGCCCAGGGAACACAGAAATATTCTCTCCCAACCATACTTATGCCCAAAAGACCCAGAAGAGCCATGGATTGGCTCTTCTGGGTCTTTTGGGCATAAGTATGGTTGGATGGTGGCTGGACAGCTCAAAATGTCAGCAAAAATTCCAAAATTGAGATCTGTATGTGAGTAATTAAATTCTATCTCACTTTATTAATTTTAATAAAGAGCATTTGTCTTTAGGACAATCTTGCCAATTTAAGTAGCCAAACCACTGCTTCAAAATCTTTTACCTCTGTTTTCTGGCTGGTATAACCCTGCTTCTCCTCATGTGGCACTCCTTTCTGACCTTAAGTGTGAAGTCTGACCCAAACTGCTCATGTTCTCATAAAGAGAGCTGGATGTTCCTGCACAGTCACTGGACCTTGATGGGATCAGGGTCACAGAGACCTTGAAGGAAGTTTGGAAGGAGGGGCAGAGGAGTATAGGGAGCTACTCTGCACTTGAAAGGAGATTGCAGCGCACAGAAATTCATTTGGAACAGGAGATGCTCACTGAGGACCTCCAGATGAGGGAGGGGAAGTATCAGAAGGTGCTGTGGTGGAAGTCTGTTACAAAAAACCTGGTCAAGATTAACTGGAAGAAGCTTCCTTGAAAATACTAGCAGAAATCTCCTGAATGGAAGTTTTTGTCCTCATGGGAGTTCTCTAACCTTCTGTCCTCTCCTTTTCTTGTTCCTCTGGCATTTCTTCCCCTTATACCTATTCATCATTTCCATTTCATGTCATCCACAAACCCTAAACAGTGACACTTGTTTTAAACAGTAAACCATGAGGACCAGGGAGAAATCCTCTGAACCACTGCCTGACCAAGCTCAGTGTACTTAAGGGTTTGTGGAAGAGTTTTGCTACTGTTTTCATGGCAAACATATCACTGCCACTATTCAGAATGGCAAATTGCTCCATTCACACTTTCTTACAGACAAAGAGACTGAAGAATTGCTATTATTTCCCCTTCATGTTCAAGCTAGCTATTGATATAAAGGAATGAACCATTGCCCAGAGTCTCATAAGGTGATGACATAAAAAAGTAGTCTCAGCTGGTCTTGCTATGCACTATTTATTATCAGGGATGGTTCACCCTAATTTTGTGTAAAAACCAGAGATGACCATGGTGATATTGGCAATAATGATTAGCACTGCTTATCTTGACTAAGGCAATTACTTTCTAGAATTTTTTCAGTTTGGCTTATGCTTATAAGTGATACATTTTAGCATAAAGTATTCTTTACCTCTCTCTTCACTCAGCTGAGGCCCTTCTTCATTAGCATCACCTGTCAAAAAACAAAAATTGAAAGAAAAAGGTTACTGGGAATACCAGCAAACACCTAAAATGAAATATTCCATGTTTCAAATTGCCCATATCTTAGTTTGCCTCCTCCTGTTTAACACTTTGCAGCAAAATCTGGAGCTGGATGGGGAGGAAGGTTTTGATATTGGTAACTACCACATACAGGTAATGTAGGGAATAAAGACAGGGAATAAAAGTCTGCATAATTTACAAAATTCTGCAAATAAAGACAGGTATAATATGAAATTCCATTCTCTTTCCTGCGGAGCTTTTGGTTTGCTTGACAAGTTTCAGTTTGCTTGGTTTTCCTGAAACAGCTGGCTGTGTTAAGAAGAGAACTAGCTACCCTAACAGAAAACCACATAAGGAAGTTACTAAATATTTGCCAGACAGAAAAATTGGTTTAAGAACAAAATGAATCTGTGAAGACCAAACTTGGGCTTGCTAGGAACAGATTTTTAACCTTTAGATGAGAGATGAGGAAAGACTATTCCTTTTGCAAAAAGTTCCATTTTGGTAGCAAAGGAATTTCTTACAAGTTGTTTTGCTGAGTTAAAAAAAAATTATTAAGAGGTGTCAATAGATCCACCTTGAGCAGCACAACTTAAAATGGCCACAAAATGTATGACCAGTCATTGGGTCTCACACTTTTACAAGTTTTGGTCCATTAGCATATTGGAACTGAGAGGAACAGCAGATTTGTCTTTCCAAACAAGCTGTGGGTCTGCTGGCAGATAAAACTAGCTCTGGGAGATAAAGGAAACAATGGGAAGGATCCCACTGATTGATGATTGGAAAAAGACATTTGCTTTTACAAATAAACTTTAGGTTTGCTGATAAACGAATTTAGACATTGAAAGAGGAAAGAAGCAATGGGGAAGAAAAACCCCTAAATTCTGTAAGAATTAAAAATTAAAAGGGAGGGTTATACATTAGAGGGGAATCTCTGGTATCAGGTGTATCAGGGAGTCTGTACCTCTCAAGTACCTCAGCCAATGGGGAAAGAGAGAAAGGAAATGTGGCTGGGAAATTGGGATAAAAGGGAGGCTGCATCCTCCAAAGATTTGAGAGATCCCAGGGGAATGCCCCATGGCCTCTCCCTTTATTCGAATAAAGTAAAAGAACTCCTCTGACTCCTTTGTGGACATAAACCTCTGATGTTGGTGGATTAATTTTCCTAACAGAACTAATTGTCCAATTACAGCTTTAGCCCATGAAGTCCATCCTTCTTGTTTTCTCTCTTCAGTCCACTGCTGTTTATGCTCCTGGGCCTGAGATCTGGATTGGCTGTCCTTGGCCCAAGCTAGAGAAGGAACTGTTTTGTCTGCCTGTTCTGGAAGAGAGCTTACCATCCCCTCATATGAAGCCTGGACTTACCCACTAAAGCAGAATAGAATCTGAAAAATATAAAAGCTAAAGCCAGAGGCATCAGCAGGAGCCAAAACCCTGCAGTGGTGGGGAATTCTCCCCACAGTGACTGCAGCCTCTCTCCCTCTGGAGAATGAGAGCTGAGAGGAGCCAGAGGCTGTGCCCAACCCCTTCCCCCAGCCCAAAACCTCTTGGTAACTCTGGCCTTCCCAAGAGAAAACCCCTCAGGTAAGGGAGAAGCAGCCAGCTGCACCCCTCCTCTGTGGCTACATCCTTACTCCCTCTTAAGTACCAGTCCTTATTGTTTCTTAGCAACAAATGGGAGAAAATTTCCTAAGCAAAGAAAACAAAGGAAAAAATCCTAATCCCCAACATACAACTTTAAGGAGCTTTGACAATTAATTTTTAAGATAAGAAAATGAAAAATATTGTTAAAGCCCATGGGAATTCCGTCATTGGCTTCAACAGAGGTAGGATTTCCAACTGGAGTTCTGCTATTCTTCAACAAACTGCTCAGAAAACACTTGGCAACATGGAGATTATTAATTATTCAGTTTCCAATAACATGTTCTTTCCATGGAAGCATTTATAATAAAACCAGCACGATAAGGTTTCAAACTAATCTAAGATATGAGACTAAATCAGCAGAATCTTAACATACATTTATCACCTGGTCTTCTGTGGAAGCTCTTAATTATAGTTCTGTAAGTGACTTGGAATATGAAATTCCCAAAGCAACAGAATAGTGATAATGGACACAGACAAGAAATCTGATGTTATTAAAAAGCAGGGAAGTCATTATGCAATATAATTATGAAGAGGCAAAGACTGCTTTTGTGAACTAATTTTGAATTAAAGGTTGGGGTTTTTTGGGGGGAAAAAGTACCAAGGGCTTGCTGAAAGGCAATGAAGTCTCTGCATCATTTCTGAAAATGGAAGTTGGGTTCCCAATAACTTGGTGATATGATCTCTGAGTCATTGTGGTGTCTTTGAAAAATTTACCCCAATCTAGGTATGAATCTGAATTTCACTTTGGCACACAGCAATCCCCAGCCACTTCATGTGTCTATAATTATTACTCTCACACTATTAATCCATCTGGTGGAAGCATTTCCCTGTTAAATATAAAACATTCTCCTTCACTGGCCTTGGTGTGGCTGGCTGAAGTGATAAACACCACGTTTAGCTGACAGAGCTCCATGCCAATACCAGTTATTTGAGATAAAAACCAGTGGTTTAGAAGTCTACATCCAAAATGCATTCACTTACCTCCTGAAAAGAATGATATTAAAGGCAGTCTCTTGGTTACTAGTTCTGAATGAGTAAAAATATTTTTTTACTGAAGCTCTATGTGTCTAATATAAAGCAAAATCTGTGCCAATATTACCATAAATTATATTTGTTATATTTAGTTTTGTTTTTCTTTTGTTGGTTTAGTTTTTTTTTAATTTATTTATTTTTAAATTTTCCTATACAATTTCTTACCTTATCCAGAGGAAGCCTTTGAAAAGTTTGTTTTGGTTTGAAATATGCCACACAGACAGTCAATCCCAAAGAAAAATTGGATAAAACCACAGGAGAACCTTAGAGTGAATTTTTGACAGCAGCAAACATTTCCTTAAGTACATATTGTCAATATTTCTTGTCCAAACTCCCCCACTGGAAAGACCAGAGGTGAGATCCTCTGTACCTCTCACCCTCACTTGAGAGCTGTTGAAAAATGACTGACCAGCAAAACATGCTCCAGTGTGTGTGCACCTCTACCCACTCTTGGTTACTCCTCTGGCCAGAGAAGCAGAACAATGACCTTTCTCATCACTCCCCCATCAAAGCCTTGGATTTCAGGAGGTTCCACCAAGATGGCTTTGCTAGAAAAGGAATGACTGACCTTGCAGTCTGGAGTGAGAGGAAAACTGACAGCGACCACCAGACAGGGTCAGCTCGTCCCCAGGAAAAGTCACAGCAGTATTTAGAAGGCTTAGGAGACAAGAAAACCTTCTATTCCAAAATGTGTGCAAAATCTTCCAGTTTGTAAATTCTATAAATTCAGGTATACTACATAAAAGTAAGGTATTAAATGGGTGATGTGTGGGAAAAGTTTCCACTCAAGTGAAAAATAATTTACAGTTGAAAGTCAGCCTATGATTGAAGGTCTCCCTCTAACTCCCAGGCTATCCAGGTACCTTTATCTCTAAAGATCAGAGAGCTTTACATTTGGGAGCAAGGTGCTCAAAGCAGAAGCTTTTGTGTAAGCCACAGGCTCCCTGTTGGGGTCATGCACTGGGTGATACCTGTGCCTCTTTCCCTGCCCTCTCCCTTGTTATCTGCCAAGCTTTGGGAAATGGAATAATTACACCATCTCTGCTCTCACTGACACAGGAGAAGGGGATGCCTTCTCTCAGATCCTTTTGTTTTGCCTTTTGCCTTGCTGGTCAGGTTGTTTCCCTGTCTCCCTAGTCGTGGCATACAAGCAAACACAAGCCAGATGGCTGAAATCATCAATCTGTGTTAAGATTTATGGTAGGAACAGAGAGGTAAAAGGCTCTAAATACCACCACTAATCCCCAAAGCCATTAAACCACCTCCTCCTTGCTGCTTCCATTTGCATTCCCCTTCGTGTTAACATGCAGAACTGTACAAACAGCACTGTACAAACACTGCACGTGGAGAAACCCTTACATGAGAACCAAATCTGTGCTGCAGGAGGCTGCTGCTTCATCTGCCTTCAGCTCCTGCATCCTGCTGGCACTCCCCAACAGCCTTGCATGCTGCTGGCTCCTCCCTGCTCCCTCTAATCTTTCCTCAGCTGCCTAATTGCATCCTTCAGGATTTTTATTTTTACTGAGTATTTTCTGCAGTTTCCTGATTTCCAGATGTTTCCCTATTTCTTGTCAACCTGCATGCCTCTCTGCTCCTCCTTGCAACTGTGGCTCCATGTCCCGACCACAAGCAGGGAGGGCACTGTGGGAATGGATAAAAATCCCCTCTGCACCTTCTGTGAACATTCCCCTGTGCCAAAGAGAGCAATGAGATGGGCAGAGCTGTGCAGGAGGCTGAAATGACAAGCTGGTGATCATAGTGTTGATGTCTGAAAATAAAACCTCAAACCAAAGGAAACCTCCCCAACATGTCAGCACTGAAAGCTTCAGCCATCCTCTTGAGCTTATTTGCAATGCAAAAACAGGGGTCTGGTTTGAAGTGTTTCTACTGCCAAGCATTTCCCTAGCAAATATTCCATGATCTCCTGCACTATTTCCATCGGGATTACAGAGGAGGAGCAGTGCAGCAGTCTCACACCTTGGAGGAAAATTTCAGATCAGTCTTGAAAAACGTTTTGTGACCAGTCTCAGAGCAGCCAGCAGTGTGGGCAAGGGTCCCACCAGAGGCAAACCTCAAAACCATGATAATATCAGGTTTCCAGCAGCTGAAAAGACCAAGCAGGTTCTCACTGTCCATATTTCTCTCTCCCACACCTTTCTTTCCAAAATTTTATCCCGAAGCTTCAACCACCTTCACAGCCTTAAGGAGATTTATAATTGTATTTTGTTTAATTTATTTACAATACCTAGCAACTGAAAAATCCCTTCTTTGGGTGGCTGGCAACCACTGCTGATACCCAAAAGGAGATTCACGACAGTGTGCAGGCTTTATGTCCACCTCAGCATTAGAGTTGTTGTAGCACAGTGAGCCACACAGGAAGGTTTCTTGAGGCCCAAACATATATATGAGCCTTGCAATAACCTCAAGTTATTTTGGTTGGTTTGATTTCTCCAACACAGTTCTCCACTGGGGAAATGTGACAGAAAATAGCACGAAAAAGTACGGCACTTTCTTTGAGGAAAAGCAGGTTTGGAAATCTCTGAGATCAACTAAAGCAGGCCTGACTCCTTTGTACTCTCCTATTAAAAAGTTATATTTTATATAAAACCTTTCCTCATCCTCAGTGCTCCTAAGATGAAGGAAAAAAAAAAAAAAGAAAAAGATAAAACAAAAAGATCTTTAACAAAAAAAGGTGCATTCTTCTGCTCTGGAAGGAAAAATAGGACTTCTTCTGGCCCTTTTCTATCCTTTCATCATGCAATCCTGCATACAGAGCATACTACATAAACCTCCACCTGATACTGAGCAAGTTTCATTAAATTTTTTTGCCTAACTGTAAAGAAACTTCCACTGGTACACTCTGTACATCCTGGCCATACTGCAAGCATAGCACCAATTTCCTTCCTGCGTTGCTTAGCTACACCAGTCTCACCACACTGGAGCCTCACAGAATGTAGGAGGTGTCTGTAGTTTCTGAAGCCATATCAAATAGAAATTCTCACTACCAATCTCCTAAAAAGTTAGGCACTGTGGCTTTTTTGTCATCACATGGGTGACCTCTTTTATGAACTGTATCCCCTGATCTGCTGTAAAACACACGCCATACAGACCACATGAAACTCAGCTGCATACAAAGACTGTGCAGTAACTGCTATTCCCACAGCCAGGGAACTGGACAACCCTAGTCCAGTGAAGGAAATGGCACTCACACCAGGATCAGATTTGGACTTCTATTTTCCAGTTGCTTCTACCTTACATTAAAGGCACTGCCTGGGGAAACGGGTATCAGATTTAAAAAAAAAAACAAAAACCCGCAAAAAACCAACATATTCAGTATTTCCTCTCTGGCCTAAAATACTGAAAATAAAAGTTTTATTCACACAAGTACTAAATTGGATGTTAATTTAGTAGTCACACACAAAATGTCACGTTTTTCATATGGTCATACGTTTGCAAATATAAGCTTCTATCAACATCTCATCAGTAACCTCTGAGGTGACTGATTTTGGTTGCAGAGGCAAACAAAGGAGACAATCCCAAATTTAACTGCCTCCTTGGAAACAAGAAGCAGTTGAGCACATGAAGTCATTTGGAGCCTGTGGCCAGAGAGGACAGGATATTTTTGATGATGACATAAAATGCATTTGGAATGCTCTAATGAGATGCCACAATACCTAACATAGCAGGAAGAAAAGATCCCTGATCCAAGATGTATTCACATAATGGATTTTTTTTCCAGAAAAAGCTGCTTGCTCATCTTCTGGTGCAGGCATCCATGCTGCATGCAGGCTGAGCACAGAAGAGAACAGCAACACACTTCTCTATCTCAGTCACTCCCTGAGCCTAAGGTTACACACAGGCCATGAAGATAAACAGCTGTTGTTGCACCAGTCTTCTGTTGGTTGAGCTGATCCTTCTTTAAACTGTATTTAAGACCTACAGGCTCTGCAGTACTTGTATCAAGTACTCTTGGATCCTAACTGTATTTTGGGTGAAAAACATCTGCCTTTTGCTGGTTTTCATCCAGATTCATAATTTCCCGGAACACCTTACACTCCTTGTGTTACAAGAGATGGTAAATATCTACTCCATATTCACCTTTCTAATTACCAGGCTCATCATCTTCCTGTGCTCCCCCACGCTGTTGTCATGCACAGCACCCTGATCCTTCCATCTAAATGATCCCTGTGCCTTCAAGGGCATCCTCACCCACCTGCCACTTTGCTGTTTCAATGCAGCTCCTATCCAAGTGTCTCCCTGGAACTGGAAAGCTCATGGATTTGGAGTGAGTGGAGAAATACATAGCAACAACCATTTTCCCAGACTTCTGGATGGGTTGTAGGCTCTGTTGTCACTCTCACAGAAGGAGACAAGAAAAATCCCTTCAAGATGCAAAGAAGCAAAGAAGATGAGGCTCCATTTAGCAAAGCAAAAGCTCCTGACAACAGCACTTAACTAGGTTATGGTCCCATTGCTGATCCATGCCCTGCTCCAAGCTGTGATGCTGCCAGCAGGAAGGAGGAGGTAAATGGTTTTCCAGACCACAGTGCAGATAGTATGCACCAGCCTCTCTCAAACCATGTTTTTAGGTGAGCAGTACTTGCAACACACAAAGTGTAGAGCAATTCTCTGTCAGCAGCTGACCAGATAATAATGCCAATGAGATCATATCAGGAAGTTTTATTATAATTCAAAAAGAAGCAGGAAACTCCCCATAAACTTTTTTTGGGGTTCTGGAAACCCACTGCCATGTTGGAAGTCCTGGGAATCCTTTCTTGATCTGCATATCTCCCAAGATGCTGAAAACAGTATCTGAACCATCAACCATATACCCTGTCCCTCAAGCATCACTCCTGAGCTGCTGCTTGATCACTCTCCTGCACTGCATTGAGATGTTGGCAAAATGGGCAAAACAGACAACCCCAATGAGTGGTAGGACTGGCACAGTCTTTACCCTGGCAAATAAAGAGGAAAAGTCATAGAAAAATGTTGGTTTACAGTTTTATGAACACATTTAAGTGACCTTGAGATTTTCTCAGATAAGTTGTTTTCAGGCATGTTTCAAAATGGACAAGTACTTTAAACATTGTGGTTTTTTTAAACTTCTGGATGGAGAACATTTTTTACAGCAACCTATTTACACTGTAGGGTACTTGATCAGGGTCTGAAGGTGCTGAGGGAGAGAACTGGAGCAAAGCCAATATCCTATTTTAGTGCACAGGCTCCTCCAGCTCCCCCAGATGGGCAGTGCTTCCTTGGAATCCTCCACTGCTGAGGGCCAAGGAACCATCAGGGGAAACAGTGGGGCTGTGCTTCTCCCCAGCTGTTTGGAATCAAGGGGCCTTGCAGGAGCCATCTGAGCATGGCACCTTCCAGTATAAAGACAGTTCAAAGGGATACAGAGAGCATTTTGCACCCACATGAAAACATCAGTGTGCCATAACTTCTCCAAATTGACTGCTGTCTTCCACCCACCAAAAAATCCTCACTCATCCCTGCCTCAACACAAGACTTGAAATATGAGGGGAATGTTAAATGCTGGCATAGAACCCAGAGCAGGCTGGAAAAATAGTGAGGGGTACCCTGCTACGTTTTCAATAGCTCAAGGAAAGGGATGCATGGCCATGGCACAGTCACTATCTGAAAAGCCAAGCAGGATCTCCAAGGGACAAGACAAAAGTTTCATGAGGCAGAGAAATCCAAGTCCCCTAAGCAACCCAATACAGCAGCTCCATCAGAACTATGGGGTTAGGGAAGCAAGACAGCAAAGAGCACCTTGCAAGCTTTGTGAGGGAAAGCAGTGAAGAAAGTAAAAGGATGGTCTGACTGCTTCCAGTTTCACCCTCTGAGCTCATCAGCTGTGAAGACAGCAACTTGGAAAACTTGCATGGAGACAGGAAAAGCAGCTGCAACCAAAACCTTCAGGATGGCTCTTATTGATCAGGAGAAGAAAGCCAAAGAGCAATCAGACTCCCCCAAATCTTACTCCCTAAGGGACATTTCAGTGGGGCCCCTTTGTACTCCAGCCTCAACCAGTCAGAAAACCAAAGCCTTGTGACTAATGAGGCAAATCACTGCCCAGGTGAAACCTCCCATAAAGGATATTGGGCACTTCCAGTTAACTGCCTGGCACCTCTCCACAGAGTAAAATAAAGCCCATGAAAAATATTTTGTGGAATACATTCAGGTGATGAATTATGGAAACGAATTGGCTCGTGAACGCTGCAAATGCAAATAGAGAGGCTCAATTTTTCAGATGAATTATCCATTTGATACTGGATTACTTGCTAAGGGCTAGCTTACAGCTCCTTGGCTCATGCAGAGGACTGCTCCAGCCCCAGAGCTGTCTGCCACAGTAAGCAGAGAGAGTGATGCCTCTCAATACCAGTACAGAAATTACAGCCCCTGCTTAGGAGTTGGCTCACGTATTAGTGCAGAGATTGGCCTTTTTAATACAAAGGCCTTCATTCAGCCATTTAGACAGTTTCCAATTTGATTCCAAGCCTGGGAGATCTCTTAACAATGAATTTCCTCTGCAATTGTAATATATTTGCACATTTTATGCACAAGCGGGATGCTGTGCATCCTCCTGAAGTAATAGGAGAATTATTATAAGGCAGTAGCTCTCATCCATATGGTTTGGGTAGGGGAAACTGTGTTTTCATCAACCAGGATGAAAGCAGAAAATGCATTAAATATCATAGCCTGTAACAGAGGGAAGAAAAAGTTTTCTCAAGATGAAGCAATCTCTCTCTCTCTTTTTCCTGACATCAACTGATAAGGGCTCTTGTAAGAAAAAAAATAAACAAACAAACAAAAAACCCCAAGAACAAAAACAAACTCCTGGGTTCAGCATCATTTCATCAAGTTTAAAAGGACATGAGTCTAAAAGCATGCACCTTCCATCTGTAAACTGGCTTAATGAAAGTGCAAATGTCCTTTCTGCAAAAATTTTCGCCCTGTTTTAGTGAAGTAATTTTGTTACTCTGTTTAAAGTAGCAAGAAGCAATATAATCTTGGATGCTGCAGCTTCACAGGACATCCCTTTTATAGCACTATTTCTATCTGAAAAACATTTTCAGAAAAAAATGTTTCTCCTCTCCAATCCACTGGTAACAGGTGGTAGATTTAGAAATACTTTAAGCATTACAATTGAAGATAAACCGTTTATAATATATGACAGCCACCATGAAAAATAAGCATTTGCCAAAGGTCCTTACAAGATTATCTGTCTGACATATTAAGTAGCTTTGTGTACACAGAATACAGGAAGAAAAGAAAAAAGGTATCTTTGCTCCAACTGGCAACTGTTTGCAAATTCTCTTAATTTTCCTCCTATGTATAGAATCCTAGAAGTATGTATCACTCCAAGGTAAATGTTGGCAAATCTAGCTTTCCAAGGGGGATTCAATTTTCTGATAAGTCTTATAAATATGTTTAGTTAGCAAGAAAACCAATGCCTGCTGTCTGGACTTCATAGTTCTATTAGAAGAAACAATGCATTCCAAGAGAAAAAATGATCTAAGTAGCAGCTCCTTTCCCAGAAAACTCACTCACACTACTAACAGCAATGAATCCAGCAACGTAAGAACTACACACATGAGCCAGAACTGCAGGCAAAGAGATTTAATTTGCCTGAAAGACTTAAGTAGAAAGAATGTTCCAACACAGGTGAAGGGAGAATAGCTGGGCTATGGCATTGCACAGAGAGATAGAACTCAATTCATTAAAAGAAAAAAACCATCACTGTGGCAGTGTTTAATATATTAAAACAGTGATCCATCTTAAGCAAAAGAAGTTGTTCTTTCTACTGCTCTTATCTTACCAGAGTATATAAAATTTTCTCAGCAAAATCCCAGAGGATCAATAGAAAATTCTGCCTTGACAAGGACCCTTTACTTAACCAAACCAGGACTTTTCTGGACAACACTGACACCAGAACCTGTGTCTGAATCAAAGGTAAGTGGTGCTCTGCTCCCTGTTGGAGCATGCTGGCTCTGGACTGGGTTGTGTAATCACTGAAATTGAATCAGAAATGCTGAGACAGTTACAATTGCTCAGTTACTGCACAACTTTGCTGCACTGCTAAGACAAGACATTGCTTCGAAGTCTATCTCTTTCCCCTATATATTTAAAGTTTGAAAATGACAAGACTCTTGGCAGTTGTCTTGATACCAATATTATTACTTGACTAATTTCTTCAGCATTCCACTCGCATAATAGGCCTAATGATATGTTCAACTAATGGAACAATTTCCCTATATCTATATTCCACTTACTCTAATGCACTGAGGTGTAATTCTAGCTTCATTTCATTACCACTTTCATTACCTAGCTCAAGCACTTGCATGTCTTTTTGGATTTATTAATGCAGTGGGTTTAAAGTAATAACTATTTATGTATATAACTCTATGAATATATTCTTCTTTCTAAGCATTTTTGTCCCCATCTATTAAAGTAGAGATATTTCACAATGTTTCTGAATGCAAGATGCACTTTTAAAATGCCTCAATGTTTTTTCTCTAAGCCTAAAGCAATACCTCAGTGTTATTCTCTCCTATGAGTGTTTAGATAGTGTCCTATCCATTTAGATTTAGGGCAAGCCTATCCTTAAATACTTTAATTTCACTAAATTAATAGATTCCCTTTAAACCAAAACAAAACCACCAGTTTCATTAATTTCTTCCACAGCAGAAATATCAGGAATTTACTGCCAAAAGTAGAGGCAGTTGCTAACTCCTTGACACAGAACCATGTTGGCTCAGTCTTCTGAGCAGGAAACCAGTCCTGCAGAGAGATGGGACATCTCCACAGTGACAGACTCTGCTGGTAACTTGTCCAGGTCTGCTGTGTTAAATTGGCAATTCCCAAGACACCTGACAAAAGGAACAAACAGCAGATGTGATGGTCATGTGGTGATGTCCATCCAGACCTTCAGCTGATGTTCTCACCAGGAGGCAGTTTAGCACGGGGCCGACTTCAGGTGACATCTGTTGGGAAAGTGTCATTTCAAGCTGGCAAAGAAAGCCTGAGACTGCACATGAATGGTTAGGGCACTCCACAGAAGACACCCAGATGCTGCCCATTTCTCCAGTGACACCACAGGAGAGTGATTTGGGAAGAAAGTCCTGCCTCTGTCTCCTCATAAGTTGAAGATCTAAAGACACTAAAAATAGAACACTAAAATAAAACCTTCCTGAACCCCTGGCTACTGATCCACCCACAGGAAATCCTTCACTGCTTCAGGAATAAAGTTCTAGAGCTAAACAGGTTCCTTTTAAGGCTCTGGCTAATCAGACAGCAGTACCCAGTAACATTAAGGCATATCAAAATCAGAATCATTAGTTATGAGAAAATTGCAACCAGGAGTCTATGAAAATGGGTCCTATCCTAAAGGCATTTTATTAATCCAATCCTACAATAATCTATCTAAATTTTGGATACTGAGAAGCAAACTTTCTCTGGACAGTTGTAAATTTTGGATGAACCTTTTTTATAGCCACATATGCAGAACACTGGATTTGGGGGGTCCTTACCATGATTGCCTGTCTATGGTCACATATGAGAATCCCAATTCTTTGAGAAAAAACCCATAAAACCTTTACATACATGAGAATAAACATATTTTTGAAACCATGGTAGGGTAGATCATCTATATAATGTGGTGTAATGCAATTATGTTTTTATATAACAAAACACCCAGCTGGCACAGTTTTTTTGTAGACAGGAGTTCAACAAAATGTCAGGTTTAAAAAAAAAATCCAAATGAAATGAATCTTCCACTTTGCTGTCTTTCTGCCTTTGGGATTGTCATGATATAGCTCTGAAGCATCTTCTTGTCTCTCAAACTTTCAAACCCAGGTGGGTTTTACATTTAGAAATAATACCAGGCTTTACACCATGATTTCCAAGGCCTTAGAGATGAAAGTGAGCATTAATGATCTCGACTTGTTGACAAATTGATGCTATGTTCTTCTCTCACTTAATCTGAAGGGCAGGAACACAGCCAGCAGCAGCAGGCAGGGTACTGCCACTTTATCCTTTGGGTTGGGTACGCTGACAAAAAAATAAAATCACTCAATGAATGGATTAGATATGAATGCAGCTTCTTGAAATGCATGTTCAGTGTGCTCCAGACAAGAATATTATTAAGTGGTTAGACATCATTTGATGCTACCTGAATAATTCAATAGGTCTTTAAGTTTCAGCTGCCAATCACTGCAAACTGGCGATTACAAAGTCGTCTACAAAAAAGCTTTGTTCTGGTGAGATGAGACAAAAATATCACAATTTCCATGCTACCAGACAAAGCAAAAGGAAAAAACCACTAAGGCTACAGTGACAACACAGTCCTGTGAAATTAATGGAACTCTGAACACACCAAAGCTCTGCTTCCTATTACTCCAGGGCCATTTCCACTAGACAGACAGCATGGGGAGTACTGGGAGATAAAACAGAACACTAAAATCTGGATCTCTTCACACATAGTTGGACTGATGTAAGCACAAAGCAAAATAAAATGGGAGGAGTTTTAGGGTTGATAAAATTACAGAGAGCAGATTTCTAATGATGTGTGATAAAAATAAATCTCAGGTTTATAGGAGGAGGGGGATTAGCAAATTTAGTATCCACCAGGTTTCCTTAAATCTAGAAAGCAACCTCCTGTGAGAAAACCAAGATGAATGGCTAACATTTCCCAAGTGCTCCAGTGAGAGCCATCTTTCTCCCATTCATTCTTACACAGGGACAGCTCAGGTTTAAAGTCCTCATTCAGACACAGCTGGGCTCTAACCCCTGTGGTATCTTTTCAGACCCAGAGAAAACTCACCAGCATTGTTAATGAAAGACCAAAGTGTGTACAAAGTGTATGGAAAAGCAATATACACTAGGAGCTACATACATTAGTGCAAATAATTTCCTTCTCAAGAGTCAAGAGAGCCAGTGCCATGCACCAAGTTCTGGAAAAAGATACACATACAAAAGTATGCTCAGTATTAGACTTAGCTTAAATGGTTCACACATTTTAGATGTCTGCATTTGTCCAGGATCAGAGCCTCTCTGTGCAGCTGATCTTTAAAGAAAGTTCACATTTCAGTATTTGGCTTTGGAAAGAAGATGCCAACTGTTGCATTTTTTCTGTGTGCTTTTTTTAAAGTCAAGTGATGCTGGATTACTATACCTACCTAGAGGGAAAAACTCGCCCATTTTCTTCTTGAAAATTTTGTAGTCAACCTCCAAAAAGACGCAGAAGATGATACGATCCACCTGTAAGAAACAAAATATTTACAATGAAAGCATCACAACCATCCATATTGGCAACAACAGTCAATAAAGGCAAAGAAACTTTTAAGCCAACGTGCTTTTATGCTTCAGGCAAACAAGAGAACAGGGCTGCATGTCTTGACTTTATTGTACATCTGTGTTGTAATTTATAATACAACCTTTGCAATCACAGCTCACAACTGTATTCTTTGCTAACTGCCTCTTGTTTATGCAAACTGCTCTCGAGCACAGTATAAATGACTTTGGCATTCCAGATGAGAACTGGGATGCAATGTTTGATGAAAAAGTCATGTGGGGACTTCTAATAAGCATACAGAAGAGTAAATGGGTAAGCAAGGAGCTCTTTTTCCAATCCTTGTCCGACAAACCTATTTGCAAACCCATTTAGTATTTTAAAATGGCTTTAAAAGGTTTCATGTGGTTTTAATTTACATGAAACCACTTATTCTCACTGTAATACAAATAGAATGCAGCAGAAACACAAAAGCTGATTAGATGACAGGTAGCACACAGGGTAAATAAAACATTTAATATGCCATCTACTTAGCGAGGCTGAGCATATCAATGAAACCACAGCCCGTAATGTATGCACCACCCACCAAGGAGTTCAAAATAATTCTTTTGGGAGATCACTGTCTCTGAAAAGCTTTTCTGAAACAGACCAAAAATAATTAAAAAGCTAAATAAAACAAAACCAAGAAATCTAAAGCTTTTAAGGCTAAAAACCACCCACACTGGACTTCAGCCTTGCAATACCTTTGTGTTATTTATTTGCATTTCCCAGCACAAAATGCCTCTGTAGCCAAAACCCAGCTTAGAGGGGTGCTGTGGAAAACAAAAAGACCCTCTTCCAGCTGAGCTGAGGGACCTGCAACCCAGTAATCATTTTTTTCTCTGAAGTGCATAAGAGGTTAACCACAATGGGATGAAGCCAAAGCAATAGGAAACCTGGCATCTTATGCTGTCATGATGTCTCCATGGGCAATAGGACAATCTGTCACAGCAGAACTCCTCAAGAGTGCCTTTGCACGTGCTAGAAAAATCATAAGCCTCCCCCCCTGCAGGGAAACAGTGAGAGGAACGCTCTCAAGATGTAAATTCTTTCCCTTATCTTCAGTAGAAAATGCTGTCCTTTTACTGCAGCTGGTTTTAGAAGTGAAGTCCAAGCCTTGGCTTCAAAGACACCGTTATGCTGAACAGCTCAGGACATCATTTTGGAGCTCACTTTGGCAGAGCCCAGTAGAATCCAGAAGGGGATGAGAGCAGGCAAGCACTGGTTAAGCTGGAAAATACCAGCAGCTAGTGACAGGGACATCCTGGAACAAAAGGTGATGACAAAACCTTAGCTGGGATGATGTCATCTGAATGATCAGACTAGGTATGTAATACCACAGCTAGCAATAGCACAAGGGGAAATGGCCTCAGGGGAGGTTCAGGTTTGATATTTGGAAAAATTTCTTCATTGAAAGAGTGGTTAAGCACTAGAACAGGCTCCCCAGAGACATGATGGAGTTCCCATGAAGACCTTGGAGATGTCCAACCTTACTGATTCCATGACACTCTATGAGATTGAAGGTACAAGCTATGTTGGTGTTAAGGAAGAAAGAGGCTTGTGAGCAGAAGAAAAGGCAGCAGAGCAGGGAAGCCCATCAGCAGATTTTTCAGCAAGAAAACTGCCTGCTGCTGTCTGCTCATATGATCCTTACAGAGCCAAGCTGTTCTATGCATCCCTCGTAAACAAACCAGGCTGGATCTTAAAAATATTCTGGACCATGGCATCAGCTACTCTTATAAAGGGATATAACAAAAAACTCAAATACTAGTTATGGGCTCAAGCCAAAAAGCCATACTCACCTCCATACTCACAAATTCATAACATAGAGCATCATTGCCAACAAGGGTTACATTTTACCTACATGAGATTTGACATGATCTCTAAGGTCCCTACCAACCCAACCTATTCTATAATTCTGTGGTTCTGCCCAAGGTGGCTGTTTTCAGAAGGGAGGCTTTAATCAGCAAGTGTTTAAATTACATTTCTTGTGGAAATTGGATCAGGATATTTCTGGGGTGTTGCTGGATTGTCATCTTCCCTCTCTGCCTCGCAGACTTTCATGCATTAAAAGTGATAGGCCCAATGAACCAGAACAGACAAAAGAGCAAGGACAGAAATGTATAATGCAGAGGAGGAAGGATATTCCCATACAGAGAAGTTTCTGAGTCTCTGCATAGTCCCATTTTCTCTGTTGAAAATCCTACAGAAATTTGCCTCATTCTGTACAGTCCAACTTCTCAAGATGTTCCCTTACTTTAATTTATTCAGTGCAGCTTGCAATAAATAATAAAACTTCTCCATGAGAATTTCTACTACTTCTAATATAATTCCTTAATTTAAAAATAGGGACTCTCTCTAGAATTGGCAGACTATTTCAAAATTTCTAGCCTCCTGACTGTACACATCCTATATATAAACCTGTTCCATTTCTTCTCGATGTGAGAAAAACTGCTCTATTTTTAAGTATGCATAAGATATTGTGGTGACAGCTGAAATCCTGTGTTTATCTGATTGCATGGCATGTGTTGGCAGATAGTAAATCTGAAATTAACCCCTATTCTATCATTCTGCCAGTCTCTGGCTATTTCATCTAACATCCCCAGCTAAAATAACTTGAGATTATGTAGGGAAAGCAACTCTTGTCCTCACTATGCCCATTCCAGCTACAATAAGGAAAGGTTTAATCCAAGTGACTATCAATCTACTTTTCCTGATGGCCCACAAAAGCTCAGCAGGCTTTTTGGGACATGCAGTTAGGAAAACTCTCCTCTCATGTGGCCTGGAAATGCTAGCTTCATTAGAGTGTCACAGCACCCCTTTAGAGAGGCTGAGGATGGTGCCCAGATGAGACCTCCAGTGCCTTTTGCAGATGCCCAGCTCCTCCCCTGCTGATCAAGCACCACTCCACTGCAGCAGAACTGTAAAGGAGCTCCAGGTTGAAGACATTAAAGCTCATCCCTGACTGACAGCTCTTTTTTGAAGGCTGGTATTAAAATCAACCATGCCCTGTCAGAGCCAGATTAAATTCTGCTCTCTTTGCAGCTATGAATAGGTGGATCAAAGAACCCCAAAATCAAGAGCACTGCAGCACAGGAAGAAGGGAGTTAAAATGCATGAGCTGTTCACTGAGGCACCTTCACAGCTCAGGGCTGTGAGTACATTTGATTGGTTTTTTTGTTTTTTTTTTTTTTTTTTTTTTTTTTTTTTTTTTTTTTTTTGTTTTTTTTTTTGTTTTTTTTTTTTTTTTTTTTTTTTTTTTGTTTGTTTTTTTGTTTTTTTGGTTTTTTTTACCTCGGGCCCTGCTTTCCTTGCTTTATTTAATTTTGATGGGAATAGCTTCCAGGTGGTTTTGTTAGCAGCACCTGATAAGAATTAGTAAACTTCTGCAGGGTTTACAGGACTCAGGATATTTTTTTAGAATCACAGAATGGTTTGGGTTGGAAGTGACCTCAAAGATAATCCACTTCCAATTCCCCCATCACGGGCAAGAACACCTTCCACTAGATCTGGTTCCTCCAAGCACCACTCAGACCCCACTCAGACTGGCCTTGGACACATTTTTTGCAGCAGAATGGACCCTAATCCCAGAGTTTTAGAAGTACACAGCCATATCTCATGAACTGAAAAAATCTCCACTGGTGTTTTAAATTAATGAGATAAGGGTATAAAAGCACAGTTGGTCCAACAGCAGCACTGTTCTTAGTGCAAAGAAAGTGGCAAAGATATTTCTTCCCAGCTTTTGAACTTTGGGGTTTAGTTACTTGGTGGCTTTGAGAGCACTTTGCATGCTGTGAGTTTTCAATTTATTGGTGAGTTGCTGCACCTTGGTGAGTTCACTCACAGACCACTGATTGTCTATGGGAGCCCCATGGAAGGCTGGGCAGGTGGGTGCTCAGGGACATGCTGTACTGAGCATACAAAAGCAGTATTAGACACAGCCTAAATGGTTCACACATTTTAAATGTCTGCTTTTGTCCAGGATCAGAGCCTCTATGTGCAGGAATGATGGAAAGCTGCTGAGGGTCCCTTAAACTTGTTCTAAAGGGCCCTCCCTGCCCTCCACTGCAGTGTGTGGGAGGACACTGCGTGTGTGCATGCACATCTCTGCGTGCAGCTGCTGCTACAGTAGGAATTTACAGCTGCATCTATTTAAAAAAGACAGAGAGAGATTTCTTACAGGGACATACAGAGATAGAATAAGGGGGAAAGGTTTTAAACTACAAGAGGAGAGTTTCAGATTAGCTGTTAGGAAGAAATTCCTTACAATGAGGGTGCTGAGGCACTGGCACAGGCTGCCCAGAGAAGCTGTGGCTGCCCCATCCCTGGGAGTGTTTAGGGCCAGGCTGGATGGGGCTTTGAGTGACCTGGTCTGGTGGAAGGTGTTCCTGGCTGTGGCAGGGGGCTGTAATGAGATGAACTTTGAGGTCCCTTCCAACCCAAGCCTGTCTGTGATTCTCTATGTGTTTTAGCATCAAACATATCTATGTTTTTTTATCTCAGCTCTTCTGCTGTGGTCCCAGGCAGGTTGTGTGCTTCCTGTGGCTTCATGTTCCTATCTGGTTAGGGGACAGGAACACCAGGCTGTGCCCCTAAACATTGCTTTTAAGAGCTACTGCCAAGCACACTCTGCAGGACATGCCAAATGCTTTCAGAGATATAGCTGTATGTGCACCCAAGTACCGAGCTGGACAGATCAAACAAAGATCTGAAGCAAAACACTGATCAAAAGGCTTTCTAGACTATTTCATATAATGAGTGCTTCCATGTCATTGCCACCCCGTGTCCTAACAAAATAGCAGCTTGCAATGAAAACAACCCCAAGTGTGTTTCAGCACTCCCAAGTATTCAATGCATGTCTGCAGCACCAAGACATTTACCTAGCAGGAAGTGACTGCTTTTTAGATGCATCAGAAAGTTTCATCATCACTTAAATCTTACCAGAAAATACCGGAAAATGATAGAAAAACAATGAGAACTTGCAAAAAATGTTTCCCAATCCTAAATCAAATGAATGATAATACAGCACAAAGAGAAGGAAGCAGCTTTTTGCTCTTTGTAGGTGTAGCAAATCCATGCCATGAAACACTCCTGCCTGATCCCATTAGGACCTACCGTCATAAGGCAACAGTGAGCACCAGAAGCTTGCAGAAACATTTTTAGTTTATCAAAATTCCATGGATTTAATTCAAAACTCAGTGAAGCAAACCAGAGATTTTTTTTCATAGACTTCAGCATGCTTGGATTGACACCTATACTTTGTAGCACCAGACAGAAAATTTGCCTCCTCAAAAATTCAGCTTCTTCTGATAGAGACATTTAACTACCCTGAATGTCACATACTTTCTCAAAGATATCTTTAACAGTCACAGTTCAGAGCTGCCTGAACCCATCAATATGCCTTGACTACGTTGCCTGTAAGAAAGGAGCTCTGAATGTTCTAAGTTGTATGGGGCTTTGAGCAACCTGGTCTAGCAAAAGACCCCCAAGGCAGGGGGTTTGGAATGAGATGGTCTGTGAAGCCCCTCCCAACCTCAGCCTTGTTATGATTCAAAAATGCTGGACCTTTTCCTCTGTTTGGACCGTGTATTCATGGGCAGCCCTGTTAGCTTTCACTGCCTGGCAAAACTTCCCTTGTAGAGACCAAAGAAACAAAGCAGCCCAAGTCAGGTTTTCAAGGCATGCTCTCACAGAATCAATATCTCAGCTGTGAGCAGCTCAGAATAAGGAGCAAGAGATTTTTGATGCACTCTAGGACCAGGCTACGAGTGCTCTAGCCGGTCCCTGCACATGATGTAAAATCTCTTCTACTTCTGAGACAAGGGCTCAGTTTTCTGCTCTGAAGTCCATATCTCTTTCCTGCTTATCTTCAGGGACTTTATTTGCCATCTCTTTCTTTTCTGTTTTTCTGACAGAGTTCCTCTCTGCCTGTAACTGAGCTGATGCACTGAACAAGCAGCAGGACAGAGACCAACATCTTGCTCTGCCCCTCTAAAGAACTGGTGGATGATATTCTCTCTTGGTGCTGGCAGTCTCCCCTTCAGCCTTCCCTCTGCCTGATATGATCCTCTGGTAATCCTATTCCAACCAACAGATGGAAAAACCAGCTTTGTAGAATAACACAGCCATCTGCCATATACCTCCCAGCAGCTGGGATCCACTTTGCCAGAGATGCTGCCTTTCTCGAGCACCATGAACATCTGGCCAGCTGTGCAGACAGCAGCCTGCCTGACCAGAGAAGAGAGGACTGCATCTCCCCTTGGAGACCAGCAGGGTTGATGCCAGAAGTTTTCACATGCTTTCTGAAGCTGAATGCTTCAGGCCCTATAAATACTAATTTCACAGCACTGTAAATTAAAAATCAGCCTCCTGGTATTATTACTAATTTCACAGAAACCATTAGAGCATGAAGCCTAGCTGACTGTCTGCTCCTTTTGGCATGACATCATGGTCTATAATCGCAGAATTACTCCTGAAAAGAACTTCAGTCAAGTATTTATGGCAAATAGAAAGCTTTGGTGCTGCCCTCATCCTGGGAACAAGATTTAAGCAGGGCAGAGGTGTCAGACTGGTGATACGGTGAATTTGACAATCAACGAACTGTGTGATGATGTTCACAAAGCCATTCACCTAGCCTTAAGAGCTTTTCTCTTGGCACAGCTTCAAATCCACTGCAGACCTGAGCCAAAACACCCTGTGTTTACTTGACCTTGCAATCATACAAATGAGCCCAGCTTCAGGCAAACAGGACATCTCTGGATTACCCTTTAATCCGGGGAGAAATGTAGTCTTTCACAATACTGCTCTCTGGTTTTCAAGGACTTGAATTTTGAAATTCTTTGGAATCCAAAGCTAAATAAAAAATACAAATCCTAGATAAAAAAATTACATTACTGCAAGCCTCTTGCAAGTAATGGTATTAATGGAGAGTTATGATATTGCATCAAGAGCAAATACCTGTGGAGGACTAGCTGTGAAGAAGCAACTCTTACTTAAACCATCATATTACTTAGTTAGCCATTGAAGAAAAAAATAAAATAGAAACCATATGAATTATAAAATTATTTATGCTTATCACAGAGTGGAATGGTTTATATGCTGGTCCTACTGTAGTTAAAAAATAGAATTAGAAAGTTATTGCTAGTGCTTTAATATCCTACTTCATGATTGAACACATATTAGCTTGGAGTGAAAGATAATTAAAAGTCCAAGGGCAATTTAGAAAACCAAACCAAAATCAACAAAAACCCCACCAGAAATTCATTACCAGCTTAAAATATTAATACAAACAACATCCTAGTACACAAGGCTTTGCAACATTCTCTGCCTCTAAACCAAAATATTTACCTTAACATTGAAACTCAATAAAAATTCAAAATATGGCCAGAATGTCTCTCCCTGTCCTTTGTGCCTGGTCCTACAGGTCTGCCCATATTCAACAGCTGAGGGCTGTTGGTACTCCCAGTATCACACAGCTCCCTGACACACCAGTGCAGTTATCACCATGGCCCAAGCCTTTCTCTACACAGGCATATTAAAGCACATTATGAGCATATTAAAACCCACAAAACTTTCCAGTGGAGAGCCACTTCTACCCACAGCTCTCAAGCACAGGGCAGCATTACAGTTTTGTGATAGCTCTGAGAGATCCCTGCTGTCAGGTGAAGATTTGATGTGCCCAAGGTCACAGAGAAACAAGAACAGCAGAAGAGTTGGATCCTGGTTTTTTTTCTCTCCTGTTCTCTTTTGACCAAAGATGCTACAGATGTAAAAAAAAAAATCCCATGAGTGGTCAGATGCAAAGTTCACAAGCTTCACTGCACACCACTGCTTTTTCTCTGGTGGAAATATATTTTCAATGCATCCATGTATTGTGTGAATCAATACTGATAACTCTTTTTCCCTTATACATTGATTGTTTTTAAAGAGTTACTTATTCTTTGTGAGAGAATTCACTCTGTGAATACCTTCAATGCTTTTTTAATACAGTGTATTATTCAAGGGCAGGTAGAGCGTTCCCTTTTGGCCTCCTCTGTGCTGAGCTGGTCCTTTTTGGTGTGTGAACAAAGCATCTGCCTGACAAGCAGAATGGTTGTCCTGAAGAACCAAGCTGGATCTCAAACAAGAAATTATAACAGCATTTTCCCAGGAATTCACAATTTTGTTGTCAGCCACTTGGGTATGTCCCAGTTACTTACTGCACAATTATATGACAAATAAGATGTGACAGCCCTGTAGTGGTAATATAAACACAGACAGGCTATAAAATAACCAGTCCTTAATAGTCCACATGTGGTTTTGTTCTCAACTACAAAAAGTTTTTCATTTTCCTAAAGGTGAAAAAACCTGTAAAACCAGTCTAGGATTTAAGGGAACATCTCAGTATATTCCTTTTGATGGTCACTAAAGCTTGCCAGGGAAGGGCTGGGGGAGTAGTTTAAGAATGCATTTGTTTTACCAAGACATCCATCAATCTGCACAATTCACTTCTACGCCACACAAACACGATGACATAAAGCCCATTAATCTTTTCCAGCTTAATACCTACTGTCCTTTGAAGATACAGGTTTGGAATAGCTGAAGGCAACCTCCATTTCTCACAGCTCCCAGTCATGGGGCAGCTGACACAGCCAAGATATTCCTGCATTCAGCGAAACCAGGGGAATGAATGGATTCTGATGAATGTAATTTGCTATCTCAGTGACAAATGGCAAATGGGAAGAGAGGGTGTGCATGCAAATATAACTGCATTAAATAAGGGCTTGTGAAGGATAGTACTCTGAAAATATCTGATAGGCAGTTTTACAACAACCATGCCTTATGGAGGAGATAAATCATCAGCTTACTTGGAGTTATCATTATATCCTCATTGTGGAGCTTCGCTGAATAAGATGGAATTGTGGCACACAATCAAGCAGGGTGTTGTGATCCCATAAGCCAAGTTTTGCATCATATTTTACCTTACAACATCAGTTTTTCCACTATCTTTTTATTAAAAGTTGGACTTAAATATCCCAAAGTTCCGTATGATTATGAGCATCCTAAACCTGTCAGGACACTGAATCTGTGATAGACTAATTCCCAAGACTGTTGTGCATCAGCTCTTTGCTGGATTGAGCTGTCACTTTGGAAAACTCTCAAGGTTTTGATGTTTTTTGCCAGTTTTGTTGCAGCACCACAATATCCACTGATAAAATCCCCACTCCTTCCCAAGGCCAGCGGGAGAATCAGCACTACTTGCTCAGACTCCACCACTCAAAAACCAAAATATGTTTGAACACAGAAATGTCATCACCTCCTTGCCATTATCCTACTGGCTGCTGCGAGATTTTGAATACAAAACAGCCCCAGGACTTAAAACCACACAGACAGACCAAGAAATGGTACCTCCTACACTTCAGACAGGTATGAGAATCAAAAAATCACAGGTTTGGGTTGGAAGAGACCTTAAAGATCATCCAGTTGCAACCCCCCTCCCACTAGATCAGGTTGCTGAGGGCCCAATCCAGCCTTTCCTTGAATACTTCCACGAAAGGGACATCCACAATATCTCTGGGTGAATGGTTCCAGTGGCTAAATTCTGAGTAATTTAAGTTTGGATGCTAAAGCCAGTGCCAGGAGGAGGCAGCACCACATGGCACTGGGAACCAGCAGGAAGAGCAATGGGGATCCATTGTCCTGGAAAGCAAAGCTCCCTGCTGCTGTTGCTGAGGCTCCTGAAGGGTGCACAATAGTTGAACAGCAGAAAAAGGGCAGGAGAAACAATTCCTGGAAGATGATGATGGTTTAAACAACTTTTTAAATGCACTGTTACGGGCAAGGTAAAATGGCAGTCATGCTAAACTCAGCAACAATTTTCTCACTGAGGCTGAACAAAGGTTCCACCCCACCTCAGGGGCTGGGATACTTTCCAGCTGTTTTCACGTTATTTTCTAAATTATTGGAAAAGAAATCTGGCTGGATCTAACAAAGCTGGTATAAAACACAACTTTTTAAAGTATTTTCATCAAAAGAGAAGGGTGACTCGCACATACAAAATTATATAAGCATCACAACCCAGAAAGTTTCACCTCAGGAAGCTTTTCAAAATGATGTGATGAAGTCTCTCAAGCCTATTGTAAATGAGAGCAGTCCAGAGGAAACTCCCACTAAATATTTCCCTTGTTTGCTATCACTCATTTTATCACTCTCATTTACATCTCATCTCTCTCCTTTATCCTTCATTAATGTTCCCATTTGTCACTCTTAATCCAAAGGCTGATGATTTCACTGAGGTTTTGGGGCAATGAAAACAAATGTTTCCCACCCTGCTGGGAAGATGACAGCAGCACATGGTCACCAATTTTGTCTGACTACATCCAGGTTTCCAAAAATTCAACAGATGTCATAAAAGCTGCACTTTGAGGGGGTGAAAAGGGCTCACCTGCAGCAATGTTCTGCAAGTTCTCCTGACAGCACCTCAATATAGCCTCTGTTTGAGGAGAGCATGGGCAGAGATAACACTAGCATAGAAAGCTATTAATCCCAACCCAATGAGGTGATTGAAACTGCTGCTGTGGAAGCAAAGTAAAGGGGTACCAGACCTGCATTCCCAAGGAAAAAGGCCATATGGCATAACTTGAAACAGCACTGAAACCACTGTGTGGTATTTGCAGGGTCTCCAGGAAGAAGGAGGAATTGAGAATCTGACTTCATGTTCTTAGAAGGCTAATTTATTATTTTATGTAGCTATATTATATTAAGAATGCTATACTAAACTATACTAAAGAATAGAGAAAGGATATTTACAGAAGGCTTAACAAGATACTAATGAAAAACTTGTGACCTCTTCCAGAGTCCCAACACTGGGACAGGGATTGGTCATTAAGTTAAAACAATTCACATGAAACCAATCAAACCATCTGTTGGACAAACAATCTCCAACTACATTCCAAAGCAGCAAAACACAGGAGAAGTAATCAGATAATTACTCTTCTCATTTTTCTCTGAGGCTTCTCAGCTTCCCAGGAGAAGAAATCCTGGTGAAGGGATTTTTCAGAAAATATGACAGTGACACCATTGCTCTTACTAAAACCTGTACTGAATCATTTAGGTAAATATTACCTAATGTCTCTCCTTGAAGAAAATGTTTTATGATTACATTATTTGTCATTTAGAGATCAAATTATTCTCACTGATGCAAGCTATTAACGACCATTTTCCAAGGACAAAGGCTGATTTCCTTAAATACTGTATGTGTCTTATTCTGATACTGGAAATAATCTTTTTTGCCACCGGAAAAAAAATTAAATTTAATATGAAATTTACAGTACTGCTAGAAAAAATACTTGCATTCTCAGGATGCTCACTCCAGTGTCTCTTCCAAAACATGATCAACTCAGGATCATTTGCTTACTGCCTGTTTAGAGGCACACCCTATTTGTGCCTGAAATGCTCAGGTGGGTTCAACAAAATAATGCCATTTTTGTTAAATAGTGGCTGTAGAATGATGAGCTATTTCTGTAAGATTTTGCAATGCTTGATTCCCAGCATCCTGAAAGAATCCATGCCAAGAGTCTGCATGACCTAAATGCAACCTCTGCATGTTTCTTGCTGACCAGAAGTGAGGTCAGGAGGAAAATGAGCAGCAAGTCAGGCAAATTGGATGTAAAATACTTATTCCCAAACACTCAAGAACTTGAGCTGGTGACTGGGTCAACCTGTGGAATGGCTGCACCTCAGAGCCTGCTTTTGGGATGTCTGTAGCTGTGAGAGGCTGGGACCAGGAAGGAAGATCTGTGCTTGAGAGCAGGTAAGATTATGGATTTGGCATTGTGAGCTGGGACAGCAATCCAGCCAAAATGCCCTCCTGTAAAAGGTCACCAATCCAGCTTGATGCAATTGACAGATGCCTTCCTGACAGAGGATATTCCAAGTGAAATATAGGTTGTTTAGGAAAAAACCCAAAACCAACGGGATATAAATGTTGACAGTATGCCAACACTTCTCATAAGGATCAATAGGAGAAAAATGAGATTCATCTCTGAGGGATCACTTTTAAATTAATTTTAATAGATGGTAATAGGCAGACAGTCCTCTGAAAACAGCCAGCAGATGTTCCAGCACTTTACCAAGCCCCTATGCTTAACATTGGGTATACCAATTCCACAAAATCCATCTTCTGGATGGAGCTCTGTTTCTGCAGCTAGAATATTAATGATGGCTCTTAGTGGGTTTTGACTTCCACCAGTGTGTTTAGCTCTGCTGTGGATTGCAGAGCATGAGCAAGTGAGCAGATTTATGATTTACTAGAAAGGACAAGTTGCCTTTTTATGGTACGTTGCTGTCAACAGATAACCTTTGTTCTATCCATCTCCTCATCATAAGGTAAAATGCATCTAAATTACTAAGATGCTGCTCAAATAAAATTGAGAACATCAGAACAATTTATACAAGCTGCTCAAATGCACTGATGCATATAAAGTCTCCAAAACCATTTATTGTCAAAATGTCAATGCTAAATGCATAAAAATGTAACTTACTTTATTCCATTAATTAAGTAATGTGTGCACAGCACTTTGAAAATGTAAAAGCACTTTGAGAACTGAGAGCTAAACAGTATTATTTTCACTCATGTGGATACACTGTGTGAATCATACATAATAATCACTTCTTGTGGAAAGTGGTTTTGGTTCACTGCCAAACCCTAACCTAGAGATTTGGCACTTCTGTTCAGCAAAACATCTTTAAATGCTCCTATTTGGACTCCAGCTGGAAATTTTCTGCAACACGTGCATTACTGAGTCCTTCACAATATATACCAGGTATTCAGTTCCTTCAAAACTCTGTAATTAACATTGTATAGAGAGACTGTAAACACCTTATTGCCTTCTCCTCATTTGCACAGAATGTTTGAGAAGAGTGGCTCACTAGTGTTAGCTGTGACTTAACTCATTCTCTTTGGCCTGTACAAGATGCAACAGGTGCAATGGATGCAACACAGCACTGGGACTCCCTTTCATCTTTGTGAGAGCTGCAGACCTGAGATTATTTTCTGATCTCCTGGTGGAGAGGAGATTGTGTGAAAAGGTGATTATGTAAGAACTTGATGGTACCAACATTATCTATCCTTATCATTGCTGTGACATGCTTCCCTCTAATCCCCCTCTGACTGGAATTTGTTTTTCCCCCCCTCCATCTTTTGTGACTGAGGAGATGCCCTGACCATGAGTTTTCCTTCCCAAATAAGAGCTCAGAGCTTTCACAAGGGTCATGTTTTGTACCTACAAGCACATCTGTTGCATCTGTCTTGAAAAAAACAAGCCTGGCTATCCCTGCCTTGCACAAAATTACTTCTCCATGATCACATTCACAGGGGAAAGTCTAAAATAACCAGAAACCAATAAAACTACATCATTCTCCTGATTAGTTAAGAGGAACAATGATGACTTACAGCTGGCCTAAGTACCACCTGTGAACAAGCCAGCTCCATGTTTCCAGCTTCCTGGCTGACCTGGTGGTAATACACTCTATCCTTGTTTTAGCTCTCAAATCAGGAGATATTTTATGCATGCCTTCTATTTGTTTAAACACATGCCTATCCATAATATAAATTAATCTGTGTGGGATTAACCTAGCCAAGAATTTCTCTGGTAAAAGTCTTTCTGGAGGTTCAGACTTAAAGAGTTTTCAAGAACCTTGTCTGTAGCACACTGCACCCATCTCTAGTAACAGCTCCCCTACTACACCACTTGATAACAGATGGGTGTGTTTATTCAGCATCATTTTTTATTCTCCAGCTAATGGAGAAAGAAAAACAAGAGTGGGAAATATCTGATGGGGACAACATTGCTCTGTAAAGTTTCAACCTATTTGCTCCACTTGAAACAGAGAAATTAATTTGGAGATGATTAAAAAGAAAGAAAATACATAAAGGATATTAGAACTGGCTTTGAACAGATGAAACCTTTTACAGGGTTTACTGGGTCAGTTTACAAACCTTTCTGGGGGGGGTGGGGTGGAGCTACACTGCATATCTTATCCATAAGGTAAATCCAGGGAGATCCCACACCAGCTCCCAGCATCATGTGGCTGTGCAGGACTTGCATGGACAAGTTGAGGTTGTGCTCTAAATGGTGCTCCAAGCCTGTCAAAACATTGCTCAGCTCCTGCTCTAATTCTGCCTGGCTCTGTGGTGAGCTCTCAGTCTTGCCCACTCAGAAACAACATCTTTATCTCATTTTAGCTAGACAGAAATAGGAAAAGAGCAGGGGAGAGTCAGCTGCTGTGACACAGCAGGCTGGGCTGGGCTGGTGCAGGTCAGCTTGGCTCCTGGAGGGCTACAGCAATTTCCCACAACAAAGCCTCTTGCCTGGCACCTCACTTTCATGCAGTGGCTCCAAAGGTTCAGTAATGCTAGGTGTTAAAAAATCCATATGGTCCTGTCAGGATTCCAGATACATACATTATTCAATAATAATAATAAGTTACAGACTTATGTAAAACTCTACACTAGCTGTTTATCTGCTGTAGGGGGAGGGAGAATAAGAGAAAGAATAAAAGCACATCTCATGCAAATACAGTAGATAAACCATTTCAATTCCAACAATCAACCCCCAGAAGCGATGTGAGTCTATCTGGCACCTCTGTTTAGTAACTCCAACCTATTCCCTGCAGCCTTGGTTCTCTGCAGCCTTGAGCATGGAGAGGACAAGGAGTTCTTGATCTCACAGGAAGGGTAATTTGTGGCCCTCTTCCACATCACACAGCCAGGACATGACTGCAACACCTATGCAGTCCAGCAGCTCCTTCCAGATTCTTTACTATTGAATTTCACCCACAAGCAAGCAGGAGAGAATCCATGTGGATGTGTGGAGCATCCACAAAGCTGATCCTGGAGACAGCTCCACCTGATTTAGCCTCTGACTCCAGTGTTCAGTAGTCCCATGTTAAAACCCACACAGCATGTCCCTGCATTTCCACTATTCATCACCATCCAAACCAAATGATTACTCGCTGTGGATCATGTCATACCCACCCGAAGCTCCACATTTTTGTGTCTGGTAACTCACTCAGATTTCACTTCTGTAAGAATAATGTGCTGAGAGATAAGCTGAACATATCTAAATCTCTGAAAAGTCAAATCAGTTTTCTCAAATATCTTCTCTTATAAAAATATCTGCTCCAGGACTGTGATTTTTATGCCAAGAGTCAAATGTATATGGTCAAATTACAACTCTCTAAAATGTGGATTTATAATACAGATCATGGAAGTCCTCCTATAACTGTAACATTTCAAATCTGCCATCTCTAAAATTGTCAGTTTTCAAGGGATGTCATCTGATGGTTTGAGCTCCTCTAGCTCAATGGCAAGATGATGGTATCTTGGGGGAGGAAGACTTCTATTATTTTTCAGTTACTGTGCAGGATGAAGATGGCATCCTCCTCCTTAGAAGGCAACTCTGCCTACTAAGAAATTCTGTTGGAGTGGTTGAACTTCTGTGGCACTAACACAGCATTCTGTTCAGACAGCCTCACACTGCCTGCAGAACTAAAAACATACTGTGGCTGTAAACACCATATTTACAGCCTTAATCATGATGACAGCTTAAAAAATCACAGCATTTCACAAACTAATAAATGTGGGCATCTCTTCTGCCTTGGCATTTCTGAGCTTTTAGGAACTCAGGTCATGCTCTCACCTGTGTTTTCCAACTACAAAAGACTAGAACATATTAACAGCACAGATGAAATAGCTTTAAAAAAAGAAAATTTTTGTCTTGTAAGCCTTCAAAGCTCAAGCTTTTGGAGAAACATCAAATATCACAGGAGCTGGCAACCATAAGACTGCATTTTCCATTCTTCAGAAGTTGAGGAGCACCAGAAAAACACCAAAGCAGAGGCAGCTGACCTGGTTGAAACTCCCCAGTATGATTTGCAAGGTTGCTCTGGTTGTGGCCTGTTCACACTGAACTCTGTTGGCCTTCTTTAATTATGAGGGGTCTTGGGCCAGGCTCAATGTGATGACCATTGCACACTTCTGGAAGGTGGGTCACTTTCCTCCTGTGCCATTACCTGTATATAAATGTCTTTAAGTGGATATTCTCTCTTTACTGCACTGAAAAGGGAGGTGCCATCTTTTTTTGTAGAATGGGTCATTTTCTCCTGGAACATCAAAGAAGGAGCTCTGATGATTTGAAGCAGCAGCAGAAGGAACAGCTCTGGAAACAAGCTTTTTTTTTTTCTGCTGCACTTTTCTTCCCACGTGCTGCAGGATGTACTGCCACTTGGATCTGTGTTTCTAGGCTTCAGTTCTCTGCAGAGCTCCTTCACAGGAGCCTGGAATGCTGCACTGGGGAATAATCCCAGTGAAATGAAGAACCTGCTGCTGCAATGCTGCCAGGCATGGAGCAAGCCAAGGAGCTGCAGTCAGCTGGAGCTCCCAGTCACAAAGCTATCACTATCCTAACTTTTCCTTCACTAACACAAAAGGCTCAAGAAAACTCAAAAATAATCTTGAGAGGATCTTGCCTGTAGCCCTGGAAGCCTTAGTGGGGCTCCCTATATAAAACAGCCTTGCCCTGCTATCAGTGTTTATCTGGGAAGGTAATGACTTCAATCATAATGCCTGTTGCCACCTCCTGTGAGTGTGAATTGGTTGATCTGAGGGTCCACCATGCGAGCTGGTGAGTCAGGAGGTGCTGCAGACAGGATTCCTTCAGTGACCATCAGCTCAACTTGAAAAGAAAATGTTCTTTGAAATAAATTGTACAGCCACAGACAGGTTTTGAAGCCTGAAAGCTACAGAAAGTACCCATTAAAAATATTTTCAATCAGAAGAACCAAAACACAATTTCTGTTGAAATAAGACAAATATACAAATCACAGATTTGTATATTGTTTTAATGGTTTTTTTACCCCATCATAAACTCAGAACAAGGTACTTCCTTTATGTTCAAGTTGTGTTTGCTTAAAAACTTCAATCTGCCTTAATTCAGTGCTATTTTTATTGAATTTATTTATTTTTCTCCTTTCCCTTCCCTTTCCCTTCCCTTTCCCTTCCCTTTCCCTTCCCTTTCCCTTCCCTTTCCCTTCCCTTTCCCTTCCCTTTCCCTTCCCTTTCCCTTCCCTTTCCCTTCCCTTTCCCTTCCCTTTCCCTTCCCTTTCCCTTCCCTTTCCCTTCCCTTTCCCTTCCCTTTCCCTTCCCTTTCCCTTCCCTTTCCCTTCCCTTTCCCTTCCCTTTCCCTTCCCTTTCCCTTCCCTTTCCCTTCCCTTTCCCTTCCCTTTCCCTTCCCTTTCCCTTCCCTTTCCCTTCCCTTTCCCTTCCCTTTCCCTTCCCTTTCCCTTCCCTTTCCCTTCCCTTTCCCTTCCCTTTCCCTTCCCTTTCCCTTCCCTTTCCCTTCCCTTTCCCTTCCCTTTCCCTTCCCTTTCCCTTCCCTTTCCCTTCCCTTTCCCTTCCCTTTCCCTTCCCTTTCCCTTCCCTTTCCCTTCCCTTTCCCTTCCCTTTCCCTTCCCTTTCCCTTCCCTTTCCCTTCCCTTTCCCTTCCCTTTCCCTTCCCTTTCCCTTCCCTTTCCCTTCCCTTTCCCTTCCCTTTCCCTTCCCTTTCCCTTCCCTTCCCTTCCCTTCCCTTCCCTTCCCTTCCCTTCCCTTCCCTTCCCTTCCCTTCCCTTCCCTTCCCTTCCCTTCCCTTCCCTTCCCTTCCCTTCCCTTCCCTTCCCTTCCCTTCCCTTCCCTTCCCTTCCCTTCCCTTCCCTTCCCTTCCCTTCCCTTTCCCCTTTCCCCTTTCCCCTTTCCCCTTTCCCCTTTCCCCTTTCCCCTTTCCCCTTTCCTCTTTTTTTTCTTTTTTTTTCTTTTTTGTCTTCTGTGAAGCCAGGCTACAGCAGCTCATCAAGACAAAGCAAGGTGGCCTAAATTTTCTCTTACTTGTTATTGTGGTGTATCTATAGCAGCAATCTGATCCCATCATTAAACAATTGCAGAAAAGATCTCTAAGTGAATGCCACAGCTCTGCTGAAACACAATAAAGTGAAATGAACCCCCCCAAAAAAAATCTTTCCAATACAAATCACATAGTTATTAAGTGGTAGTGAGTTGCAAACAGAAGATGAGTACTGGAGGAGGGAGGTAAAGCCAGAAATGCCTGACTAACACTTTTATATTATTTTTAACCAATTTGGGGAGTGCACAATTAAGGGATTTCCAGCATTAAAACCCAGAGCTGTTGTGCAGCACTGCACTAATCAGTAACAAGAGAAAGGGTGAATTACAGCACTTTCCACTGCAGTTTGAACTACTGCCTTGTAAGGTAAACACTATTGATTGCTTTTCAGCCTCCTCTCTATTAGAAAGAGACTTCTAATTTTGGGAAATCAATAATAAAAGGTAGCAGGACACACCCCCCAGATTCCTCTTCCTCCCCAGTCCCTGGCCCCGATTCTCTTCACATAAGCCTGGCAACAGGAAAGGACAGAATCACACAGTAAATTGGAAGATCACTGCTGATGTGCAGGGTAGAGGATTTGCCCCTTGGGCCACATTTTTTTTCAGCTCTGAATCTGCATCAGAATCAGCATCCCCAAAAAGTTTTAATTTCCTGACAGAAAAAAAAAAAAAAAAAAGGCTTGCAATGCTTGTTTTAATATAAATTTTTTATTTTTCATTTTTTGTATCTCAGCTGCCTTCAGTGCCTGAAAATTAACACCTTAAGTTGTTTAACAAATATCTTTTCTTTTTCAAAGCAAAGGCTTTTTTCAGAGGCCAAAATAGTTTAAGTTTTCAAGCTGTGGGGTCCTTTCTACTTCTTTTGTCTGGGTCATGATTTTAGGGGCCAAAAGGCATCAATTTAACAGCAAAGGGATGGGTGGTGGTATTGAATTACCAAAGCTGATGTGTTGGGAGGCTGTTGGGGTCTCTGCTTTCTGGTAGTTTTTTTTTTTTGGAGGATGGCTGTTTTTCAAGGCCTATTCTATAAAAATCCACCAGACAATGCCAAATCTCTGAGAACAGATATACACAAAACACTTCATAAAGCTTATTTAGGCAGACATTGTGCATTACATACCATGTAAGATGCCCTGCAAGCCTTCCAAGAAAAACAGCAACACTGACTGAAGCCAGGCCAAAGATTTTCTCATTAGCATCAGCAGAGGTTAGGCAGGCATACAGCATTTCCCCCTGTCTGTTTCCATTTACAGAGGCAACCACTCCTGGAATATTATACCCAATACACAACTGGATAGTCTACAAAGAAATAGCTGTGGTTTTTTTCCTGTCTTCTGCTGCTAAACTCCTGTCTGCTTGGTATTTACATGATTTCCCCTGAAAGGGGTGAGGTTTACCCTCATGTGACACTGTTTTTCTTGCAGTCTGACAGGGAATGGTCATCCCAGGCTGGCATTAAACCAGCAATTGTTCTGGTGACTCTCTTGTTAAAGCAACTACCTGTGGCCATTATCTGAATGCATCATCTAAGTCTTTGATGGCAAAATGTTTAAATTAATAAGAGAGAACAAAAAGAGCTAGCAAATATCAGGAGCTGATTATGTGGTTAAACCTATAAATGACAATGCTATAAGAACAGTCAGAGGTATTTTAAACAAAGTAATCACAAACAGATTAATAGCTTGGAAAGCAACAGGGGATTTTTCTCTTCCAAAGCAATGGGATTTTCAGCAGACTCTCACCAGCCCTCACCCAAGTGGAAATGTGCTTATCTATATCCATCCCCTCTGATCACCTCACGTCTCAGCACAAAGGCAAATCAATAACAGGACTTGTTATTGAGAGAGGTCTCAAGAGTCAGGCACTGTGATCACACCTATAATCCTGCAGGAATCTATTTCCAACAACTAAATCATCTCCAATGCAACTGGCATATTGTTTAGAGCTGCTGTGCAAAGCCTGTGATACAGGGAAGGAAATAAAACTAGATATGGGGTATCCATGCTGACCTGCTGCCTCTGCATCTGACTCAGTAGCAAAGGTTATTGCATTAAAACAATGCTTTTGATGGCTTGCATTTCTAGGATGGAGAGCCCTGTTATCAGAGAAAGCTCTGTGATTCTCTGCACAGTGCCCATGGGTGGATTTCTCTCACTCTCATTTGGTGACCAATTAGGTGACGAGGGCAGTGGAAGGGTTCAGCACTGATCCCTGGGCTCCCCTGGCATGCCAGGGATGTGCTGCTCAGAACACTGCTGGCAGCTTCCTGAGCTGAAACTCCCAGTATGAGGAGCTGAAACTCCCAGTATGAGAACAACTTCTGATCTGATGGAAATTCCTCCCCTGCTCCAGCAAACACCCCATCATTTAGGAGTTTTGAATGTGCTAACAGCTAATTTATTAAAGGACTCCTACCATGTCCATGTTTACAGGGCTCAGGCTGCATACAAAGGAAAAGACTATTCCAGACACATAAGGGGAGCAGAGGAGAGCTGTATTTTTGGAAAGGCAGCACAGTGTGCCAGGAGAAGGGCTGAACTGATGAAAAGAACAGCTATGATTTTCTGCTGAGACTTCTTTCAGCCCTGACTAAAATGAGCACAATTACAGAATGGAAAAGACAAATAAATGAGAATAAGATGGATTTTACAAATGGTGAAACAAAGTGAAACAAGTTCAGGCTACAAGTCTTGAAAAATGTGGAAGTTTCCTAGATGCTTACATATGGTAATGAAGGCAAACACACATTGTGGACAGACAGATATTTAACCAGTGTCTTATTATTAAGTGTTGTCTCTTTTTAGAAAGGTTCAGCCTATAAATCACTATAAATGTCGAGGTAAAATTTCTCAGACCAAAAACTAGTCTCTGACCCCAAACCAGGGGCATAAAAGGACCAAGGAGAAAGAGAGGCTGCATCTTCCAAAGAACTCTGCTTTTACCTAAGAAAATAAAATACCTTCCACAAATTTTGAACAAATCCCCTATCTTCTGCACAAAAAATGCTGTAACAGACAATTTCAGCCACCTCCACCAACAATCACATTCCAGATGTCTCTCTCAGACAAGCTGTTAGAATGCCAAAGCTTGAAAATAGAAGAAGTCCAAAAACAAGCAGGTGTCCTCCACATCTAACAGCATTGCCTCATTACCTGCAGGTAAATATTAGGCACAGCCTGAGTTCAGAAAATAAGGTTAAGTGCAAAGAGCACCTGGTTAACAAGCTAATAGGCTAAATAATTCTCTGCAGTTTCCAGACACTAACATTTATGTGTTAAGATTTCCACCTCCTAGCTGTGTTCTCCTTTCACTGAGAAGAATTCATAAAATAATCTTAACAGCTTTGGTATTCATTTAGTTTGAAGATTTACACTTTAGCTTCCTTTAAAATCCCATTGTTGTAAGCAAACCACTTGATGTGTTGTTCTAATGAGGACAGTTTCTAGTGGGCTTTAAGTAGCTCAGGGGAAATAAATAAAAGCAAGGGTCAAACACCATGCTGAAGGTATGTTTATCTTTTTAAGGTACTGCCTTCTCCCTGGGCCTCTGATGTTTGCTTTATGAAAATACACTTTTCTATAATGAGCCCTCATAAATGTGATGACATCACCTCTTCCTCGCTTCATTCTGTCTGTATTTGTATTTGTATCAACTTAAAATACATTCCCAACATTTTTGGCTCTGTGAATAAATTTACATGTTAAGTAGCATTAATTATAAGTAGCAATGTTGTGCTCCTTGCTATGCAGAGTTGATATATCTACAGATGTCCGGATTAACAACTCCTTGCATGTGCAAAACAAATGGCATGTGGTCCTTCCAGCACAGCCATGTGTGTGATGGGGCTGCCCTGTGCACAAGGTCTTCCTCATTCAACTTTACCTTTTACCTATCTCTTATTCTTTCTAGCCCCTCAAGACTCCTTTAAAAGAAGAAATACTGTTCCTAAATGCTTGGCTGTGTGCTATGAGTAATCCTTTCTCTTTCAAGGAAGCTGCTCACAGCACTGCTCCATCCCCCAAAGTCTTGTTCCATCCCCATTTCTCCAAGCTGTAATTCTGCCACTGCCTTGTGACTCCCCTGACTTTGAAAGCAGTCAGACCTCAGCATGTTGGTTACTTTCATCATCTGAAGTACTCTTAATATATCAATTTACCTCAAAATGCTTAACAGTCACCTCCCATCTGTAATTTTCCTCCAAGCATGCCTTATAAACAGGTTTACATCCAACTTCTCCACCAAGGACTCCTGCAGTTCTCCTGTCTCCTGAAGCCCATCACCTTTCTTTCCACTGCTTTAGCTCCCTGCAGCAGAGAGATGCCTAAACAACATGTTCCACCACCATTCTTCTCAAGGAGGCACAACAGAAGAGTTTTAAGATGACCTTAATGCCCCACTTTGGATGTTCTCCTTCCTAAGCTTTGTTACTACCTGGTATGATCTGGACCACAGGCAGGTGTGCCTCCACACCACCACCAGGAAAGCCAGGTGGTGGTGTCCAAAGTGGACATATGGGAAAAAAAATCATGCACAAGAAAAAGGGACAATAAAAAAAATAGTCTGGAGGGACAGACAGAAGAAGTTTAAACCTTGGGGTTTAACCAGCAGGACATTGGTACACTCCTTACAGCAGTTCCAGGGCTGTGAAGTCACCTGAGGGGTTATTTGGATGCTCAGCCTATGGATTAGTAGTGCTTCTGCAGCTTTGGATGTGTGCATCTCCCTCACCTCATCTGCAGCTCACTCACTCTGATATTGGCTGGTGGCATTACTGGGCTCGTTATCTCTTTAGTCACCACATTACTGTCTCTGTTAAAAAGCATCCTCCATCACTCTTCTGAGGTTTCTTAAATTGCTCTATTTCACTTAAAATAAGTCTGTGACATTTGATGTGAAGTCACCCATAATTATAAGGTACTGAAAATACATCAAAAATAACCCTACACATTTTTTTTGTGTCTATACTCTTGCAACGGTGGCAACATAGATGCACTAGGCTGAGAGGCCAAAATATTTTAATATCCATTTGCAAGGGACCAGAAAACATCCCCTGAAAATAAGTTATTAAATTAAATGAAGACCAATTCTTTATTTATGGATGATACTCTGCTAAAAGTCATCACAAGGTCAAAGAAAGATGGAACAAATATTTATACATCACTATCCTAGAGCATAACAATATAATTCTGCAGTCTCCTCTTTCTGCAGCTCTTCTGAGGACTATGGCAATTTCACCTGATATTCAAAAAATTCTGAATTACTTTGAAGCACCTTTCCGATGTGCTTTCAGAAATTCTACCTCTAACAAGCTGCTTCCTTTGGTGCTTTATTGATTATTTTTCCTAAGCTGCTGGAGATTTGGATGGCAGTCATAAGCCAGTTTCCACAACCAATTTCAGTCCATAAAAGCAAATTAGGCAGAAAAGAGAACTCATGAATTCTTGGTAGTGCATTTTCTGTTTGTACAACATATTCCAGGAAATTCTGGTCGTCCTCATAGGGATCATAAAGACTAAGATTGTCACCATGTCAGGATGCAGACATCCACCTCCAGTGTTGATAAGAAGCCATAATAGCAAACCCAAATGGTTAAAGGATGTTGGTGGGGTTTGTGGTTGGTTTTTTCAAATTTAAGTTCTAGCTTTTGTTAACCAAAAAATAAAAAAGAGTAAATCTCCAGTACTGATCAGTTGCCTCCAAAAGTATATTTAAGTTCAAGAGACAAAACACTGATTTTTGACAGTTTCAAAAAATGATACTGAAACAGAAATGGCAGAAGCAATATCCAGGCCAGTGTCATTTGAAGAAACATGCCACATTTGTTCACTGGCTAAGTCCAGAAAATTCTGCCATCTTTTGGTACCACAGAAGCGTTTGTCTGCCTTTTCCCAACAGTTAAAGAATGTTTAAAGATCCATTGCTTATGCTCTCTCTAATTGCCTGCTCTGAGCCTGTGGCTGGGGACTAATTACAGTAACTACTAAAATACCCAAAACATACATTATGCTGTGTTTTTTACTGAAAATATACTACAATGAATTTCAGTGGGCAAAGAAAAATTGGGTATTTAAATTTCCTGACGGAAATGTGGATTTATGAAAAGAAGCCCCTAGGATGGGAAGAAAATATTGGTACCTATATGCTAACAAGATTTCTGACATTCATACCTCTGTGGGTCAAATAACTGACCCCAAACTCCTCAGTCTTGGGACCAGACTTGCTTTTTAACATTCAAAGAATTGTAGACCAGTTCCAACCTGACAAGTGCTGTTCAAGGCCAGGCTGGACAGTGCTCTGAGCAATCTGATCGAGTGGGGAGTGCCCCTGCCCAGGGCAGGGTGGGTGGAACTAGATGAGCTTAAAGGTCCCTTCCAACCCAAACTATTCTCTGATTCTGTAAGTAAAGCTGGATGGAGCAATTATTCTCAGAGGATAAACAGAAACTGTGAAGTTTCACACTGCTTTAAAGGACCAATTTGAGGATGGACAGGCTTTTTAAACAATTTCTCTAATTCTTTTTCATTCTATTTTTCCTCTTAAACAAAAGCAGGATGTATTCCTCCAGTTCCCCTAGTTTTGGGCAGCTTTACTGTTCTCTTCGATACGATGGAAAGAATAGAACTTGTAATTCATAACATACTGATGTCAAAATCTTCATATCATACCTGGCAGATGGCTTGATAAATAAACTAAGAACATCAATAAACACAGAAAAGAGCTGTTCTTTACAGAGGGAAGTGTGGTCCCACTCTTTGCTAGCATGCCTAGTGCAGCTCTGGCATATGCCGAGCACACCTGTGAGATATTCTTGCTTGCTCCAGAGAGGAGCTCGGCTCGCTCAGGGCCTCCTTTCCCTTAGATCAGTCAAGGTGCTCCCTGCAAGAAGAAAACTGTGATGAGACTGGGAGTCCTGGGGCACTTTGAACCCCTCTGTTTCCACACAGGGATGTGCTCATGAAGGACGTGGTCCCTGGAAAAAGCTGGGGGCTTGCTGATGTGACTGCACTGCCCTTATTTCCCTATTTCATAGGGCAGCTTCTTTCACAGAATCACAGAATAATGAGGTTGAAGAGACCTCTAAGATCATCGAGTCCAACCTATGCCCTAACACCTCAACTAGACTCTAGCACCAAGTGC